>NC_060121.1:32369333-32994333 GCF_021461395.2 Schistocerca americana
GAATAGGTCAAAACATAGACAGTAAGAAGAGTCAGTCATCTTGTACTTAAGTCGGCATTGTCCCTTTTGTATTTAATTCCGATACAATTTCTGTGTTTCATCGTCAATAAGAAGGTCCAAGAGATACCGTAAACCTGGAGTGAAGCATCGGAATCTATAACTAGTGTCAATGGAATGGTTCAAAACATAGACAGTGAGAAGAATCAGTCTTCTTGTACTTAAGTTGGCATTGGGCCTTTTGTATTTAATTCCGATGCAATTTCTGTGTTTCATCGTCAATAAGAAGTTCCAACGGATACAGTAATCCTGAAGTGAAGCATCGGAATCTATAGCTAGTGTCACTGGAATGGTTCAAAATCTAGATAGTAAAGAGAGTCAGTCTTCTTGTACTTAAGTCGGCATTGTGCCTTTTGTATTTAATTCCGATGCAATGTCTGTGATTCATCGTCAATAAGAAGGTCCAAGAGAAACAGTAAACCTGAAGAGAAGCATCGGACTCTATAACTAGTGTCACAGAAATGGTTCAAAACATAGACAGTAGGAAGAGTCAGTCTTCTTGTACTTAAGTCGGCATTGTGCTTTTTGTATTTAATTCCGAGGCAATTTCTGTGTTTCATCGTCAATAAGAAGGTCCAAGGGATACAGTAAACCTGAAGTGAAGCATCGGAATCTGTAACTAGTGCCTCAGGATTGGTTCAAAAACATAGACACTAAGAAGAGTCAGTCTTCTTGTATTTAAGTCAGCATTGTGCCTTTTCTATTTAGTTCCGTTGCAATTTCTGAGTTTCATCGTCAATAAGAAGGTCCAAGGGATACAGTAAACCTGAAGTGAAGCATCGGAATCTATAACTAGTGTCACAGGAATGGTTCAAAACATAGACAGTAAGAAGAGTCAGTCTTCTTGTACTTAAGTCGCCATTGTGCCTTTTGTATTTCATTCCGATGCAATTTCTGTGTTTCATCGTCAATAAGAAGGTCCAAGGGATACAGTAAACCTGGAGTGAAGCATCGGGATCTATAAGTAGTGTCACAGGAAGGGTCAAAACATTGACAGTAGGAAGAGTCAGTCTTCTTGTACTTTAGTCGGCATTGTGCCTTTTGTATTTAATTCCGATGTAATTTCTGTGTTTCAGCGTCAATAAGAAGGTCAGAGGGATACAGTAAACCTGAAGTGAAGCATCGGAATCCAAAACTAGTGTCACAGGAATGGTTCAAAGCATAGACAGTAGGAAGAGTCAGTCTTCTTGTACTTAAGTCGGCATTGTGCCTTTTGTATTTAATTCCGATGCAATTTCTGTGTTTCATCGTCAATAAGAAGGTCAAAGGTATAGGGTAAACCTGAAGTGAAGCACCGGAATCTATAACTAGTGTCACAGGAATGGTTCAAAACATAGTCAGTAAGAAGAGTCAGTCTTCTTGTACTTAAGTCGGCATTGTGCCTTTTCTATTTAATTCCGATGCAATTTCTGTGTCTCATCGTCAACAAGAAGATCAGAGGGATACAGTAAACCTGAAGTGAAGCATCGGAATCTATAACTAGTGTCACAGGAATGGTTCAAAACATTGACAGTAGGAAGAGTCAGTCTTTTTGCACTTTAGTCGGCTTTGTGCCTTTAGTATCTAATTCCGATGCAATTTCTGTGTTTCATCGTCAATAAGAAGGTCAACGGGATACAGTAAACTTGAAGTGAAGCATCGGAATCTATAACTAGATTCACAGGAATGGTTCAAAATATAGACAGTTAGAAGAGTCAGTCTTCTTGTACTTAAGTCGGTATTGTGATTTTTGTATTTAAATCCGATGCAATATCTGTGTTTCATCGTCAATAAGAAGGTCAAAGGGATACAGTAAACTTGAAGTGAACCATCGGAATCTATAACTAGATTCACAGGAATGGTTCAAAATATAGACAGTAACAAGAGTCAGTCTTCTTGTACTTAAGTCGGCATTGTGCCTTTTGTATTTTCTTCCGATGCAACTTCTGTGTTTCATCGTCAATAAGAAGGTCAGAGGGATACAGTAAACCGGAAGTGAAGGATCGGAATCTATAATTAGTGACAGAGAAATATTCAAAACATAGACAGTAGGAAGAGTCAGTCTTCTTGTACTTAAGTCGGCATTGTGCCTTTTGTATTTAATTCGGATGCAATTTCTGTGTTTCATCGTCAATAGGAAGGTCAGAGGGATACAGTAAACCTGAAGTGAAGCATCGGAGTCTATAACTAGTGTCACAGGAATGGTTCAAAACATAGACAATAAGAAGGGTCAATCTTCTTGTACTTAAGTCGGCAATGAGCCTTATCTATTTAATTCCGATGCAATATCTGTGTTTCATCGTCAATAAGAAGGTCCAAGGGATACAGTAAAACTGAATTGAAGCATCGGAATCAATAACTAGTGTCACAGGAATGGTTAATAACATAGTTAGTAAGAAGAGTCAGTCTTCTTGTCCTTAAGTCGGCATTCTGCCTTTTGTATTTAATTATGATGCAATTTCTGTGTTTCATCGTCAATAAGAAGGTCCAAGTGATACAGTAAACCTGAAGTGAAGCATCGGAATCTATGACTAGCGTCACAGGAATGGTTCAAAACATAGACAGTAAGAAGAGTCAGTCTTCGTGTACTTAAAACGGCATTTTGCATTTTGTATTTAATTCCGATGCAATTTCTGTGTTTCATCGTCAATAAGAAGGTCCAAACGATACTGTAAACCTGAGGTGAAGCATCGGAATCTATAACTAGTGTCACAGGAATGGTTTTAAACATAGACAGTAAGAAGAGTCAGTCTTCTTGTACTAAAGTCGGCATTGTGCCCTTTCTATTTAATTCCGATGCAATTTCTGTGTTTCATCGTCAATAACAAGGTCCAAGGGATACAGTAAACCTGGAGTGAAGCATCGGAATCTACAACTAGTGTCAATGGAATGGTTCAAAACATACACAGTAAGAAGAATCAGTCTTCTTGTACTTAAGTTGGCATTGTGCTTTTTGTATTTAATTCCGATGCAATTTCTGTGTTTCATCGTCAATAAGAAGGTCAGAGGGATACAGTAAACCTGAAGTGAAGCATCGGAATCTATAGCTAGTGTCACAGGAATGGTTCAAAACATAGTCAGTTAGGAGAGTCAGTCATCTTGTCCTTAAGTCGTCATTGTGCCTTTTGTATTTAATTCCGATGCAATTTCTGTGTTTCATTGTCAATATGAAGGTCCAAGGTATACAGTAAACCTGGAGTGAAGCGTCGGAATCTGTAACTAGTGTCACAGGAATGGTTCAAAACATAGACAGTAAGAAGAGTCAGTCTTCTTGTACTTAAGTCGGCATTGGGCCTTTTGTATTTAATTCCGATGCAATTTCCGTGTATCATCGTCAAGAAGAAGATCAGAGGGATACAGTAAACTTGAAGTGAAGCATCGGAATCTATAACTAGTGTCACAGGAATGGATCAAAACATTGACAGTAGGTAGAGTTAGTCTTCTTGTACTTTAGTCGGCTTTGTGCCTTTTGTATTTAATTCCGATGCAATTTCTGTGTTTCATCGTCAATAAGAAGGACCAAGGGATACAGTAAGCCTAAAGTGAGGCATCGGAATCTATAAGTAGTGGCACAGGAATGGTTCAAAATATAGTCAATAAGAAGAGGCAGTCTTCTTGTACATAAGTCGGCATTGTGCCTTTTGTATTTCATTCCGATGCAATTTCTGTGTGTCATCGTCAATAAGGACGTCCAAGGGGTATAGTAAACCTGGAGTGAAGCATCGGAATCTATAACTAGTGTCACAGGAATGGTTTTAAACATAGACAGTAAGAAAAGTCAGTCTTCTTGTACTAAAGTCGGCATTGTGCCATTTGAATTTTATTCCGATGCAATTTCTGTGTTTCATCGTCAATAAGAAGGTCCAAGGGATACAGTAGACCTGAATTGAAGCATCGCAATCTATAACTAGTGTCAATGGAATGGTTCAAAACATAGACAGTAGGAAGAGTCAGTCTTCTTGTACTGAAGTCGGCATTGTGCCTTTTCTATTTGATTCCGATGCAATTTCTGTAATTTCATCGTCAATAAGAAGGTCAGAGGGATACAGTAAACCTGAAGTGAAACATCGGAATCTATAGCTAGTGTCACAGGAATGGTTCAAAGCATAGTCAGTAAGAAGAGTCAATCTTCTTGTACTTATGTCGGCATTGTGCATTTTGTATTTAATTCCGATGCAATTTCTGTGTTTCATCGTCAATAAGAAGGTCAGAGGGATACAGTAAACCTGAAGTGAAGCATCGGAATCTATAACTAGTGTCACAGGAATAGTTCAAAACATAGTCAGTAAGAAGAGTCAGTCTTCTTTTCCTTAAGTCAGCATTGTGCCTTTTGTTTTTAATTCCGATGCAATTTCTGTGTTTCATCGACAATAAGAAGGTCCAAGGGATACAGTAAAACGGGAGTGAAGCATCGGAACCTATAACTAGTGCCACAGGAATGGTTCACATTATAGACAGTAAGATGAGTCAGTCTTCGTGTACTTATGTCGGCAGTTTGCTTTTTGTATTTAATTCCGATCCATTTTCTACGTTTCATCGTCAATATGAAGGTCCAAGAGATACAGTAAACCTGAAGAGAAGCATCGGAATCTATAACTAGTGTCACAGGAATGATTCAAAACATAGTCAGTTAGAAGAGTCAGTCTTCTTGCACTTAACTCGGCATTGTGCCTTTTGTACTTAATTCCGATGCAATTTCTGTGTTTCATCGTTAACAAGAAGGTCAGAGGGATACAGTAAATCTGAAGTGAAGCATCGGAATCTATAACTAGTGTCACAGCAATGGTTCAAATCATAGTCAGTAAGAAGAGTCAGTCTTCTTGTCCTTAAGTCGGCATTGTGCCTTTTGTATTTAATTCCGAAGCAATTTCTGTGTTTCATCGTCAATAAGAAGGTCTAAGGGATACAGTAAACCAGGAATGAATCATCGGAATCTATAACTAGTGTCACAGTAATGGTTCAAAACATAGACAGTAAGAAGAGTCAGTCTTCTTGTACTTAAGTCGGAATTGTGCCTTTTGTATTTATTCCGATGCAATTTCTGTGTTTCATCGTCAATAAGAAGGTTTAAGGGATACAGTAAACCTGAAGTGAAGCATCGGAATCTATAACTAGTGTCACTGCAATGGTTCAAAATATAGACAGTAAGGAGAGTCAGTCTTCTTGTACTTAAGCCGGCATTGTGCCTTTTGTATTTAATTCCGATGCAATGTCTGTGATTCATCGTCAATGAGAAGGTCCAAGGGAAACAGTAAACCTGAAGAGAAGCATCGGACTCTATAACTAGTGTCACAGAAATGGTTCAAAACATAGACAGTAGGAAGAGTCAGTCTTCTTGTACTTAAGTCGGCATTGTGCCTTTTGTATTTAATTCCGATGCAATTTCTGTGTTTCATCGTCAATAAGAAGGTCCAAGGGAAACAGTAAACCTAAAGTGAAGCATCGGAATCTGTAACTAGTGTGACAGGAATGGTTCAAAACATAGACAGTAGGAAGAGTCAGTCTTCTTGTACTTAAATCGGCATTGTGGCTTTTGTATTTAATTCCGAGGCAATTTCTGTGTTTCATCGTCAATACGAAATTCAGAGGGATACAGTAAACCTGAAGTGAAGCATCGGAATCTATAACTAGTGTCAATGGAATGGTTCAAAACATAGACAGTAGGAAGAGTCAGTCTTCTTGTACTGAAGTCGGCATTGTGCCTTTTCTATCTGATTCCGATGCAATTTCTGTAATTTCATCGTCAATAAGAAGGTCAGAGGGATACAGTAAACCTGAAGTGAAACATCGGAATCTATAGCTAGTGTCACAGGAATGGTTCAAAACATAGTCAGTTACGAGAGTAAGTCTTCCTGTCCTTAAGTCGTCATTGTGCCTTTTGTATTTACTTCCGATGCAATTTCTGTGTTTCATCGTCATTAAGAAGGTCCAAGAGATACCGTAAACCTGGAGTGAAGCATCGGAATCTATAACTAGAGTCACAGGAATGGTTCAAAACGTAGACAGTAAGAAGAGTCAGTCTTCTTGTACTTAAGTCGACGTAGTGCCTTTTCTATTTAATTCCGATGCAATTTCTGTGTTTCATCGTCATTAAGAATGTCAGAGGGATACAATAAACCTGAAGTGAAGCATCGGAATCGATAACTAGTTTCACAGGAATAGTTAAAAACAAAGTCAGTAAGAAGAGTCAGTCATCTTGTCCTTAAGTCGGCATTCTGCCTTTTGTATTTAATTCCGATGCAATATCTGTGTTTCATCGTCAATAAGAAGCTCCAAGCGATACAGTAAACCTGAAGTGAAGCATCGGAATCTATGACTAGTGTCACAGGAATGGTTCAAACATAGACAGTAAGAAGAGTCAGTCTTCGTGTACTTAAAACGGCATTTTGCCTTTTGTATTTAATTCCGATGCAATTTCTGTGTTTCATCGTCAATAAGAAGATCCAAGGGATACTGTAAACCTGAGGTGACGCATCGAAATCTATAACTAGTGTCACAGGAATGGTTCAAAACATAGTCTGTAAGAAGAGTCAGTCTTCTTGTACTTAAGTCGGCATTGTGCCTTTTCTATTTAATTCCGATGCAATTTCTGTGTTTCATCGTCAGTAACAAGGTCCAAGGGATGCAGTAAACCTGGAGTGAAGCATCGGAATCTGTAACTAGTGTCAATGGAATGGTTCAAAACATAGACAGTAAGAAGAATCAGTCTTCTTGTACTTAAGTCGGCATTGTGATTTTTGTATTTGATTCCGATGCAATTTCTGTGTCTCATCGTCAATAAGAAGGTCAGAGGGATACAGTAAACCTGAAGTGAAACATCGGAATCTATAGCTAGTGTCACAGGAATGGTTCAAAACATAGTCAGTTACGAGAGTAAATCTTCTTGTCCTTAAGTCGTCATTGTGCCTTTTGTATTTAATTCCGATGCAATTTCTGTGTTTCATCGTCAATAAGAAGGTCC
The DNA here is from genome assembly GCF_021461395.2 of Schistocerca americana. Lineage (NCBI taxonomy): Eukaryota > Metazoa > Arthropoda > Insecta > Orthoptera > Acrididae > Schistocerca > Schistocerca americana. The sequence goes on from NC_060121.1 coordinate 32,376,331, forward strand.
AAGAGATACCGTAAACCTGGAGTGAAGCATCGGAATCTATAACTAGTGTCAATGGAATGGTTCAAAACATAGACAGTGAGAAGAATCAGTCTTCTTGTACTTAAGTCGGCATTGTGCCTTTTCTATTTAATTCCGATGCAATTTCTGTGTTTCCTCGTCGATAAGAAGGTCACAGGGATACAGTAAACCTGAAGTGAAGCATCCGAATCTATAACTAGTGTCACAGGAATAGGTCAAAACATAGACAGTAAGAAGAGTCAGTCATCTTGTACTTAAGTCGGCATTGTCCCTTTTGTATTTAATTCCGATACAATTTCTGTGTTTCATCGTCAATAAGAAGGTCCAAGAGATACCGTAAACCTGGAGTGAAGCATCGGAATCTATAACTAGTGTCAATGGAATGGTTCAAAACATAGACAGTGAGAAGAATCAGTCTTCTTGTACTTAAGTTGGCATTGGGCCTTTTGTATTTAATTCCGATGCAATTTCTGTGTTTCATCGTCATCAAGAAGATCAGAGGGATACAGTAAACCTGAAGTGAAGCATCGGAATCTATAACTAGTGTCACAGGAATGGTTCAAAACATTGACAGTAGGAAGAGTCAGTCTTTTTGCACTTTAGTCGGCTTTGTGCCTTTAGTATCTAATTCCGATGCAATTTCTGTGTTTCATCGTCAATAAGAAGGTCAAAGGGATACAGTAAACTTGAAGTGAAGCATCGGAATCTATAACTAGATTCACAGGAATGGTTCAAAATATAGACAGTAAGAAGAGTCAGTCTTCTTGTACTTAAGTCAGTATTGTGATTTTTGTATTTAAATCCGATGCAATATCTGTGTTTCATCGTCAATAAGAAGGTCAAAGGGATACAGTAAACTTGAAGTGAACCATCGGAATCTATAACTAGATTCACAGGAATGGTTCAAAATATAGACAGTAACAAGAGTCAGTCTTCTTGTACTTAAGTCGGCATTGTGCCTTTTGTATTTTCTTCCGATGCAATTTCTGTGTTTCATCGTCAATAAGAAGGTCAGAGGGATACAGTAAACCGGAAGTGAAGGATCGGAATCTATAATTAGTGTCAGAGAAATATTCAAAACATAGACAGTAGGAAGAGTGAGTCTTCTTGTACTTAAGTCGGCATTGTGCCTTTTGTATTTAATTCGGATGCAATTTCTGTGTTTCATCGTCAATAGGAAGGTCAGAGGGATACAGTAAACCTGAAGTGAAGCATCGGAGTCTATAACTAGTGTCACAGGAATGGTTCAAAACATAGACAATAAGAAGGGTCAATCTTCTTGTACTTAAGTCGGCATTGTGCCTTATCTATTTAATTCCGATGCAATATCTGTGTTTCATCGTCAATAAGAAGGTCCAAGGGATACAGTAAAACTGAATTGAAGCATCGGAATCAATAACTAGTGTCACAGGAATGGTTCATAACATAGTTAGTAAGAAGAGTCAGTCTTCTTGTCCTTAAGTCGGCATTCTGCCTTTTGTATTTAATTATGATGCAATTTCTGTGTTTCATCGTCAATAAGAAGGTCCAAGTGATACAGTAAACCTGAAGTGAAGCATCGGAATCTATGACTAGCGTCACAGGAATGGTTCAAAACATAGACAGTAAGAAGAGTCAGTCTTCGTGTACTTAAAACGGCATTTTGCCTTTTGTATTTAATTCCGATGCAATTTCTGTGTTTCATCGTCAATAAGAAGGTCCAAAGGATACTGTAAACCTGAGGTGAAGCATCGGAATCTATAACTAGTGTCACAGGAATGGTTTTAAACATAGACAGTAAGAAGAGTCAGTCTTCTTGTACTAAAGTCGGCATTGTGCCCTTTCTATTTAATTCCGATGCAATTTCTGTGTTTCATCGTCAAAAACAAGGTCCAAGGGATACAGTAAACCTGGAGTGAAGCATCGGAATCTATAACTAGTGTCAATGGAATGGTTCAAAACATAGACAGTAAGAGGAATCAGTCTTCTTGTAGTTAAGTTCGCATTGTGCTTTTTGTATTTAATTCCGATGCAATTTCTGTGTTTCATCGTCAATAAGAAGGTCAGAGGGATACAGTAAACCTGAAGTGAAGCATCGGAATCTATAGCTAGTGTCACAGGAATGGTTCAAAACATAGTCAGTTAGGAGAGTCAGTCTTCTTGTCCTTAAGTCGTCATTGTGCCTTTTGTATTTAATTCCGATGCAATTTCTGTGTTTCATTGTCAATATGAAGGTCCAAGGTATACAGTAAACCTGGAGTGAAGCATCGGAATCTACAACTAGTGTCACAGGAATGGGTCAAAACATAGACAGTAAGAAGAGTCAGTCTTCTTGTACTTAAGTCTTCATTGTGCCTTTTGTATTTAGTTGCGATGCAATTTCTGTGTTTCATCGTCAATAAGAAGGTCCAAGGGATACAGTAAACCTGGTGTGAAGCATCGGAATCCATAACTAGTGTCACAGGAATGGTTCAAACATAGTCAGTAGGAAGAGTCGGTCTTCATGTACTTAAGTCGGCATTGTGCCTTTTCTGTTTAATTCTGATGCAATTTCTGTGATTCATCGTCAATAAGAAGGTCCAAGGGATACAAAAAACCTCAAGTGATGCGTCGGAATCTGTAACTCGTGTCACAGGAATGGTTCAAAACATAGACAGTAAGAAGAGTCAGTCTTCTTGTACTTAAGTCGGCATTGGGCCTTTTGTATTTAATTCCGATGCAATTTCCGTGTATCATCGTCAAGAAGAAGATCAGAGGCATACAGTAAACTTGAAGTGAAGCATCGGAATCTATAACTAGTGTCACAGGAATGGATAAAAACATTGACAGTAGGTAGAGTTAGTCTTCTTGTACTTTAGTCGGCTTTGTACCTTTTGTATTTAATTCCGATGCAATTTCTGTGTTTCATCGTCAATAAGAAGGACCAAGGGATACAGTAAGCCTAAAGTGAGGCATCGGAATCTATAAGTAGTGGCACAGGAATGGTTCAAAATATAGTCAATAAGAAGAGGCAGTCTTCTTGTACATAAGTCGGCATTGTGATTTTTGTATTTCATTCCGATGCAATTTCTGTGTGTCATCGTCAATAAGAACGTCCAAGGGATATAGTAAACCTGGAGTGAAGCACCGGAATCTATAACTAGTGTCACAGGAATGGTTTTAAACATAGACAGTAAGAAGAGTCAGTCTTCTTGTACTAAAGTCGGCATTGTGCCATTTGAATTTTATTCCGATGCAATTTCTGTGTTTCATCGTCAATAAGAAGGTCCAAGGGATACAGAAGACCTGAATTGAAGCATCGGAATCTATAACTAGTGTCACAGGAATGGTTCAAAACATAGACATTAAGAAGAGTCAGTCATCTTGTACTTAAGTCGGCATCGTGCCTTATGTATTTAATTCCGATACAATTTCTGTCTTTCATCGTCACTAAGAAGGTCAGAGGGATACAGTAAACCTGCAGTGAAGCATCGGAATCTAAAACTAGAGTCACAGGAATTGTTCAAAACAAAGACAGTAAGAAGAGTCAGTCTTCTTGAACTTAAGTCGGCATTGTGCCTATTGTATTTAATTCCGATGCTATTTCTGTTTTTCATCGTCAATAAGAAGGTGCCAGGGATACAGTAAACCCGGAGTGAAGCATCGGAATCTATAACAAGTGTCACATGAATGGTTCAAAACATAGTCAGTAAGAAGAGTCAGTCTTCTTGTACTTAAGTCGGCATTGTGCGTTTTGTATTTTATTCCGATGCAATTTCTGTTTTTCATCGTCAATAAGAAGGTCAGAGGGATACAGTAAACCTGAAGTGAAGGATCGGAATCTATAATTAGTGTCACAGGAATGGTCAAAACATAGACAGTAGGAAGAGTCAGTCTTCTTGTACTTAAGTCGGCATTGTGCCTTTTGTATTTAATTCGGATGCAATTTCTGTGTTTCATCGTCAATAGGAAGGTCAGAGGGATACAGTAAACCTGAAGTGAAGCATCGGAGTCTATAACTAGTGTCACAGGAATGGTTCAAAACATAGACAATAAGAAGGGTCAATCTTCTTGTACTTAAGTCGGCATTGTGCCTTATCTATTTAATTCCGATGCAGTATCTGTGTTTCATCGTCTATAAGTAGGTCCAAGGGATACAGTAAACCTGAATTGAAGCATCGGAATCAATATCTAGTGTCACAGGAATGGTTCAAAACATAGTCAGTAAGAAGAGTCAGTCTTCTTGTCCTTAAGTCGGCATTCTGCCTTTTGTATTTAATTATGATGCAATTTCTGTGTTTCATCGTCAATAAGAAGGTCCACGTGATACAGTAAACCTGAAGTGAAGCATCGGAATCTATGACTAGCGTCACAGGAATGGTTCAAAACATAGACAGTAAGAAGAGTCAGTCTTCGTGTACTTAAGTCGGCATTGTGCGTTTTCTATTTAATTCCGATGCAATTTCTGTGTTTCATCGTCAATAACAAGGTCCAAGGGATACAGTAAACCTGGAGTGAAACATCGGAATCTATAACTAGTGTCAATGGAGTGGTTCAAAAAATAGACAGTAAGAAGAATCAGTCTTCTTGTACCTAAGTTGGCATTGTGCTTTTTGTACTTAATTCCGATGCAATTTCTGTCTTTCTTCGTCAATAAGAAGGTCAGAGGGATACAGTAAACCTGAAGTGAAGCATCGGAATCTATAGCTAGTGCCACAGGAATGGTTCAAATCATAGTCAGTTAGGAGAGTCAGTCTTCTTGTCCTTAAGTCGTCATTGTACCTTTTATATTTAATTCCGATGCAATTTCTGTGTTTCATCGTCAATAAGAAGGTCCAAGGGATACAGTAAACCTGGAGTGAAGCATCGGAATACACAACTAGTGTCACAGGAATGGGTCAAAACATAGACAGTAAGAAGAGTCAGTCGTCTTGTACTTAAGTCTTCATTGTGCCTTTTGTATTTAATTCCGATGCAATTTCTGTGTTTCGTCGTCAATAAGAAGGTCCAAGGGATACAGTAAACCTAAAGTGAAGCATCGGAATCTATAACTAGTGTCAATGGAATGGTTCAAAACATAGACAGTAAGGAGAGTCAGTCTTCTTGTCCTAAAGTCGGCATTGTGCCTTTTGTATCTAATTCAGATGCCATTTCTGTGTTTCAACGTCAGTAAGAAGGTCCAAGGGATACAGTAAACCTGGAGTGAAGCATCGGAATCTATAACTAGTGTCACAGGAATGGTTCAAACATAGTCAGTAGGAAGAGTCGGTCTTCATGTACTTAAGTCGGCATTGTGCCATTTGTATTTAATTCCGATTCAATTTCTGTGTTTCATCGTCAATAAGAAGGTCCAAGGGATACAGTAAACCTAAAGCGAAGCATCGGAATCTATTACTAGTGTCAAAGGAATGGTTCAAAGCATAGACAGTAGGAAGAGTCAGTCTTCTTGTACTTAAGTCGGCATTGTGCCCTTTGTATTTAATTCCGACGCCATTTCTGTGTTTCATCGTCAATAAGAAAGTCCAAGGGATACAGTAAACCTGAAGTGAAGCATCGGAATCTATAACTAGTGACACAGTAATGCTTCAAAACATAGACAGTAAGAAAAGTCAGTCGTCTTGAACTGAAGTCGGCATTGTGCCTTTCCTATTTAATTCCGATGCAATTTCTGTGTTTAATCGTCGATAAGAAGGTCACAGGAATACAGTAAACCTGAAGTGAAGCATCCGAATCTATAACTAGTGTCACAGGAATGGTTCATAACATAGTCAGTAAAAAGAGTCAGTGTTCTTGTACTTAAGTCGGCATTGTGCCTTTTGTATTTAATTCCGATGCAATTTCTGTGTTTCATCGTCAATAAGAAGGTCAGAGGGATACAGTAAGCCTGAAGTGAGCATCGGGATCTATGACTAGTGTCACAGGAATAGTTCAAATCATAGACAGTAGGAAGAGTCAGTCTTCTTGTACTTAAGTCGGCGTTGTGCCTTTTGTATTTTATTCCGATGCAATTTCTGTGTTTCATCTTCAATAAGAATGTCCAAGGGATACAGTAAGCCTAAAGTGAGGCATCGGAATATATAAGTAATGGCACAGGAATGGTTCAAAATATAGTCAGTAAGAAGAGTCAGTCTTCTTGTACATAAGTCGGCATTGTGCCTTTTGTATTTCATTCCGATGCAATTTCTGTGTGTCATCGTCAATAAGAACGTCCAAGGGATATAGTAAACCTGGAGTGAAGCATCGGAATCTACAACTAGTGTCACAGGAATGGTTTTAAACAAAGACAGTAAGAAGAGTCAGTCTTCTTGTTCTAAAGTCGGCATTGTGCTATTTGAATTTTTTTCCGATGCAATTTCTGTGTTTCATCGTCGATAAGAAGGCCCAAGGGATACAGTAGACCTGAATTGAAGCATCGGAATCTATAACTAGTGTCACAGGAATGGTTGAAAACATAGACATTAAGAAGAGTCAGTCATCTTGTACTTAAGTCGGCATCGTGCTTTATGTATTTAATTCCGATACAATTTCTGTATTTCATCGTCACTAAGAAGGTCAGAGGGATACAGTAAACCTGAAGTGAAGCATCGGAGTCTACAACTAGTGTCACAGGAATGGATCAAAACATAGACAATAAGAAGAGTCAATCATCTTGTACTTAAGTCGGCATTGTGCGTTATCTAATTAATTCCGATGCAATATCTGTGTTTCATCGTCAATAAGAAGGCCAAGGGATACAGTAAACCTGAATTGAAGCATCGGAATCAATAACTAGTGTCACAGGAATGGTTCAAAACATAGTCAGTTAGAAGCGTCAGTCTTCTTGTATTTAAGTCGGCATTGTGCCTTATCTATTTAATTCAGATGCAATTTCTGTGTTTCATCGTCAATAAAAAAGGTCCAAGGGATACAGTAACCCTGGAGTGAAGCACCGGAATCTATAACTAGTGTCACAGGAATGGTTCAAAACATAGACTGTAAGAAGAGTCAGTCTTTTTGTACTTTAGTCGGCATTGTGCCTTTTGTATATAATTCCGATGCAATTTCTGTGTTTAATCGTCAATACGAAGGTCCAAGGCATACAGAAAACCTGGAGTGAAGCATCGGAATCTATAACTAGTGTCACAGTAATGGTTCAAATCATAAACAGTAAGAAGAGTCAGTTTTCTTGTACTTAAGTGGGCATTCTGCATTTTCTAAGTAATTCCGATGCAATATCTGTGTTTCATCGTCAATAAGAAGGTCCAAGGGATTCAGTAAACCTGGAGTGAAGCACCGGAATCTATAACTAGTGTCACAGGAATGGTTCAAAACATAGACTGTAAGAAGAGTCAGTCTTCGTGTACTTTAGTCGGCATTGCGCCTTTTGTATTTAATTCCGATGCAATTTCTGTGTTTCATCGTCAGTAAGAAAGTCCAAGGGATACAGTAAACCTGAAGTGAAGCATCGGAATCTATAACTAGTGTCACAGGAATGGTTCAAAACATTGACAGTAGGAAGAGTCAGTCTTCTTGTACTTAAGTCGGCATTGTGCGTATTGTATTTAATTCCGATGCAATTTCTGTGTTTCATCGTCAATAAGAAGGTCCATGGGACACAGTAAACCTGGAGTGAAACATCGGAATCTATATCTAGTGTCACAGGGATGGTTGAAATCATAGACAGTAAGAAGAGTCAGTCTTCATGTACTTACGTCGGCATTGTGCCTTTTGTATTTAATTCCGATGCAATTTCTGTGTTTCATCGTCAATAAGAAGGTCCAAGGGATACAGTAAGCCTGAAGTGAAGCATCGGAATCCATAACTAGTGTCACGGGAATGGTTCAAAACATAAGCAGGAAGAAGAGTCAGTCTTCTTGTACTTAAGTCGGCATTGTGCCTTTTCTATTTAATTCCGATGCAATATCTGTGTTTCATCGTCAATACGAAGGTCCAAGGGATACAGTAAACCTGGAGTGAAGCACCGGAATCTATAACTAGTGTCACAGGAATGGTTCAAAACATAGTCAGTAAGAAGAGTCAGTCTTCTTGTACTTAAGTCGGCATTGTGCCTTTTGTATTTAATTCCGATGCAATTTCTGTGTTTCATCGTCAGTAAGAAAGTCCAAGGGATACAGTAAACCTGGAGTGAAGCATCGGAATCTATAACTAGAGTCACAGGGACGGGTCAAAACATAGACAGTAAGATGAGTCAGTATTCTTGTACTTAAGACGGCATTGTGCCTTTTGTATTTAGTTCTAATGCAATTTCTGTGTTTCATCGTCAATGAGAAGGTCCAAGGGATACAGTAAACCTGGAGTGAAGCATCGTAATCTATAACTAGTGTCACAGGAATGGTTCAAATCATAGACAGTAGGAAGAGTCAGACTTCTTTTACTTAGGTCGGCATTGTGCCTTTTGTATTTAATTCCGATGCAATTTCTGTGTTTCATCGTCAATAAGAAGGTCCAAGGGATACAGTAAACCTGGAGTGAAGCATCGGAATCTATTACTAGTGTCACAGTAATGGTTCAAAACATAGTCAGTAAGAAGTGTCAGTCTTCTTGTACTTAAGTCGGCATTGTGCCTTTTGAATTTAATTCCGATGCAATTTCTGTGTTTGATCGTCAATAAGAAGGTCCAAGGGGTTACAGTATACCTGGAGTGAAACATTGGAATCTATAACTAGAGTCACAGGGACGGTTCAAAACGTGGACAGTAAGATGAGCCAGTCTTCTTGTACTTAAGTCGGCATTGTGCCTTTTTTAATTAATTCCGATGCAAGTTCTGTGTTTCATCGTCAATGAGGTCCAAGGGATACATCAAACCTGGAGAGAAGCATCGGAATCTATAACTAGAGTCACAGGGACGGTTAAAAACATAGACAGTAAGGAGAGTCAGTATTCTTGTACTTAAGTCGGCACTGTGCCTTTTCTATTTAATTCCGATGCAATTTCTGTGTTTCATCGTCAATAAGAAGGTCAGAGGGATACAGTAAACCTGAAGTGAAGCGTCAGAATCTATAACTAGAGTCACAGGAATGGTTCAAAACATAGTCAGTTAGAAGAGTGAGTCTTCTTTTAGTTAGGTCGGCATTGTGCCTTTTGTTTTTAATTCCGATGCAATTTCTGTGTTTCATCGTCAATAAGAAGTTCCAAGGGATACAGTAAACCTGGAGTGAAGCATCGGAGTCTATAACTAGTGTCACAGGAACGGTTCAAGGCATTGTCAATAAGAAGAGTCAGTCTTCTTGTAGTTAAGTCGGCATTGTGCCTTTTGTATTGAATTCCGATGCAATTTCTGTGTTTAATCGTCAATAAGAAGGTCCAAGGGTTACAGAAAACCAGAAGTGAAGCAACGGAATCTATAACTAGTGTCACAGGAATGGTTCAAAACATAAGCAGTAAGAAGAGTCAGTCTTCTTGTACTTAAGTCGGCATTGTGCTTCTTCTAATTAATTCCGATGCAATATCTGTGTTTCATCGTCAATAAGAAGGTCCAAGGGATACGGTAAACCTGGAGTGAAGCACCGGAATCTATAACTAGTGTCACAGGAATGGATCAAAACATAGACTGTAAGTAGAGTCAGTCTTCTTGTACTTTTGTCGGCATTGTGCCTTTTGTATTTAATTCCGATGCAATTTCTGTGTTTCATCGTCAATGAGGAGGTCCAAGGGATACAGCAAACATGGAGTGAAGCGTCGGAATCTATGACTAGTGTCACAGGAATGTTTCAGAACATAGTCAGTAAGAATAGTCAGTCTTCTTGTACTTAAGTCGTTATTGTGCTTTTTGTATTTAATTCCGATGCAATTTCTGTGTTTCATCGTCAATAAGAACGTCCAAGTGATACAGTAAACCTGGAGTGAAGCATAGGAGTCAATAACTAGTGTCACAGGAATGGTTCAACACATAGACAGTAAGAAGAGTCAGTCTTCTTGTACTTAATTCGCCATTGTGCCTTTAGTATTTAATTCCGATGCAATTTCTGTGTTTCTTCGTCAATAAAAAGGTCAGAGGGATACAGTAAACCTGAAGTGAAGCATCGGAGTCAATAACTAGTGTCACAGGAATGGTTCAAAACATAGACAGTAAGAAGAGTCAGTCTTCTTGTACTTAATTCGACATTGTGCCTTTAGTATTTAATTCCGATGCAATTTCTGTGTTTCATCGTCAATATGAAGGTCAGAGGGATACAGTAAACCTGAAGTGAAGCATCGGAGTCTATAACTAGTGTCACAGGAATGGTTCAAAACATAGACAATAAGAAGAGTCAATCATCTTGTACTTAAGGCGGCATTGTGCGTTATCTATTTAATTCCGATGCAATATCTGCGTTTCATCGTCAATAAGAAGGTCCAAGGAATACAGTAAACCTGAATTGAAGCATCGGAATCAATAACTAGTGTCACAGGAGTGGTTCAAAATATAGTCAGTAAGAAGCGTCAGTCTTCTTGTATTTATGTCGGCATTGTGCCTTATCTATTTAATTCTGATGCAATTTCTGTGTTTCATCGTCAATAAAAAGGTCCAAGGGATACAGTAACCCTGGAGTGAAGCACCGGAATCTATAACTAGTGTCACAGGAATGGTTCAAAACATAGACTGTAAGAAGAGTCAGTCTTTTTGTACTTTAGTCGGCATTGTGCCTTTTGTATATAATTCCGATGCAATTTCTGTGTTTAATCGTCAATAAGAAGGTCCAAGGAACACAGAAAACCTGGAGTGAAGCATCGGAATCTATAACTAGTGTCACAGGAATGGTTCAAATCATAAACAGTAAGAAGAGTCAGTTTTCTTGTACTTAAGTCGGCATTGTGCCTTTTGTATTTAATTCCGATGCAATTTCTGTGTTTCGTCGTCAGTAAGAAAGTCCAAGGGATACAGTAAACCTGAAGTGAAGCATCGGAATCTATAACTAGTTTCACAGGAATGGTTCAAGACATTGACAGTAGGAAGAGTCAGTCTTCATGTACTTAAGTCGGCATTGTGCCTTTTGTATTTAATTCCGATGCAATTTCTGTGTTTCGTCGTCAATAAGAAGGTCCAAGGGATACAGTAAGCCTGAAGTGAAGCATCGGAATCCATAACTGGTGTCACGGGAATGATTCAAAACATAAACAGCAAGAAGAGTCAGTCTTCTTGTACTTAAGTCGGCATTGTGCCTTTTCTATTTAATTCCGATGCAATAGCTGTGTTTCATCGTCAATAAGAAGGTCCAAGGGATACAGTAAGCCTGGAGTGAAGCACCTGAATCTATAACTAGTGTCACAGGAATGGTTCAAAACATAGTCAGTAAGAAGAGTCAGTCTTCTTGTACTTAAGTCGGCATTGTGCCTTTTGTATTTAATTTCGATGCAATTTCTGTGTTTCATCGTCAATAAGAAGGTCCAAGGGATACAGTAAACCTGGAGTGAAGCATCGGAATCTATAACTAGAGTCACAGGGACGGGTCAAAACATAGCCAGTAAGATGAGTCAGTATTTTTGTACTTAAGTCGGCATTGTGCCTTTTGTATTTAATTCTAATGCAATTTCTGTGTTTCATCGTCAATGAGAAGGTCCAAGGGATACAGTAAATACTGAAGTGAAGCATCGGACTCTATTACTAGTGTCACAGGAATGGTTCAAAACATAGTCAGTAAGAAGAGTCAGTCTTCTTGTACTTAAGACATCATTGTGCATTTTCTGTTTAATTCTGATGCAATTTCTGTGTTTCATCGTCAATAAGAAGAACAAAGGGATACAGTAAACCTGGAGTGAAGCATCGGAATCTATAACTAGTGTCACAGGAATGGTTCAAATCATAGACAGTAGGAAGAGTCAGACTTCTTTTACTTAGGTCGGCATTGTGCCTTTTGTATTTAATTCTAATGCAATTTCTGTGTTTCATCGTCAATGAGAAGGTCCAAGGGATACAGTAAATACTGAAGTGAAGCATCGGACTCTATAACTAGTGTCACAGGAATGGTTCAAACATAGTCAATAAGAAGAGTCAGTCTTCTTGTAGTTAAGTCGGCATTGTGCCTTTTGTACTGAATCCCGATGCAATTTCTGTGTATCATCGTCAATAAGAAGGTCCAAGGGAGACAGTAAACCTGAAGTGAAGCATCGGAATCTATAACAAGTGTCTTAGGAATGGTTCAAAACATAGACAGTTGGAAGGGTGAGTCTTCTAGTAATTAAGTCGGCATTGTGTCTTTTGTATTTAATAACGATGCAATTTCTGTGTTTCATCGTCAATAAGAAGGTCCAAGGGATACAGTAAACCTGGAGTGAAGCATCGGAATCTATAACTAGTGTCACAGGAATGGTTCAAAACATAGTCAGTAAGAAGAGTCAGTCTTCTTGTACTTAAGTCGGCATTGTGCCTTTTGTATTTAATTCCGGTGCAATTTCTGTGTTTCATCGTCAATAAGAAGGTCCAAGGGGTTACAGTAAACCTGGAGTGAAACATCGGAATCTATAACTAGAGTCACAGGGACGGTTCAAAACGTAGACAGTAAGATGAGCCAGTCTTCTTAAACTTAAGTCGGAATTGTGCCTTTTTTAATTAATTCCGATGCAAGTTCTGTGTTTCATCGTCAATGAGGTCCAAGGGATACATCAAACCTGGAGAGAAGCATCGGAATCTATAACTAGAGTCACAGGGACGCTTCAAAACATAGACAGTAAGGAGAGTCAGTATTCTTGTACTTAAGTCGGCACTGTGCCTGTTCTATTTAATTCCGATGCAATTTCTGTGTTTCATCGTCAATAAGAAGGTCAGAGGGATACAGCAAACCTGAAGTGAAGCATCGGAATCTATAACTAGAGTCACAGGAATGGTTCAAAACATAGTCAGTTAGAAGAGTGAGTCTTCTTTTACTTAGGTCGGCATTGTGCCTTTTGTATTTAATTCCGATGCAATTTCTGTGTTTGATCGTCAATAAGAAGGTCCAAGGGATACAGTAAACCTGGAGTGAAGCATCGGAGTCTATAACTAGTGTCACAGGAACGGTTCAAAGCATAGTCAATAAGAAGAGACAGTCTTCTTGTAGTTAAGTCGGCATTGTGCCTTTTGTATTGAATTCCGATGCAATTTCTGTGTTTAATCGTCAATACGAAGGTCCAAGGGTTACAGAAAACCAGAAGTGAAGCCACGGAATCTATAACTAGTGTCACAGGAATGGTTCAAAACATAAGCAGTAAGAAGAGTAAGTCTTCTTGTACTTAAGTCGGCATTGTGCTTCTTCCAATTAATTCCGATGCAATATCTGTGTTTCATCGTCAATAAGAAGGTCCAAGGGATACGGTAAACCTGGAGTGAAGCACCGGAATCTATAACTAGTGTCACAGGAATGGATCAAAACATAGACTGTAAGTAGAGTCAGTCTTCTTGTACTTTTGTCGGCATTGTGCCTTTTGTATTTAATTCCGATGCAATTTCTGTGTTTCATCGTCAATGAGGAGGTCCAAGGGATACAGCAAACATGGAGTGAGGCGTCGGAATCTATGACTAGTGTCACAGGAATGTTTCAGAACATAGTCAGTAAGAATAGTCAGTCTTCTTGTACTTAAGTCGTTATTGTGCTTTTTGTATTTAATTCCGATGCAATTTCTGTGTTTCATCGTCAATAAGAACGTCCAAGTGATACAGTAAACCTGGAGTGAAGCATAGGAGTCAATAACTAGTGTCGCAGGAATGGTTCAACACATAGACAGTAAGAAGAGTCAGTCTTCTTGTACTTAATTCGCCATTGTGCCTTTAGTATTTAATTCCGATGCAATTTCTGTGTTTCTTCGTCAATAAAAAGGTCAGAGGGATACAGTAAACCTGAAGTGAAGCATCGGAGTCAATAACTAGTGTCACAGGAATGGTTCAAAACATAGACAGTAAGAAGAGTCAGTCTTCTTGTACTTAATTCGACATTGTGCCTTTAGTATTTAATTCCGATGCAATTTCTGTGTTTCATCGTCAATATGAAGGTCAGAGGGATACAGTAAACCTGAAGTGAAGCATCGGAGTCTATAACTAGTGTCACAGGAATGGTTCAAAACATAGACAATAAGAAGAGTCAATCATCTTGTACTTAAGGCGGCATTGTGCGTTATCTATTTAATTCCGATGCAATATCTGCGTTTCATCGTCAATAAGAAGGTCCAAGGAATACAGTAAACCTGAATTGAAGCATCGGAATCAATAACTAGTGTCACAGGAGTGGTTCAAAATATAGTCAGTAAGAAGCGTCAGTCTTCTTGTATTTATGTCGGCATTGTGCCTTATCTATTTAATTCTGATGCAATTTCTGTGTTTCATCGTCAATAAAAAGGTCCAAGGGATACAGTAACCCTGGAGTGAAGCACCGGAATCTATAACTAGTGTCACAGGAATGGTTCAAATCATAGACTGTAAGAAGAGTCAGTCTTTTTGTACTTTAGTCGGCATTGTGCCTTTTGTATATAATTCCGATGCAATTTCTGTGTTTAATCGTCAATAAGAAGGTCCAAGGAACACAGAAAACCTGGAGTGAAGCATCGGAATCTATAACTAGTGTCACAGGAATGGTTCAAATCATAAACAGTAAGAAGAGTCAGTTTTCTTGTACTTAAGTCGGCATTGTGCCTTTTGTATTTAATTCCGATGCAATTTCTGTGTTTCGTCGTCAGTAAGAAAGTCCAAGGGATACAGTAAACCTGAAGTGAAGCATCGGAATCTATAACTAGTTTCACAGGAATGGTTCAAGACATTGACAGTAGGAAGAGTCAGTCTTCATGTACTTAAGTCGGCATTGTGCCTTTTGTATTTAATTCCGATGCAATTTCTGTGTTTCGTCGTCAATAAGAAGGTCCAAGGGATACAGTAAGCCTGAAGTGAAGCATCGGAATCCATAACTGGTGTCACGGGAATGATTCAAAACATAAACAGCAAGAACAGTCAGTCTTCTTGTACTTAAGTCGGCATTGTGCCTTTTCTATTTAATTCCGATGCAATAGCTGTGTTTCATCGTCAATAAGAAGGTCCAAGGGATACAGTAAGCCTGGAGTGAAGCACCTGAATCTATAACTAGTGTCACAGGAATGGTTCAAAACATAGTCAGTAAGAAGAGTCAGTCTTCTTGTACTTAAGTCGGCATTGTGCCTTTTGTATTTAGTTCCGATGCAATTTCTGTGTTTCATCGTCAATAAGAAGGTCCAAGGGATACAGTAAACCTGGAGTGAAGCATCGGAATCTATAACTAGAGTCACAGGGACGGGTCAAAACATAGCCAGTAAGATGAGTCAGTATTTTTGTACTTAAGTCGGCATTGTGCCTTTTGTATTTAATTCTAATGCAATTTCTGTGTTTCATCGTCAATGAGAAGGTCCAAGGGATACAGTAAATACTGAAGTGAAGCATCGGACTCTATTACTAGTGTCACAGGAATGGTTCAAAACATAGTCAGTAAGAAGAGTCAGTCTTCTTGTACTTAAGACATCATTGTGCATTTTCTGTTTAATTCTGATGCAATTTCTGTGTTTCATCGTCAATAAGAAGAACAAAGGGATACAGTAAACCTGGAGTGAAGCATCGGAATCTATAACTAGTGTCACAGGAATGGTTCAAATCATAGACAGTAGGAAGAGTCAGACTTCTTTTACTTAGGTCGGCATTGTGCCTTTTGTATTTAATTCTAATGCAATTTCTGTGTTTCATCGTCAATGAGAAGGTCCAAGGGATACAGTAAATACTGAAGTGAAGCATCGGACTCTATAACTAGTGTCACAGGAATGGTTCAAAGCATAGTCAATAAGAAGAGTCAGTCTTCTTGTAGTTAAGTCGGCATTGTGCCTTTTGTACTGAATCCCGATGCAATCTCTGTGTATCATCGTCAATAAGAAGGTCCAAGGGAGACAGTAAACCTGAAGTGAAGCATCGGAATCTATAACAAGTGTCTTAGGAATGGTTCAAAACATAGACAGTTGGAAGGGTGAGTCTTCTAGTAATTAAGTCGGCATTGTGTCTTTTGTATTTAATAACGATGCAATTTCTGTGTTTCATCGTCAATAAGAAGGTCCAAGGGATACAGTAAACCTGGAGTGAAGCATCGGAATCTATAACTAGTGTCACAGGAATGGTTCAAAACATAGTCAGTAAGAAGAGTCAGTCTTCTTGTACTTAAGTCGGCATTGTGCCTTTTGTATTTAATTCCGATGCAATTTCTGTGTTTCATCGTCAATAAGAAGGTCCAAGGGGTTACAGTAAACCTGGAGTGAAACATCGGAATCTATAACTAGAGTCACAGGGACGGTTCAAAACGTAGACAGTAAGATGAGCCAGTCTTCTTAAACTTAAGTCGGAATTGTGCCTTTTTTAATTAATTCCGATGCAAGTTCTGTGTTTCATCGTCAATGAGGTCCAAGGGATACATCAAACCTGGAGAGAAGCATCGGAATCTATAACTAGAGTCACAGGGACGCTTCAAAACATAGACAGTAAGGAGAGTCAGTATTCTTGTACTTAAGTCGGCACTGTGCCTGTTCTATTTAATTCCGATGCAATTTCTGTGTTTCATCGTCAATAAGAAGGTCAGAGGGATACAGCAAACCTGAAGTGAAGCATCGGAATCTATAACTAGAGTCACAGGAATGGTTCAAAACATAGTCAGTTAGAAGAGTGAGTCTTCTTTTACTTAGGTCGGCATTGTGCCTTTTGTATTTAATTCCGATGCAATTTCTGTGTTTGATCGTCAATAAGAAGGTCCAAGGGATACAGTAAACCTGGAGTGAAGCATCGGAGTCTATAACTAGTGTCACAGGAACGGTTCAAAGCATAGTCAATAAGAAGAGTCAGTCTTCTTGTAGTTAAGTCGGCATTGTGCCTTTTGTATTGAATTCCGATGCAATTTCTGTGTTTAATCGTCAATACGAAGGTCCAAGGGTTACAGAAAACCAGAAGTGAAGCCACGGAATCTATAACTAGTGTCACAGGAATGGTTCAAAACATAAGCAGTAAGAAGAGTAAGTCTTCTTGTACTTAAGTCGGCATTGTGCTTCTTCCAATTAATTCCGATGCAATATCTGTGTTTCATCGTCAATAAGAAGGTCCAAGGGATACGGTAAACCTGGAGTGAAGCACCGGAATCTATAACTAGTGTCACAGGAATGGATCAAAACATAGACTGTAAGTAGAGACAGTCTTCTTGTACTTTAGTCGGCATTGTGCCTTTTGTATTTAATTCCGATGCAATTTCTGTGTTTCATCGTCAATAAGGAGGTCCAAGGGATACAGCAAACATGGAGTGAAGCGTCGGAATCTATGACTAGTGTCACAGGAATGTTTCAAAACATAGTCAGTAAGAAGAGTCAGTCTTCTTGTACTTAAGTCGTTATTGTGCTTTTTGTATTTAATTCCGATGCAATTTCTGTGTTTCATCGTCAATAAGAACGTCCAAGGGATACAGTAAACCTGGAGTGAAGCATCAGAGTCAATAACTAGTGTCACAGGAATGGTTCAAAACATAGACAGTAAGAAGAGTCAGTCTTCTTGTACCTAATTCGACATTGTGCCTTTAGTATTTAAATCCGATGCAATTTCTGTGTTTCTTCGTCAATAAAAAGGTCAGAGGGATACAGTAAACCTGAAGTGAAGCATCGGAGTCAATAACTAGTGTCACAGGAATGGTTCAAAACATAGACAGTAAGAAGAGTCAGTCTTCTTGTACTTAATTCGACATTGTGCCATTAGTATTTAATTCCGGTGCAATTTCTGTGTTTCATCGTCAATATGAAGGTCAGAGGGATACAGTAAACCTGAAGTGAAGCATCGGAGTCTATAACTAGTGTCACAGGAATGGTACAAAACATAGACAATAAGAAGAGTCAATCATCTTGTACTTAAGGCGGCATTGTGCGTTATCTATTTAATTCCGATGCAATATCTGTGTTTCATCGTCAATAAGAAGGTCCAAGGGATACAGTAAACCTGAATTGAAGCATCGGAATCAATAACTAGTGTCACAGGAGTGGTTCAAAGCATAGTCAGTAAGAAGCGTCAGTCTTCTTGTATTTATGTCGGCATTGTGCCTTATCTATTTAATTCTGATGCGATTTCTGAGTTTCATCGTCAATAAAAAGGTCCAAGGGATACAGTAACGCTGGAGTGAAGCACCGGAATCTATAACTAGTGTCACAGGAATGGTTCAAAACATAGACTGTAAGAAGAGTCAGTCTTTTTGTACTTTAGACGGCATTGTGCCTTTTGTATATAATTCCGATGCAATTTCTGTGTTTAATCGTCAATAAGAACGTCCAAGGAAAACAGAAAACCTGGAGTGAAGCATCGGAATCTATAACTAGTGTCACCGGAATGGTTCAAATCATAGACAGCAGGAAGAGTCAGACTTCTTTTACTTAGGTCGGGATTGTGCCTTTTGTATTTAATTCCGAAGCAATTTCTGTGTTTCATCGTGAATAAGAAGGTCCAAGGGATACAGTAAACCTGGAGTGAAGCATCGGAGTCTACAACTAGTGTTACAGGAATGGTTCAAAGCATAGTCAATAAGAAGATTCAGTCTTCTTGTAGTTAAGTCGGCATTGTGCCTTTTGTACTGAATTCCGATGCAATTTCTGTGTATCATCGTCAATAAGAAGGTCCAAGATAGACAGTAAACCTGAAGTGAAGCATCGGAATTTATAACAAGTGTCTTAGGAATGGTTCAAAACATAGACAGTTGGAAGGGTGAGTCTTCTAGTAATTAAGTGGGCATTGTGTCTTTTGTATTTAATGCCGATGCAATTTCTGTGTTTCATCGTCAATAAGAAGGTCCAAGGGATACAGTAAACCTGGAGTGAAGCATCGGAATCTATAACTAGTGTCACAGGAATGGTTCAAAACATAGTCAGTAAGAAGAGTCGTTCTTCTTGTACTTAAGTCAGCATTGTGCCTTTTGTATTTAATTCCGATGCAATTTCTGTGTTTCATCGTCAATAAGAAGGTCCAAGGGATACAGTAAACCTGGAGTGAAACATCGGAATCAATAACTAGAGTCACAGGGACAGTTCAAAACGTAGACAGTAAGATGAGCCAGTCTTCTTGTACTTAAGTCAGCATTGTGCGTTTTTTAATTAATTCCGATGCAAGTTCTGTGTTTCATCGTCAATGAGGTCCAAGGGATACATCAAACCTGGAGAGAAGCATCGGAATCTATAACTTGAGTCACTGGGACGGTTCAAAACATAGACAGTAAGGAGAGTCAGTATTCTTGTACTTAAGTCGGCACTGTGCCATTTCTATTTAATTCCGATGCAATTTCTGTGTTTCATCGTCAATAAGAAGGTCAGAGGGATACAGTAAACCTGAAGTGACGCATCGGAATCTATAACTAGAGTCACAGGAATGGTTCAAAACATAGTCAGTTGAAGAGTCAGTCATCTTGTACTTAAGTAATCATTGTGCATTTTGTATTTAATTCCGATGCAATTTCTGTGTTTAATCGTCACTAAGAAGGTCCAAGGGATACAGAAAACCTGAAGTGAAGCAACGGAATCTATAACTAGTGTCACAGGAATGGTTCATAACACAAGCAGTAAGAAGAGTCAGTCTTCTTGTACTTAAGTCGGCATTGTGCTTCTTCTAATTAATTCCGATGCAATATCTGTGTTTCATCGTCAATAAGAAGGTCCAAGGGATACGGTAAACCTGGAGTGAAGCACCGGAATCTATAACTAGTGTCACAGGAATGGTTCAAAACATAGACTGTAAGTAGAGTCAGACTTCTTGTACTTTAGTCGGCATTGTGCCTTTTGTATTTAATTCCGATGCAATTTATGTGTTTCATCGTCAATAAAGAGGTCCAAGGGATACAGCAAACATGGAGTGAAGCGTCGGAATCTATGACTAGTGTCACAGGAATGTTTTAAACATAGTCAGTAAGAAGAGTCAGTCTTCTTGTACTTAAGTCGTTATTGTGCTTTTTGTATTTAATTCCGATGCAATTTCTGTGTTTCATCTTCAATAAGAAGGGCCAAGGGATACAGTAAACCTAGAGTGAAGCATCGGAGTCAATAACTAGTGTCACAGGAATGGTTCAAAACATAGACAGTAAGAAAAGTCAGTCTTCTTGTACTTAATTCGACATTGTGCCTTTAGTATTTAATTCCGATGCAATTTCTGCGTTTCATCTTCAATAAAAAGGTCAGAGGGGTACAGTAGACCTGAAGTGAAGCATCGGAATCTATAACTAGTGTCACAGGAATGGTTAAAAACATAGTCAGTAAGAAGAGTCAGTCTTCTTGTACTTAAGTCGGCATTGTGCCTTTTGTATTTAATTCCGATGCAATTTCTGTGTTTCATCGTCAATACGAAGGTCCAAGGGATACGGTAAACCTGGAGTGAAGCATCGGAATCTATAACTAGAGTCACAGGGACGGGTCAAAACATAGACAGTAAGATGAGGCAGTATTCTTGTACATAAGTCGGCATCGTGCCTTTTCTATTTAATTCCGATGCAATTTCTGTGTTTCATCGTCAACAAGAAGGACCAAGGGATACAGTAAACCTGAAGTGAAGCATCGGACTCTATAACTAGTATCACAGGAATGGTTCAAATCGTAGTCAGTTAGAAGAGTCTGTCTTTATGTACATAAGTCGGTATTGTGCTTTTTGTATTTAATTCCGATGCAATTTCTGTGTTTCATCGTCAATAAGAAGGTCCAAGGGATACAGTAAACCTGAAGTAAAGCATCGGATTCTATAACTAGTGTCACAGGAATGGTTCAAAACATATACAGTAGGAAGAGTCAGTCTTCTTGTACTTAAGTCGGCATTGTGCCTTTTGCATTTAATTCCGATGAAATTTCTGTGTTTCATCGTCAATAAGAAGGTCCAAGGGATACAGTAAACCTGGAGTGACACATCGGAATCTATAACTAGAGTCACAGGGATGGTTCAAAACATAGACAATAAGATGAGTCAGTCTTCTCGTACTTAAGTCGGCATTGTGCCTTTTGTATATAATTCCGATGCAATTTCTGTGTTTCATCGTCAATAAGGTCCAAGGGATACAGTAAACCAGGAGTGAAGCATTGGAATCTATAACTAGAGTCACAGAGACGGTTCAAGGCATAGACAGTAAGATGAGTCAGTATTCTTGTACTTAAGTCGGCATTGTGCCTTTTCTATTTAATTCCGATGCAATTTCTGTGTTTCATCGTCAATACGAAGGTCCAAGGGATACAGTAAACCTGAAGTGAAGCATCGGAATCTATAACTAGAGTCACAGGAATGGTTCAAAACATAGTCAGTTAAAAGAGTCAGTCTTCTTGTACTTAAGTCAGCATTGTGCATTTTCTATTTAATTCTGATGCAATTTCTGTGTTTCATCGACAACAAGAAGGTCCAAGGGATACAGTAAACCTGAAGTGAAGCATCGGAATCTATAACTAGAGTCACGGGAATGGTTCAAAACATAGACAGTTAGAAGAGTCAGTCTTCTTGTACTTAAGTCATCATTGTGCATTTTGTATTTAATTCCGATGCAATTTCTGTGTTTAATCGTCAATAAGAAGGTCCAAGGGGTACAAAAAACCTGAAGTGAAGCATCGGAATCTATAACTAGTGTCACAGGAATGGTTCAAAACAGAATCAGTAAGAAGAGTCGGTCTTCTTGTACTTAAGTCGGCATTGTGCTTCTTCTAATTAATTCCGATGCAATATCTGTGTTTCATCGTCAATAAGAAGGTCCAAGGGATACAGTAAACCTGGAGTGAAGCACCGGAATCTATAACTAGTGTTACAGGGATGGTTCAAAACATAGACAGTAAGAAGAGTCAGTCTTCAAGTTCTTAAGTCGGCATTGTGCCTTTTGTATTTAATTCCGATGCAATTTCTGTGTTTCATCGTCAGTAAGAAGGTCCATGGGATACAGTAAACCTGAAGAGAAGCGTCGGAATCCATAACTAGTGCCACGGGAATGGTTCAAAACATAAACAAGAAGAAGAGTCAGTCTTCTTGTACTTAAGTCGGCATTGTGCCTTTTCTATTTAATTCCGATGCAATATCTGTGTTTCATCGTCAATAAGAAGGTCCAAGGGATACAGTAAACCTGGAGTGAAGCACCGGAATCTATAACTAGTGTCACAGGAATGGTTCAAAACATAGACTGTAAGAAGAGTCAGTCTTCTTGTACTTTGGGCGGCATTGTGCCTTTTGTATTTAATTCCGATGCAATTTCTGTCTTTCATCGTCAATGAGAAGGTCCAAGGGATTCAGTAATCCTGAAGTGAAGCTTCGGAGTCTATAACTAGTGTCACAGGAATGGTTCAAATCATAGTCAGTAAGAAGAGTCAGTCTTCTTGTACTTAAGTCGGCATTGTGCCTTTTGTATTTAATTCCGATGCAATTTCTGTGTTTCATCGTCAATAAGAAGGTCCAAGGGATACAGTAAACCTGGAGTGAAGCATCGGAATCTATAGCTAGAGTCACAGGGACGGGTCAAAACATAGACAGTAAGATGAGTCAGTAATCTTGTACTTCAGTCGGCATTGTGCCTTTTGTATTTAATTCTAATGCAATTTCTGTCTTTCATCGTCAATAAGAAGGTCCAAGGGATACAGTAAACCTGAAGTGAAGCATCGGACTCTATAACTAGTGTCACAGGAATGGTTCAAAACATAGTCAGTAAGAAGAGTCAGTCTTCTCGTACTTAAGTCGGCATTGTGCCTTTTGTATTTAATTCCGATGCAATTTCTCTGTTTCATCGTCAATAAGAAGGTCCAAGGGATACAGTAAACCTGGAGTGAAACATCGGAATCTATAACTAGAGTCACAGGGACGGTTCAAAACGTAGACAGTAAGATGAGCCAGTCTTTATGTACTTAAGTCGGAATTGTGCCTTTTGTATTTAATTCCAATGCAAGTTCTGTGTTTCATCGTCAATACGAAGGTCCAAGGGATACAGTAAACCTGAAGTGAAGCATCGGAATCTATAACTAGAGTTACAGGAATGGTTCAAAACATAGTCTGTTAGAAGAGTCAGTCTTCTTGTACTTAAGTCATCATTGTGCATTTTCTATTTAATTCTGATGCAAATTCTGTGTTTCTTCGTCAACAAGAAGGTCCAATTGATACAGTAAACCTGAAGTGAAGCATCGGAATCTATAACTAGAGTCACAGGAATGGTTCAAAACATGGTCAGTAAGATGAGTCAGTCTTCTTGTACTTAAGTCATCATTGTGCATTTTCTGTTTAATTCTGATGCAATTTCTGTGTTTCATCGTCAATAAGAAGAACAAAGGGATACAGTAAACCTGGAGAGAAGCATCGGAATATATAACTAGTGTCACAGGAATGGTTCAAATCATAGACAGTAGGAAGAGTCAGACTTTTTTTACTTAGGTCGGCATTGTCCCTTTTGTATTTAATTCCGATGCAATTTCTGTGTTTCATCATCAATAAGAAGGTCCAGGGGATACAGTAAACCTGGAGTGAAGCATCGGAGTCTATAACTAGTGTCACAGGAATGGTTCAAAGCATAGTTATTAAGAAGAGTCAGTCTTCTTGTAGTTAAGTCGGCATTGTGCCTTTTGTATTGAATTCCAATGCAATTTCTGTGTATCATCGTCAATAAGAAGGTCCAAGGGATACAGTAAACCTGGAGTGAAGCATCGGAATCTATAACTAGTGTCACAGGAATGGTTCAAAACATAGTCAGTAAGAAGAGTCAGTCTTCTCGTACTTAAGTCGGCATTGTGCCTTTTGTATTTAATTCCGATGCAATTTCTCTGTTTCATCGTCAACAAGAAGGTCCAAGGGATACAGTAAACCTGGAGTGAAACATCGGGATCTATAACTAGAGTCACAGGGACGGTTCAAAACGTAGACAGTAAGATGAGCCAGTCTTCATGTACTTAAGTCGGAATTGTGCCTTTTGTATTTAATTCCGATGCTAGTTCTGTGTTTCATCGTCAATGAGGTCCAAGGGATACATCAAACCTGGAGAGAAGCATCGGAATCTATAACTAGAGTCACAGGGACGGTTCAAAACATAGACAGTAAGGAGAGTCAGTATTCTTGTACTTAAGTCGGCATTGTGCCTTTTCTATTTAATTCCGATGCAATTTCTGTGTTTCATCGTCAATACGAAGGTCCAAGGGATACAGTAAACCTGAAGTGAAGCATCGGAATCTATAACTAGAGTTACAGGAATGGTTCAAAGCATAGTCTGTTAGAAGAGTCAGTCTTCTTGTACTTAAGTCATCATTGTGCATTTTCTATTTAATTCTGATGCAATTTCTGTGTTTCTTCGTCAACAAGAAGGTCCAATTGATACAGTAAACCTGAAGTGAAGCATCGGAATCTATAACTAGAGTCACAGGAATGGTTCAAAACATGGTCAGTAAGAAGAGTCAGTCTTCTTGTACTTAAGTCATCATTGTGCATTTTCTGTTTAATTCTGATGCAATTTCTGTGTTTCATCGTCAATAAGAAGAACAAAGGGATACAGTAAACCTGGAGTGAAGCATCGGAATCTATAACTAGTGTCACAGGAATGGTTCAAATCATAGACAGTAGGAAGAGTCAGACTTCTTTTACTTAGGTCGACATTGTGCCTTTTGTATTTAATTCCGATGCAATTTCTGTGTTTCATCGTCAATAAGAAGGTCCAAGGGTTAGGGAAAACCTGAAGTGAAGCACGGAATCTATAACTAGTGTCACAGGAATGGTTCAAAGCATGGTTATTAAGAAGAGTCAGTCTTCTTGTAGTTAAGTCGGCATTGTGCCTTTTGTATTGAATTCCGATGCAATTTCTGTGTATCATCGTCAATAAGAAGGTCCAAGGGATACATTAAACCTGGAGTGAAGCATCGGAATCTATAACTAGTGTCACAGGAATGGTTCAAAACATAGTCAGTATAAAGAGTCAGTCTTCTCGTACTTAAGTCGGTATTGTGCCTTTTGTATTTAATTCCGATGCAATTTCTCTGTTTCATCGTCAATAAGAAGGTCCAAGGGATACAGTAAACCTGGAGTGAAACATCGGGATCTATAACTAGAGTCACAGGGACGGTTCAAAACGTAGACAGTAAGATGAGCCAGTCTTCATGTACTTAAGACGGAATTGTGCCTTTTGTATTTAATTCCGATGCAAGTTCTGTTTTTCATCGTCAATGAGGTCCAAGGGATACATCAAACCTGGAGAGAAGCATCGGAATCTATAACTAGAGTCACAGGGACGGTTCAAAACATAGACAGTAAGGAGAGTCAGTATTCTTGTACTTAAGTCGGCATTGTGCCTTTTCTATTTAATTCCGATGCAATTTCTGTGTTTCATCGTCAATACGAAGGTCCAAGGGATACAGTAAACCTGAAGTGAAGCATCGGAATCTATAACTAGAGTTACAGGAATGGTTCAAAACATAGTCTGTTAGAAGAGTCAGTCTTCTCGTACTTAAGTCATCATTGTGCATTTTCTATTTAATTCTGATGCAATTTCTGTGTTTCTTCGTCAACAAGAAGGTCCAATTGATACAGTAAACCTGAAGTGAAGCATCGGAATCTATACCTAGAGTCACAGGAATGGTTCAAAACATGGTCAGTTAGAAGAGTCAGGCTTCTTGTACTTAAGTCATCATTGTGCATTTTGTATTTAATTCCGTTGTAATTTCTGTGTTTAATCGACAATAAGAAGGTCCAAGGGTTGGAGAAAACCTGAAGTGAAGCATCGGAATCTATAACTAGTGTCACAGGAATGGTTCAAAACATAAGCAGTAAGAAGAGTCAGTCTTCTTGTACTTAAGTCGGCATTGTGTTTCTTCTAATTACTTCCGATGCAATATCTGTGATTCATCGTCAATAAGAAGGTCCAAGGTATACAGTAAACCTGGAGTGAAGCATCGGAATCTATAACTAGAGTCACAGGAATGGTTCAAAACATAGTCAGTTAGATGAGTCAGTCTTCTTGTACTTGAGTCATCATTGTGCATATTGTATTTAATTCCGATGTAATTTCTGTGTTTAATCGTCAATAAGAAGGTCCAAGGGTTACAGAAAACCTGAATTGAAGCATCGGAATCTATAACTAGTGTCACAGGAATGGTTCAAAACATAAGCAGTAAGAAGAGTCAGTCTTCTTGTACTTAAGTCGGCATTGTGTTTCTTCTAATTAAATCCGATGCAATATCTGTGATTCATCGTCAATAAGAAGGTCCAAGGTATACAGTAAACCTGGAGTGAAGCATCGGAATCTATAACTAGTGTCACAGGAATGGTTCAAAACATAGACAGTAGGAAGAGTCAGTCTTCTTGTACTTAAGTCGGCATTGTGCTTATTGTATTTAATTCCGATGCAATTTCTTTGTTTCATCGTCAATAAGAAGGTCCAAGGTACACAGTAAACCTGGAGTGAAGAATCGGAATCTATAACTAGTGTCACAGGGTTGGTTCAAACATAGAAAGTAGGAAGAGACAGTCTTCATGTACTTAAGTCGGCATTGTGCCTTTTGTATTTAATTCCGATGCAATTTCTGTGTCTCATCGTCAATGAGAAGGTCCAAGGGATTCAGTAATCCTCAAGTGAAGCTTCGGAGTCTATAACTAGTGTCACAGGAATGGTTCAAAACATAGTCAGTAAGAAGAGTCAGTCTTCTTGTACTTAAGTCGGCATTGCGCTTTTGTATTTAATTCCGATGCAATTTCTGTGTTTCATCGTCAGTAAGAAAGTCCAAGGGATACAGTAAACCTTAAGTGAAGCATCGGAATCTATAACTAGTGTCACAGGAATGGTTCAAAACATAGACTGTAATAAGAGTCAGTCTTCTTGTACTTAAGTCGGCATTGTGCCTTTTCTATGTAATTCCGTTGCAATATCTGTGTTTCATCGTCAATAAGAAGGTCCAAGGGATACAGTAAACCTGGAGTGAAGCACCGGAATCTATAACTAGTGTCACAGGAATGGTTCGAAACATAGTCAGTAAGAAGAGTCAGTCTTCTTGTACTTAAGTCGGCATTGTGCCTTTTGTATTTAATTCCGATGCAATTTCTGTGTTTCATCGTCAATAAGAAGGGCCAAGGGATACAGTAAACCTGGAGTGAAGCATCGGAATCTATAACTAGAGTCACAGGGACGGGTCAAAACATAGACAGTAAGATGAGTCAGTATTCTTGTACTTAAGTCGGCATTGTGCCTTTTGTATTTAATTCTAATGCAATTTCTGTGTTTCATCGTCAATGAGAAGGTCCAAGGGATACAGTAAACCTGGAGTGAAGCATCGGATTCTATAACTAGTGTCACAGGAATGGTTCAAATCATAGACAGTTGGAAGAGTCAGACTTCTTTTACTTAGGTCGGCATTGTGCCTTTTGTATTTAATTCCGATGCAATTTCTGTGTTTCATCGTCAATAAGAAGGTCCAAGGGATACAGTAAACCTGGAGTGAAGCATCGGAGTCTATAACTAGTGTCACAGGAATGGTTCAAAGCATAGTCAATAAGAAGAGTCTGTCTTCTTGTAGTTAAGTCGGTATTGTGCCTTTTGTATTGAATTCCGATGCAATTTCTGTGTATCATCGTCAATAAGAAGGTCCAAGGGAGACAGTAAACCAGAAGTGAAGCATCGGAATCTATAACAAGTGTCTTAGGAATGGTTCAAAACATAGACAGTTGGAAGAATGAGTCTTCTAGTAATTAAGTCGGCATTGTGTCTTTTGTATTTAATGCCGATGCAATTTCTGTGTTTCATCTTCAATAAGAAGGTCCAAGGGATACAGTATACCTGGAGTGAAGCATCGGAATCTATAACTAGTGTCACAGGAATGGTTCAAAACATAGACTGTAAGTAGAGTCAGTCTTCCTGTACTTTAGTCGGCATTGTGCCTTTTGTATTTAATTCCGATGCAATTTCTGTGTTTCATCATCAATAAGGAGGTCCAAGGGATACAGCAAAAATGGAGTGAAGCGTCGTAATCTATGACTAGTGTCACAGGAATTTTTCAAAATATAGTCAGTAATAAGAGTCAGTCTTCTTGTACTTAAGTCGCATTTGTGCATTTTGTATTTAATTCCGATGCAATTTCTGTGTTTCATCGTCAATAAGAAGGTCCAAGGGATACAGTAAACCTGGAGTGAAGCATCGGAGTCAATAACTAGTGTCACAGGAATGGTTCAAAACATAGACAGTAAGAAGAGTCAGTCTTCTTGTACTTAATTCGACATTGTGCCTTTAGTATTTAATTCCGATGCAATTTCGGTGTTTCATCGTCAATAAAAAGGTCAGAGGGATACAGTAAACCTGAAGTGAAGCATCGGAGTCAATAACTAGTGTCACAGGAATGGTTCAAAACATAGACAGTAAGAAGAGTCAGTCTTCTTGTACTTAATTCGACATTGTGCCTTTAGTATTTAATTCCGATGCAATTTCTGTGTTTCATCGACAATATGAAAGTCAGAGGGATACAGTAAACCTGAAGTGAAGCATCGGAGTCTATAACTAGTGTCACAGGAATGGTTCAAAACATAGACAATAAGAATAGTCAATCATCTTGTACTTAAGGCGGCATTGTGCGTTATCTATTTAATTCCGATGCAATATCTGTGTTTCATCGTCAATAAGAAGGTCCAAGGGATACAGTAAACCTGAATTGAAGCATCGGAATCAATAACAAGTGTCACAGGAGTGGTTCAAAACATAGTCAGTAAGAAGCGTCAGTCTTCTTGGATTTATGTCGGCATTGTGCCTTATCTATTTAATTCTGATGCAATTTCTGTGTTTCATCGTCAATAAAAAGGTCCAAGGGATACAGTAACCCTGGAGTGAAGCACCGGAATCTATAACTAGTGTCACAGGAATGTTTCAAAACATAGACTGTAAGAAGAGTCAGTCTTTTTGTACTTTAGTCGGCATTGTGCCTTTTGTATATAATTCCGATGCAATTTCTGTGTTTCATCGTCAATAAGAAGGTCCAAGGGACACAGTAAACTTGGAGTGAAACATCGGAATCTATATCTAGTGTCACAGGGATGGTTGAAATCATAGACAGTAAGAAGAGTCAGTCTTCATGTACTTAAGTCGGCATTGTGCCTTTTGTATTTAATTCCGATGCAATTTCTGTGTTTCATCGTCAATAAGAAGGTCCAAGGAATACAGAAAACCTGGAGTGAAGCATCGGAATCTATAACTAGTGTCACAGGAATGGTTCAAATCATAAACAGTAAGAAGAGTCAGTTTTCTTGTACATAAATCGGCATTCTGCCTTTTCTAAGTAATTCCGATGCAATATCTGTGTTTCATCGTCAATAAGAAGGTCCAAGGGATTCAGGAAACCTGGAGTGAAGCACCGGAATCTATAACTAGTGTCACAGGAATGGTTCAAAACATAGACTGTAAGAAGAGTCAGTCTTCATGTACTTAAGTCGGCATTGTGCCTTTTGTATTTAATTCCGATGCAATTTCTGTGTTTCATCGTCAATAAGAAGGTCCAAGGGATACAGTAAACCTGGAGTGAAGCACCGGAATCTATAAATAGTGTCACAGGAATGGTTCAAAACATAGTCAGTAAGAAGAGTCAGTCTTCTTGTACTTAAGTCGGCATTGTGCATTTTGTATTTAATTCCGATGCAATTTCTGTGTTTCATCGTCAATAAGAAGGTCCAAGGGATACGGTAAACCTGGAGTGAAGCATCGGAATCTATAACTAGAGTCACAGGGACGGGTCAGAACATAGACAGTAAGATGAGTCAGTATTCTTGTACTTAGGTCGGCATTGTGCCTTTTGTATTTAATTCTAATGCAATTTCTGTGTTTAATCGTCAATGAGAAGGTCCAAGGGATACAGTAAATCCTGAAGTGAAGCATCAGTCTCTATAACTAGTGTCACAGGAATGGTTCAAAACATAGTCACTAAGAAGAGTCAGTCTTCTTGTACTTAAGACATCATTGTGCATTTTCTGTTTAATTCTGATGCAATTTCTGTGTTTCATCGTCAATAAGAAGAACAAAGGGATACAGTAAACCTGGAGTGAAGCATCGGAGTCTATAACTAGTGTCACAGGAATGGTTCAAAGCATAGTCAATAAGAAGAGTCAGTCTTCTTGTAGTTAAGTCGGCATTGTGCCTATTGTACTGAATTCCGATGCAATATCTGTGTATCATCGTCAATAACAAGGTCCAAGGGAGACAGTAAACCAGAAGTGAAGCATCGGAATCTATAACAAGTGTCTTAGGAATGGTTCAAAACATAGACAGTTGGAAGGGTGAGTCTTCTAGTAATTAAGTCGGCATTGTGTCTTTTGTATTTAATGCCGATGCAATTTCTGTGTTTCATCGTCAATAAGAAGGTCCAAGGGATACAGTAAACCTGGAGTGAAGCATCGAAATCTATAACTAGTGTCACAGGAATGGTTCAAAACATAGTCAGTAAGAAGAGTCAGTCTTCTTGTACTTAAGTCGGCATTGTGCCTTTTGTATTTAATTCCGATGCAATTTCTGTGTTTCATCGTCAATAAGAAGGTCCAAGGGATACAGTAAACCTGGTGTGAAACATCGGAATCTATAACTAGTGTCACAGGGACGGTTCAAAACGTAGACAGTAAGATGAGCCAGTCTTCTTGTACTTAAGTCGGCATTGTGCCATTTGTAATTAATTCCGATGCAAGTTCTGTGTTTCATCGTCAATGAGGTCCAAGGAATACATCTAACCTGGAGAGAAGCATCGGAATCTATAACTAGAGTCACAGGGACGGTTCAAAACATAGACAGTAAGGAGAGTCAGTATTCTTGTACTTAAGTCGGCACTGTGCCATTTCTATTTAATTCCGATGCAATTTCTGTGTTTCATCGTCAATAAGAAGGTCAGAGGGATACAGTAAACCTGAAGTGACGCATCGGAATCTATAACTAGAGTCACAGGAATGGTTCAAAACATAGTCAGTTAGAAGAGTCAGTCTTCTTGTACTTAAGTAATCATTGTGCATTTTGTATTTAATTCCGATGCAATTTCTGTGTTTAATCGTCAATAAGAAGGTCCAAGGGTTACAGAAACCTGAAGAGAAGCAACGGAATCTATAACTAGTGTCACAGGAATGGTTCGAAACATAAGCAGTAAGAAGAGTCAGTCTTCTTGTACTTAAGTCGGCTTTGTGCTTCTTCTAATTAATTCCGATGCAATATCTGTGTTTCATCGTCAATAAGAAGGTCCGAGGGATACGGTAAACCTGGCGTGAAGCACCGGAATGTATAACTAGTGTCACAGGAATGGTTCAAAACATAGACTGTAAGTAGAGTCAGACTTCTTGTACTTTAGTCGGCATTGTGCCTTTAGTATTTAATTCCGATGCAATTTATGTGTTTCATCGCCAATAAAATGGTCAGAGGGGTACAGTAAACCTGAAGTGAAGCATCGGAATCTATACCTAGTGTCACAGGAATGGTTAAAAACATAGTCAGTAAGAAGAGTCAGTCTTCTTGTACTTAAGTCGTTATTGTGCTTTTTGTATTTAATTCCGATGCAATTTCTGTGTTTCATCGTCAATAAGAAGGTCCAAGGGATACAGTAAACCTGGAGTGAAGCATCGGAGTCAATAACTAGTGTCACAGGAATGGTTCAAAACATAGACAGTAAGAAGAGTCAGTCTTCTTGTACTTAATTCGACATTGTGCTTTTAGTATTTAATTCCGATGCAATTTCTGTGTTTCATCGCCAATAAAATGGTCAGAGGGGTACAGTAAAACTGAAGTGAAGCATCGGAATCTATACCTAGTGTCACAGGAATGGTTAAAAACATAGTCAGTAAGAAGAGTCAGTCTTCTTGTACTTAAGTCGGCATTGTGCCTTTTGTATTTAATTCCGATGCAATTTCTGTGTTTCATCGTCAATACGAAGGTCCAAGGGATACAGTAAACCTGGAGTGAAGCATCGGAATCTATAACTAGAGTCACAGGGACGGGTCAAATCATAGACAGTAAGATGAGGCAGTATTCTTGTACATAAGTCGGCATTGTGCCTTTTCTATTTAATTCCGATGCAATTTCTGTGTTTCATCGTCAATAAGAAGGTCCAAGGGATACAGTAAACCTGAAGTGAAGCATCGGACTCTATAACTAGTGTCACAGGAATGGTTCAAAACATAGTCACTAAGAAGAGTCAGTCTTCTTGTACTTAAGACATCATTGTGCATTTTCTGTTTAATTCTGATGCAATTTCTGTGTTTCATCGTCAATAAAAAAAACAAAGGGATACAGTAAACCTGGAGTGAAGCATCGGAATCTATAACTAGTGTCACAGGAATGGTTCAAATCATAGACAGTAGGAAGAGTCAGACTTCTTTTACTTAGGTCGGCATTGTGCCTTTTGTATTTAATTCCGAAGCAATTTCTGTGTTTCATCGTCAATGAGAAGGTCCAAGGGATACAGTAAACCTGGAGTGAAGCATTGGAGTCTATAACTAGTGTCACAGGAATGGTTCAAAGCATAGTCAATAAGAAGAGTCAGTCTTCTTGTAGTTAAGTCGGCATTGTGCCTATTGTACTGAATTCCGATGCAATATCTGTGTATCATCGTCAATAAGAAGGTCCAAGGGAGACAGTAAACCAGAAGTGAAGCATCGGAATCTATAACAAGTGACTTAGGAATGGTTCAAAACATAAACAGTTGGAAGGGTGAGTCTTCTAGTAATTAAGTCGGCATTGTGTCTTTTGTATTTAATGCCGATGCAATTTCTGTGTTTTATCGTCAATAAGAAGGTCCAAGGGATACAGTACACCTGGAGTGAAGCATCGAAATCTATAACTAGTGTCACAGGAATGGTTCAAAACATAGTCAGTAAGAAGAGTCAGTCTTCTTGTACTTAAGTCGGCATTGTGCCTTTTGTATTTAATTCCGATGCAATTTCTGTGTTTCATCGTCAATAAGAAGGTCCAAGGGATACAGTAAACCTGGTGTGAAACATCGAAATCTATAACTAGTGTCACAGGGACGGTTCAAAACGTAGACAGTAAGATGAGCCAGTCTTCTTGTACTTAAGTCGGCATTGTGCCTTTTGTAATTAATTCCGATGCAAGTTCTGTGTTTCATCGTCAATGAGGTCCAAGGGATACATCAAACCTGGAGAGAAGCATCGGAATCTATAACTAGAGTCACAGGGACGGTTAAAAACATAGACAGTAAGGAGAGTCAGTATTCTTGTACTTAAGTCGGCACTGTGCCATTTCTATTTAATTCCGATGCAATTTCTGTGTTTCATCGTCAATAAGAAGTTCAGAGGGATACAGTAAACCTGAAGTGACGCATCGGAATCTATAACTAGAGTCACAGGAATGGTTCAAAACATAGTCAGTTAGAAGAGTCAGTCTTCTTGTACTTAAGTAATCATTGTGCATTTTGTATTTAATTCCGATGCAATTTCTGTGTTTAATCGTCAATAAGAAGGTCCAAGGGTTACAGAAACCTGAAGTGAAGCAACGGAATCTAAAACTAGTGTCACAGGAATGGTTCAAAACATAAGCAGTAAGAAGAGTCAGTCTTCTTGTACTTCAGTCGGCATTGTGCTTCTTCTAATTAATTCCGATGCAATATCTGTGTTTCATCGTCAATAAGAAGGTCCAAGGGATACGGTAAACCTGGAGTGAAGCACCGGAATTTATAACTAGTGTCACAGGAATGGTTCAAAACATAGACTGTAAGTAGAGTCAGACTTCTTGTACTTTAGTCGGCATTGTGCCTTTTGTATTTAATTCCGATGCAATTTATGTGTTTCATCGTCAATAAGGAGGTCCAAGGGATACAGCAAACATGGAGTGAAGCGTCGGAATCTATGACTAGTGTCACAGGAATGTTTTAAACATAGTCAGTAAGAAGAGTCAGTCTTCTTGTACTTAAGTCGTTATTGTGCTTTTTGTATTTAATTCCGATGCAATTTCTGTGTTTCATCGCCAATAAAATGGTCAGAGGGGTACAGTAAACCTGAAGTGAAGCATCGGAATCTATACCTAGTGTCACAGGAATGGTTAAAAACATAGTCAGTAAGAAGAGTCAGTCTTCTTGTACTCAAGTCGGCATTGTGCCTTTTGTATTTAATTCCGATGCAATTTCTGTGTTTCATCGTCAATACGAAGGTCCAA
The DNA here is from genome assembly GCF_021461395.2 of Schistocerca americana. Classification (NCBI taxonomy): domain Eukaryota; kingdom Metazoa; phylum Arthropoda; class Insecta; order Orthoptera; family Acrididae; genus Schistocerca; species Schistocerca americana. Next base: position 32,410,356 of record NC_060121.1, read on the forward strand.
GGGATACAGTAAACCTGGAGTGACGCGTCGGAATCTATAACTAGAGTCAAAGGGACGGGTCAAATCATAGACAGTAAGATGAGGCAGTATTCTTGTACATAAGTCGGCATTGTGCCTTTTCTATTTAATTCCGATGCAATTTCTGTGTTTCATCGTCAATAAGAAGGTCCAAGGGATACAGTAAACCTGAAGTGAAGGATCGGACTCTATAACTAGTGTCACAGGAATGGTTCAAATCATAGTCAGTTAGAAGAGTCTGTTTTTATGTACATATGTCGGTATTGTGCTTTTTGTATTTAATTCCGATGCAATTTCTGTGTTTCATCGTCAATAAGAAGGTCCAAGGGATACAGTAAACCTGAAGTAAAGCATCGGAATCTCTAACTAGTGTCACAGGAATGGTTCAAAACATATACAGTAGGAAGAGTCAGTCTTCTTGTACTTAAGTCGGCATTGTGCCTTTTGCAATTAATTGCGATGCAATTTCTGTGTTTCATCGTCAATAAGAAGGTCCAAGGGATACAGTAAACCTGGAGTGAAACATCGGAATCTATAACTAGAGTCACAGGGATGGTTCAAAACATAGACAATAAGATGAGTCAGTCTTCTTGTACTTAAGTCGGCATTGTGCCTTTTGTATATAATTCCGATGCAATTTCTGTGTTTCATCGTCAATAAGGTCCAAGGGATACAGTAAACCAGGAGTGAAGCATTGGAATCTATAACTAGAGTCGCAGAGACGGTTCAAGGCATAGACAGTAAGATGAGTCAGTATTCTTGTACTTAAGTCGGCATTGTGCCTTTTCTATTTAATTACGATGCAATTTCTGTGTTTCATCGTCAATACGAAGGTCCAAGGGATACAGTAAACCTGAAGTGAAGCATCGGAATCTATAACTAGAGTCACAGGAATGGTTCAAAACATAGTCAGTTAAAAGAGTCAGTCTTCTTGTACTTAAGTCAGCATTATGCATTTTCTATTTAATTCTGATGCAATTTCTGTGTTTCATCGACAACAAGAAGGTCCAAGGGATACAGTAAACCTGAAGTGAAGCATCGGAATCTATAACTAGAGTCACGGGAATGGTTCAAAACATAGACAGTTAGAAGAGTCAGTCTTCTTGTACTTAAGTCATCATTGTGCATTTTGTATTTAATTCCGATGCAATTTCTGTGTTTTATCGTCAATAAGAAGGTCCAAGGGTTACAAAAAACCTGAAGTGAAGCATCGGAATCCATAACTAGTGTCACAGGAATGGTTCAAAACATAATCAGTAAGAAGAGCCAGTCTTCTTGTACTTAAGTCGGCATTGTGCTTTTACTAATTAATTCCGATGCAATAGCTGTGTTTCATCGTCAATAAGAAGGTCCAAGGGATACAGTAAACCTGGAGTGAAGCACCGGAATCTATAACTAGTGTCACAGGGATGGTTCAAAACATAGACAGTAAGAAGAGTCAGTCTTCATGTACTTAAGTCGGCATGGTGCCTTTTGTATTTAATTCCGATGCAATTTCTGTGTTTCATCGTCAATAAGAAGGTCCAAGGGATACAGTAAACCTGGAGTGAAGCACCGGAATCTATAACTAGTGTCACAGGAATGGTTCAAAACATAGACTGTAAGTAGAGTCAGACTTCTTGTACTTTAGTCGGCATTGTGCCTTTTGTATTTAATTCCGATGCAATTTATGTGTTTCATCGTCAATAAGGAGGTCCAAGGGATACAGCAAACATGGAGTGAAGCGTCGGAATCTATGACTAGTGTCACAGGAATGTTTTAAACATAGTCAGTAAGAAGAGTCAGTCTTCTTGTACTTAAGTCGTTATTGTGCTTTTTGTATTTAATTCCGATGCAATTTCTGTGTTTCATCGCCAATAAAATGGTCAGAGGGGTACAGTAAACCTGAAGTGAAGCATCGGAATCTATACCTAGTGTCACAGGAATGGTTAAAAACATAGTCAGTAAGAAGAGTCAGTCTTCTTGTACTCAAGTCGGCATTGTGCCTTTTGTATTTAATTCCGATGCAATTTCTGTGTTTCATCGTCAATACGAAGGTCCAAGGGATACAGTAAACCTGGAGTGACGCGTCGGAATCTATAACTAGAGTCAAAGGGACGGGTCAAATCATAGACAGTAAGATGAGGCAGTATTCTTGTACATAAGTCGGCATTGTGCCTTTTCTATTTAATTCCGATGCAATTTCTGTGTTTCATCGTCAATAAGAAGGTCCAAGGGATACAGTAAACCTGAAGTGAAGGATCGGACTCTATAACTAGTGTCACAGGAATGGTTCAAATCATAGTCAGTTAGAAGAGTCTGTTTTTATGTACATATGTCGGTATTGTGCTTTTTGTATTTAATTCCGATGCAATTTCTGTGTTTCATCGTCAATAAGAAGGTCCAAGGGATACAGTAAACCTGAAGTAAAGCATCGGAATCTCTAACTAGTGTCACAGGAATGGTTCAAAACATATACAGTAGGAAGAGTCAGTCTTCTTGTACTTAAGTCGGCATTGTGCCTTTTGCAATTAATTGCGATGCAATTTCTGTGTTTCATCGTCAATAAGAAGGTCCAAGGGATACAGTAAACCTGGAGTGAAACATCGGAATCTATAACTAGAGTCACAGGGATGGTTCAAAACATAGACAATAAGATGAGTCAGTCTTCTTGTACTTAAGTCGGCATTGTGCCTTTTGTATATAATTCCGATGCAATTTCTGTGTTTCATCGTCAATAAGGTCCAAGGGATACAGTAAACCAGGAGTGAAGCATTGGAATCTATAACTAGAGTCGCAGAGACGGTTCAAGGCATAGACAGTAAGATGAGTCAGTATTCTTGTACTTAAGTCGGCATTGTGCCTTTTCTATTTAATTACGATGCAATTTCTGTGTTTCATCGTCAATACGAAGGTCCAAGGGATACAGTAAACCTGAAGTGAAGCATCGGAATCTATAACTAGAGTCACAGGAATGGTTCAAAACATAGTCAGTTAAAAGAGTCAGTCTTCTTGTACTTAAGTCAGCATTATGCATTTTCTATTTAATTCTGATGCAATTTCTGTGTTTCATCGACAACAAGAAGGTCCAAGGGATACAGTAAACCTGAAGTGAAGCATCGGAATCTATAACTAGAGTCACGGGAATGGTTCAAAACATAGACAGTTAGAAGAGTCAGTCTTCTTGTACTTAAGTCATCATTGTGCATTTTGTATTTAATTCCGATGCAATTTCTGTGTTTTATCGTCAATAAGAAGGTCCAAGGGTTACAAAAAACCTGAAGTGAAGCATCGGAATCCATAACTAGTGTCACAGGAATGGTTCAAAACATAATCAGTAAGAAGAGCCAGTCTTCTTGTACTTAAGTCGGCATTGTGCTTTTACTAATTAATTCCGATGCAATAGCTGTGTTTCATCGTCAATAAGAAGGTCCAAGGGATACAGTAAACCTGGAGTGAAGCACCGGAATCTATAACTAGTGTCACAGGGATGGTTCAAAACATAGACAGTAAGAAGAGTCAGTCTTCATGTACTTAAGTCGGCATGGTGCCTTTTGTATTTAATTCCGATGCAATTTCTGTGTTTCATCGTCAGTAAGAAGGTCCAAGGGATACAGTAAACCTGAAGAGAAGCATCGGAATCCATAACTAGTGCCACGGGAATGGTTCAAAACATAAACAGGAAGAAGAGTCAGTCTTCTTGTACTTAAGTCGGCATTGTGCCTTTTCTATTTAGTTCCGATGCAATATCTGTGTTTCATCGTCAATAAGAAGGTCCAAGGGATACAGTAAACCTGGAGTGAAGCCCCGGAATCAATAACTAGTGTCACAGAAATGGTTCAAAACATAGACTGTAAGAAGAGTCAGTCTTCTTGTACTTTGGGTGGCATTGTGCCTTTTGTATTTAATTCCGATGCAATTTCTGTGTTTCATCGTCAATAAGAAGGTCCAAGGGATTCAGTAACCCTGAAGTGAAGCTTCGGAGTCTATAACTAGTGTCACTGGAATGGTTCAAATCATAGTCAGTAAGAAGAGTCAGTCTTCTTGTACTTAAATCGGCATTGTGCCTTTTGTATTTAATTCCGATGGAATTTCTGTGTTTCATCGTCAATAAGAAGGTCCAAGGGATACAGTAAACCTGGAGTGAAGCATCGGAATCTATAGCTAGAGTCACAGGGACGAGTCAAAACATAGACAGTAAGATGAGTCAGTAATCTTGGACTTCAGTCGGCATTGTGCCTTTTGTTTTTAATTCTAATGCAATTTCTGTGTTTCATCGTCAATAAGAAGGTCCAAGGGATACAGTAAACCTGAAGTGAAGCATCGGACTCTATAACTAGTGTCACAGGAATGGTTCAAAACATAGTCAGTAAGAAGAGTCAGTCTTCTTGTACTTAAGTCATTATTGTGCATTTTCTGTTTAATACTGATGCAATTTCTGTGTTTCATCGTCAATAAGAAGAACAAAGGGATACAGTAAACCTGGAGTGAAGCATCGGAATCTATAACTAGTGTCACAGGAATGGTTCAAATCATAGAGAGTAGGAAGAGTCAGACTTCTTTTACTTAGGTCGGCATTGTGCCTTTTGTATTTAATTCCGATGTAATTACTGTGTTTCATCGTCAATAAGAAGGTCCAAGGGATACAGTAAACCTGGAGTGAAGCATCGGAGTCTATAACTAGTGTCACAGGAATGGTTCAAAGCATAGTTATTAAGAAGAGTCAGTCTTCTTGTAGTTAAGTCGGCATCGTGCCTTTTGTATTGAATTAAGATGCAATTTCTGTGTATCATCGTCAATAAGAAGGTCCAAGGGATACAGTAAACCTCAAGTGAAGCATCGGAATCTATAACAAGTGAGTTAGGAATGGTTCAAAACATAGACAGTTGGAAGGGTGAGTCTTCTAGTAATTAAGTCGGCATTGTGTCTTTTGTACTTAATGCCGATGCAATTTCTGTGTTTCATCGTCAATAACAAGGTCCAAGGGATACAGTAAACCTGGAGTGAAGCATCGGAATCTATAACTAGTGTCACAGGAATGGTTCAAAACATAGTTAGTAAGATGAGCCAGTCTTCTTGTACTTAAGTCGGCATTGTGCCCTTTGTATTTAATTCCGATGCAAATTCTGTGTTTCATTGTCAATGAGGTCCAAGGGATACATCAAACCTGGAGAGAAGCATCGGAATGTATAACTAGAGTCACAGGGACGGTTCAAAACATAGACAGTAAGTGGCGTCAGTATTCTTGTACTTAAGTCGGCACTGTGCCTTTTCTATTTAATTCCGATGCAATTACTGTGTTTCATCGTCAATAAGAAGGTCAGAGGGATACAGTAAACCTGAAGTGAAGCATCGGAATCTATAACTAGAGTCACAGGAATAGTTCAAAACATAGTCAGTTAGAAGAGTCAGTCTTCTTGTACTTAAGTCATCATTGTGCATTTTGTATTTAATTCCGATGCAATTTCTGTGTTTAATCGTCAATAAGAAGGTCCAAGAGTTACAGAAAACCTGAAGTGAAGCATCGGAATCTATAACTAGTGTCACAGGAATGGTTCAAAACATAAGGAGTAAGAAGAGTCAGTCTTCTTGTACTTAAGTCGGCATTGTGCTTCTTCTAATTAATTCCGATGCAATATCTGTGTTTCATCGTCAATAAGAAGGTCCAAGGGATACAGTAAACCTGGAGTCAAGCATCGGAATCTATAACTAGTGTCACAGGAATGGTTCAAAACATAGACTGTAAGTAGAGTCAGTCTTCTTGTACTTTAGTCGGCATTGTGCCTTTTGTATTTAATTCCGATGCAATTTCTGTGTTTCATCGTCAATAAGGAGGTCCAAGGGATACAGCAAACATAGAGTGAAGCATCGGAATCTATGACTAGTGTCACAGGAATGTTTCAAACATAGTCAGTAAGAAGAGTCAGTCTTCTTGTACTTAAGTCGTTATTGTGCTTTTTGTATTTAATCCCAATGCAATTTCTGTGTTTCATCGTCAATAAGAAGGTCCAAGGGATACAGTAAACCTGAAGTGAAGCATCGGATTCTATAACTAGTGTCACAGGAATGTTTCAAATCATTGACAGTGGGAAGAGTCAGTCTTCTTGTACTTAAGTCGGCATTGTGCCTATTGTATTTAATTCAGATGCAATTTCTGTCTTTCATCGTCAATGAGAAGGTCCAAGGGATTCAGTAATCCTGAAGTGAAGCTTCGGAGTCTATAACTAGTGTCACAGGAATGGATCTAAACATAAACAGTAAGAAGAGTCAGTCTTCTTGTAATTAAGTCGGCATTGTGCCTTCTCTATTTAATTCCGATGCAATATCTGTGTTTCATCGTCAATAAGAAGGTCCAAGGGACACAGTAAACCTGGAGTGAAGCATCGGAATCTATAACTAGTGTCACAGGGATGGGTCAAAACATTGACAGTAAGAAGAGTCAGTCTCCATGTACTTAAGTCGGCATTGTGCCTTTAGTATTTAATTCCGATGTAATTTCTGTGTTTCATCGTGAATAAGAAGGTCCAAGGGATACAGTAAACCTGAAGTGAAGCATCGGAATCTATAACTAGTGTCACAGGAATGGATCTAAACATAAACAGTAAGAAGAGTCAGTCTTCTTGTAATTAAGTCGGCATTGTGCCTTCTCTATTTAATTCCGATGCAATATCTGTGTTTCATCGTCAATAAGAAGGTCCAAGGGATACAGTAAACCTGGAGTCAAGCATCGGAGTCACTAACTAGTGTCACAGGAATGGTTCAAAACATAGACAGTAAGAAGAGTCAGTCTTCTTGTACGTAATTCGACATTGTGCTTTTTGTATTTAATTCCAATGCAATTTCTGTGTTTCATCGTCAATACGAAGGTCCAAGGGATACAGTAAACATGGAGTGAAGCATCGGAATCTATAACTAGAGTCACAGGGACGGGTCAAAAAACAGACAGTAAGATGAGTCAGTATTCTTGTACATAAGTCGGCATTGAGCCTTTTCTATTTAATTCCGATGCAATTTCTGTGTTTCATCGTCAATAAGAAGGTCCAAGGGATACAGTAAACCTGAAGTCAAGCATCGGACTCTATAACTAGTGTCACAGGAATGGTTCAAAACATAGTCAGTAAGAAGAGTCTGTCTTCTTGTACATAAGTCGGAATTGTGCTTTTTGTATTTAATTCCGATGCAATTTCTGTGTTTCATCGGCAATAAGAAGGTCCAAGGGATACAGTAAACCTGGAGTGAAGCATCGGAATCTATAGCTAGAGTCACAGGGACGGGTCAAAACATAGACAGTAAGATGAGTCAGTAATCTTGGACTTCAGTCGGCATTGTGCCTTTTGTATTTAATTCTAATGCAATTTCTGTGTTTCATCGTCAATAAGAAGGTCCAAGGGATACAGTAAACCTGAAGTGAAGCATCGGACTCTATAACTAGTGTCACAGGAATGGTTCAAAACATAGTCAGTAAGAAGAGTCAGTCTTCTTGTACTTAAGTCATCATTGTGCATTTTCTGTTTAATTCTGATGCAATTTCTGTGTTTCATCGTCAATAAGAAGAACAAAGGGATACAGTAAACCTGGAGTGAAGCATCGGAATCTATAACTAGTGTCACAGGAATGGTTCAAATCATAGACAGTAGGAAGAGCCAGACTTCTTTTACTTAGGTTGGCATTGTGCCTTTTGTATTTAATTCCGATGCAATTACTGTGTTTCATCGTCAATAAGAAGGTCCAAGGGATACAGTAAACCTGGAGTGAAGCATCGGAGTCTATAACTAGTGTCACAGGAATGGTTCAAAGCATAGTTATTAAGAAGAGTCAGTCTTCTTGTAGTTAAGTCGGCATTGTGCCTTTTGTATTGAATTCCGATGCAATTTCTGTGTATCATCGTCAATAAGAAGGTCCAAGGGATACAGTAAACCAGAAGTGAAGCATCGGAATCTATAACAAGTGTCTTAGGAATGGTTCAAAACATAGACAGTTGGAAGGGTGAGTCTTCTAGTAATTAAGTCGGCATTGTGTCTTTTGTATTTAATGCCGATGCAATTTCTGTGTTTCATCGTCAATAACAAGGTCCAAGGGATACAGTAAACCTGGAGTGAAGCATCGGAATCTATAACTAGTGTCACAGGAATGGTTCAAAACATAGTCAGTAAGATGAGCCAGTCTTCTTGTACTTAAGTCGGCATTGTGCCCTTTGTATTTAATTCCGATGCAAATTCTGTGTTTCATTGTCAATGAGGTCCAAGGGATACATCAAACCTCGAGAGAAGCATCGGAATGTATAACTAGAGTCACAGGGACGGTTCAAAACATAGACAGTAAGGGGCGTCAGTATTCTTGTACTTAAGTCGGCACTGTGCCTTTTCTATTTAATTCCGATGCAATTACTGTGTTTCATCGTCAATAAGAAGGTCAGAGGGATACAGTAAACCTGAAGTGAAGCACCGGAATCTATAACTAGAGTCACAGGAATAGTTCAAAACATAGTCAGTTAGAAGAGTCAGTCTTCTTGTACTTAAGTCATCATTGTGCATTTTGTATTTAATTCCGATGCAATTTCTGTGTTTAAACGTCAATAAGAAGGTCCAAGAGTTACAGAAAACCTGAAGTGAAGCATCGGAATCTATAACTAGTGTCACAGGAATGGTTCAAAACATAAGGGGTAAGTAAAGTCAGTCTTCTTGTACTTAAGTCGGCATTGTGCTTCTTCTAATTAATTCCGATGCAATATCTGTGTTTCATCGTCAATAAGAAGGTCCAAGGGATACAGTAAACCTGGAGTGAAGCACCGGAATCTATAACTAGTGTCACAGGAATGGTTCAAACATAGACTGTAAGTAGAGTCAGTCTTCTTGTACTTTAGTCGGCATTGTGCCTTTTGTATTTAATTCCGATGCAATTTCTGTGTTTCATCGTCAATAAGGAGGTCCAAGGGATACAGCAAACATGGAGTACAGCATCGGAATCTATGACTAGTGTCACAGGAATGTTTCAAACATAGTCAGTAAGAAGAGTCAGTCTTCTTGTACTTAAGTCGTTATTGTGCATTTTGTATTTAATTCCGATGCAATTTCTGTGTTTCATCGTCAATAAGAAAGTCCAAGGGATACAGTAAACCTGAAGTGAAGCATCGGATTCTATAACTAGTGTCACAGGAATGGTTCAAATCATTGACAGTGGGAAGAGTCAGTCTTCTTGTACTTAAGTCGGCATTGTGCCTATTGTATTTAATTCCGATGCAATTTCTGCGTTTCATCGTCAATAAGAAGGTCCAAGGGACACAGTAAACCTGGAGTGAAGCATCGGAATCTATAACTAGTGTCACAGGGATGGGTCAAAACATAGACAGTAAGAAGAGTCAGTCTCCATGTACTTAAGTCGGCATTGTGCCTTTAGTATTTAATTCCGATGTAATTTCTGTGTTTCATCGTCAATAAGAAGATCCAAGGGATACAGTAAACCTGAAGTGAAGCATCGGAATCTACAACTAGTGTCACAGGAATGGATCTAAACATAAACAGTAAGAAGAGTCAGTCTTCTTGTACTTAAGTCGGCATTGTGCCTTTTCTATTTAATTCCGATGCAATTTCTGTGTTTCATCGTCAATAAGAAGGTCGAAGGGATACAGTAAACCTGAAGTCAAGCATCGGACTCTATAACTAGTGTCACAGGAATGGTTCAAAACATGGTCAGTAAGAAGAGTCTGTCTTCTTGTACTTAAGTCGGTATTGTGCTTTTTGTATTTAATTCCGATGCAATTTCTGTGTTTCATCGTCAATAAGAAGGTCCAAGGGATACAGTAAACCTGAAGTGAAGCATCGGATTCTATAACTACTGTCACAGGAATGGTTCAAAACATATACAGTAGGAAGAGTCAGTCTTCTTGTACTTAAGTCGGCATTGTGCCTTTTGCATTTAATTCCGATGCATTTTCTGTGTTTCATCGTCAATAAGAAGGTCCAAGGGATACAGTAAACCTGGAGTGAAGCATCGGAATCTATAACTAGAGTCACAGAGACGGTTCAAGGCATAGACAGTAAGATGAGTCAGTATTCTTGTACTTAAGTCGGCATTGTGCCTGTTCTATTTAATTCCGATGCAATTTCTGTGTTCATCGTCAATACGAAGGTCCAAGGGATACAGTAAAACTGAAGTGAAGCATCGGAATCTATAACTAGAGTCACAGGAATGGTTCAAAACATAGTCAGTTAGAAGAGTCAGTCTTCTTGTACTTAAGTCATCATTGTGCATTTTCTATTCAATTCTGATGCACTTTCTGTGTTTCATCGTCAACAAGAAGGTCCAAGGGATACACTAAACCTAAAGTGAAGCATCGGAATCTATAACTAGAGTCAAAGGAATGGTTCAAAACATAGTCAGTTAGAAGAGTCAGTCTTCTTGTACGTAAGTCATCATTGTGCATTTTGTATTTAATTCCGATGCAATTTCTGTGTTTCATCGTCGATACGAAGGTCCAAGGGATACAGTAAACCTGGAGTGAAGCATCGGAATCTATAACTAGAGTCACAGGGACGGGTCAAAACATAGACAGTAAGATGAGTCAGTATTCTTGTACATAAGTCGGCATTGTGCCTTTTCTATTTAATTCCGATGCAATTTCTGTGTTTCATCGTCAATAAGAAGGTCCTAGGGATACAGTACACCTGAAGTGAAGCATCGAACTCTATAACTAGTGTCACAGGAATGGTTCAAAACACAGTCAGTAAGAAGAGTCTGTCTTCTTGTACTTAAGTCGGTATTGTGCTTTTTGTATTAAATTCCGATGCAATTTCTGTGTTTCATCGTCAATAAGAAATTCCAAGTGATACAGTAAACCTGAAGTGAAGCATCGGATTCCATAACTAGTGTCACAGGAATGGTTCAAAGCATATACAGTAGGAAGAGTCAGTCTTCTTTTACTTAAGTCGGCATTGTGCCTTTTGCATTTAATTCCGATGCAATTTCTGTGTTTCATCGTCAATAAGAAGGTCCAAGGGACACAGTAAACCTGGAGTGAAACATCGGGATCTATAACTAGAGTCACAGGGATGGTTCAAAACATAGACAATAAGATGAGTCAGTAATCTTGTACTTAAGTCGGTATTGTGCTTTTTGTATTTAATTCCGATGCAATTCCTGTGTTTCATCGTCACTAAGAAGGTCAGAGGGATACAGTAAACCTGAAATAAGCATCGGAATCTATTTACTAGTGTCACAGGAATGGTTCAAAGCGTAGTCAGTAAGAAGAGTCAGTCTTCTTGTACTTAAGTCGGCATTGTCCCTTTTGTATCGAATTCTGAAGCAATTTCTGTGTTTCATCGTCAATAACAAGGTCCAAGGGATACAGTAAACCTTAAGTGAACTATCGGAATCTACAACTAGTGTCACAGGAATGGTTCAAAACATAGTCAGTAAGAAGAGTCAGTCTTCTTGTACTTAAGTCGGCATTGTGCCTTTTCAATTTAATTCCGATGCAATTTCTGTGTTTCATCGTCAATAAGGAGGTACAAGGGATACAGTAAACCTGGAGTGAAGCATCGTCATCTATAACTAGTGTCAATGGATGGTTCAAAACATAGACAGTAAGAACAGGCAGTCATTTTGTACTTAAGTCGGCATTGTGCCTTTTGTATTTAATTCCGTTGCAATTTCTGTGTTTCATCGTCAATAAGATGGTCAGAGGGATACAGTAAACCTGAAGTGAAGCATCGGAATCCATAACTAGTGTCACAGGAATGGTTCAAAGCATATATATTAAGAAGAGTCAGTCTTCTTGTACTGAAGTCGGCATTGTTCCTTTTCTATTTAATTCCGATGCAATTTCTGTGCTTCATCGTCAATAAGAAAGCGAAGGGATACAGTAAACCTCAAGTGAAGCATCGGAATCTATAACTAGTGTCACGAGAATGGTTAAAATCATAGTCAGAATTACGAGTCGGTCTTCATGTACTTAAGTCGGCTTGTGCCTTTTGTATTTAATTCCGATACAATTTCTGTGTTTCATCGTCAATAAGAGGTTCCAAGGGATACAATAAACCTGAAGTGAACTATCGGAATCTACAACTAGTGTCACAGGAATGGTTCAAAACATAGACAGTAAGAAGAGACAGTCTTCTTGTACTTAAGTCGGCATTGTGCCTTATCTAGTTCATTCCGAGCAATTTCTGTGTTTCATCGTCAATAAGAAGGTCAGAGGGATACATTAAACCTGGAGTGTAGCGTCGGAATCTATAACTAGGGTCACAGGAATGGTTCAAAACATGGACAGTAGGAAGAGTCAGTCTTCTTCTACTTAAGTCGGCATTGTGCCTTTTGTATTTAATTCCAATGCAATTTCTCTGTTTCTTCGTCAATAAGAAGGTCCAAGGGAAACAGTAAACCTGAAGTGAAGGATCGGAATCTATAACTAGTGTCACAGGAATGGTTCGAAACATAGACAGTAAGATGAGTCAGTATTCTTGTACTTAAGTCTGCATTGTGCTTTTTGTATTTAATTCCGATGCAAATTCTGTGTTGCATCGTCACTAAGAAGGTCAGAGGGATACAGTAATCCTGAAGTTAAGCTTCGGAATCTATAACTAGTGTCACAGGAATGGTTCAAAGCATATACAGTAGGAAGAGTCAGTCTTCTTTTACTTAAGTCGGCATTGTGCCTTTTGCATTTAATTCCGATGCAATTTCTGTGTTTCATCGTCAATAAGAAGGTCCAAGGGACACAGTAAACCTGGAGTGAAACATCGGGATCTATAACTAGAGTCACAGGGATGGTTCAAAACATAGACAATAAGATGAGTCAGTAATCTTGTACTTAAGTCGGTATTGTGCTTTTTGTATTTAATTCCGATGCAATTCCTGTGTTTCATCGTCACTAAGAAGGTCAGAGGGATACAGTAAACCTGAAATAAGCATCGGAATCTATTTACTAGTGTCACAGGAATGGTTCAAAGCGTAGTCAGTAAGAAGAGTCAGTCTTCTTGTACTTAAGTCGGCATTGTCCCTTTTGTATCGAATTCTGAAGCAATTTCTGTGTTTCATCGTCAATAACAAGGTCCAAGGGATACAGTAAACCTTAAGTGAACTATCGGAATCTACAACTAGTGTCACAGGAATGGTTCAAAACATAGTCAGTAAGAAGAGTCAGTCTTCTTGTACTTAAGTCGGCATTGTGCCTTTTCAATTTAATTCCGATGCAATTTCTGTGTTTCATCGTCAATAAGGAGGTACAAGGGATACAGTAAACCTGGAGTGAAGCATCGTCATCTATAACTAGTGTCAATGGATGGTTCAAAACATAGACAGTAAGAACAGGCAGTCATCTTGTACTTAAGTCGGCATTGTGCCTTTTGTATTTAATTCCGTTGCAATTTCTGTGTTTCATCGTCAATAAGATGGTCAGAGGGATACAGTAAACCTGAAGTGAAGCATCGGAATCCATAACTAGTGTCACAGGAATGGTTCAAAGCATATATATTAAGAAGAGTCAGTCTTCTTGTACTGAAGTCGGCATTGTTCCTTTTCTATTTAATTCCGATGCAATTTCTGTGCTTCATCGTCAATAAGAAAGCGAAGGGATACAGTAAACCTCAAGTGAAGCATCGGAATCTATAACTAGTGTCACGAGAATGGTTAAAATCATAGTCAGAATTACGAGTCGGTCTTCATGTACTTAAGTCGGCTTGTGCCTTTTGTATTTAATTCCGATACAATTTCTGTGTTTCATCGTCAATAAGAGGTTCCAAGGGATACAATAAACCTGAAGTGAACTATCGGAATCTACAACTAGTGTCACAGGAATGGTTCAAAACATAGACAGTAAGAAGAGACAGTCTTCTTGTACTTAAGTCGGCATTGTGCCTTATCTAGTTCATTCCGAGCAATTTCTGTGTTTCATCGTCAATAAGAAGGTCAGAGGGATACATTAAACCTGGAGTGTAGCGTCGGAATCTATAACTAGGGTCACAGGAATGGTTCAAAACATGGACAGTAGGAAGAGTCAGTCTTCTTCTACTTAAGTCGGCATTGTGCCTTTTGTATTTAATTCCAATGCAATTTCTCTGTTTCTTCGTCAATAAGAAGGTCCAAGGGAAACAGTAAACCTGAAGTGAAGGATCGGAATCTATAACTAGTGTCACAGGAATGGTTCGAAACATAGACAGTAAGATGAGTCAGTATTCTTGTACTTAAGTCTGCATTGTGCTTTTTGTATTTAATTCCGATGCAAATTCTGTGTTGCATCGTCACTAAGAAGGTCAGAGGGATACAGTAATCCTGAAGTTAAGCTTCGGAATCTATAACTAGTGTCACAGGAATGGTTCAAAGCATAGTCAGTAAGAAGAGTCAGTCTTCTTGTAGTTAAGTCGGCATTGTGCCTTTTGTATCGATTTCCGAAGCAATTTCTGTGTTTCATCGTCAATATTAATGTCCAAGGGATACAGTAAACCAGAAGTGAAGCATCGGAATCTATAACTAGTGTCACAGGAATGGTTCAAAACATAGACAGTAGGAAGAGTCAGTCTTCTAGTACTTAAGTCAGCATTGTGCCTTTTGTATTTAATTCCGATGCAATTTCTGTGTTTCACTGTCAATAAGAAGGTCAGAGGGATACAGTAAAAATGAAGTGCAGCATCGGAATCTAAAACTAGTCTCACAGGAATTGTTCAAAACATAGTCAGTAAGAAGAGTCAGTCTTCTTGCCCTTAAGTCGGCATTGTGCTTTTTGTATTTAATTCCGATGCAATTGCTGCGTTTCATCGTCAATAAGAAGGTCCGAGGGATACAGTAAAACTGAAGTCAAGCATCAGAATCTATAATAGTGTCACAGGAATGGTTCAAAGCGTAGCCAGTAAGAAGAGTCAGTCTTCTTGTACTTAAGTCGGCATTGTGCCTTTTCCATTTAATTCCGATGCAATTTCTGTGCTTCATCCTCAATAAGAAGGTCGAAGGGATACAGTAAACCTCAAGTGAAGCATTGGAATCTACAACTAGTGTCACGAGAATGCTTAAAATCATAGTCAGAAGGAAGAGTCGGTCTTCATGTACTTAAGTCGGCTTGTGCCTTTTGTATTTAATTCCGATAAAATTTCTGTGTTTCATCGTCAATAAGAAGTTCCAAGGGATACAGTAAACCTGAAGTAAAGCACCGGAATCTATAACTAGGGTCACAGGAATGGTTCAAAACATGGACAGTAGGAAGAGTCAGTCTTCTTGTACTTAAGTCGGCATTGTGCCTTTTGTATTTAATTCCGATGCAATTTCTATGTTTCTTCGTCAATAAGAAGGTCCAAGGGAAACAGTAAACCTGAAGTGAAGGATCGGAATCTATAACTAGTGTCACAGGAATGGTTCGAAACATAGACAGTAAGATGAGTCAGTATTCTTGTACTTAAGTCGGCATTGTGCTTTTTTATTTAATTCTGATGCAATTGCTGCGTTTCATGGTCAATAAGAAGGTCCGAGGGATACAGTAAACCTGGAGTGAAGCACCGGAATCTATAACTAGTGTCACAGGAATGGTTCAAAACATAGACTGTAAGTAGAGTCAGTCTTCTTGTACTTTAGTCGGCATTGTGCCTTTTGTATTTAATTCCGATGCCATTTCTGTGTTTCATCGTCAATAAGGAGGTCCAAGGGATACAGCAAACATGGAGTGAAGCATCGGAATCTATGACTAGTGTCACAGGAATGTTTCAAACATAGTCAGTAAGAAGGGTCAGTCTTCTTGTGCTTAAGTCGGCATTGTGCCTTCTCTATTTAATTCCGATGCAATATCTGTGTTTCATCGTCAATAAGAAGGTCCAAGGGATACAGTAAACCCGAAGTGAAGCATCGGATTCTATAACTAGTGTCACAGGAATGGTTCAAATCATTGACAGTGGGAAGAGTCAGTCTTCTTGTACTTAAGTCGGCATTGTGCCTATTGTATTTAATTCCGATGCAATTTCTGCGTTTCATCGTCAATAAGAAGGTCCAAGGGACACAGTAAACCTGGAGTGAAGCATCGGAATCTATAACTAGTGTCACAGGAATGGATCTAAACATAAACAGTAAGAAGAGTCAGTCTTCTTGTACTTAAGTCGGCATTGTGCCTTCTCTATTTAATTCCGATGCAATATCTGTGTTTCATCGTCAATAAGAAGGTCCAAGGGATACAGTAAACCTGGAGTGAAGCATCGGAGTCACTAACTAGTGTCACAGGAATGGTTCAAAACATAGACAGTAAGAAGAGTCAGTCTTCTTGTACTTAATTCGACATTGTGCCTTATCTAGTTCATTCCGAGCAATTTCTGTGTTTCATCGTCAATAAGAAGGTCAGAGGGGTACATTAAACCTGGAGTGTAGCGTCGGAATCTATAACTAGGGTCACAGGAATGGTTCAAAACATGGACAGTAGGAAGAGTCAGTCTTCTTGTACTTAAGTCGGCATTGTGCTTTTTGTATTTAATTCCGATGCAAATTCTGTGTTGCATCGTCACTAAGAAGGTCAGAGGGATACAGTAATCCTGAAGTCAAGCTTCGGAATCTATAACTAGTGTCACAGGAATGGTTCAAAGCATAGTCAGTTAGAAGAGTCAGTCTTCTTGTACGTAAGTCATCAATGTGCATTTTGTATTTAATTCCGATGCAATTTCTGTGTTTAATCGTCAATACGAAGGTCCAAGGGATACAGTAAACCTGGAGTGAAGCATTGGAATCTATAACTACTGTCACAGGAATGGTTCAAAACATATACAGTAGGAAGAGTCAGTCTTCTTGTACTTAAGTCGGCATTGTGCCTTTTGCATTTAATTCCGATGCATTTTCTGTGTTTCATCGTCAATAAGAAGGTCCAAGGGATACAGTAAACCAGGAGTGAAGCATCGGAATCTATAACTAGAGTCACAGGAATGGTTCAAAACATAGTCAGTTAGAAGAGTCAGTCTTCTTGTACTTAAGTCATCATTGTGCATTTTCTATTCAATTCTGATTCAATTTCTGTGTTTCATCGTCAACAAGAAGGTCCAAGAGATACACTAAACCTAAAGTGAAGCATCGGAATCTATAACTAGAGTCAAAGGAATGGTTCAAAACATAGTCAGTTAGAAGAGTCAGTCTTCTTGTACGTAAGTCATCATTGTGCATTTTGTATTTAATTCCGATGCAATTTCTGTGTTTAATCGTCAATACGAAGGTCCAAGGGATACAGTAAACCTGGAGTGAAGCATTGGAATCTATAACTAGAGTCACAGGGACGGGTCAAAACATAGACAGTAAGATGAGTCAGTATTCTTGTACATAAGTCGGCATTGTGCCTTTTCTATTTAATTCCGATGCAATTTCTGTGTTTCATCGTCAATAAGAAGGTCCTAGGGATACAGTACACCTGAAGTGAAGCATCGAACTCTATAACTAGTGTCACAGGAATGGTTCAAAACACAGTCAGTAAGAAGAGTCTGTCTTCTTGTACTTAAGTCGGTATTGTGCTTTTTGTATTAAATTCCGTTGCAATTTCTGTGTTTCATCGTCAATAAGAAATTCCAAGGGATACAGTAAACCTGAAGTGAAGCATCGGATTCCATAACTAGTGTCACAGGAATGGTTCAAATCATAGTCAGTAAGAAGAGTCAGTCTTCTTGTACTTAAGTCGGCATTGTGCCTTTTCAATTTAATTCCGATGCAATTTCTGTGTTTCATCGTCAATAAGGAGGTACAAGGGATACAGTAAACCTGGAGTGAAGCATCGTCATCTATAACTAGTGTCAATGGATGGTTCAAAACATAGACAGTAAGAACAGGCAGTCATCTTGTACTTAAGTCGGCATTGTGCCTTTTGTATTTAATTCCGTTGCAATTTCTGTGTTTCATCGTCAATAAGATGGTCAGAGGGATACAGTAAACCTGAAGTGAAGCATCGGAATCCATAACTAGTGTCACAGGAATGGTTCAAAGCATATATATTAAGAAGAGTCAGTCTTCTTGTACTCAAGTCGGCATTGTTCCTTTTCTATTTAATTCCGATGCAATTTCTGTGCTTCATCGTCAATAAGAAGGTCGAAGGGATACAGTAAACCTCAAGTGAAGCATCGGAATCTATAACTAGTGTCACGAGAATGGTTAAAATCATAGTCAGAATTAAGAGTCGGTCTTCATGTACTTAAGTCGGCTTGTGCCTTTTGTATTTAATTCCGATACAATTTCTGTGTTTCATCGTCAATAAGAAGTTCCAAGGGATACAATAAACCTGAAGTGAACTATCGGAATCTACAACTAGTGTCACAGGAATGGTTCAAATCATAGACAGTAAGAAGAGACAGTCTTCTTGTACTTAAGTCGGCATTGTGCCTTATCTAGTTCATTCCGAGCAATTTCTGTGTTTCATCGTCAATAAGAAGGTCAGAGGGATACATTAAACCTGGAGTGTAGCGTCGGAATCTATAACTAGGGTCACAGGAATGGTTCAAAACATGGACAGTAGGAAGAGTCAGTCTTCTTGTACTTAAGTCGGCATTGTGCTTTTTGTATTTAATTCCGATGCAAATTCTGTGTTGCATCGTCACTAAGAAGGTCAGAGGGATACAGTAATCCTGAAGTCAAGCTTCGGAATCTATAACTAGTGTCACAGGAATGGTTCAAAGCATAGTCAGTAAGAAGAGTCAGTCTCCTTGTAGTTAAGTCGGCTTTGTGCCTTTTGTATCGATTTCCGAATCAATTTATGTGTTTCATCGTCAATATTAATGTCCAAGGGATACAGTAAACCAGAAGTGAAGCATCGGAATCTATAACTAGTGTCACAGGAATGGTTCAAAACATAGACAGTAGGAAGAGTCAGTCTTCTAGTACTTAAGTCGGCATTGTGCCTTTTGTATTTAATTCCGATGCAATTTCTGTGTTTCACTGTCAATAAGAAGGTCAGAGGGATACAGTAAAAATGAAGTGCAGCATCGGAATCTAAAACTAGTCTCACAGGAATTGTTCAAAACATAGTCAGTAAGAAGAGTCAGTCTTCTTGCCCTTAAGTCGGCATTGTGCCTTTCGTATTTAATTCCGATGCAATTTCTGTGTTTCACTGTCAATAAGAAGGTCAGAGGGATACAGTAAAAATGAATTACAGCATCGGAATCTAAAACTAG
Organism: Schistocerca americana; assembly: GCF_021461395.2. Taxonomy (NCBI): domain Eukaryota; kingdom Metazoa; phylum Arthropoda; class Insecta; order Orthoptera; family Acrididae; genus Schistocerca; species Schistocerca americana. The sequence continues at coordinate 32,429,459 of NC_060121.1, forward strand.
TCTCACAGGAATTGTTCAAAACATAGTCAGTAAGAAGAGTCAGTCTTCTTGCCCTTAAGTCGGCATTGTGCTTTTTGTATTTAATTCCGATGCAATATCTGTGTTTCATCGTCAATAAGAATGTCCGAGGGTCACAGTAAAACTGAAGTCAAGCATCGGAATCTATAATAGTGTCACAGGAATGGTTCAAAACGTAGCCAGTAAGAAGAGTCAGTCTTCTTGTACTTAAGTAGGCATTGTGGCGTTTCTATTTAATTCCGATGCAATTTCTGTGTTTCCTCATCATTAAGAAGGTCAGAGGGATACAGTAAACCTGGAGTGAAGCATCGGAATCTATAAGTAGCGTCACAGGAATGGTTTTAAACATAGACAGTATGAAGAGTCAGTCTTCTTGTACTTAAGTCGGCATTGTGCATTTTGTATTTAATTCCGGTGCAATTTCTGTGTTTCATTGTCAATAAGAAGGTCCAAGGGATACAGTAGACCAGAATTGAAGCATCAGAATCTATAACTAGTGTCACAGGAATGGCTCAAAGCATAGACAGTAAGAAGAATCAGTCTTCTTTTACTTAAGTCGGTATTGTGCCTTTTCTATTTCATTCCGAACAATTTCTGTGTTTCATCATGAATAAGAAGGTCAGAGGGATACAGTAAACCTGACGCGAAGCATCGGAATCTATAACTAGTGTCACAGGAATGGTTCAAACATAGTCAGGAAGAAGAGTTAGTCTTCTTGTACTTAAGTTGGCATTGTGCCTTTCGTATTTAATTCCGACGCTATTTCTGTGTTTCACTGTCAATAAGAAGGTCAGAGGGATACAGTAAACATGAAGTGCAGCATCGGAATCTAAAACTAGTCTCACAGGAATTGTTCAAAGCATAGTCAGTAAGAAGAGTCAGTCTTCTTGTCCTTAAGTCGGCATTGTGCTTTTTGTATTTAATTCCGATGCAATTTCTGCGTTTCATCGTCAATAAGAAGATCAGAGGGATACAGTAAACCTGGAGTGAAGCATCGGATTCGATACCTAGTGTCGCAGGAAAGTTTCAAAACATAGACAGTGAGAAGAGTCAGTGTTCTTGTACTGAAGTCGGTATTGTGCCTTTTGTATTTAATTCCGATGCAATTTCTGTGATTCATCGTCAATAAGAAGGTCCAACGGATACAGTAAACCTGAAGTGAAGCATCGGACTCTATAACTAGTGTCACAGAAATGGTTCAAAACATTGACAGTAAGAAGAGTCTGTCTCCATGTACTTAAGTCGGCATTGTGCCTTTTGTATTTAATTCCGATGCAATTTCCGTGTTTCATCGACAATAAGAAGGTCCAAGGGATACAGTAAACCGGAAGTGAAGCATCGGAATCTATTATTAGTGTCACAGGAATGGTTCAAAACATAGGCAGTAAGAGGGGTCAGTCTTCTTGTACTTAAGTCGGCATTGTGCCTTTTGTATTTAATTCCGATGCAATTTCTCTGTTTCTTCGTCAATAATTAGGTCCAAGGGAAACAGTAAACCTGAAGTGAAGGATCGGAATCCATAACTAGTGTCACAGGAATGGTTCGAAACATAGACAGTAAGATGAGTCAGTATTCTTGTACTTAAGTCGGCATTGTGTTTTTTGTATTTAATTCCGATGCAAATTCTGTGTTTCATCGTCACTAAGAAGGTCAGAGGGATACAGTAATCCTGAAGTTAAGCTTCGGAGTCTATAACTAGTGTCACAGGAATGGTTCAAAGCATAGTCAGTAAGAAGAGTCAGTCTTCTTGTAGTTAAGTCGGCATTGTGCCTTTTGTGTCGATTTCCGAAGCAATTTCTGTGTTTCATCGTCAATAACAAGGTCCAAGGGATACAGTAAACCTGAAGTGAAGCATCGGAATCTATAACTAGTGTCACAGGAATGGTTCAAAACATAGACTGTAGGAAGAGTCAGTCTTCTAGTACTTAAGTCGGCATTGTGCCTTTTGTATTTAATTCCGATGCAATTTCTGTTTTTCATCGTCAATAAGACGGTCCAAGGGAAACAGTAAACCTGAAGTGAAGCATCGGAATCTACAACTAGTGTCACAGGAATGGTTCAAAACATAGACAGTAAGATGAATCAGTCTTCTTGTACTTAAGTCGGCATTGTGCCTTTTCTTTTTCATTCCGAGCAATTTCTGTGTTTCATCATGAATAAGAAGGTCAGAGGGATACAGTAAACCTGAAGCGAAGCATCGGAATCTATAACTAGTGTCACAGGAATGGTTCAAAACATAGTCAGTAAGAAGAGTCAGTCTTCTTGTACTTAAGTTGGCATTGTGCCTTTCGTATTTATTTCCGATGCAATTTCTGTGTTTCACTGTCAATAAGAAGGTCAGAGGGATACAGTAAAAATGAAGTGCAGCATCGGAATCTAAAACTAGTCTCACAGGAAATGTTCAAAACATAGTCAGTAAGAAGAGTCAGTCTTCTTGCCCTTAAGTCGGCATTGTGCTTTTTGTATTTAATTCCGATGCAATTGTTGCGTTTCATCGTCAATAAGAAGGTCAGAGGGATACAGTAAACCTGGAATGAAGCAGCGGAATCTTTAACTAGTGTCACAGTAATGGTTCAAATCATAGATAATAAGAAGAGTCAGTCTTCTTGTACTTAAGTCGGCATTGTGCCTTTTGTATTTAATTCCGATGCAATTTCTGTGTTACATCGTCAATAAGAAGGTCCAAGGGATACAGTAAACCTGACGCGTAGCATCGGAATCTATAACTAGTGTCACAGGAATTGTTCAAAACATAGTTAGTAAGAAGAGTCAGTCTTCTTGTACTTAAGTTGGCATTGTGCCTTTCGTATTTAATCCGATGCAATTTCTGTGTTTCACTGTCAATAAGAAGGTCAGAGGGATACAGTAAACATGAAGTGCAGCATCGGAATCTAAAACTAGTCCCACAGCAATTGTTCAAAACATAGTCAGTAAGAAGAGTCAGTCTTCTTGTCCTTAAGTAGGCATTGTGGCGTTTCTATTTAATTCCGATGCAATTTCTGTGTTTCCTCGTCATTAAGAAGGTCAGAGGGATACAGTAAACCTGAAGTGAAGCATCGGGATAAATAACTAGTATCAGAGGAATGGATCAAAGCATGGACAGTAAGAAGAGTCAATCTTCTTGTACTTAAGTCGGCATTGTGCCTTTTGTATTTAATTCCGATGCAATTGTTGTGTTTCATCGACAATAGGAAGGTCCAAGGGATACAGTAAACCTGAAGGGAAGCATCGGAATCTATAACTAGTATCACAGGAATGGTTCAAATCATAGTCAGTAAGAAGAGTCAGTCTTCTTGCCCTTAAGTCGGCATTGTGTTTTTTGTATTTAATTCCGATGCAATTTCTGTGTTTCATCGTCAATAAGAAGGTCCAAGGGATACAGTAAAACTGAAGTCAAGCATCGGAATCTATAATAGTGTCACAGGAATGGTTCAAAACGTAGCCAGTAAGAAGAGTCAGTCTTCTTGTACTTAAGTAGGCATTGTGGCGTTTCTATTTAATTCCGATGAAATTTCTGTGTATCCTCGTCATTAAGAAGGTCAGAGGGATACAGTAAACCTGAAGTGAAGCATCGGGATCGATAACTAGTGTCACAGGATAGGTTCGAAGCATAGACAGTACGTAGAGTCAATCTTCTTGTACTTAAGTCGGCATTGTGCCTTTTGTATTTATTTCCGATGCAATTTCTGTGTTTCATCGTCAATACGAAGGTCCAAGGGATACTATAAACCTGAAGGGAAGCATCGGAATGTATAACTAGTGTCACAGGAATGGTTCAAATCATAGTCAGTAAGAAGAGTCAGTCTTCTTGTACTTAAGTCGGCATTGTGCATTTTGTATTTAATTCCGGTGCAATTTCTGTGTTTCATCGTCAATAACAAGGTCCAAGGGATACAGTAGACCTGAATTGAAGCATCGGAATCTATAACTAGTGTCACAGGAATGGCTCAAAACATAGACAGTAAGAAGAATCAGTCTGCTTGTACTTAAGTCGGCATTGTGCCTTTTCTATTTCATTCCGAGCAATTTCTGTGTTTCATCATGAATAAGAAGGTCAGAGGGATAAAGTAAACCTGACACGAAGCATCGGAATCTGTAACTAGTGTCACAGGAATGGTTCAAAACATAGTCAGTAAGAAGAGTCAGTCTTCTTGTACTTGAGTTGGCATTGTGCCTTTCGTATTTAATTCCGATGCAATTTCTGTGTTTCACTGTCAACAAGAAGGTCAGAGGGATACAGTAAACATGAAGTGCAGCATCGGAATCTAAAACTAGTCTCACAGGAATTGTTCAAAACATAGTCAGTAAGAAGAGACAGTCTTCTTGTCCTTAAGTTGGCATTGTGCTTTTTGTATTTCATTCCGATGCAATTTCTGCGTTTCATCGTCTATAAGAAAGTCAGAGGGATACAGTAAACCTGGAATGAAGCAGCGGAATCTTTAACTAGTGTCACAGGAATGGTTCAAACATAGACAGTAAGAAGAGTCAGTCTTCTTGTACTTAAGTCAGCATTGTGCCTTTTGTATTTATTTCCGATGCAATTTCTGTGTTTCATCGTCAATAAGAAGGTCAGAGGGATGCAGTAAAAATGAAGTGAAGCATCGGAAACTATAACTGGTGTCACAGGAATGGTTCAAAACATAGTCAGTAAGAAGATTCAGTCTTCTTGTCCTTAAGTCGGCATTGTGCCTATTGTATCTAATCCCGATGCAATTTCTGTGTTTCATCGTCAATAAGAAGGTCCAAGGGAAACAGTAAACCTGAAGTGAAGCATCGGAATCTATAACTAGTGTCACAGTAATGGTTCAAATCATAGACAGTAAGAAGAGTCAGTCTTCTTGTACTTAAGTCGGCATTGTGCCTTTCGTATTTAATTTCGATGCAATTTCTGTGTTACATCGTCAATAAGAAGGTCCAAGGGATACAGTAAACCCGAATTGCAGCATCGGAATCGATAACTAGTGTCACAGGAATGTTTCAAAACATAGACAGTGAGAAGAGTCAGTGTTCTTGTACTTATGTCGGTATTGTGCCTTTTGTATTTAATTCCGATGCAATTTCTGTGATTCATCGTCAATAAGAAGGTCCAAGGGATACAGTAAACCTGAAGTGTAGCATCGGACTCTATAACTAGTGTCACAGAAATGGTTCAAAACATAGACAGTAAGAAGAGTCAGTCTCCATGTACCTAAGTCGGCATTGTGCCTATTGTATTTAATTCCGATGCAATTTCTGTGTTTCATCGTCAATAAGAAGGTCCAAGAGATACAGTAAACCTGAAGTGAAGCATCGGAATCTATAACTAGTGTCACAGGAATAATTCAAAACATAGGCAGTAAGAGGGGTCAGTCTTCTTGTACTTAAGTCGGCATTGTGCCTTTTGTAATTAATTCCGATGCAATTTCTGTGTTTCATCGTCAATAAGAAGGTCCAAGGGATACAGTAAAACTGAAGTCAAGCATCGGAATCAATAATAGTGTCACAGGAATGGTTCAAAACGTAGCCAGTAAGAAGAGTCAGTCTTCTTGTACTTAAGTAGGCATTGTGGCGTTTCTATTTAATTCCAATGCAATTTCTGTGTTTCCTCGTCATTAAGAAGGTCAGAGGGATACAGTAAACCTGAAGTGAAGCATCGGGATCGATAACTAGTGTCACAGGAATGGTTCAATGCATAGACAGTAAGAAGAGTCAATCTTTTTGTACTTAAGTCGGCATTGTGCCTTTTGTATTTAATTCCGATGCAAATTCTGTGTATCATCGTCAATACGAAGGTCCAAGGGATACAGTAAATCTGAAGGGAAGCATCGGAATCTATAACTAGTGTCACAGGAATGGTTCAAATCATAGTCAGTAAGAAGAGTCACTCTTCCTGTACTTAAGTCAGCATTGTGCCTTTTGTATTTAATTCCGATGCAATTTCTGTGTTTCATCGTCAATATGAAGGTCCAAGGGATATAGTTAACCTGGAGTGAAGCATCGGAATCTATAAGTAGTGTCACAGGAATGGTTTTAAACATAGGCAGTAGGAAGAGTCAGTCTTCTTGTACTTAGGTCGGCATTGTGCATTTTCTTTTTAATTCCGGTGCAATTTCTGTGTTTCATCGTCAATAAGAAGGTCCAAGGGATACAGTAGACCTGAATTGAAGCATCTGAATCTATAACTAGTGTCAGAGGAATGGTTCAAACATAGACAGTAAGAAGAGTCAGTCTTCTTGTACTTAAGTCGGCATTGTGCCTTTTGTATTTAATTCCGATGCAATTTCTGTGTTTCATCGTCAATAAGAAGGTCCAAGGGATACAGTAAAACTGAAGTCAAGCATCGGAATCTATAATAGTGTCACAGGAATGGTTCAAAACGTAGCCAGTAAGAAGAGTCAGTCTGCTTGTACTTAAGTAGGCATTGTGGCGTTTCTATTTAATTCCGATGCAATTTCTGTGTTTCCTCGTCATTAAGAAGGTCAAAGGAGTACAGTAAACCTGATGTGAAGCATCGGGATCGATAAGTAGTGTCACAGGAATGGTTCAAAGCATAGACAGTGAGAAGAGTCAATCTTCTTCTACTTAAGTCGGCATTGTGCCTTTTGTATTTAATTCCGATGCAAATTCTGTGTATCATCGTCAATACGAAGGTCCAAGGGATACAGTAAACCTGAAGGGAAGCATCGGAATCTATAACTAGTGTCACAGGAATGGTTCAAATCATAGTCAGTAAGAAGAGTCAGTCTTCTTGTACTTAAGTCAGCATTGTGCCTTTTGTATTTAATTCCGATGCAATTTCTGTGTTTCATCGTCAATATGAAGGTCCAAGGGATACAGTAAACCTGGAGTGAAGCATCGGAATCTTTAAGTAGTGTCACAGGAATGGTTTTAAACATAGACAGTAGGAAGAGTCAGTCTTCTTGTACTTAAGTCGGCATTGTGCGTTTTGCATTTAATTCCGGTGCAATCTCTGCGTTTCATCGTCAATAAGAAGGTCCAAGGGATACAGTAGACCTGAATTGAAGCATCGGAATCTATAACTAGTGTCAGAGGAATGGTTCAAAACGTAGACAGTAAGAAGATTCAGTCTTCTTGTACTTAAGTCGGCATTGTGCCGTTGTATATAATTCCGATGCAATTTCTGTGTTTCATCGTCAATAAGAATGTCAGAGGGATCCTGTAAACCTGAAGTGAAGCATCTGAATCTATAACTAGTGTCAGAGGAATGGTTCAAAACATAGACAGTAAGAAGAGTCAGTCTTCTTGTACTTAAGTCGGCATTGTGCCTTTTGTATTTAATTTCGATGCAATTTCTGTGTTTCATCGTCAATAAGAAGGTCCAAGGGATACAGTAAACCTGAAGTGAAGCATCGGAATCTGTAACTAGTGTCAAAGGAATGGTTCAAAACATAGGCAGTAAGAGGGGTCAGTCTTCTTGTACTTAAGTCGGCATTGTGCCTTTTGTATTTAGTTCCGATGCAATTTCTGTGTTTCATCGTCAATAAGAAGGTCCAAGGGATATAGTAAAACTGAAGTCAAGCATCGGAATCTATACTAGTGTCACAGGAATGGTTCAAAACGTAGCCAGTAAGAAGAGTCAGTCTTCTTGTACTTAAGTAGGCATTGTGGCGTTTCTATTTAATTCCGATGCAATTTCTGTGCTTCATCGTCAATAAGAAGATCAGAGGGATACAGTAAACCTGAAGTGAAGCATCGAAATGTATTACTAGTGTCACAGGAATGGTTCAAAACATTGACAGTAGGAAGAGTCAGTCTTCTTGTACTTAAGTCGGCATTGTGCCTTTTGTATTTAATTCCGATGCAAATTCTGTGTATCATCGTCACCACGAAGGTCCAAGGGATACAGTAAACCTGAAGGGAAGCATCGGAATCTGTAAGTAGTGTCACAGGAATGGTTTTAAACATAGACAGTAGGAAGAGTCAGTCTTATTGTACTTAAGTCGGCATTGTGCATTTTGTATTTAATTCCGGTGCAATTTCTGTGGTTCATCGTCAATAAGAAGGTCCCAGGGATACAGTAGACCTGAATTGAAGCATCGGAATCTATAACTAGTGTCAGAGGAATGGTTCAAAACATAGACAGTAAGAAGATTCAGTCTTCTAGTACTTAAGTCAGCATTGTGCCGTTGTATTTAATTCCGATGCAATTTCTGTGCTTCATCGTCAATAAGAAGATCAGAGGGATACAGTAAACCTGAAGTGAAGCATCGAAATGTATTACTAGTGTCACAGGAATGGTTCAAAACATTGACAGTAGGAAGAGTCAGTCTTCTTGTACTTAAGTCGGCATTGTGCCTTTTGTATTTTATTCCGATGCAATTTCTGTGATTCATCGTCAATAAGAAGGTCCATGGGATACTGTAAACCTGAAGTGAAGCATCGAAATCTATAACTAGTGTCACAGGAATGGATCAAAACATAGACAGTAAGAAGAGTCAGTCTTCTTGTACTTAAGTCGTCATTGTGCTTTTTCTATTTAATTCCGATGCAATTTGTGTGTTTCATCGTCAATACGAAGGTCCAAGGGATACAGTAAACCTGAAGTGAAGCATCGGAATCTATAACTAGTGTCACAGGAATGGATCAAAACATAGACATTAAGAAGAGTCGTTCTTCTTGTACTAAAGTCGGCATTGTGCCTTTTGTAATTAATTCCGATGCAAATTCTGTGTATCATCGTCAACACGAAGGTCCAAGGGATACAGTAAACATGAAGTGCAGCATCGGAACCTAAAACTAGTCTCACAGGAATTGTTCAAAACATAGTCAGTAAGAAGAGAAAGTCTTCTTGTCCTTAAGATGGCATTGTGCTTTTTGTATTTAATTCCGATGCAATTTCTGCGTTTCATCGTCAATAAGAAGGTCAGAGGGATACAGTAAACCTGGAATGAAGCATCGGAATCTTTAACTAGTGTCACAGTAATGGTTCAAGTCATAGACAATAAGAAGAGTCAGTCTTCTTTTACTTAAGTCGGCATTGTGCCTTTTGTATTTAATTCCGATGCAATTTCTGTGTTACATCGTCAACAAGAAGGTCCAAGGGATATAGTAAACCTGACGCGAAGCATCGGAATCTATAACTAGTGTCACAGGAATTGTTCAAAACATAGTTAGTAAGAAGAGTCAGTCTTCTTGTACTTAAGTTGGCATTGTGCCTTTCGTATTTAATTCCGATGCAATTTCTGTGTTTCACTGTCAATAAGAAGGTCAGAGGGATACAGTAAACATGAAGTGCAGCATCGGAATCTAAAACTAGTCTCACAGGAATTGTTCAAAACATAGTCAGTAAGAAGAGTCAGTCTTCTTGTCCTTACGTCGGCATTGTGCTCTTTGTATTTAATTCCGATGCAATTTCTGTGTTACATCGTCATTAAGAAGGTCCAAGGGATACAGTAAACCTGAAGTGAAGCATCGGAATCGATAACTAGTGTCACAGGAATGTTTCAAAACATAGACAGTGAGAAGAGTCAGTGTTCTTGTACTTAAGTCGGTATTGTGCCTTTTGTATTTAATTCCGATGCAATTTCTGTGATTCATCGTCAATAAGAAGGTCCAAGGGATACAGTAAACCTGAAGTGTAGCATCGGACTCTATAACTAGTGTCACAGAAATGGTTCAAAACATAGACAGTAAGAAGAGTCAGTCTCCATGTACTTAAGTCGGCATTGTGCATTTTGTATTTAACTCCGATGCAATTTCTGTGTTTCATCGTCAATAAGAAGGTCCAAGGGATACAGTAAAACTGCAGTCAAGCATCGGAATCTATAATAGTGTCACAGGAATGGTTCAAAACGTAGCCAGTAAGAAGAGTCAGTCTTCTTGTACTTAAGTAGGCATTGTGGCGTTTCTATTTAATTCCAATGCAATTTCTGTGTTTCCTCGTCATTAAGAAGGTCAGAGGGATACAGTAAACCTGAAGTGAAGCATCGGGATCGATAACTAGTGTCACATGAATGGTTCAAATCATAGACAGTAAGAAGAGTCAATCTTTTTGTACTTAAGTCGGCATTGTGCCTTTTGTATTTAATTCCGATTCAAATTCTGTGTATCATCGTCAATACGAAGGTCCAAGGGATACAGTAGACCTGAATTGAAGCATCTGAATCTATAACTAGTGTCAGAGAAATGGTTCAAACATAGACAGTAAGAAGAGTCAGTCTTCTTGTACTTAAGTCGGCATTGTGCCTTTTGTATTTAATTCCGATGCAATTTCTGTGTTTCATCGTCAATAAGAAGGTCCAAGGGATACAGTAAACCTGAAGTGAAGCATCGGAATCTATAACTAGTGTCACAGGAATGGTTCAAAACATAAACAGTAAGAGGGGTCAGTCTTCTTGTACTTAAGTCGGCATTGTGCCTTTTGTATTTAATTCCGATGCAATTTCTGTGTTTCATCGTCAATAAGAAGGTCCAAGGGATACAGTAAAACTGAAGTCAAGCATCGGAATCTATAATAGTGTCACAGGAATGGTTTAAAACATAGCCAGTAAGAAGAGTCAGTCTTCTTGTACTTAAGTAGGCATTGTGGCGTTTCTATTTAATTCCGATGCAATTTCTCTGTTTCCTCGTCATTAAGAAGGTCAGAGGGATACAGTAAACCTGATGTGAAGCATCGGGATCGATAAGTAGTGTCACAGGAATGGTTCAAAGCATAGACGGTAAGGAGAGTCAATCTTCTTGTACTTAAGTCGGCATTGTGCCTTTTGTATTTAATTCCGATGCAAATTCTGTGTATCATCGTCAATACGAAGTTCCAAGGGATACAGTAAACCTGAAGGGAAGCATCGGAATCTATAACTTGTGTCACTGGAATGGTTCAAATCAGAGTCAGTAAGAAGAGTCAGTCTTCTTGTACTTAAGTCAGCATTGTGCCTTTTGTATTTAATTCCGATGCAATTTCTGTGTTTCATCGTCAATTTGAAGGTCCAAGGGATACAGTAAACCTGGAGTGAAGCATCGGAATCTATAAGTAGTGTCACAGGAATGGTTTTAAACATAGACAGTAGGAAGAGTCAGTCTTCTTGTACTTAAGTCGGCATTGTGCAATTTGTATTTAATTCCGGTGCAATTTCTGTGTTTCATCGTCAATAAGAAGGTCCAAGGGATACAGTAGACCTGAATTGAAGCATCGGAATCTATAACTAGTGTCAGAGGAATGGTTCAAAACGTAGACAGTAAGAAGATTCAGTCTTCTTGTACTTAAGTCGGCATTGTGCTGTTGTATTTAATTCCGATGCAATTTCTGTGTTTCATCGTCAATAAGAAGGTCAGAGGGATACTTAAACCTGAAGTGAAGCAACTGAATCTATAACTAGTGTCAGAGGAATGGTTCAAAACATAGACGGTAAGAAGAGTCAGTCTTCTATTACTTAAGTCGGCATTGTGCCTTTTGTATTTAATTCCGATGCAATTTCTGTGTTTCATCGTCAATAAGAAGGTCCAAGGGATACAGTAAACCTGAAGTGAAGCATCGGAATCTATAACTAGTTTCACAGGAATGGTTCAAAACATAGGCAGTAAGAGGGGTCAGTATCCTTGTACTTAAGTCGGCATTGTGCCTTTTGTATTTAATTCCGATGCAATTTCTGTGTTTCATCGTCAATAAGAAGGTCAGAGGGATACAGTAAACATGAAGTGCAGCATCGGAATCTAAAACTAGTCTCACAGGAATTGTTCAAAACATAGTCAGTAAGAAGAGTCAGTCTTCTTGTCCTTAAGTCGGCATTGTGCTTTTTGTATTTACTTCCGATGCAATTTCTGAGATTCATCGTCAATAAGAAGGTCAGAGGGATACAGTAAACCTTGAGTGAAGCATCGGAATCTTTAACTAGTGTCACAGTAATGGTTCAAATCATAGACAGTAAGAAGAGTCAGTCTTCTTGTACTTAAGTCGGCATTGTGCCCTTTTGTATTTAATTCCGATGCAATTTCTGTGTTACATCGTCAATAAGAAGGTCCAAGGGATACAGTAAACCTGAAGTGAAGCATCGGAATCGATAACTAGTGTCACAGGAATGTTTCAAAACATAGACAGTGAGAAGAGTCAGTGTTCTTGTACTTAAGTCGGTATTGTGCCTTTTGTATTTAATTCAGATGCAATTTCTGTGATTCATCGTCAATAAGAAGGTCCAAGGGATACAGTAAACCTGAAGTGTAGCATCGGACTCTATAACTAGCGTCACAGAAATGGTTCAAAGCATAGACAGTAAGAAGAGTCAGTCTCCATGTACTTAAGTCGGCATTGTGCCTTTTGTATTTAACTCCGATGCAATTTCTGTGTTTCATCGTCAATAAGAAGGTCCAAGGGATACAGTAAAACTGAAGTCAAGCATCGGAATCTATAATAGTGTCACAGGAATGGTTCAAAACGTAGCCAGTAAGAAGAGTCAGTCTTCTTGTACTTAAGTAGGCATTGTGGCGTTTCTATTTAATTCCAATGCAATTTCTGTGTTTCCTCGTCATTAAGAAGGTCAGAGGGATACAGTAAACCTGAAGTGAAGCATCGGGATCGATAACTAGTGTCACATGAATGGTTCAAATCATAGACAGTAAGAAGAATCAATCTTTTTGTACTTAAGTCGGCATTGTGCCTTTTGTATTTAATTCCGATGCAAATTCTGTGTATCATCGTCAATACGAAGGTCCAAGGGATACAGTAAACCTGGAGTGAAGCATCGGAATCTATAAGTAGTGTCACAGGAATGGTTTTAAACATAGACAGTAGGAAGAGTCAGTCTTCTTGTACTTAAGTCGGCATTGTGCATTTTGTATTTAATTCCGGTGCAATTTCTGTGTTTCATCGTCAATAAGAAGGTCCAAGGGATACAGTAGACCTGAATTGAACCATCGGAATCTATAACTAGTGTCAGAGGAATGGTTCAAAACGTAGACAGTAAGAAGATTCAGTCTTCTTGTACTTAAGTCGGCATTGTGCTGTTGTATTTAATTCCGATGCAATTTCTGTGTTTCATCGTCAATAAGAAGGTCAGAGGGATACTGTAAACCTGAAGTGAAGCAACTGAATCTATAACTAGTGTCAGAGGAATGGTTCAAAACATAGACAGTAAGAAGAGTCAGTCTTCTATTACTTAAGTCGGCATTGTGCCTTTTGTATTTAATTCCTATGCAATTTCTGTGTATCATCGTCAATACGAAGGTCCAAAAGATACAGGAGACCTGAATTGAAGCATCTGAATCTATAACTAGTGTCAGAGAAATGGTTCAAACATAGACAGTAAGAAGAGTCAGTCTTCTTGTACTTAAGTCGGCATTGTGCCTTTTGTATTTAATTCCGATGCAATTTCTGTGTTTCATCGTCAATAAGAAGGTCCAAGGGATACAGTAAACCTGAAGTGAAGCATCGGAATCTATAACTAGTGTCACAGGAATGGTTCAAAACGTAGACAGTAAGAAGATTCAGTCTTCTTGTACTTAAGTCGGCATTGTGCTGTTGTATTTAATTCCGATGCAATTTCTGTGTTTCATCGTCAATAAGAAGGTCAGAGGGATACTGTAAACCTGAAGTGAAGCAACTGAATCTATAACTAGTGTCAGAGGAATGGTTCAAAACATAGACAGTAAGAAGAGTCAGTCTTCTATTACTTAAGTCGGCATTGTGCCTTTTGTACTTAATTCCGATGCAATTTCTGTGTTTCATCGTCAATAAGAAGGTCCAAGGTATACAGTAAACCTGAAGTGAAGCATCGGAATCTATAACTAGTGTCACAGGAATGGTTCAAAACATAGGCAGTAAGAGGGGTCAGTATCCTTGTACTTAAGTCGGCATTGTGCCTTTTGTATTTAATTCCGATGCAATTTCTGTGTTTCATCGTCAATAAGAAGGTCCAAGGGATACAGTAAAACTGAAGTCAAGCATCGGAATCTATAATAGTGTCACAGAAATGGTTCAACACGTAGCCAGTAGGAAGAGTCAGTCTTCTTGTACTTAAGTAGGCATTGTGGCGTTTCTATTTAATTCCGATGCAATTTCTGTGTTTCCTCGTCATTAAGAAGGTCAGAGGGATACAGTAAACCTGAAGGGAAGCATCGGAATCTATAAGTAGTGTCACAGGAATGGTTTTAAACATAGACAGTAGGAAGAGTCAGTCTTATTGTACTTAAGTCGGCATTGTGCATTTTGTATTTAATTCCGGTGCAATCTCTGTGTTTCATCGTCAATAAGAAGGTCCAAGGGATACAGTAGACCTGAATTGAAGCATCGGAATCTATAACTAGTGTCAGAGGAATGGTTCAAAACATAGACAGTAAGAAGATTCAGTCTTCTAGTACTTAAGTCGGCATTGTGCCGTTGTATTTAATTCCGATGCAATTTCTGTGCTTCATCGTCAATAAGAAGATCAGAGGGATACAGTAAACCTGAAGTGAAGCATCGGAATCTATAACTAGTGTCACAGGATGGTTCAAAATATAGCCAGTAAGAAGAGTTAGTTTTCTTGTACTTATGTCGGCATTGTGCCTATTCTATTTAATTCCGATGCAATTTCTGTGTTTCATCGTCAATGAGAAGGTCCAAGGGATACAGTAAACGTGGAGTGAAGCATCGGAATCTACAACTAGTGTCAATGGAATGGTTCAAAACATAGTCAGTAAGAACGGTCAGTCATCTTGTACTTATGTCGGCATTGTGCCTTTTGTATTTAATTCCGTTGCAATTTCTGTGTTTCGTCGTCAATAAGAAGGTCAGAGGGATACAGTAAACCTGAAGTGTAGCATCGGAATCTATAACTAGTGTCACAGGAATGGTTCAAGACATAGTCAGTAAGAAGAGTCAGTCTTCTTGTCCATAAGTCGGCATTGTGGAGTTTTATTTAATTCCGATGCAATTTCTGTGTTTCATCGTCTATACGAGGGTCCAAAGGGATACAGTAAACCTGGAGTGAAGCATCGGAATCTATAACTAGTGTCACAGGAATGGTTCAAAACGTAGTCTGTAGGAAGAGTCAGTCTTCTTGTACTTAAGTCGGCATTGTACATTTTGTATTTAATTCCGAAGCAATTTCTGTGCTTCATCGTCAATAAGAAGGTCCAAGGGATACAGTAAACCTCAAGTGAAGCATCGGAATCTTTAACTAGTGTCACAGGAATGGTTAAAATTAATAGTCAGTAGAAAGAGTCGGTCTTCATGTACTTAAGTCGGCATTGTGCCTCTTGTATTTAATTCCGATACAATTTCTGTGTTTCATCGTCAATAAGAAGGTCCAAGGGATACAGTAAACCTGAAGTGAAGCACCGGAATCTATAACTAGGGTTACAGGAATTGTTCAAATCATGGACAGTAGGAAGAGTCAGTCTTCTTGTACTTAAGTCGGCATTGTGCCTTTTGTATTTTATTCAGTGCAATTTCTGTGTTTCATCGTCAATAAGAAGGTCCAAGGGATACAGTAAACCTGAAGTAAAGCATCGGAATCTACAACTAGTGTCACAAGAACGGTCAAAACATAGACAGTAAGAAAAGTCAGTCGTCTTGTACTTAAGTCTGCATTGTGCCTTTTCTATTTACTTCCGATGTAATTTCTGTGTTTCATCGTCACCAAGGATGTCAGAGGGATACAGTAAACCTGAAGTGAAGCATCCGATTCTATAACTAGTGTCACAGGATCAGTTCAAAACATAGTCAGTAAAAGGAGTCAGTCTTCTTCTACTTAAGTCGGCATTGTGCCTTTTGTATTTAATTCCAATGCAATTTCTGTGTTTCATCGTCAATAGGAAGGTCAGAGGGATACAGTAAACCAGAAGTGAAGCATCGGGATCCATAACTAGTGTCACAGGAATGGTTCGAAACATAGACAGTAAGGAGAGTCAATCTTCTTGTACTTGAGTCGGCTTTGTGCATTTTGAATTTAATTTCGATGCAATTTCTGTGTTTTATCGTCAATAAGAGGGTCAGAGGGATACAGTAAACCTGAAGTGAAGCAACGGAATCTATAACTCGTGTCGCAGGAATGGTTCAAAACATAGTCAGTAAGAGGAGTTAGTCTTTTTGTACGTAAGTCGACATTGTGCCTTTTGTGTTTAATTCCGATGCAAATTCTGTGTTTCATCGTCAATAAGAAGGTCCAAGTGATACAGTAAACCTGAAGTGAAGCATCGGAATCAATAACTAGTGTCACAGGAATGGTTCGAAACATAGACAGTAAGAAGAGGCAATCTTCTTGTACTTAAGTCGGCATTCTGCCTTTTGCATATAATTCCGATGCAATTTCTGTGTTTCATCGTCAATAAGAAGATCAGAGGGATACAGTAAACCTGAAGTGAAGCATCGGAATGTATTACTAGTGTCACAGGAATTGTTCAAACATTGACATTAGGAAGAGTCAGTCTTCTTGTACTTAAGTCGGCATTGTGCATTTTGTATTTTATTCCGATGCAATTTCTGTGATTCGTCGTCAATAAGAAGGTCCAAGGGATACAAGTAAACCTGAAGTGAAGCATCGGAATCTATAACTAGTGTCACAGGATGGTTCAAAATATAGTCAGTAAGAAGAGTTAGTTTTCTTGTACTTAAGTCGGCATTGTGCCTTTTCTATTTAATTCCGATGCAATTTCTGTGTTTCATCGTCAATAAGAAGGTCAGAGGGATACAGTAAACCTGAAGTGAAGCATCGGAATCTATAACTAGTGTCACAGGAATGGTTCAAGGCATAGTCAGTAAGAAGAGTCAGTCTTCTTGTCCTTAAGTCGGCATTGCGCCTTTTGTATTTAATTCCGATGCAATTTCTGTGTTTCATCGTCAATAAGAAGGTCAGAGGGATACAGTAAACCAGAAGTGAAGCATCGGGATCGATAACTATTGTCACAGGAATGGTTCGAAACATAGACAGTAAGGAGAGTCAATCTTCTTGTACTTGAGTCGGCTTTGTGCACTTTGAACTTAATTTCGTTGCAATTTCTGTGTTTTATCGTCAATATGAGGGTCAGAGGGATACAGTAAACCTGAAGTGAAGCATCGGAATGTATTACTAGTGTCACAGGAATGGTTCAAACATTGACAGTAGGAAGAGTCAGTCTTCTTGTACTTAGGTCGGCATTGTGCATTTTGTATTTAGTTCCGGTGCAATTTCTGTGTTTCATCGTCAATAAGAATGTCCAAGGGATACAGTAAACCTGAAGTGAAGCATCGAAAACTATAACTAGTGTCACAGGAATGGTTCAAAACATAGAGAGTAATTAGAGTCAGTCTTCTTGTACTTAAGTCGTCATTGTGCCTTTTCTATTTAATTCCGATGCAATTTGTGTGTTTCATCGTCAATACGAAGGTCCAAGGGATACAGTAAACCTGAAGTGAAGCATCGGAATCTATAACTAGTGTCACAGGAATGGTTCAAATCATAGTCAGGGAGAAGCGTCAGTTTTCTTGTACTTAAGTCGGCATTGTGCCTTTTCCATTTAATTCTGATGCAATTTCTGTGTTTCATCGTCAATAAGAAGGTCCAAGGGGAACAGTAGACCTGAAGTGAAGCATCGGTATCAATAACTAGTGTCACAGGAATGGTTCAAAACATAGACACTTAGAAGAGTCAGTCTTCTTGTACTTAAGTCGGCATTGTGGCTTTTGTATTTTATTCCGATGCAATTTCTGTGTTTCATCGTCAATAAGAAGGTCCCAGGGATACAGTAAACCTGAAGTGAAGCATTGGAATCTGTAACTAGTGTCACAGGAATGGTTCAAAACATAGTCAGTAAGAAGAGTCAGTCTTCTTGTTCTTAAGTCGGCATTGTGCCTTTTGTATTTAATTCCGATGCAATTTCTGTGCTTCATCGTCAATAAGAAGGTCGAAGGGATACAGTAAACCTGGAGTGTAGCATCGGAATCTATAACTAGTGTGACAGGAATGATTCACAACATAGACAGGAAGAAGAGTCAGTCTTTGTGTACTTATGTCGGCATTTTGCCTTTTGTATTTAATTCCGATGCAATTTCTGTGTTTCATCATCAATACGAAGGTCCAAGGGATACAGTAAACCTGAAGTGAAGCATCGGAATCTATAACTAGTTTCACAGGATGGTTCAAAATATAGTCAGTAAGAAGAGTTAGTTTTCTTGTACTTAAGTCGGCATTGTGCTTTTTCTATTCATTTCCGATGCAATTTCTGTGTTTCATCGTCAATGAGAAGGTCCAAGGGATACAGTAAACGTGGAGTGAAGCATCGGAATCTATAACTAGTGTCACAGGAATGGTTCAAAACATAGTCAGTAAGAAGAGTCAGTCTTCTTGTCCTTAAGTCGGCATTGTGGATTTTGTATTTAATTCCGATGCCATTTCTGTGTTTCATCGTCTATACGAGGGTCCAAAGGGATACAGTAAACCTGGAGTGAAGCATCGGAATCTATAACTAGTGTCACAGGAATGGTTCAAAACATAGTCAGTAGAAAGAGTCGGTCTTCATGTACTTAAGTCGGCATTGTGCCTTTTGTATTTAATTCCGATACTATATCTGTGTTTCATCGTCAATAAGAAGGTCCAAGGGATACAGTAAACCTGAAGTGAAGCACCGGAATCTATAACTAGGGTTACATGAATGGTTCAAATCATGGACAGTAGGAAGAGTCAGTCTTCTTGTACTTAAGTCGGCATTGTGCCTTTTGTATTTTATTCCGATGCAATTTCTGTGTTTCATCGTCAATAAGAAGGTCCAAGGGATACAGTAAAACTGAAGTGAAGCATCGGATTCTATAACTAGTGTCAAAAGAACGGTTCAAAACATAGACAGTAAGAAAAGTCAGTCGTCTTGTACTGAAGTCGGCATTGTGCCTTTTCTATTTACTTCCGATGCAATTTCTGTGTTTCATCGTCACCAAGGAGGTCAGAGGGATACAGTAAACCTGAAGGGAAGCATCCGATTCTATAACTAGTGTCACAGGATCAGTTCAAAACGTAGTCAGTAAAAAGAGTCAGTCTTCTTCTACTTAAGTCGGCATTGTGCCTTTTGTATTTAATTCCGATGCAATTTCTGTGTTTCATCGTCAATAAGAAGGTCAGAGGGATACAGTAAACCAGAAGTGAAGCATCGGGATCCATAACTAGTGTCACAGGAATGGTTCGAAACATAGACAGTAAGGAGAATCAATCTTCTTGTACTTGAGTCGGCTTTGTGCATTTTTAATTTAATTTCGTTGCAATTTCTGTGTTTTATCGTCAATAAGAAGATCAGAGGGATACAGTAAACCTGAAGTGAAGCATCGGAATGTATTACTAGTGTCACAGGAATGGTTCAAACATTGACAGTAGGAAGAGTCAGTCTTCTTGTACTTAAGTCGGCATTGTGCCTTTTGTATTTTATTCCGATGCAATTTCTGTGATTCATCGTCAATAAGAAGGTCCAAGGGATACAGTAGACCTGAAGTGAAGCATCGGAATCTATAACTAGTGGTACAGGATGGTTCACAATATAGTCTGTAATAAGAGTTAGTTTTCTTGTACTTAAGTCGGCATTGTGCCTTTTCTATTTAATTCCGATGCAATTTCTGTGTTTCATCGTCAATGAGAAGGTCCAAGGGATACAGTAAACGTGGAGTGAAGCATCGGAATCTATAACTAGTGTCACAGGAATGGTTCGAAACACAGACAGTAAGAAAAGTCAATCTTCTTGTACTTAAGTCGGCATTGTGCCTTTTGCATTTAATTCCGATGCAATTTCTGTGTTTCATCGTCAATAAGAAGATCAGAGGGATACAGTAAACCTGAAGTGAAGCATCGGAATGTATTACTAGTGTCACAGGAATGGTTCAAACATTGACAGTAGGAAGAGTCAGTCTTCTTGTACATAAGTCGGCATTGTGCTTTTGTATTTTATTCCGATGCAATTTCTGTGATTCATCGTCAATAAGAAGGTCAGAGGGATACAGTTAACCAGAAGTGAAGCATCGGGATCCATAACTAGTGTCACAGGAATGGTTCGAAACATAGACAGTAAGGAGAGCCAATCTTCTTGTACTTGTGTCGGCTTTGTGCATTTTGAATTTAATTTCGTTGCAATTTCTGTGTTTTATCGTCAATAAGAGGGTCAGAGGGATACAGTAAACCTGAAGTGAAGCAACGGAATCTATAACTAGTGTCGCAGGAATGGTTCAAAACATAGTCATTAAGAGGAGTTAGTCTTTTTGTACGTAAGTCGACATTGTGCCTTTTGTGTTTAATTCCGATGCAAATTCTGTGTTTCATCGTCAATAAGAAGGTCCAAGTGATACAGTAAACCTGAAGTGAAGCATCGGAATCAATAACTAGTGTCACAGGAATGGTTCGAAACATAGACAGTAAGAAGAGGCAATCTTCTTGTACTTAAGTCGGCATTGTGCCTTTTGCATTTAATTCCGATGCAATTTCTGTGTTTCATCGTCAATAAGAAGATCAGAGGGATACAGTAAACCTGAAGTGAAGCATCGGAATGTATTACTAGTGTCACAGGAATGGTTCAAACATTGACAGTAGGAAGAGTCAGTCTTCTTGTACTTAAGTCGGCATTGTGCATTTTGTATTTTATTCCGATGCAATTTCTGTGATTCGTCGTCAATAAGAAGGTCCAAGGGATACTGTAAACGTGGAGTGAAGCATCGGAATCTATAACTAGTGTCAATGGAATGGTTCAAAACATAGTCAGTAAAAACGGTCAGTCATCTTGTACTTATGTCGGCATTGTGCCTTTTGTATTTAATTCCGTTGCAATATCTGTGTTTCATCGTCAATAAGAAGGTCAGAGGGATACAGTAAACCTGAAGTGAAGCATTGGAATCTGTAACTAGTGTCACAGGAATGGTTGAAAACATAGTCAGTCTTCTTGTTCTTAAGTCGGCATTGTGCCTTTTGTATTTAATTCCGATGCAATTTCTGTGTTTCATCATCAATAAGAAGGTCCAAGGGATACAGTAAACCTGAAGTGAAGCATCGGAATCTATAACTAGTGTCACAGGATGGTTCAAAATATAGTCAGTAAGACGAGTTAGTTTTTTTGTACTTAAGTCGGCATTGTGCTTTTTCTATTCATTTCCGATGCAATTTCTGTGTTTCATCGTCAATGAGAAGGTCCAAGGGATACAGTAAACGTGGAGTGAAGCATCGGAATCTACAACTAGTGTCAATGGAATGGTTCAAAACATAGTCAGTAAGAACGGTCAGTCATCTTGTACTTATGTCGGCAATGTGCCTTTTGTATCTAATTCCGTTGCAATTTCTGTGTTTCATCGTCAATAAGAAGGTCAGAGGGATACAGTAAACCTGAAGTGAAGCATCGGAATTTATAACTAGTGTCACAGGAATGGTTCAAGACATAGTCAGTAAGAAGAGTCAGTCTTCTTGTCCTTAAGTCGGCATTGTGGATTTTGTATTTAATTCCGATGCAATTTCTGTGTTTCATCGTCTATACGAGGGTCCAAAGGGATACAGTAAACCTGTAGTGAAGCATCGGAATCTATAACTAGTGTCACAGGAATGGTTCAAAACATAGTCAGTAAGAAGAGTCAGTCTTCTTGTACTTAAGTCGGCATTGTACCTTTTTTATTTAATTCCGATGCAATTTCTGTGCTTCATCGTCAATAAGAAGGTCCAAGGGATACAGTAAACCTCAAGTGAAGCATCGGAATCTTTAACTAGTGTCACAGGAATGGTTAAAATCATAGTCAGTAGAAAGAGTCGGTCTTCATGTACTTAAGTCGGCATTGTGCCTTTTGTATTTAATCCCGATACAATTTCTGTGTTTCATCGTCAATAAGAAGGTCCAAGGGATACAGTAAACCTGAAGTGAAGCACCGGAATCTATAACTAGGGTTACAGGAATGGTTCAAATCATG
This sequence comes from Schistocerca americana, assembly GCF_021461395.2. Taxonomy (NCBI): domain Eukaryota; kingdom Metazoa; phylum Arthropoda; class Insecta; order Orthoptera; family Acrididae; genus Schistocerca; species Schistocerca americana. The sequence continues at coordinate 32,451,282 of NC_060121.1, forward strand.
GACAGTAGGAAGAGTCAGACTTCTTGTACTTAAGTCGGCATTGTGCCTTTTGTATTTTATTCCGATGCAATTTCTGTGTTTCATCGTCAATAAGAAGGTCCAAGGGATACAGTAAAACTGAAGTGAAGCATCGGATTCTATAACCAGTGTCACAAGAACGGTTCAAAACATAGACAGTAAGAAAAGTCAGTCGTCTTGTACTGAAGTCGGCATTGTGCGTTTTCTATTTACTTCCGATGCAATTTCTGTGTTTCATCGTCACCAAGGAGGTCAGAGGGATACAGTAAACCTGAAGGGAAGCATCCGATTCTATAACTAGTGTCACAGGATCAGTTAAAAACGTAGTCAGTAAAAAGAGTCAGTCTTCTTCTACTTAAGTCAGCATTGTGCCTTTTGTATTTAATTCCGATGCAATTTCTGTGTTTCATCGTCAATAAGAAGGTCAGAGGGATACAGTAAACCAGAAGTGAAGCATCGGGATCCATAACTAGTGTCACAGGAATGGTTCGAAACATAGACAGTAAGGAGAATCAATCTTCTTGTACTTGAGTCGGCTTTGTGCATTTTGAATTTAATTTCGTTGCAATATCTGTGTTTTATCGTCAATAAGAAGATCAGAGGGATAAAGTAAACCTGAAGTGAAGCTTCGGAATGTATTACTAGTCTCACAGGAATGGTTCAAACATTGACAGTAGGAAGAGTCAGTGTTCTTGTACTTAAGTCGGCATTGTGCCTTTTGTATTTTATTCCGATGCAATTTCTGCGAATCATCGTCAATAAGAAGGTCCAAGGGATACAGTAAACCTGAAGTGAAGCATCGGAATCTATAACTAGTGGTACAGGATGGTTCAAAATGTGGTCTGTAAGAAGAGTTAGTTTTCTTGTACTTAAGTAGGCATTGTGCCTTTTCTATTTAATTCCGATGCAATTTCTGTGTTTCATCGTCAATGAGAAGGTCCAAGGGATACAGTAAACGTGGAGTGAAGCATCGGAATGTATTACTAGTGTCACAGGAATGGTTCAAGACATAGTCAGTAAGAAGAGTCAGTCTTCTTGTCCTTAAGTCGGCATTGTGCCCTTTGTATTTAAATTCCGATGCAATTTCTGTGTTTCATCGTCAATAAGAAGGTCAGAGGGATACAATAAACCAGAAGTGAAGCGTCGGGATCGATAACTAGTGTCACAGGAATGGTTCGAAACATAGACAGTAAGGAGAGTCAATCTTCTTGCACTTGAGTCGGCTTTGTGCATTTTGAATTTAATTTCGTAGCAATTTCTGTGTTTTATCGTCAATAAGAGGGTGAGAGGGATACAGTAAACCTGAAGTGAAGCATCGGAATGTATTACTAGTGTCACAGGAATGGTTCAAACATTGACAGTAGGAAGAGTCAGTCTTCTTGTACTTAGGTCGGCATTGTGCATTTTGTATTTAATTCCGGTGCAATTTCTGTGTTTCATCGTCAATAAGAAGGTCCAAGGGATACAGTAGACCTGAATTGAAGCATCGGAATCTATAACTAGTGTCAGAGGAATGGTTCAAAACATAGACAGTAAGAAGATTCAGTCTTCTTGTACCTAGGTCGGTATTGTGATTTTGTATCTAATTCCGATGCAATTTCTGTGTTTCATCGTCAATAAGAATGTCCAAGTGATACAGTAAACCTGAAGTGAAGCATCGAAAACTATAACTAGTATCACAGGAATGGATCTAAACATAGACAGTAATTAGAGTCAGTCTTCTTGTACTTAAGTCGTCATTGTGCATTTTCTATTTAATTCCGATGCAATTTGTGTGTTTCATCGTCAATACGAAGGTCCAAGGGATACAGTAAACCCGAAGTGAAGCATCGGAATCTATAACTAGTGTCACAGGAATGGTTCGAAACATAGTCAGTAAGAAGAGTCAGTCTTTTTGTACTTAAGTCGGCATTGTGCCTTTTGTATTTCATTCCGATGCGATTTCTGTGTTTCATCGACAATAACAAGGTCAGAGGGATACAGCAAACCTGAAGTGAAGCATCAGAATCTATAACTAGTGTCACAGCAATGGTTCAAAACATAGTCAGTAAGAAGAGACAGTCTCGTGTACTTCAGTCGGCATTGTGCCTTTTCTATTTAATTCTGATGCAATTTCTGTGTTTCATCGTCAATAAGAAGGTCCAAGGGGAACAGTAAACCTGAAGTGAAGCATCGGTATCTATAACTAGTCTCACAGGAATGGTTCAAAACATAGACAGTTAGAAGAGTCAGTCTTCTTGTACTTAAGTCGGCATTGTGGCTTTTGTATTTTATTCCGATGCAATTTCTGTGTTTCATCGTCAATAAGAAGGTCCCAGGGATACAGTAAACCTGAAGTGAAGCATTGTAATCTATAACTAGTGTCACATGAATGGTTCAAAACATAGTCAGTGAGAAGAGTCAGTCTTCTTGTTCTTAAGTCGGCATTGTGCTTTTGTATTTAATTCCGATGCAATTTCTGTGCTTCATCGTCAATAAGAAGGTCGAAGGGATACAGTAAACCTGGAGTGTAGCATCGGAATCTATAACTAGTGTGACAGGAATGATTCACAACATAGACAGTAAGAAGAGTCAGTCTTCGTTTACTTATGTCGGCATTTTACCTTTTGTATTTAATTCCGATGCAGTTTCTGTGTTTCATCATCAATAAGAAGGTCCAAGGGATACAGTAAACCTGAAGTGAAGCATCGGAATCTATAACTAGTGTCACAGGATGGTTCAAAATATAGTCAGTATGAAGAGTTAGTTTTCTTGTACTTAAGTCGGCATTGTGCTTTTTCTATTCATTTCCGATGCAATTTCTATGTTTCATCGTCAATGAGAAGGTCCAAGGGATACAGTAAACGTGGAGTGAAGCATCGGAATCTACAACTAGTGTCAATGGAATGGTTCAAAACATAGTCAGTAAGAACGGTCAGTCATCTTGTACTTATGTCGGCATTGTGTTTTTTGTATCTAATTCCGTTGCAATTTCTGTGTTTCATCGTCAATATGAAGGTCACAGGGATACAGTAAACCTGAAGTGAAGCATCGGAATCTATAACTAGCGTCACAGAAATGGTTCAAGACATAGTCAGTAAGAAGAGTCAGTCTTCTTGTCCTTAAGTCGGCATTGTGGATTTTGTATTGAATTCCGATGCAATTTCTGTGTTTCATCGTCTATACGAGGGTCCAAAGTGATACAGTAAACCTGGAGTGAAGCATCGGAATCTATAACTAGTGTCACAGGAATGGTTCAAAACACAGTCAGTAAGAAGAGTCAGTCTTCTTGTACTTAAGTCGGCATTGTACCTTTTGTATTTAATTCCGATGCAATTTCTGTGCTTCATCGTCAATAAGAAGGTCCAAGGGGTACAGTAAACCTCAAGTGAAGCATCGGAATCTTTAACTAGTGTCACAGGAACGGTTAAAATCATAGTCAGTAGAAAGAGTCGGTCTTCATGTACTTAAGTCGGCATTGTGCCTTTTGTATTTAATTCCGATACAATTTCTGTGTTTCATCGTCAATAAGAAGGTCCATGGGATACAGTAAACCTGAAGTGAAGCACCGGAATCTATAACAGGGTTACAGGAATGGTTCAAATCATGGACAGTAGGAAGAGTCAGTCTTCTTGTACTTAAGTCGGCATTGTGCCTTTTGTATTTTATACCGATGCAATTTCTGTGTTTCATCGTCAATAAGAAGGTCCAAGGGATACAGTAAACCTGAAGTGAAGCATCGGAATCTATAACTAGTGTCACAAGAACGGTTCAATACATAGACAGTAGGAAAAGTCAGTCGTCTTGTACTTAAGTCGGCATTGTGCCTTTTCTATTTACTTCCGATGCAATTTCTGTGTTTCATCGTCACCAAGGAGGTCAGAGGGATACAGTAAACCTGAAGGGAAGCATCCGATACTATAACTAGGGTCACAGGATCAGTTCAAAACGTAGTCAGTAAAAAGAGTCAGTCTTCTTCTACTTAAGTCGGCATTGTGCCTTTTGTATTTAATTCCGATGTAATTTCTGTGTTTCATCGTCAATAAGAAGGTCAGAGGGATACAGTAAACCAGAAGTGAAGCATCGTGATCTATAACTAGTGTCACAGGAATGGTTCGAAACATAGACAGTAAGGAGAATCAATCTTCTTGTACTTGAGTCGGCTTTGTGCATTTTGAATTTAATTTCGTTGCAATTTCTGTGTTTTATCGTCAATAAGAGGGTTAGAGGGATACAGTAAACCTGAAGTGAACCAACGGAATCTATAACTAGTGTCGCAGGAATGGTTCAAAACATAGTCAGTAAGAGGAGTTAGTCTTTTTGTACGTAAGTCGACATTGTGCCTTTTGTGTTTAATTCCGATGCAAACTCTGTATTTCATCGTCAATAAGAAGGTCCAAGTGATACAGTAAACCTGAAGTGAAGCATCGGAATCAATAACTAGTCTCACAGGAATGGTTCGAAACATAGACAGTAAGAAGAGGCAATCTTCTTGTACTTAAGTCGGCATTGTGCCTTTTGCATTTAATTCCGATGCAATTTCTGTGTTTCATCGTCAATAAGAAGATCAGAGGGATACAGTAAACCTGAAGTGAAGCATCGGAATGTATTACTAGTGTCACAGGAATCGTTCAAACATTGACAGTAGGAAGAGTCAGTCTTCTTGTACTTAGGTCGGCATTGTGCCTTTTTTATTTAATTCCGATGCAATTTCTGTGTTTCATCGTCAATGAGAAGGTCCAAGGGATACAGTAAACGTGGAGTGAAGCATCGGAATCTATGACTAGTGTCAATGGAATGGTTCAAAACATAGTCAGTAAGAACGGTCAGTCATCTTGCACTTATGTCGGCATTGTGCCTTTTGTATTTAATTCCGATGCAATTTCTGTGTTTCATCGTCAATAAGAAGGTCAGAGGGATACAGTAAACCAGAAGTGAAGCATCGGGATCGATAACTAGTGTCACAGGAATGGTTCGAAACATAGACAGTAAGGAGAGTAAATCTTCTTGTACTTGAGTCGGCTTTGTGCATTTTGAATTTAATTTCGTTGCAATTTCTGTGTTTTATCGTCAATAAGAGGGTCAGAGGGATACAGTAAACCTGAAGTGAAGCATCGGAATGTATTACTAGTGTCACAGGAATGGTTCAAACATTGACAGTAATAAGAGTCAGTCTTCTTGTACTTAGGTCAGCATTGTGCATTTTGTATTTAATTCCGGTGCAATTTCTGTGTTTCATCGTCAATAAGAAGGTCCAAGGGATACAGTAGACCTGAATTGAAGCATCGCAATCTATAACTAGTGTCAGAGGAATGGTTCAAAACATAGACAGTAAGAAGATTCAGTCTTCTTGTACTTAAGTCGGCATTGTGCCGTTGTATTTAATTCCGATGCAATTTCTGTGCTTCATCGTCAATAAGAACATCAGAGGGATACAGTAAACCTGAAGTGAAGCATCGGAATGTATTACTAGTGTCACAGGAATGGATCAAAACATTGACAGTAGGAAGAGTCAGTCTTCTTGTACTTAAGTCGGCATTGTGGCATTTGTATTTTATTCCGATGCAATTTCTGTGTTTCATCGTCAATAAGAAGGTCCCAGGGATACAGTAAACCTGAAGTGAAGCATCGGAATTTATAACTAGTGTCACAGGAATGGTTCAAGACATAGTCAGTTAGAAGAGTCAGTCTTCTTGTCCTTAAGTCGGCATTGTGGATTTTGTATTTAATTCCGATGCAATTTCTGTGTTTCATCGTCTATACGAGGGTCCAAAGGGATACAGTAAACTTGGAGTGAAGCATCGGAATCTATAACTAGTGTCACAGGAATGGTTCAAAACATAGTCAGTAAGAAGAGTCAGTCTTCTTGTACTTACGTCGGCATTGTACCCTTTGTATTTAATTTCGATGCAATTTCTGTGCTTCATCGTCAATAAGAAGGTCCAAGGGATACAGTAAACCTCAAGTGAAGCATCGGAATCTTTAACTAGTGTCACAGGAATGGTTAAAATCATAGTCAGTAGAAAGAGTCTGTCTTCATGTACTTAAGTCGGCATTGTGCCTTTTGTATTTAATTCCGTTACAATTTCTGTGTTTCATCGTCAATAAGAAGGTCCAAGGGATACAGTAAAACTGAAGTGAAGCACCGGAATCTATAACTAGGGTTACAGGAATGGTTCAAATCATGGACAGTAGGAAGAGTCAGTCTTCTTGTACTTAAGTCGGCATTGTGCCTTTTGTATTTTATTCCGATGCAATTTCTGTGTTTCATCGTCAATAAGAAGGTCCAAGGGATACAGTAAACCTGAAGTGAAGCATCGGATTCTACAACTAGTGTCACAAGAACGGTTCAAAACATAGACAGTAAGAAAAGTCAGTCGTCTTGTACTTCAGTCGGCATTGTGCCTTTTCTATTTACTTCCGATGCAATTTCTGTGTTTCATCGTCACCAAGGAGGTCAGGGGATACAGTAAACCTGAAGGGAAGCATCCGATTCTATAACTAGTGTCACAGGATCAGTTCAAAACGTAGTCAGTAAAAAGAGTCAGTCTTCTTCTACTTAAGTCGGCATTGTGCCTTTTGTATTTTATTCCGACACAATTTCTGTGTTTCATCGTCAATAAGAAGGTCAGAGGGATACAGTAAACCAGAAGTGAAGCATCGGGATCTACAACTAGTGCCACAGGAATGGTTCGAAACATAGACAGTAAGGAAAATCAATCTTCTTGTACTTGAGTCGGCTTTGTGCATTTTGAATTTAATTTCGTTGCAAATTCTGTGTTTTATCGTCAATAAGAGGGTCAGAGAAATACAGTAAACCTGAAGTGAAGCAACGGAATCTATAACTAGTGTCGCAGGAATGGTTCAAAACATAGTCAGTAAGAGGAGTCAGTCTTTTTGTACGTAAGTCGACATTGTGCGTTTTGTGTTTAATTCCGATGCAAATTCTATGTTTCATCGTCAATAAGAAGGTCCAAGTGATACAGTAAACCTGAAGTGAAGCATCGGAATCAATAACTAGTGTCACAGGAATGGTTCGAAACATAGACAGTAAGAAGAGTCAGTCTTCTTGTACCTAGGTCGGTATTGTGATTTTGTATCTAATTCCGATGCAATTTCTGTGTTTCATCGTCAATAAGAATGTCCAAGGGATACAGTAAACCTGAAGTGAAGCATCGAAAACTATAACTAGTGTCACAGGCATGGTTCAAAACATAGACAGTAATTAGAGTCAGTCTTCTTGTACTTAAGTCGTCATTGTGCCTTTTCTATTTAATTCCGATGCAATTTGTTTGTTTCATCGTCAATACGAAGGTCCAAGGGATACAGTAAACCCGAAGTGCAGCATCGGAATCTATAACTAGTGTCACAGGAATGGTTCAAATCATAGTCAGGAAGAAGCGTCAGTTTTCTTGTACTTAAGTCGGCATTGTGCCTTTTCTATTTAATTCTGATGCAATTTCTGTGTTTCATTGTCAATAAGAAGGTCCAAGGGGAACAGTAAACCTGAAGTGAAGCATCGGTATCTATAACTAGTGTCACAGGAATGGTTCAAAACATACACAGTTAGAAGAGTCAGTCTTCCTTTACTTAAGTCGGCATTGTGGCATTTGTATTTTATTCCGATGCAATTTCTGTGTTTCATCGTCAATAAGAAGGTCCCAGGGATACAGTAAACCTGAAGTGAAGCATTGGAATCTATAACTAGTGTCACAGGAATGGTTCAAAACATAGTCAGTAAGAAGAGTAAGTCTTCTTGTTCTTAAGTCGGCATTGTGCCTTTTGTATTTAATTCCGATGCAATTTCTGTGCTTCATCGTCAATAAGAAGGTCGGAGGGATAAAGTAAACCTGGAGTGTAGCATCGGAATCTATAACTAGTGTGACAGGAATGATTCACAACATAGACAGTAAGAAGAGTCAGTCTTCGTGTACTTATGTCGGCATTTTGCCTTTTGTATTTAATTCCGATGCAATTTCTGTGTTTCATCATCAATAAGAAGGTCCAAGGGATACAGTAAACCTGAAGTGAAGCATCGGAATCTATAACTAGTGTCACAGGATGGTTCAAAATATAGTCAGTAAGAAGAGTAAGTTTTCTTGTACTTAAGTCGGCATTGTGCTTTTTCTATTCATTTCCGATGCAATTTCTGTGTTTCATCGTCAATGAGAAGGTCCAAGGGATACAGTAAACATGGAGTGAAGCATCGGAATCTACAACTAGTGTCAATGGAATGGGTCAAAACATAGTCAGTAAGAACGGTCAGTCATCTTGTACTTATGTCGGCTTTGTGCCGTTTGTATCTAATTCCGTTGCAATTTCTGTGTTTCATCGTCAATAAGAAGGTCAGAGGGATACAGTAAACCTGAAGTGAAGCATCGGAATCTATAACTAGTGTCACAGGAATGGTTCAAGACATAGTCAGTAAGAAGAGTCAGTCTTCTTGTCCTTAAGTCGGCATTGTGGATTTTGTATTTAATTCCGATGCAATTTCTGTGTTTCATCGTCTATACGAGGGTCGAAAGGGATACAGTAAACCTGGAGTGAAGCATCGGAATCTATAACTAGTGTCACAGGAATGGTTCAAAACATAGTCAGTAAGAAGAGTCAGTCTTCTTGTACTTAAGTCGGCATTGTACCTTTTATATTTAATTCCGATGCAATTTCTGTGCTTCATCGTCAATAAGACGGTCCAAGGGATACAGTAAACCTCAAGTGAAGCATCGGAATTTTTAACTAGTGTCACAGGAATGGTTAAATTTATAGTCAGTAGAAAGAGTCGGTCTTCATGTACTTAAGTCGGCATTGTGCCTTTTGTATTTAATTCCGATACAATTTCTGTGTTTCATCGTCAATAAGAAGGTCCAAGGGATACAGTAAACCTGAAGTGAAGCACCGGAATCTATAACTAGGGTTACAGGAATGGTTCAAATCATGGACAGTAGGAAGAGTCAGTCTTCTTGTATATAAGACGGCATTGTGCCTTTTGTATTTTATTCCGATGCAATTTCTGTGTTTCATCGTCAATAAGAAGGTTTAAGGCATACAGTAAACCTGAAGTGAAGCATCGGATTCTATAACTAGTGTCACAAGAACGGTTCAAAACATAGACAGTAAGATAAGTCAGTCGTCTTGTACATAAGTCGGCATTGTGCCTTTTCTATTTACTTCCGATGCAATTTCTGTGTTTCATCGTCACCAAGGAGGTCAGAGGGATACAGTAAACCTGAAGGGAAGCATCCGATTCTATAACTAGTGTCACAGGATCAGTTCAAAACGTAGTCAGTAAAAAGAGTCAGTCTTCTTCTACTTAAGTCGGCATTGTGCCTTTTGTATTTAATTCCGATGCAATTTCTGTGTTTCATCGTCAATAAGAAGGTCAGAGGGATACAGTAAACCAGAAGTGAAGCATCGGGATCCATAACTAGTGTCACAGGAATGGTTCGAAACATAGACAGTAAGGAGAATCAATCTTCTTGTACTTGAGTCGGCTTTGTTTATTTTGAATTTAATTTCGTTGCAATTTCTGTGTTTTATCGTCAATAAGAAGATCAGAGGGATACAGTAAACCTGAAGTGAAGCATCGGAATGTATTACTAGTATCACAGGAATGGTTCAAACATTGACAGTAGGAAGAGTCAGTCTTCTTGTACTTAAGTCGGCATTGTGCCTTTTGTATTTTATTCCGATGCAATTTCTGTGATTCATCGTCAATAAGAAGGTCCAAGGGATACAGTAAACCTGAAGTGAAACATCGGAATCTATAACTAGTGGTACAGGATGGTTCAAAATATAGTCTGTAAGAAGAGTTAGTTTTCTTGTACTTAAGTCGGCATTGTGCCTTTTCTATTTAATTCCGATGCAATTTTTGTGTTTCATCGTCAATGAGAAGGTCCAAGGGATACAGTAAACGTGGAGTGAAGCATCGGAACCTATAACTAGTGTCAATGGAGTGGTTCAAAACATAGTCAGTAAGAACGGTCAGTCATCTTGTACTTATGTCGGCATTGTGTCTTTTGTATTTAATTCCGTTGCAATTTCTGTGTTTCATCGTCAATAAGAAGGTCAGAGGGATACAGTAAACCTGAAGTGAAGCATCGGAATGTATAACTAGTGTCACAGGAATGGTTCAAGACATAGTCAGTAAGAAGAGTCAGTCTTCTTGTCCTTAAGTCGGCATTGTGCCTTTTGTATTTAATTCCGATGCAATTTCTGTGTTTCATCGTCAATAAGAAGGTCAGAGGGATGCAGTAAACCAGAAGTGAAGCATCGGGATCGATAACTAGTGTCACAGGAATGGTTCGAAACATAGACAGTAAGCAGAGTCAATCATCTTGTACTTGAGTCGGCTTTGTGCATTTTGAATTTAATATCGTTGCAATTTCTGTGTTTTATCGTCAATAAGAGGGTCAGAGGGATACAGTAAACCTGAAGTGAAGCAACGGAATCTATAACTAGTGTCGCAGGAATGGTTCAAAACATAGTCAGTAAGAGGAGTTAGTCTTTTACTACTTAAGTCGACATTGTGCCTTTTGTGTTTAATTCCGATGCAAATTCTGTGTTTCATCGTCAATAAGAAGGTCCAAGGGATACAGTAAACCTGAAGTGAAGCATCGGAATCAATAACTAGTGTCACAGGAATGGTTCGGAACATAGACAGTAAGAAGAGGCATTCTTCTTGTACTTAAGTCGGCATTGTGCCTTTTGCATCTAATTCCGATGCAAATTCTGTGTTTCGTCGTCAATAAGAAGGTCCAAGGGATACAGTAAACCTGAAGTGAAGCATCGGAATCTATAACTAGTGTCACAGGAATGGTTCAAATCATAGTCAGGAAGAAGCGTCAGTTTTCTTGTACTTAAGTCGGCATTGTGCCTTTTCTATTTAATTCTGATGCAATTTCTGTGTTTCATTGTCAATAAGAAGGTCCAAGGGGAACAGTAAACCTGAAGTGAAACATCGGTATCTATAACTAGTGTCACAGGAATGGTTCAAAACATACACAGTTAGAAGAGTCAGTCTTCTTGTACTTAAGTCGGCATTGTGGCATTTGTATTTTATTCCGATGCAATTTCTGTGTTTCATCGTCAATAAGAAGGTCCCAGGGATACAGTAAACCTGAAGTGAAGCATTGGAATCTATAACTAGTGTCACAGGAATGGTTCAAAACATAGTCAGTAAGAGGAGTCAGTCTTCTTGTTCTTAAGTCGGCATTGTGCCTTTTGTATTTAATTTCGATGCAATTTCTGTGCTTCATCGTCAATAAGAAGGTCGAAGGGATAAAGTAAACCTGGAGTGTAGCATCGGAATCTATAACTAGTGTGACAGGAATGATTCACAACATAGACAGTAAGAAGAGTCAGTCTTCGTGTACTTATGTCGGCATTTTGCCTTTTGTATTTAATTCCGATGCAATTTCTGTGTTTCATCATCAATAAGAAGGTCCAAGGGATACAGTAAACCTGAAGTGAAGCATCGGAATCTGTAACTAGTGTCACAGGATGGTTCAAAATATAGTCAGTAAGAAGAGTTAGTTTTCTTGTACTTAAGTCGGCATTGTGCTTTTTCTATTCATTTCCGATGCAATTTCTGTGTTTCATCGTCAATGAGAAGGTCCAAGGGATACAGTAAAACTGAAGTGAAGCACCGGAATCTATAACTAGGGTTACAGGAATGGTTCAAATCATGGACAGTAGGAAGAGTCAGTCTTCTTGTACTTAAGTCGGCATTGTGCCTTTTGTATTTTATTCCGATGCAATTTCTGTGTTTCATCGTCAATAAGAAGGTCCAAGGGATACAGTAAACCTGAAGTGAAGCATCGGATTCTACAACTAGTGTCACAAGAACGGTTCAAAACATAGACAGTAAGAAAAGTCAGTCGTCTTGTACTTCAGTCGGCATTGTGCCTTTTCTATTTACTTCCGATGCAATTTCTGTGTTTCATCGTCACCAAGGAGGTCAGGGGATACAGTAAACCTGAAGGGAAGCATCCGATTCTATAACTAGTGTCACAGGATCAGTTCAAAACGTAGTCAGTAAAAAGAGTCAGTCTTCTTCTACTTAAGTCGGCATTGTGCCTTTTGTATTTTATTCCGACACAATTTCTGTGTTTCATCGTCAATAAGAAGGTCAGAGGGATACAGTAAACCAGAAGTGAAGCATCGGGATCTACAACTAGTGCCACAGGAATGGTTCGAAACATAGACAGTAAGGAAAATCAATCTTCTTGTACTTGAGTCGGCTTTGTGCATTTTGAATTTAATTTCGTTGCAAATTCTGTGTTTTATCGTCAATAAGAGGGTCAGAGAAATACAGTAAACCTGAAGTGAAGCAACGGAATCTATAACTAGTGTCGCAGGAATGGTTCAAAACATAGTCAGTAAGAGGAGTCAGTCTTTTTGTACGTAAGTCGACATTGTGCGTTTTGTGTTTAATTCCGATGCAAATTCTATGTTTCATCGTCAATAAGAAGGTCCAAGTGATACAGTAAACCTGAAGTGAAGCATCGGAATCAATAACTAGTGTCACAGGAATGGTTCGAAACATAGACAGTAAGAAGAGTCAGTCTTCTTGTACCTAGGTCGGTATTGTGATTTTGTATCTAATTCCGATGCAATTTCTGTGTTTCATCGTCAATAAGAATGTCCAAGGGATACAGTAAACCTGAAGTGAAGCATCGAAAACTATAACTAGTGTCACAGGCATGGTTCAAAACATAGACAGTAATTAGAGTCAGTCTTCTTGTACTTAAGTCGTCATTGTGCCTTTTCTATTTAATTCCGATGCAATTTGTTTGTTTCATCGTCAATACGAAGGTCCAAGGGATACAGTAAACCTGAAGTGCAGCATCGGAATCTATAACTAGTGTCACAGGAATGGTTCAAATCATAGTCAGGAAGAAGCGTCAGTTTTCTTGTACTTAAGTCGGCATTGTGCCTTTTCTATTTAATTCTGATGCAATTTCTGTGTTTCATTGTCAATAAGAAGGTCCAAGGGGAACAGTAAACCTGAAGTGAAGCATCGGTATCTATAACTAGTGTCACAGGAATGGTTCAAAACATACACAGTTAGAAGAGTCAGTCTTCCTTTACTTAAGTCGGCATTGTGGCATTTGTATTTTATTCCGATGCAATTTCTGTGTTTCATCGTCAATAAGAAGGTCCCAGGGATACAGTAAACCTGAAGTGAAGCATTGGAATCTATAACTAGTGTCACAGGAATGGTTCAAAACATAGTCAGTAAGAAGAGTAAGTCTTCTTGTTCTTAAGTCGGCATTGTGCCTTTTGTATTTAATTCCGATGCAATTTCTGTGCTTCATCGTCAATAAGAAGGTCGGAGGGATAAAGTAAACCTGGAGTGTAGCATCGGAATCTATAACTAGTGTGACAGGAATGATTCACAACATAGACAGTAAGAAGAGTCAGTCTTCGTGTACTTATGTCGGCATTTTGCCTTTTGTATTTAATTCCGATGCAATTTCTGTGTTTCATCATCAATAAGAAGGTCCAAGGGATACAGTAAACCTGAAGTGAAGCATCGGAATCTATAACTAGTGTCACAGGATGGTTCAAAATATAGTCAGTAAGAAGAGTAAGTTTTCTTGTACTTAAGTCGGCATTGTGCTTTTTCTATTCATTTCCGATGCAATTTCTGTGTTTCATCGTCAATGAGAAGGTCCAAGGGATACAGTAAACATGGAGTGAAGCATCGGAATCTACAACTAGTGTCAATGGAATGGGTCAAAACATAGTCAGTAAGAACGGTCAGTCATCTTGTACTTATGTCGGCTTTGTGCCTTTTGTATCTAATTCCGTTGCAATTTCTGTGTTTCATCGTCAATAAGAAGGTCAGAGGGATACAGTAAACCTGAAGTGAAGTATCGGAATCTATAACTAGTGTCACAGGAATGGTTCAAAACATAGTCAGTAAGAAGAGTCAGTCTTCTTGTACTTAAGTCGGCATTGTACCTTTTATATTTAATTCCGATGCAATTTCTGTGCTTCATCGTCAATAAGACGGTCCAAGGGATACAGTAAACCTCAAGTGAAGCATCGGAATTTTTAACTAGTGTCACAGGAATGGTTAAAATCATAGTCAGTAGAAAGAGTCGGTCTTCATGTACTTAAGTCGGCATTGTGCCTTTTGTAATTAATTCCGATACAATTTCTGTGTTTCATCGTCAATAAGAAGGTCCAAGGGATACAGTAAACCTGAAGTGAAGCACCGGAATCTATAACTAGGGTTACAGGAATGGTTCAAATCATGGACAGTAGGAAGAGTCAGTCTTCTTGTATATAAGTCGGCATTGTGCCTTTTGTATTTTATTCCGATGCAATTTCTGTGTTTCATCGTCAATAAGAAGGTTTAAGGCATACAGTAAACCTGAAGTGAAGCATCGGATTCTATAACTAGTGTCACAAGAACGGTTCAAAACATAGACAGTAAGATAAGTCAGTCGTCTTGTACATAAGTCGGCATTGTGCCTTTTCTATTTACTTCCGATGCAATTTCTGTGTTTCATCGTCACCAAGGAGGTCAGAGGGATACAGTAAACCTGAAGGGAAGCATCCGATTCTATAACTAGTGTCACAGGATCAGTTCAAAACGTAGTCAGTAAAAAGAGTCAGTCTTCTTCTACTTAAGTCGGCATTGTGACTTTTGTATTTAATTCCGATGCAATTTCTGTGTTTCATCGTCAATAAGAAGGTCAGAGGGATACAGTAAACCAGAAGTGAAGCATCGGGATCCATAACTAGTGTCACAGGAATGGTTCGAAACATAGACAGTAAGGAGAATCAATCTTCTTGTACTTGAGTCGGCTTTGTTTATTTTGAATTTAATTTCGTTGCAATTTCTGTGTTTTATCGTCAATAAGAAGATCAGAGGGATACAGTAAACCTGAAGTGAAGCATCGGAATGTATTACTAGTATCACAGGAATGGTTCAAACATTGACAGTAGGAAGAGTCAGTCTACTTGTACTTAAGTCGGCATTGTGCCTTTTGTATTTTATTCCGATGCAATTTCTGTGATTCATCGACAATAAGAAGGTCCAAGGGATACAGTAAACCTGAAGTGAAACATCGGAATCTATAACTAGTGGTACAGGATGGTTCAAAATATAGTCTGTAAGAAGAGTTAGTTTTCTTGTACTTAAGTCGGCATTGTGCCTTTTCTATTTAATTCCGATGCAATTTTTGTGTTTCATCGTCAATGAGAAGGTCCAAGGGATACAGTAAACGTGGAGTGAAGCATCGGAACCTATAACTAGTGTCAATGGAGTGGTTCAAAACATAGTCAGTAAGAACGGTCAGTCATCTTGTACTTATGTCGGCATTGTGTCTTTTGTATTTAATTCCGTTGCAATTTCTGTGTTTCATCGTCAATAAGAAGGTCAGAGGGATGCAGTAAACCAGAAGTGAAGCATCGGGATCGATAACTAGTGTCACAGGAATGGTTCGAAACATAGACAGTAAGCAGAGTCAATCATCTTGTACTTGAGTCGGCTTTGTGCATTTTGAATTTAATATCGTTGCAATTTCTGTGTTTTATCGTCAATAAGAGGGTCAGAGGGATACAGTAAACCTGAAGTGAAGCAACGGAATCTATA
The DNA here is from genome assembly GCF_021461395.2 of Schistocerca americana. Classification (NCBI taxonomy): domain Eukaryota; kingdom Metazoa; phylum Arthropoda; class Insecta; order Orthoptera; family Acrididae; genus Schistocerca; species Schistocerca americana. The sequence continues at coordinate 32,466,886 of NC_060121.1, forward strand.
ACTAGTGTCGCAGGAATGGTTCAAAACATAGTCAGTAAGAGGAGTTAGTCTTATACTACTTAAGTCGACATTGTGCCTTTTGTGTTTAATTCCGATGCAAATTCTGTGTTTCATCGTCAATAAGAAGGTCCAAGGGATACAGTAAACCTGAAGTGAAGCATCGGAATCAATAACTAGTGTCACAGGAATGGTTCGAAACATAGACAGTAAGAAGAGGCAATCTTCTTGTACTTAAGTCGGCATTGTGCCTTTTGCATCTAATTCCGATGCAAATTCTGTGTTTCGTCGTCAATAAGAAGGTCCAAGGGATACAGTAAACCTGAAGTGAAGCATCGGAATCTATAACTAGTGTCACAGGAATGGTTCAAATCATAGTCAGGAAGAAGCGTCAGTTTTCTTGTACTTAAGTCGGCATTGTGCCTTTTCTATTTAATTCTGATGCAATTTCTGTGTTTCATTGTCAATAAGAAGGTCCAAGGGGAACAGTAAACCTGAAGTGAAACATCGGTATCTATAACTAGTGTCACAGGAATGGTTCAAAACATACACAGTTAGAAGAGTCAGTCTTCTTGTACTTAAGTCGGCATTGTGGCATTTGTATTTTATTCCGATGCAATTTCTGTGTTTCATCGTCAATAAGAAGGTCCCAGGGATACAGTAAACCTGAAGTGAAGCATTGGAATCTATAACTAGTGTCACAGGAATGGTTCAAAACATAGTCAGTAAGAAGAGTCAGTCTTCTTGTTCTTAAGTCGGCATTGTGCCTTTTGTATTTAATTTCGATGCAATTTCTGTGCTTCATCGTCAATAAGAAGGTCGAAGGGATAAAGTAAACCTGGAGTGTAGCATCGGAATCTATAACTAGTGTGACAGGAATGATTCACAACATAGACAGTAAGAAGAGTCAGTCTTCGTGTACTTATGTCGGCATTTTGCCTTTTGTATTTAATTCCGATGCAATTTCTGTGTTTCATCATCAATAAGAAGGTCCAAGGGATACAGTAAACCTGAAGTGAAGCATCGGAATCTGTAACTAGTGTCACAGGATGGTTCAAAATATAGTCAGTAAGAAGAGTTAGTTTTCTTGTACTTAAGTCGGCATTGTGCTTTTTCTATTCATTTCCGATGCAATTTCTGTGTTTCATCGTCAATGAGAAGGTCCAAGGGATACAGTAAACATGGAGTGAGGCATCGGAATCTACAACTAGTGTCAATGGAATGGTTCAAAACATAGTCAGTAAGAACGGTCAGTCATCTTGTACTTATGTCGGCATTGTGCCTTTTGTATCTAATTCCGTTGCAATTTCTGTGTTTCAACGTCAATAAGAAGGTCAGAGGGATACAGTAAACCTGAAGTGAAGCATCGGAGTCTATAACTAGTGTCACAGGAATGGTTCAAGACATAGTCAGTAAGAAGAGTCAGTCTTCTTGTCCTTAAGTCCGCATTGTGGATTTTGTATTTAATTCCGATGCAATTTCTGTGTTTCATCGTCAATAAGACGGTCCAAGGGATACAGTAAACCTCAAGCGAAGCATCGGAATTTTTAACTAGTGTCACAGGAATGGTTAAAATCATAGTCAGTAGAAAGAGTCGGTCTTCATGTACTTAAGTCGGCATTGTGCCTTTTGTATTTAATTCCGATACAATTTCTGTGTTTCATCGTCAATAGGAAGGTCCAAGGGATACAGTAAACCTGAAGTGAAGCACCGGAAACTATAACTAGGGTTACAGGAATGGTTCAAATCATGGACAGTAGGAAGAGTCAGTCTTCTTGTACTTAAGTCGGCATTGTGCCTTTTGTATTTTATTCCGATGCAATTTCTGTGTTTCATCGTCAATAAGAAGGTCCAAGGGATACAGTAAACCTGAAGTGAAGCATCGGAATCTATAACTAGTGGTACAGGATGGTTCAAAATATAGTCTGTAAGAAGAGTTAGTTTTCTTGTACTTAAGTCGGCATTGTGCCTTTTGTATTTAATTCCGATGCAATTTCTGTGTTTCATCGTCAATAAGAAGGTCAGAGGGATACAGTAAACCAGAAGTGAAGCATCGGGATCGATAACTAGTGTCACAGGAATAGTTCGAAACATAGACAGTATGCAGAGTCAATCATCTTGTACTTGAGTCGGCTTTGTGCATTTTGAATTTAATATCGTTGCAATTTCTGTGTTTTATCGTCAATAAGAGGGTCAGAGGGATACAGTAAACCTGAAGTAAAGCATCGGAATCAATAACTAGTGTCACAGGAATGGTTCGAAACATAGACAGTAAGAAGAGTCAATCTTCTTGTACTTAAGTCGGCATTGTGCCTTTTGCATTTAATTCCGATGCAATTTCTGTGTTTCATCGTCAATAAGAAGATCAGAGGGATACAGTAAACCTGAAGTGAAGCATCGGAATGTATTACTAGTATCACAGGAATGGTTCAAACATTGACAGTAGGAAGAGTCAGTCTACTTGTACTTAAGTCGGCATTGTGCCTTTTGTATTTTATTCCGATGCAATTTCTGTGATTCATCGTCAATAAGAAGGTCCAAGGGATACAGTAAACCTGAAGTGAAACATCGGAATCTATAACTAGTGGTACAGGATGGTTCAAAATATAGTCTGTAAGAAGAGTTAGTTTTCTTGTACTTAAGTCGGCATTGTGCCTTTTCTATTTAATTCCGATGCAATTTTTGTGTTTCATCGTCAATGAGAAGGTCCAAGGGATACAGTAAACGTGGAGTGAAGCATCGGAACCTATAACTACTGTCAATGGAGTGGTTCAAAACATAGTCAGTAAGAACGGTCAGTCATCTTGTACTTATGTCGGCATTGTGTCTTTTGTATTTAATTCCGTTGCAATTTCTGTGTTTCATCGTCAATAAGAAGGTCAGAGGGATACAGTAAACCTGAAGTGAAGCATCGGAATGTATAACTAGTGTCACAGGAATGGTTCAAGACATAGTCAGTAAGAAGAGTCAGTCTTCTTGTCCTTAAGTCGGCATTGTGCCTTTTGTATTTAATTCCGATGCAATTTCTGTGTTTCATCGTCAATAAGAAGGTCAGAGGGATGCAGTAAACCAGAAGTGAAGCATCGGGATCGATAACTAGTGTCACAGGAATGGTTCGAAACATAGACAGTAAGCAGAGTCAATCATCTTGTACTTGAGTCGGCTTTGTGCATTTTGAATTTAATATCGTTGCAATTTCTGTGTTTTATCGTCAATAAGAGGGTCAGAGGGATACAGTAAACCTGAAGTGAAGCAACGGAATCTATAACTAGTGTCGCAGGAATGGTTCAAAACATAGTCAGTAAGAGGAGTTAGTCTTTTACTACTTAAGTCGACATTGTGCCTTTTGTGTTTAATTCCGATGCAAATTCTGTGTTTCATCGTCAATAAGAAGGTCCAAGGGATACAGTAAACCTGAAGTGAAGCATCGGAATCAATAACTAGTGTCACAGGAATGGTTCGAAACATAGACAGTAAGAAGAGGCAATCTTCTTGTACTTAAGTCGGCATTGTGCCTTTTGCATCTAATTCCGATGCAAATTCTGTGTTTCGTCGTCAATAAGAAGGTCCAAGGGATACAGTAAACCTGAAGTGAAGCATCGGAATCTATAACTAGTGTCACAGGAATGGTTCAAATCATAGTCAGGAAGAAGCGTCAGTTTTCTTGTACTTAAGTCGGCATTGTGCCTTTTCTATTTAATTCTGATGCAATTTCTGTGTTTCATTGTCAATAAGAAGGTCCAAGGGGAACAGTAAACCTGAAGTGAAACATCGGTATCTATAACTAGTGTCACAGGAATGGTTCAAAACATACACAGTTAGAAGATTCAGTCTTCTTGTACTTAAGTCGGCATTGTGGCATTTGTATTTTATTCCGATGCAATTTCTGTGTTTCGTCGTCAATAAGAAGGTCCCAGGGATACAGTAAACCTGAAGTGAAGCATTGGAATCTATAACTAGTGTCACAGGAATGGTTCAAAACATAGTCAGTAAGAAGAGTCAGTCTTCTTGTTCTTAAGTCGGCATTGTGCCTTTTGTATTTAATTTCGATGCAATTTCTGTGCTTCATCGTCAATAAGAAGGTCGAAGGGATAAAGTAAACCTGGAGTGTAGCATCGGAATCTATAACTAGTGTGACAGGAATGATTCACAACATAGACAGTAAGAAGAGTCAGTCTTCGTGTACTTATGTCGGCATTTTGCCTTTTGTATTTAATTCCGATGCAATTTCTGTGTTTCATCGTCAATAAGAAGGTCCAAGGGATACAGTAAACCTGAAGTGAAGCATCGGAATCTGTAACTAGTGTCACAGGATGGTTCAAAATATAGTCAGTAAGAAGAGTTAGTTTTCTTGTACTTAAGTCGGCATTGTGCTTTTTCTATTCATTTCCGATGCAATTTCTGTGTTTCATCGTCAATGAGAAGGTCCAAGGGATACAGTAAACATGGAGTGAGGCATCGGAATCTACAACTAGTGTCAATGGAATGGTTCAAAACATAGTCAGTAAGAACGGTCAGTCATCTTGTACTTATGTCGGCATTGTGCCTTTTGTATCTAATTCCGTTGCAATTTCTGTGTTTCATCGTCAATAAGAAGGTCAGAGGGATACAGTAAACCTGAAGTGAAGCATCAGAGTCTATAACTAGTGTCACAGGAATGGTTCAAGACATAGTCAGTAAGAAGAGTCAGTCTTCTTGTCCTTAAGTCCGCATTGTGGATTTTGTATTTAATTCCGATGCAATTTCTGTGTTTCATCGTCAATAAGACGGTCCAAGGGATACAGTAAACCTCAAGCGAAGCATCGGAATTTTTAACTAGTGTCACAGGAATGGTTAAAATCATAGTCAGTAGAAAGAGTCGGGCTTCATGTACTTAAGTCGGCATTGTGCCTTTTGTATTTAATTCCGATACAATTTCTGTGTTTCATCGTCAATAGGAAGGTCCAAGGGATACAGTAAACCTGAAGTGAAGCACCGGAAACTATAACTAGGGTTACAGGAATGGTTCAAATCATGGACAGTAGGAAGAGTCAGTCTTCTTGTACTTAAGTCGGCATTGTGCCTTTTGTATTTTATTCCGATGCAATTTCTGTGTTTCATCGTCAATAAGAAGGTCCAAGGGATACAGTAAACCTGAAGTGAAGCATCGGAATCTATAACTAGTGGTACAGGATGGTTCAAAATATAGTCTGTAAGAAGAGTTAGTTTTCTTGTACTTAAGCCGGCATTGTGCCTTTTGTATTTAATTCCGATGCAATTTCTGTGTTTCATCGTCAATAAGAAGGTCAGAGGGATACAGTAAACCAGAAGTGAAGCATCGGGATCGATAACTAGTGTCACAGGAATAGTTCGAAACATAGACAGTATGCAGAGTCAATCATCTTGTACTTGAGTCGGCTTTGTGCATTTTGAATTTAATATCGTTGCAATTTCTGTGTTTTATCGTCAATAAGAGGGTCAGAGATATACAGTAAACCTGAAGTAAAGCATCGGAATCAATAACTAGTGTCACAGGAATGGTTCGAAACATAGACAGTAAGAAGAGTCAATCTTCTTGTACTTAAGTCGGCATTGTGCCTTTTGCATTTAATTCCGATGCAATTTCTGTGTTTCATCGTCAATAAGAATATCCAAGGGATACAGTAAACCTGAAGTGAAGCATCGGAATCCATAACTAGTGGTACAGGATGGTTCAAAATATAGTCTGTAAGAAGAGTTAGTTTTCTTGTACTTAAGTCGGCATTGTGCCTTTTCTATTTAATTCCGATGCAATTTCTGTGTTTCATCGTCAATGAGAAGGTCCAAGGGATACAGTAAACGTGGAGTGAAGCATCGGAACCTATTACTAGTGTCAATGGAATAGTTCAAAACATAGTCAGTAAGAACGGTCAGTCATCTTGTACTTATGTCGGCATTGTGTCTTTTGTATTTAATTCCGTTGCAATTTCTGTGTTTCATCGTCAATAAGAAGGTCAGAGGGATACAGTAAACCTGAAGTGAAGCATCGGAATCTATAACTAGTGTCACAGGAATGGTTCAAGATATAGTCAGTAAGAAGAGTCAGTCTTCTTGTCCTTAAGTCGGCATTGTGCCTTTTGTATTTAATTCCGATGCAATTTCTGTGTTTCATCGTCAATAAGAAGGTCAGAGGGATACAGTAAACCAGAAGTGAAGCATCGGGATCGATAACTAGTGTCACAGGAATGGTTCGAAACATAGACAGTAAGCAGAGTCAATCATCTTGTACTTGAGTCGGCTTTGTGCATTTTGAATTTAATATCGTTGCAATTTCTGTGTTTTATCGTCAATAAGAGGGTCAGAGGGATACAGTAAACCTGAAGTGAAGCAACGGAATCTATAACTAGTGTCGCAGGAATGGTTCAAAACATAGTCAGTAAGAGGAGTTAGTCTTTTACTACTTAAGTCGACATTGTGCCTTTTGTGTTTAATTCCGATGCAAATTCTGTGTTTCATCGTCAATAAGAAGGTCCAAGGGATACAGTAAACCTGAAGTAAAGCATCGGAATCAATAACTAGTGTCACAGGAATGGTTCGAAACATAGACAGTAAGAAGAGTCAATCTTCTTGTACTTAAGTCGGCATTGTGCCTTTTGCATTTAATTCCGATGCAATTTCTGTGGTTCATCGTCAATAAGAAGATCAGAGGGATACAGTAAACCTGAAGTGAAGCATCGGAATCAATAACTAGTGTCACAGGAATTGTTCGAAACATAGACAGTAAGAAGAGGCAATCTTCTTGTACTTATGTCGGCATTCTGCCTTTTGCATCTAATTCCGATGCAAATTCTGTGTTTCGTCGTCAATAAGAAGGTCCAAGGGATACAGTAAACCTGAAGTGAAGCATCAGAATCTATAACTAGTGTCACAGGAATGGATCAAAACATAGAAAGTAAGAAGGGTCAGTCTTCTTGTACCTAGGTCGGTATTGTGATTTTGTATCTAATTCCGATGCAATTTCTGTGTTTCATCGTCAATAAGAATGTACAAGGGATACAGTAAACCTGAAGTGAAGCATCGAAAACTATAACTAGTGTCACAGGAATGGTTCAAAACATAGACAGTAACTAGAGTCAGTCTTCTTGTACTTAAGTCGTCATTGTGCCTTTTCTATTTAATTCCGATGCAATTTGTTTGTTTCATCGTCAATAGGAAGGTCCAAGGGATACAGTAAACCTGAAGTGAAGCATCGGAATCTATAACTAGTGTCACAGGAATGGTTCAAATCATAGTCAGGATGAAGCGTCAGTTTTCTTGTACTTAAGTCGGCATTGTGCCTTTTCTATTTAATTCTGATGCAATTTCAGTGTTTCATTGTCAATAAGAAGGTCCAAGGGGAACAGTAAACCTGAAGTGAAACATCGGTATCTATAACTAGTGTCACAGGAATGGTTCAAAACATACACAGTTAGAAGAGTCAGTCTTCTTTTACTTAAGTCGGCATTGTGGCATTTGTATTTTCTTCCGATGCAATTTCTGTGTTTCATCGTCAATAAGAAGGTCCCAGGGATACAGTAAACCTGAAGTGAAGCATTGGAATCTATAACTAGTGTCACAGGAATGGTTCAAAACATAGTCAGTAAGAAGAGTCAGTCTTCTTGTTCTTAAGTCGGCATTGTGCCTTTTGTATTTAATTCCGATGCAATTTCTGTGCTTCTTCGTCAATAAGAAGGTCGAAGGGATACAGTAAACCTGGAGTGTAGCATCGGAATGTATAACTAGTGTGACAGGAATGATTCACAACATAGACAGTAAGAAGAGTCAGTCTTCGTGTACTTATGTCGGCATTTTGCCTTTTGTATTTAATTCCGATGCAATTTCTGTGTTTCATCATCAATAAGAAGGTCCAAGGGATACAGTAAACCTGAAGTGAAGCATTGGAATCTATAACTAGTGTCACAGGATGGTTCAAAATATAGTCAGTAAGAAGAGTTAGTTTTCTTGTACTTAAGTCGGCATTGTGCTTTTTCTATTCATTTCCGATGCAATTTCTGTGTTTCATCGTCAATGAGAAGGTCCAAGGGATACAGTAAACATGGAGTGAAGCATCGGAATCTACAACTAGTGTCAATGGAATGGTTCAAAACGTAGTCAGTAAGAACGGTCAGTCATCTTGTACTTATGTCGGCATTGTGCCTTTTGTATCTAATTCCGTTGCAATTTCTGTGTTTCATCGTCAATAAGAAGGTCAGAGGGATACAGTAAACCTGAAGTGAAGCATCGGAATCTATAACTAGTGTCACAGGAATGGTTCAAGACATTGTCAGTAAGAAGAGTCAGTCTTCTTGTCCTTAAGTCGGCATTGTGGATTTTGTATTTAATTCCGATGCAATTTCTGTGTTTCATCGTCTATACGAGGGTCCAAAGGGATACAGTAAACCTGGAGTGAAGCATCGGAATCTATAACTAGTGTCACAGGAATGGTTCAAAACATAGTCAGTAAGAAGAGTCACTTCTTGTACTTAAGTCGGCATTGTACCTTTTGTATTTAATTCCGATGCAATTTCTGTGCTTCATCGTCAATAAGACGGTCCAAGGGATACAGTAAACCTCAAGTGAAGCATCGGAATTTTTAACTAGTGTCACAGGAATGGTTAAAATCATAGTCAGTAGAAAGAGTCGGTCTTCATGTACTTAAGTCGGCATTGTGCCTTTTGTATTTAATTCCGATACAATTTCTGTGTTTCATCGTCAATAAGAAGGTACAAGGGATACAGTAAACCTAAAGTGAAGCACCGGAATCTATAGCTAGGGTTACAGGAATGGTTCAAAACATAGACAGTAAGAAAAGTCAGTCGTCTTGTACTTAAGTCGGCATTGTGCCTTTTCTATTTACTTCCGATGCAATTTCTGTGTTTCATCGTCACCAAGGAGGTCAGAGGGATACAGTAAACCTGAAGGGAAGCATCCGATTCTATAACTAGTGTCACAGGATCAGTTCAAAACGTAGTCAGTAAAAAGAGTCAGTCTTCTTCTACTTAAGTCGGCATTGTGCCTTTTGTATTTAATTCCGATGCAATTTCTGTGTTTCATCGTCAATAAGAAGGTCAGAGGGATACAGTAAACCAGAAGTGAAGCATCGGGATCCATAACTAGTGTCACAGGAATGGTTCGAAACATAGACAGTAAGGAGAATCAATCTTCTTGTACTTGAGTCGGCTTTGTTCATTTTGAATTTTATTTCGTTGCAATTTCTGTGTTTTATCGTCAATAAGAAGATCACAGGGATACAGTAAACCTGAAGTGAAGCATCGGAATGTTATACTGGTGTCACAGAAATGGTTCAAACATTGACAGTAGGAAGAGTCAGTCTTCTTGTACTTAAGTCGGCATTGTGCCTTTTGTATTTTATTCCGATGCAATTTCTGTGATTCATCGTCAATAAGAAGGTCCAAGGGATACAGTAAACCTGAAGTGAAGCATCGGAATCTATAACTAGTGGTACAGGATGGTTCAAAATATAGTCTGTAAGAAGAGTTAGTTTTCTTGTACTTAAGTCGGCATTGTGCCTTTTCTATTTAATTCCGATGCAATTTCTGTGTTTCATCGTCAATGAGAAGGTCCAAGGGATACAGTAAACGTGGAGTGAAGCATCGGAATCTATAACTAGTGTCAATGGAATGGTTCAAAACATAGTCAGTAAGAACGGTCAGTCATCTTGTACTTATGTCGGCATTGTGTCTTTTGTATTTAATTCCGTTGCAATTTCTGTGTTTCATCGTCAATAAGAAGGTCAGAGGGATACAGTAAACCTGAAGTGAAGCATCGGAATCTATAACTAGTGTCACAGGAATGGTTCAAGACATAGTCAGTAAGAAGAGTCAGTCTTCTTGTCCTTAAGTCCGCATTGTGCCTTTTGTATTTAATTCCGATGCAATTTCTGTGTTTCATCGTCAATAAGAAGGTCAGAGGGATACAGTAAACCAGAAGTGAAGCATCGGGATCGATAACTAGTGTCACAGGAATGGTTCGAAACATAGACAGTAAGCAGAGTCAATCATCTTGTACTTGAGTCGGCTTTGTGCATTTTGAATTTAATATCGTTGCAATTTCTGTGTTTTATCGTCAATAAGAGGGTCAGAGGGATACAGTAAACATGAAGTGAAGCAACGGAATCTATAACTAGTGTCGCAGGAATGGTTCAAAACATAGTCAGTAAGAGGAGTTAGTCTTTTACTACTTAAGTCGACATTGTGCCTTTTGTTTATAATTCCGATGCAAATTCTGTGTTTCATCGTCAATAAGAAGGTCCAAGGGATACAGTAAACCTGAAGTGAAGCATCGGAATCAATAACTAGTGTCACAGGAATGGTTCGAATCATAGACAGTAAGAAGAGTCAGTCTTCTTGTACTTGAGTCGGCATTGTACCTTTTGTATTTAATTCCGATGCAATTTCTGTGCTTCATCGTCAATAAGAAGGTCCAAGGGATACAGTAAACCTGAAGTGAAGCAACGGAATCTTTAACTAGTGACACAGGAATGGTTCAAATCATGGACAGTAGGAAGAGTCAGTCTTCTTGTACTTAAGTCAGCATTGTGCCTTTTCTGTTCATTTCCGATGCAATTTCTGTGTTTCATCGTCAATGAGAAGGTCCAAGGGATACAGTAAACGTGGAGTGATGCATCGGAATCTATGACTAGTGTCAATGGAATGGTTCAAAACATAGTCAGTAAGAACGGTCAGTCATCTTGTACTTATGTCGGCATTGTGCCTTTTGTATTTAATTCCGTTGCAATTTCTGTGTTTCATCGTCAATAAGAAGGTCAGAGGGATACAGTAAACCTGGAGTGAAGCATCGGAATCTATAACTAGTGTCACAGGAATGGTTCAAAACATAGTCAGTAAGAAGAGTCAGTCTTCTTGTACTTAAGTCGGCATTGTACCTTTTGTATTTAATTCCGATGCAATTTCTGTGCTTCATCGTCAATAAGAAAGTCCAAGGGATACAGTAAACCTCAAGTGAAGCATCGGAATCTTTAAGTAGTGTCTCAGGAATGGTTAAAATCATAGTCAGTAGAAAGAGTCGGTCTTCATGTACTTAAGTCGGCATTGTGCCTTTTGTATTTAATTCCGATACAATTTCTGTGTTTCATCGTCAATAAGACGGTCCAAGGGATACAGTAAACCTGAAGTGAAGCATCGGATTTTATAACTAGTGTCACAAGAACGGTTCAAAACATAGACAGTAAGAAAAGTCAGTCGTCTTGTACTTAAGTCGGCATTGTGCCTTTTCTATTTACTTCCGATGCAATTTCTGTGTTTCATCGTCACCAAGGAGGTCAGAGGGATACAGTACACCTGAAGTGAAGCATCCCATTGTATAACTAGTGTCACAGGATCAGTTCAAAACGTAGTCAGTAAAAAGAGTCAGTCTTCTTCTACTTAAGTCGGCATTGTGCCTTTTGTATTTAATTCCGATGCAATTTCTGTGTTTCATCGTCAATAAGAAGCTCAGAGGGATACAGTAAACCAGAAGTGAAGCATCGGGATCCATAACTAGTGTCACAGGTATGGTTCGAAACATAGACAGTAAGCAGAGTCAATCTTCTTGTACTTGAGACGGCTTTGTGCATTTTGAATTTAATTTCGTTGCAATTTCTGTGTTTTATCGTCAATAAGAGGGTCAGAGGGATACAGTAAATCTGAAGCGAAGCAACGGAATCTATAACTAGTGTCGCAGGAATGGTTCAAAACATAGTCAGTAAGAGGAGTTAGTCTTTTTGTACTTAAGTCGACATTGTGCCTTTTGTGTTTAATTCCGATGCAAATTCTGTGTTTCATCGTCAATATGAAGGTCCAAGGGATACAGTAAACCTGAAGTGAAGCATCGGAAACAATAACTAGTGTCACAGGAATGGTTCGAAACATAGACAGTAAGAAGAGTCAATCTTCTTGTACTTAAGTCGGCATTGTGCCTTTTGCATTTAATTCCGTTGCAATTTCTGTGTTTCAACGTCAATAAGAAGATCAGAGGGATACAGTAAACCTGAAGTGAAGCATCGGAATGTATTACTAGTGTCACAGGAATGGTTCAAACATTGACAGTAGGAAGAGTCAGTCTTCTTGTACTTAAGTCGGCATTGTGCCTTTTGTATTTAATTCCGATGCAATTTCTGTGTTTTATCGTCAATAAGAAGGTCAGAGGGATACAGTAAACCGGAAGTGAAGCATCGGAATCTGTAACTAGTGTCACAGGTATGGTTCAAAGCAAAGTCAGTAAGAAGAGTCCGTCTTCTTGTACTTAAGTCGGCATTGTGCTTTTGTATTTAATTTCGATGCAATTTCTGTGTTTCATCGTCAATAAGAAGGTCCAAGGGATAGAGTAAATCTGGTGTTAAGCATCGGAATCTATAACTAGTGTCACAGGAATGGGTCAAAACATAGTCAGTAAGAACGGTCAGTCATCTTGTACTTATGTCGGCATTGTGCCTTTTGTATTTAATTCCGATGCAATTTCTGTGTTTCATCGTCTATACGAGGGTCCAAAGGGATACAGTAAACCTGGAGTGAAGCATCGGAATCTATAAGTAGTGTCACAGGAATGGTTCAAAACACAGACAGTAAGAAGAGTCAGTCTTCTTGTACTTAAGTCGGCATTGTACCTTTTGTATTTAATTCCGATGCAATTTCTGTGCTTCATCGTCAATAAGAAGGTCCAAGGGATACAGTAAACCTCAAGTGAAGCAACGGAATCTTTAACTAGTGTCACAGGAACGGTTCAAATCATGGACAGTAGGAAGAGTCAGTCTTCTTGTACTTAAGTCGGCATTGTGCCTTTTGTATTTTATTCCGATGCAATTTCTGTGTTTCATCGTCAATAAGAAGGTCAGAGGGATACAGTAAACCAGAAGTGAAGCATCGGAATCTATAACTAGTGTCACAGGAATGGTTCAAATCATAGTCAGTAAGAAGAGTCAGTGTTCTTGTAGTTAAGTCGGCTTTGTGCCTTTTGTATTTAATTCTGATGCAATTTCTGTGTTTCATCGTCAATAAGAAGGTCCAAGGGATACAGTAAACCATGAGTGCAGCATCGGAATCTATAAGTAGTGTCACAGGAATGGGTTTAAACATAGACAGTAGGAAGAGTCAGTCATCTTGTACTTAAGTCGGCATTGTGCATTTTGTATTTAATTCCGATGCAATTTCTGTGTTTCATCGTCATTAAGAAGGTCCAAGGGATACAGCAGACCTGAATTGAAGCATCGGAATCTATAACTAGTGTCACAGGAATGGTTCAAAACATAATCAGTAAGAAGCGTCAGTCTTCTTGTACTTAAGTCGGCATTGTGCCTTTTCTATTTAATTCTGATGCAATTTCCGTGATTCATCGTCAATAAGAAGGTCCAAGAGATACAGTAAACCTGGAGTGAAGCACCGGAATCTATAACTAGTGTCACAGGAATGGTTCAAATCATAGACTGTAAGAAGTGTCAGTATTCTCGTACTTTAGTCGGCATTGTTCCTTTTGCATTTAATTCCGATGCAATTTCTGCGTTTCAGTGTCAATAAGAAGGTGCAAGGGATACAGTAAACCTGAAGTGAAGCATCGGAATCAATAACTAGTGTCACAGGAATGGTTCGAAACATAGACAGTAAGAAGAGTCAATCTTCTTGTACTTAAGTCGGCATTGTGCCTTTTGCATTTAATTCCGTTGCAATTTCTGTGTTTCAACGTCAATAAGAAGATCAGAGGGATACAGTAAACCAGAAGTGAAGCATCGGAATCTATTACTAGTGTCACAGGAATGGTTCAAACATTGACAGTAGGAAGAGTCAGTCTTCTTGTACTTAAGTCGGCATTGTGCCTTTTGTATTTAATTCCGATGCAATTTCTGTGTTTTATCGTCAATAAGAAGGTCAGAGGGATACAGTAAACCTGAAGTGAAGCATCGGAATCTATAACTAGTGTCACAGGTATGGTTCAAAACAAAGTCAGTAAGAAGAGTCCGTCTTCTTGTACTTAAGTCGGCATTGTGCTTTTGTATTTAATTTCGATGCAATTTCTGTGTTTCATCGTCAATAAGAAGGTCCAAGGGATAGAGTAAATCTGGTGTTAAGCATCGGAATCTATAACTAGTGTCACAGGAATGGGTCAAAACATAGTCAGTAAGAACGGTCAGTCATCTTGTACTTATGTCGGCATTGTGCCTTTTGTATTTAATTCCGATGCAATTTCTGTGTTTCATCGTCTATACGAGGGTCCAAAGGGATACAGTAAACCTGGAGTGAAGCATCGGAATCTATAACTAGTGTCACAGGAATGGTTCAAAACACAGACAGTAAGAAGAGTCAGTCTTCTTGTACTTAAGTCGGCATTGTACCTTTTGTATTTAATTCCGATGCAATTTCTGTGCTTCATCGTCAATAAGAAGGTCCAAGGGATACAGTAAACCTCAAGTGAAGCAACGGAATCTTTAACTAGTGTCACAGGAACGGTTCAAATCATGGACAGTAGGAAGAGTCAGTCTTCTTGTACTTAAGTCGGCATTGTGCCTTTTGTATTTTATTCCGATGCAATTTCTGTGTTACATCGTCAATAAGAAATTCAGAGGGATACAGTAAACCAGAAGTGAAGCATCGGAATCTATAACTAGTGTCACAGGAATGGTTCAAATCATAGTCAGTAAGAAGAGTCAGTGTTCTTGTAGTTAAGTCGGCTTTGTGCCTTTTGTATTTAATTCTGATGCAATTTCTGTGTTTCATCGTCAATAAGAAGGTCCAAGGGATACAGTAAACCATGAGTGAAGCATCGGAATCTATAAGTAGTGTCACAGGAATGGTTTTAAACATAGACAGTAGGAAGAGTCAGTCATCTTGTACTTAAGTCGGCATTGTGCATTTTGTATTTGATTCCGATGCAATTTCTGTGTTTCATCGTCATTAAGAAGGTCCAAGGGATACAGCAGACCTGAATTGAAGCATCGGAATCTATAACTAGTGTCACAGGAATGGTTCAAAACATAATCAGTAAGAAGCGTCAGTCTTCTTGTACTTAAGTCGGCATTGTGCCTTTTCTATTTAATTCTGATGCAATTTCCGTGTTTCATCGTCAATAAGAAGGTCCAAGGGATACAGTAAACCTGGAGTGAAGCACCGGAATCTATAACTAGTGTCACAGGAATGGTTCAAAACATAGACTGTAAGAAGTGTCAGTATTCTTGTACTTTAGTCGGCATTGTTCCTTTTGCATTTAATTCCGATGCAATTTCTGCGTTTCAGTGTCAATAAGAAGGTGCAAGGGATACAGTAAACCTGGAGTGAAGCATCGGAATCTATAACTAGCGTCACAGGAATGGTTCAAAACATAGACAGTAAGAAGAGTGAGTATTCTTTTACGTAAGTCGGCATTGTGCTTTTTGTATTTAATTACGATGCAATTTCTGTGTTTCATCGTCACTAAGAAGGTCAGAGGGATACAGTAAACCTGAAATGAACCATCGGAATCTATAACTAGTGTCACAGGAATGGTTCAGTACATAGACAGTAGGAAAAGTCAGTCTACATGTACTTAAGTCGGCATTGTGCCTTTTGTATTTACTTCCGTTGCAATTTCTGTGTTTCATCGTCAATAAGAAGGTCAGAGGGATACAGTAAACCTGATGTGAAGCATCGGAAACTGTAACTAGTGTCAGAGGAATGGTTCAAAACATAATCAGTAAGATGAGTCAGTCTTCTTGTACTTAAGTGGGCATTGTGCCTTTTGTATTTAATTCCGATGCAATTTCTGTGTTTCATCGTCAATGAGATGGTCCAAGGGATGGAGTAACACCTGAATTGAAGCATCGGAATCTATAGCTAGTGTCACAGGAATGGTTCAAACATAGACAGTAAGAAGAGTCAGTCTGCTTGTACTTAAGTCGGCAATGTGCCTTTTGTATATAATTCCGATGCAATTTCTGTGTTTCATCGTCAATTAGAAGGTTTAAGGGATACAGTAAACCTGAAGTGAAGCATCGGAATCTATAGCTAGTGTCACAAGAATGGTTCAAAATATAGTCAGTAAGAAGAGTCAGTCTTCTTGTACTTATGTCGGTATTGTTCCATTTTTATTTAATTCCGATGCAATTTCTGTGCTTCTTCGTCAATAAGAAGGTCAGAGGGGTACAGTAAACCTGGAGTGAAGCATCCGAATCTATAACTAGTGTCAGAGGAATGGTTCAAAACATAGACAGTAAGAAGAGTCAGTCTTCTTGAACTTAAGTCGGCATTGTGCCGTTGTATTTAATTCAGTTGCAATTTCTGTGTTTCATCGTCAATCAGAAGGTCCAAGGGATACAGAAAACTTGGAGTGAAGCATCGGAATCTATTACTAGTGTCACAGGAATGGTTCAAAACATAGACAGTAAGAAGAGTCAGTCTTCTTGAACTTAAGTCGGCATTGTGCCGTTGTAATTAATTCCGATGCAATTTCTGTCCTTCATCGTCAATAAAAAGGTCGAAGGGATACAGTAAACCTGGAGTGTAGCATCGGAATCTATAACTAGTGTGACAGGAATGATTCAAAACATAGACAGTAAGAAGAGTCAGTCTTCGTGTACTTAAGTCGGCATTCTGCCTTTTGTATTTAATTCCGATGCAATTTCTGTGTTTCATCATCAATAAGAAGTTCCAAGGGATACAGTAAACCTGAAGTGAAGCATCGGAATCTATAACTAGTGTCACAGGAATGGTTCAAAACGTAGTCAGTAAGAAGAGTCAGTCTTCTTGTCCTTAAGTCGGCATTGTGCCTTTTGTATTTTACTCCGATGCTATTTCAGTGATTCATCGTCAATAAGAAGGTCCATGGGATACAGTAAACCTGAAGTGAAGCATCGAAAGCTATAACTAGTGTCACAGGAATGGTTCAAAACATAGACAGTAATTAGAGTCAGTCTTCTTGTACTTAAGTCGTCATTGTGCCTTTTCTATTTAATTCCGATGCAATTTCTGTGTTTCATCGTCAATACGAAGGTCCAAGGGATACAGTAAACCTGAAGTGAAGCATCGGAATCTATAACTAGTGTCACAGGATGGTTCAAAATATAGTCAGGAAGAAGAGTTAGTTTTCTTGTACTTAAGTCGGCATTGTGCCTTTTCTATTTAATTCCGATGCAATTTCTGTGTGTCATCGTCAATGAAAAGGTACAAGGGATACAGTAAACGTGGAGTGAAGCATCGGAATCTATTACTAGTGTCAATGGAATGGTTCAAAACATAGTCAGTAAGAACGGTCAGTCATCTTGTACTTATGTCGGCATTGTGCCTTTTGTATTTAATTCCGTTGCAATTTCTGTGTTTCGTCGTCAATAAGAAGGTCAGAGGGATACAGTAAACCTCAAGTCAAGAATCGGTAACTTTATCTTGTGTTACAGGAATGGTTAAAATCATAGTCAGTAGAAAGAGTCGGTCTTCATGCACTTAAGTCGGCATTGTGCCTTTTGTATTTAATTCCGATACAATTTCTGTGTTTCATCGTCAATATGAAGGTCCAAGGGATACTGTAAACCTGAAGTGAAGCACCGGAATCTATAACTAGGGTTACAGGAATGGTTCAAATCATGGACAGTATGAAGAGTCAGTCATCTTGTGCTTAAGTCGGCATTGTGCCTTTTGTATTTTATTCCGATGCAATTTCTGTGTTTCATCGTCAATATGAAGGTCCAAGGGATACAGTAAAAATGAAGTGAAGCATCGGAAACTATAACTAGTGTCACAAGAACGGTTCAAAACATAGACAGTAAGAAAAGTGAGTCGTCTTGTACTTAAGTCGGCATTGTGCCTTTTCTATTTACTTCCGATGCAATTTCTGTGTTTCATCGTCAATAAGAAGGTCAGAGGGATACAGTAAACCTGAAGTGAAGCATCGGAATCTATAACTAGTGTCACAGGTATGGTTCAAAACAAAGTCAGTAAGAAGAGTCCGTCTTCTTGTACTTAAGTCGGCATTGTGCTTTTGTATTTAATTTCGATGCAATTTCTGTGTTTCATCGTCAATAAGAAGGTCCAAGGGATAGAGTAAATCTGGTGTTAAGCATCGGAATCTATAACTAGTGTCACAGGAATGGGTCAAAACATAGTCAGTAAGAACGGTCAGTCATCTTGTACTTATGTCGGCATTGTGCCTTTTGTATTTAATTCCGATTCAATTTCTGTGTTTCATCGTCTATACGAGGGTCCAAAGGGATACAGTAAACCTGGAGTGAAGCATCGGAATCTATAACTAGTGTCACAGGAATGGTTCAAAACACAGACAGTAAGAAGAGTCAGTCTTCTTGTACTTAAGTCGGCATTGTACCTTTTGTATTTAATTCCGATGCAATTTCTGTGCTTCATCGTCAATAAGAAGGTCCAAGGGATACAGTAAACCTCAAGTGAAGCAACGGAATCTTTAACTAGTGTCACAGGAACGGTTCAAATCATGGACAGTAGGAAGAGTCAGTCTTCTTGTACTTAAGTCGGCATTGTGCCTTTTGTATTTTATTCCGATGCAATTTCTGTGTTTCATCGTCAATAAGAAGGTCAGAGGGATACAGTAAACCAGAAGTGAAGCATCGGAATCTATAACTAGTGTCACAGGAATGGTTCAAATCATAGTCAGTAAGAAGAGTCAGTGTTCTTGTAGTTAAGTCGGCTTTGTGCCTTTTGTATTTAATTCTGATGCAATTTCTGTGTTTCATCGTCAATAAGAAGGTCCAAGGGATACAGTAAACCATGAGTGCAGCATCGGAATCTATAAGTAGTGTCACAGGAATGGGTTTAAACATAGACAGTAGGAAGAGTCAGTCATCTTGTACTTAAGTCGGCATTGTGCATTTTGTATTTAATTCCGATGCAATTTCTGTGTTTCATCGTCATTAAGAAGGTCCAAGGGATACAGCAGACCTGAATTGAAGCATCGGAATCTATAACTAGTGTCACAGGAATGGTTCAAAACATAATCAGTAAGAAGCGTCAGTCTTCTTGTACTTAAGTCGGCATTGTGCCTTTTCTATTTAATTCTGATGCAATTTCCGTGTTTCATCGTCAATAAGAAGGTCCAAGGGATACAGTAAACCTGGAGTGAAGCACCGGAATCTATAACTAGTGTCACAGGAATGGTTCAAAACATAGACTGTAAGAAGTGTCAGTATTCTTGTACTTTAGTCGGCATTGTTCCTTTTGCATTTAATTCCGATGCAATTTCTGCGTTTCAGTGTCAATAAGAAGGTGCAAGGGATACAGTAAACCTGAAGTGATGCATCGGAATCAATAACTAGTGTCACAGGAATGGTTCGAAACATAGACAGTAAGAAGAGTCAATCTTCTTGTACTTAAGTCGGCATTGTGCCTTTTGCATTTAATTCCGTTGCAATTTCTGTGTTTCAACGTCAATAAGAAGATCAGAGGGATACAGTAAACCTGAAGTGAAGCATCGGAATGTATTACTAGTGTCACAGGAGTGGTTCAAACATTGACAGTAGGAAGAGTCAGTCTTCTTGTACTTAAGTCGGCATTGTGCCTTTTGTATTTAATTCCGATGCAATTTCTGTGTTTTATCGTCAATAAGAAGGTCAGAGGGATACAGTAAACCTGAAGTGAAGCATCGGAATCTATAACTAGTGTCACAGGTATGGTTCAAAACAAAGTCAGTAAGAAGAGTCCGTCTTCTTGTACTTAAGTCGGCATTGTGCTTTTGTATTTAATTTCGATGCAATTTCTGTGTTTCATCGTCAATAAGAAGGTCCAAGGGATAGAGTAAATCTGGTGTTAAGCATCGGAATCTATAACTAGTGTCACAGGAATGGGTCAAAACATAGTCAGTAAGAACGGTCAGTCATCTTGTACTTATGTCGGCATTGTGCCTTTTGTATTTAATTCCGATGCAATTTCTGTGTTTCATCGTCTATACGAGGGTCCAAAGGGATACAGTAAACCTGGAGTGAAGCATCGGAATCTATAACTAGTGTCACAGGAATGGTTCAAAACACAGACAGTAAGAAGAGTCAGTCTTCTTGTACTTAAGTCGGCATTGTACCTTTTGTATTTAATTCCGATGCAATTTCTGTGCTTCATCGTCAATAAGAAGGTCCAAGGGATACAGTAAACCTCAAGTGAAGCAACGGAATCTTTAACTAGTGTCACAGGAACGGTTCAAATCATAGACAGTAGGAAGAGTCAGTCTTCTTGTACTTAAGTCGGCATTGTGCCTTTTGTATTTTATTCCGATGCAATTTCTGTGTTTCATCGTCAATAAGAAGGTCAGAGGGATACAGTAAACCAGAAGTGAAGCATCGGAATCTATAACTACTGTCACAGGAAAGGTTCAAATCATAGTCAGTAAGAAGAGTCAGTGTTCTTGTAGTTAAGTCGGCTTTGTGCCTTTTGTATTTAATTCTGATGCAATTTCTGTGTTTCATCGTCAATAAGAAGGTCCAAGGGATACAGTAAACCATGAGTGAAGCATCGGAATCTATAAGTAGTGTCACAGGAATGGGTTTAAACATAGACAGTAGGAAGAGTCAGTCATCTTGTACTTAAGTCGGCATTGTGCATTTTGTATTTAATTCCGATGCAATTTCTGTGTTTCATCGTCATTAAGAAGGTCCAAGGGATACAGCAGACCTGAATTGAAGCATCGGAATCTATAACTAGTGTCACAGGAATGGTTCAAAACATAATCAGTAAGAAGCGTCAGTCTTCTTGTACTTAAGTCGGCATTGTGCCTTTTCTATTTAATTCTGATGCAATTTCCGTGTTTCATCGTCAATAAGAAGGTCCAAGGGATACAGTAAACCTGGAGTGAAGCACCGGAATCTATAACTAGTGTCACAGGAATGGTTCAAAACATAGACTGTAAGAAGTGTCAGTATTCTTGTACTTTAGTCGGCATTGTTCCTTTTGCATTTAATTCCGATGCATTTTCTGCGTGTCAGTGTCAATAAGAAGGTGCAAGGGATACAGTAAACCTGGAGTGAAGCATCGGAATCTATAACTAGCGTCACAGGAATGGTTCAAAACATAGACAGTAAGAAGAGTGAGTATTCTTTTACGTAAGTCGGCATTGTGCTTTTTGTATTTAATTACGATGCAATTTCTGTGTTTCATCGTCACTAAGAAGGTCAGAGGGATACAGTAAACCTGAAATGAACCATCGGAATCTATAACTAGTGTCACAGGAATGGTTCAATACATAGACAGTAGGAAAAGTCAGTCTACATGTACTTAAGTCGGCATTGTGCCTTTTGTATTTACTTCCGTTGCAATTTCTGTGTTTCATCATCAATAAGAAGGTCAGAGGGATACAGTAAACCTGATGTGAAGCATCGGAAACTGTAACTAGTGTCAGAGGAATGGTTCAAAACATAATCAGTAAGAAGAGTCAGTCTTCTTGTACTTAAGTGGGCATTGTGCCTTTTGCATTTAATTCCGATGCAATTTCTGTGTTTCATCGTCAATGAGATGGTCCAAGGGATAGAGTAACACCTGAATTGAAGCATCGGAATCTATAGCTAGTGTCACAGGAATGGTTCAAACATAGACAGTAAGAAGAGTCAGTCTGCTTGTACTTAAGTCGGCAATGTGCCTTTTGTATATAATTCCGATGCAATTTCTGTGTTTCATCGTCAATTAGAAGGTTTAAGGGATACAGTAAACCTGAAGTGAAGCATCGGAATCTATAGCTAGTGTCACAAGAATGGTTCAAAATATAGTCAGTAAGAAGAGTCAGTCTTCTTGTACTTAAGTCGGTATTGTTCCATTTTTATTTAATTCCGATGCAATTTCTGTGTTTCTTCGTCAATAAGAAGGTCAGAGGGGTACAGTAAACCTGGAGTGAAGCATCCGAATCTATAACTAGTGTCAGAGGAATGGTTCAAAACATAGACAGTAAGAAGAGTCAGTCTTCTTGAACTTAAGTCGGCATTGTGCCGTTGTATTTAATTCCGATGCAATTTCTGTGTTTCATCGTCAATCAGAAGGTCCAAGGGATACAGAAAACTTGGAGTGAAGCATCGGAATCTATTACTAGTGTCACAGGAATGGTTCAAAACATAGACAGTAAGAAGAGTCAGTCTTCTTGAACTTAAGTCGGCATTGTGCCGTTGTAATTAATTCCGATGCAATTTCTGTCCTTCATCGTCAATAAAAA
The DNA here is from genome assembly GCF_021461395.2 of Schistocerca americana. Classification (NCBI taxonomy): domain Eukaryota; kingdom Metazoa; phylum Arthropoda; class Insecta; order Orthoptera; family Acrididae; genus Schistocerca; species Schistocerca americana. The sequence goes on from NC_060121.1 coordinate 32,489,008, forward strand.
GGTCGAAGGGATACAGTAAACCTGGAGTGTAGCATCGGAATCTATAACTAGTGTGACAGGAATGATTCAAAACATAGACAGTAAGAAGAGTCAGTCTTCGTGTACTTAAGTCGGCATTCTGCCTTTTGTATTTAATTCCGATGCAATTTCTGTGTTTCATTATCAATAAGAAGTTCCAAGGGATACAGTAAACCTGAAGTGAAGCATCGGAATCTATAACTAGTGTCACAGGAATGGTTCAAAACGTAGTCAGTAAGAAGAGTCAGTCTTCTTGTCCTTAAGTCGGCATTGTGCCTTTTGTATTTAATTCCGATGCAAATTCTGTGTTTCATCGTCTATACGAGGGTCCAAGGGATACAGTAAACCTGGAGTGAAGCATCGGAATCTATAACTAGTGTCACAGGAATGGTTCAAAACATAGACAGTAAGAAGAGTCAGTCTTCTTGTACTTAAGTCGGCATTGTACCTCTTGTATTTAATTCCGATGCAATTGCTGTGCTTCATCGTCAATAAGAAGATCCAAGGGATACAGTAAACTTCAAGTGAAGCATCGGAATCTTTAACTAGTGTCACAGGAATGTTTCAAATCATAGTCAGTAGAAAGAGTCGGTCTTCATGTACTTAAGTCGGCATTGTGCCTTTTGTATTTAATTCCGATACAATTTCTGTGTTTCATCGTCATTAAGAAGGTCCAAGGGATACAGCAGACCTGAATTGAAGCATCGGAATCTATAACTAGTGTCGCAGGAATGGTTCAAAACATAGTCAGTAAGAAGCGTCACTCTTCTTGTACTTAAGTCGGCATTGTGCCTTTTCTATATAATTCTGATGCAATTTCTGTGTTTCATCGCCAATAAGAAGGTCCAAGGGATACAGTAAACCTGGAGTGAAGCACAAGAACATATAACTAGTGTCACAGGAATGGTTGAAAGCATAGACTGAAAGAAGAGTCAGTCTTCTTGTACTTTAGTCGGCATTGTGCCTTTTCTATTTACTTCCGATGCAAATTCTGTGTTTCATCGTCAATAAGAAGGTCCAAGGGATACAGAACACCTGGAGTGAAGCATCGGAATCTATAACTAGTGTCTCAGGAATGGTTCAAAACGTAAACAGTAAGAAGAGTCAATCTTCTTGTACTTAAGTCGGCATTGTTCCTTTTCTATTTATTTCCGATGCAATTTCAGTGTTTCATCGTCAATAAGAAGGTCCAAGGGATACAGTAAAACTGAAGTCAAGCATCGGAATCTATAATAGTGTCACAGGAATGGTTCAAAACGTAGCCAGTAAGAAGAGTCAGTCTTTTTGTACTTGAGTAGGCATTGTGGCGTTTCTATTTAATTCCGATGCAATTTCTGTGTTTCCTCGTCATTAAGAAGGTCAGAGGGATACAGTAAACCTGATGTGAAGCATCGGGATCGATAAGTAGTGTCACAGGAATGGTTCAAAGCATAGACAATAAGAAGAGTCAATCTTCTTGTACTTAAGTCGGCATTGTGCCTTTTGTATTTAATTCCGATGCAAATTCTGTGTATCATCGTCAATACGAAGGTCCAAGGGATACAGTAAACCTGAAGGGAAGCATCGGAATCTATAACTAGTGTCACAGGTATGGTTCAAATCATAGTCAGTAAGAAGAGTCAGTCTTCTTGTACTTAAGTCAGCATTAAGCCTTTTGTATTTAATTCCGATGCAATTTCTGTGTTTCATCGTCAATATGAAGGTCCAAGGGATACAGTAAACCTGGAGTGAAGCATCGGAATCTATAAGTAGTGTCACAGGAATGGTTTTAAACATAGACAGTAGGAAGAGTCAGTCTTCTTGTACTTAAGTCGGCATTGTGCCTTTTGTATTTTACTCCGATGCAATTTCAGTGATTCATGGTCAATAAGAAGGTCCATGGGATACAGTAAACCTGAAGTGAAGCATCGAAAGCTATAACTAGTGTCACAGGAATGGTTCAAAACATAGACAGTAATTAGAGTCAGTCTTCTTGTACTTAAGTCGTCATTGTGCCTTTTCTATTTAATTCCGATGCAATTTCTGTGTTTCATCGTCAATACGAAGGTCCAAGGGATACAGTAAACCTTAAGTGAAGCATCGGAATCTATAACTAGTGTCACAGGATGGTTCAAAATATAGTCAGGAAGAAGAGTTAGTTTTCTTGTACTTAAGTCGGCATTGTGCCTTTTCTATTTAATTCCGATGCAATTTCTGTGTTTCATCGTCAATGAGAAGGTCCAAGGGATACAGTAAACGTGGAGTGAAGCATCGGAATCTATAACTAGTGTCAATGGAATGGTTCAAAACATAGTCAGTAAGAACGGTCAGTCATCTTGTACTTATGTTGGCATTGTGCCTTTTGTATTTAATTCCGTTGCAATTTCTGTGTTTCGTCGTCAATAAGAAGGTCAGAGGGATACAGTAAACCTCAAGTGAAGAGTCGGTATCTTTATCTTGTGTTACAGGAATGGTTAAAATCATAGTCAGTAGAAAGAGTCGGTCTTCATGCACTTAAGTCGGCATTGTGCCTTTTGTATTTAATTCTGATACAATTTCTGTGTTTCATCGTCAATATGAAGGTCCAAGGGATACTGTAAACCTGAAGTGAAGCACCGGAATCTATAACTAGGGTTACAGGAATGGTTCAAATCATGGACAGTATGAAGAGTCAGTCTTCTTGTACTTAAGTCGGCATTGTGCCTTTTGTATTTGTTCCGATGCAATTTCTGTGTTTCATCGTCAATATGAAGGTCCAAGGGATACAGTAAACCTGAAGTGAAGCATCGGAATCTATAACTAGTGTCACAAGAACGGTTCAAAACATAGACAGTAAGAAAAGTCAGTCGTCTTGTACTTAAGTCGGCATTGTGCCTTTTCTATTTACTTCCGATGCAATTTCTGTATTTCATCGTCAATAAGAAGGTCAGAGGGATACAGTAAACCCGAAGTGAAGCATCCGAATCTATAACTAGTGTCACAGGATCAGTTCAAAACATAGTCAGTAAAAAGAGTCAGTCCTCTTCAACTTAAGTCGGTATTGTGCCTTTTGTATTTAATTCCGATGCAATTTCTGTGTTTCATCGTCAATAAGAAGGTCAGAGGGATACAGTAAACCATGAGTGAAGCATCGGAATCTATAAGTAGTGTCACAGGAATGGGTTTAAACATAGACAGTAGGAAGAGTCAGTCATCTTGTACTTAAGTCGGCATTGTGCATTTTGTATTTAATTCCGATGCAATTTCGGTGTTTCATCGTCATTAAGAAGGTCCAAGGGATACAGCAGACCTGAATTGAAGCATCGGAATCTATAACTAGTGTCACAGGAATGGTTCAAAACATAGTCAGTAAGAAGCGTCAGTCTTCTTGTACTTAAGTCGGCATTGTGCCTTCTCTATATAATTCTGATGCAATTTCTGTGTTTCATCGTCAATAAGAAGGTCAGAGGGATACAGTAAACCTCAAGTGAAGAGTCGGTATCTTTATCTTGTGTTACAGGAATGGTTAAAATCATAGTCAGTAGAAAGAGTCGGTCTTCATGCACTTAAGTCGGCATTGTGCCTTTTGTATTTAATTCTGATACAATTTCTGTGTTTCATCGTCAATATGAAGGTCCAAGGGATACTGTAAACCTGAAGTGAAGCACCGGAATCTATAACTAGGGTTACAGGAATGGTTCAAATCATGGACAGTATGAAGAGTCAGTCTTCTTGTACTTAAGTCGGCATTGTGCCTTTTGTATTTTATTCCGATGCAATTTCTGTGTTTCATCGTCAATATGAAGGTCCAAGGGATACAGTAAACCTGAAGTGAAGCATCGGAATCTATAACTAGTGTCACAAGAACGGTTCAAAACATAGACAGTAAGAAAAGTCAGTCGTCTTGTACTTAAGTCGGCATTGTGCCTTTTCTATTTACTTCCGATGCAATTTCTGTATTTCATCGTCAATAAGAAGGTCAGAGGGATACAGTAAACCCGAAGTGAAGCATCCGAATCTATAACTAGTGTCACAGGATCAGTTCAAAACATAGTCAGTAAAAAGAGTCAGTCCTCTTCAACTTAAGTCGGTATTGTGCCTTTTGTATTTAATTCCGATGCAATTTCTGTGTTTCATCGTCAATAAGAAGGTCAGAGGGATACAGTAAACCATGAGTGAAGCATCGGAATCTATAAGTAGTGTCACAGGAATGGGTTTAAACATAGACAGTAGGAAGAGTCAGTCATCTTGTACTTAAGTCGGCATTGTGCATTTTGTATTTAATTCCGATGCAATTTCGGTGTTTCATCGTCATTAAGAAGGTCCAAGGGATACAGCAGACCTGAATTGAAGCATCGGAATCTATAACTAGTGTCACAGGAATGGTTCAAAACATAGTCAGTAAGAAGCGTCAGTCTTCTTGTACTTAAGTCGGCATTGTGTCTTTTGTATTTTACTCCGATGCAATTTCAGTGATTCATCGTCAATAAGAAGGTCCATGGGATACAGTAAACCTGAAGTGAAGCATCGGAATCTATAACTAGTGTCACAGGAATGGATCAAATCATAGACAGTAAGAAGAGTCAGTCTTCTTGTACCTAGGTCGGTATTGTGATTTTGTATCTAATTCCGATGCAATTTCTGTGTTTCATCGTCAATAAGAATGTCCAAGGGATACAGTAAACCTGAATTGAAGCATCAAAAACTATAACTAGTGTCACATTAATGGTTCAAAACATAGACAGTAATTCGAGTCAGTCTTCTTGTACTTAAGTCGTCATTGTGCCTTTTCTATTTAATTCCGATGCAATTTTTGTGTTTCATCGTCAATACGAAGGTCCAAGGGATACACTAAACCTGAAGTGAATCATCGGAATCTATAACTAGTGTCACAGGAATGATTCAAATCATAGTCAGGAAGAAGCGTCAGTTTTCTTGTACTTAAATCGGCATTGTGCCATTTCTATTTAATTCTGATGCAATTTCTGTGTTTCATCGTCAATAAGAAGGTCCAAGGGGAACAGTAAACCTAAAGTGAAGCATCGGAATCTATAACTAGTGTCACAGGATGGTTCAAAATATAGTCAGTAAGAAGAGTTAGTTTTCTTGTACTTAAGTCGGCATTGTGCCTTTTCTATTTAATTCCGATGCAATTTCTGTGTTTCATCGTCAATGAGAAGGTCCAAGGGATACAGTAAACGTGGAGTGAAGCATCGGAATCTATAACTAGTGTCAATGGAATGGTTCAAAACATAGTCAGTAAGAACGGTCAGTCATCTTGTACTTATGTCGGCATTGTGCCTTTTGTATTTAATTCCGTTGCAATTTCTGTGTTTCATCGTCAATAAGAAGGTCAGAGGGATACAGTAAACCTCAAGTGAAGAATCGGAATCTTTATCTAGTGTCACAGGAATGGTTAAAATCATAGTCAGTAGAAAGAGTCGGTCTTCATGCACTTAAGTCGGCATTGTGCCTTTTGTATTTAATTCCGATACAATTTCATTGTTTCATCGTCAATAAGAAGGTCCAAGGGATACAGTAAACCTGAAGTGAAGCACCGGAAACTATAACTAGGGTTAAAGGAATGGTTCAAATCATGGACAGTAGGAAGAGTCAGTCTTCTTGTACTTAAGTCGGCATTGTGCCTTTTGTATTTTATTCCGATGCAATTTCTGTGTTTCATCGTCAATAAGAAGGTCCAAGGGATACAGTAAACCTGAAGTGAAGCATCGGAATCTATAACTAGTGTCACAAGAACGGTTCAAAACATAGACAGTAAGAAAAGTCAGTCGTCTTGTACTTAAGTCGCCATTGTGCCTTTTCAATTTACTTCCGATGCAATTTCTGTGTTTCATCGTCAATAAGAAGGTCAGAGGGATACAGTAAACCTGAAGTGAAGCATCCGAATCTATAACTAGTGTCACAGGATCAGTTCAAAACATAGTCAGTAAAAAGAGACAGTCTTCTTCAACTTAAGTCGGTATTGTGTCTTTTGTATTTAATTCTGATGCAATTTCTGTGTTTCATCGTCAATAAGAAGGTCCAAGGGATACAGTAAACCATGAGTGAAGCATCGGAATCTATAAGAAGTGTCACAGGAATGGGTTTAAACATAGACAGTAGGAAGAGTCAGTCATCTTGTACTTATGTCGGCATTGTGCAGTTTGTATTTAATTCCGATGCAATTTCTGTGTTTCATCGGCATTAAGAAGGTCCAAGGGATACAGCAGACCTGAATTGAAGCATCGGAATCTATAACTAGTGTCACAGGAATGGTTCAAAACATAATCAGTAAGAAGCGTCAGTCTTCTTGTACTTAAGTCGGCATTGTTCCTTTTCTATTTAATTCCGATGCAATTTCTGTGTTTCATCGTCAATAAGAAGGTCCAAGGGATACAGTAAAACTGAAGTCAAGCATCGGAATCTATAATAGTGTCACAGGAATGGTTCAAAACGTAGCCAGTAAGAAGAGTCAGTCTTTTTGTACTTGAGTAGGCATTGTGGCGTTTCTATTTAATTCCGATGCAATTTCTGTGTTTCCTCGTCATTAAGAAGTTCAGAGGGATACAGTAAACCTGATGTGAAGCATCGGGATCGATAAGTAGTGTCACAGGAATGGTTCAAAGCATACACAGTAAGAAGAGTCAATCTTCTTGTACTTAAGTCGGCATTGTGCCTTTTGTATTTAATTCCGATGCAAATTCTGTGTATCATCGTCAATACGAAGGTCCAAGGGATACAGTAAACCTGAAGGGAAGCATCGGAATCTATAACTAGTGTCACAGGAATGGTTCAAATCATAGTCAGTAAGAAGAGTCAGTCTTCTTGTACTTAAGTCAGCATTGTGCCTTTTGTATTTAATTCCGATGCAATTTCTGTGTTTCATCGTAATTATGAAGGTCCAAGGGATACAGTAAACCTGGAGTGAAGCATCGGGATCTATAAGTAGTGTCACAGGAATGGTTTTAAACATAGACAGTAGGAAGAGTCAGTCTTCTTGTACTTAAGTCGGCATTGTGCCTTTTGTATTTTACTCCGATGCAATTTCAGTGATTCATGGTCAATAAGAAGGTCCATGGGATACAGTAAACCTGAAGTGAAGCATCGGAATCTATAACTAGTGTCACAGGAATGGATCAAATCATAGACAGTAAGAAGAGTCAGTCTTCTTGTACCTGGGTCGGTATTGTGATTTTGTATCTAATTCCGATGCAATTTCTGTGTTTTATCGTCAATAAGAATGTCCAAGGGATACAGTAAACCTGAAGTGAAGCATCGAAAACTATAACTAGTGTCACAGGCATGGTTCAAAACATAGACAGTAATTAGAGTCAGTCTTCTTGTACTTAAGTCGTCATTGTGCCTTTTCTATTTAATTCCGATGCAATTTCTGTGTTTCATCGTCAATACGAAGGTCCAAGGGATACAGTAAACCTGAAGTGAAGCATCGGAATCTATTACTAGTGTCACAGGAATGGTTAAAATCATAGTCAGGAAGAAGCGTCAGTTTTCTTGTACTTAAGTCGGCATTGTGCCTTTTCTATTTAATTCTGATGCAATTTCTGTGTTTCATCGTCAATAAGAAGTTCCAAGGGGAACAGTAAACGTGAAGTGAAGCATCGGTATCTATAACTAGTGTCACAGGAATGGTTCAAAACATAGTCAGTAAGAAGAGTCAGTCTTCTTGTGCTTAAGTCGGCATTGTGTCTTTTGTATTTAATTCTGATGCAATTTCTGTGCTTCATCGTCAATAAGAAGGTCGAAGGGATACAGTAAACCTGGAGTGTAGCATCGGAATCTATAACTAGTGTAACAGGAATGATTCAAAACATAGACAGTAAGAAGAGTCAGTCTTCGTGTACTTAAGTCGGCATTTTGCCTTTGTATTTAATTCCGATGCAATTTCTGTGTTTCATCGTCAATAAGAAGGTCCAAGGGATACAGTAAACCGTGAGTGAAGCATCGGAATCTATAACTAGTGTCACAGGATGGTTCAAAATATAGTCAGTAAGAAGAGTTAGTTTTCTTGTACTTAAGTCGGCATTGTGCCTTTTCTATTTAATTCCGATGCAATTTCTGTGTTTCATCGTCAATGAGAAGGTCCAAGGGATACAGTAAACGTGGAGTGAAGCATCGGAATCCATAACTAGTGTCAATGGAATGGTTCAAAACATAGTCAGTAAGAACGGTCAGTCATCTTGTACTGATGTCGGCATTGTGCCTTTTGTATTTAATTCCGTTGCAATCTGTGTTTCATCGTCAATAAGAAGGTCAGAGGGAAACAGTAAACCTCAAGTGAAGCATCGGAATCTTTATCTAGTGTCACAGGAATGGTTAAAATAATAGTCAGTAGAAAGGGCCGGTCTTCATGCACTTAAATCGGCATTGTGCCTTTTGTATTTAGTTCCGATACGATTTCTGTGTTTCATCGTCAATAAGAAGGTCCAAGGGATACAGTAAACCTGAAGTGAAGCACCGGAATCTATAACTAGGGTTACAGGAATGGTTCAAATCATGGACAGTAGGAAGAGTAAGTCATCTTGTACTTAAGTCGGCATTGTGCCTTTTGTATTTTATTCCGATGCAATTTCTGTGTTTCACCGTCAATAAGAAGGTCCAAGGGATACAGTAAACCGGAAGTGAAGCATCGGAATCTATAACTAGTGTTACAAGAACGGTTTAAAACATAGACAGTAAGAAAAGTCAGTCGTCTTGTACTTAAGTCGACATTGTGCCTTTTCTATTTACTTCCGATGCAATTTCTGTGCTTCATCGTCACCAAGGAGGTCAGAGGGATACAGTAAACCTGAAATGAAGCATCCGATTCTATAACTAGTGTCACAGGATCAGTTCAAAACATAGTTAGTAAAAAGAGTCTGTCTTCTTCTACTTAAGTCGGCATTGTGCCTTTTGTATTTAATTCCGATGCAATTTCTGTGTTTCATCGTCAATAAGAAGGTGAGAGGGATACAGTAAACCAGAAGTGAAGCATCGGGATCGATAACTACTGTCACAGGAATGGTTCGAAACATAGTAAGGAGAGTCAATCTTCTTGTACTTGAGTCGGTTTTGTGCATTTTGAATTTAATTTCGTTGCAATTTCTGTGTTTTATCGTCAATAAGAGGGTCAGAGGGGTACAGTAAACCTGAAGTGAAGCATCGGAATCAATAAGTAGTGTCACAGGAATGGTTCGAAACATAGACAGTAAGAAGAGTCAATCTTCTTGTACTTAAGTCGGCATTGTGCCTTTTGCATTTAATTCCGATGCAATTTCTGTGCTTCATCGTCAATAAGAAGATCACAGGGATACAGTACACCTGAAGTGAAGCATCGGAATGTATTACTAGTGTCACAGGAATGGTTCAAACATTGACAGTAGGAAGAGTCAGTCTTCTTGTACTTAAGTCGGCATTGTGCCTTTCGTATTTTATTCCGATGCAATTTCTGTGATTCATCGGCAATAAGGAGGTCCAAGGGATACAGTAAACCTGAAGTGAAGCATCGGAATCTATAACTAGTGTCACAGGATGGTTCAAAATATAGTCAGTAAGAAGAGTTATTTTTCTTGTACTTAAGTCGGCATTGTGCCTTTTCTATTTAATTCCGATGCAATTTCTGTGTTTCATCGTCAATGAGAAGGTCCAAGGGATACAGTAATCGTGGAGTGAAGCATCGGAATCTATAACTAGTGTCAACGGAATGGTTCAAAACATAGTCAGTAAGAACGGTCAGTCATCTTGTCCTTATGTCTGCATTGTGCCTTTTCTATTTAATTCCGTTGCAATTTCTGTGTTTCATCGTCATTAAGAAGGTCAGAGGGATACAGTAAACCTGAAGTGAAGCATCGGAATCTATAACTAGTGTCACAGGAATGGTTCAAGACATAGTCAGTAATAAGAGTCAGTCTTCTTGTCCTTAAGTCAGCATTGTGCCTTTTGTATTTAATTCCGATGCAATTTCTGTGCTTCATCGTCAATAAGAATGTCCAAGGGATACAGTAAACCTGAAGTGAAGCATCGAAAAGTATAACTAGTGTCACAGGAATTTTTCAAAACATAGACAGTAATTAGAGTCAGTCTTCTTGTACTTAAGTCGTCATTGTGCCTTTTCAATTTAATTCCGATGCAATTTCTGTGTTTCATCGTCTATACGAGGGTCCAAAGGGATACAGTAAACACGAAGTGAAGCATCGGAATCTATAACTAGTGTCACAGGAATGGTTCAAAACATAGTCAGTAAGAAGAGTCAGTCTTCTTGTACTTAAGTCGGCATTGGACCTTTTGTATTTAGTTCCGATGCAATTTCTGTGCTTCATCGTCAATAAGAAGGTCCAAGGGATACAGTAAACCTCAAGTGAAGCATCGGAATCTTTAACTAGTGTCACAGGAATGGTTAAAATCATAGTCAGTAGAAAGAGTCGGTCTTCATGCACTTAAGTCGGCATTGTGCCTTTTGTATTTAATTCCGATACAATTTCTGTGTTTCATCGTCAATAAGAAGGTCCAAGGGATACAGTAAACCTGAAGTGAAGCACCGGAATCTATAACTAGGGTTACAGGAATGGTTCAAATCATGGACAGTAGGAAGAGTCAGTCTTCTTGTACTTAAGTCGGCAATGTGCCTTTTGTATTTTATTCCGATGCAATTTCTGTGTTTCATCGTCAATAAGAAGGTCCAAGGGATACAGTAAACCTGAAGTGAAGCATCGGAATCTATAACTAGTGTCACAAGAACGGTTCAAAACATAGACAGTAAGAAAAGTCAGTCGTCTTGTACTTAAGTCGGCATTGTGCCTTTTCTATTTACTTCCGATGCAATTTTTTGTGTTTCATCGTCACCAAGGAGGTCAGAGCGATACAGTAAACCTGAAGTGAAGCATCCGATTCTAAAACTAGTGTCACAGGATCAGTTCAAAACATAGTCAGTAAAAAGAGTCAGTCTTCCTCTACTTAAGTCGGCATTGTGCCTTTTGTATTTAATTCCGATGCAATTTCTGTGTTTCATCGTCAATAAGAAGGTCAGAGGGATACAGTAAACCAGAAGTGAAGCATCGGGATCGGTAACTAGTGTCACAGGAATGGTTCGAAACATAGACAGTAAGGAGAGTCAATCTTCTTGTACTTGAGTCGGCTTTGTGCATTTTGAATTTAATTTCGTTGCAATTTCTGTGTTTTATCGTCAATAGGAGGGTCAGAGGTATACAGTAAACCTGAAGTGAAGCAACGGAATCTATAACTAGTGTCGCAGGAATGGTTCAAAACATAGTCAGTAAGAGGAGTTAGTCTTTTTGTACTTACGTCGACATTGTGCCTTTTGTGTTTAATTCCGATGCAAATTCTGTGTTTCATCGTCAATAAGAAGGTCCAAGGGATACAGTAAACCTGAAGTGAAGCATCGGAATCTATAACTAGTGTCACAGGAATGGTTCAAGACATGGTCAGTAAGAAGAGTCTGTCATCTTGTCCTTAAGTCGGCATTGTGCCTTTTGTATTTAATTCCGATGCAATTTCTGTGTTTCATCGTCAATAAGAAGGTCCAAGGGATACAGTAAACCATGAGTGAAGCATCGGAATCTATAAGTAGTGTCACAGGAATGGGTTTAACCATAGACAGTAGGAAGAGTCAGTCATCTTGTACTTAAGTCGGCATTGTGCATTTTGTATTTAATTCCGATGCAATTTCTGTGTTTCATCGTCATTAAGAAGGTCCAAGGGATACAGCAGACCTGAATTGAAGCATCGGAATCTGTAACTAGTGTCACAGGAATGGTTCAAAACATAGTCAGTAAGAAGCGTCAGTCTTCTTGTACATAAGTCGGCATTGTGCCTTTTCTATTTAATTCTGATGCAATTTCCGTGTTTCATCGTCAATAAGAAGGTCCAAGGGATACAGGAAACCTGGAGTGAAGCACCGGAATCTATAACTAGTGTCACAGGAATGGTTCAAAACATAGACTGTAAGAAGTGTCAGTATTCCTGTACTTTACTCGGCATTGTTCCTTTTGCATTTAATTCCGATGCAATTTCTGCGTTTCAGTGTCAATAAGAAGGTGCAAGGGATACAGTAAACCTGGAGTGAAGCATCGGAATCTATAACTAGTGTCACAGGAATGTTTCAAAACATAGACAGTAAGAAGAGTCAGTATTCTTTTACTTAAGTCGGCATTGTCCTTTTTGTATTTAATTACGATGCAATTTCTGTGTTTCATCGTCACTAAGAAGGTCAGAGGGTTACAGTAAACCTGAAATGAACCATCGGAATCTATACCTAGTGTCACAGGAATGGTTCAATACATAGACAGTAGGAAAAGCCAGTCTACATGTACTTAAGTCGGCATTGTGCCTTTTGTATTTACTTCCGTTGCAATTTCTGTGTTTCATCGTCAATAAGAAGGTCTGAGGGATACAGTAAACCTGATGTGAAGCATCGGAATCTATAACTAGTGTCACAGGAATGGTTCAAAACATAATCAGTAAGAAGAGTCAGTCTTCTTGTACTTAAGTGGGCATTGTGCCTTTTGTATTTAATTCCGATGCAATTTCTGTGTTTCATCGTCAATAAGATGGTCCAAGGGATAGAGTAGACCTGAATTGAAGCATCGGAATCTATAGCTAGTGTCACAGGAATGGTTCAAACATAGACAGTAAGAAGAGTCAGTCTTCTTGTACTTAAGTCGGCAATGTGCCTTTTGTATATAATTCCGATGCAATTTCTGTGTTTCATCGTCAATTAGAAGGTTTAAGGGATACAGTAAACCTGAAGTGAAGCATCGGAATCTATAGTTAGTGTCAAAAGAATGGTTCAAAATATAGTCAGTAAGAAGAGTCAGTCTTCTTGTACTTAAGTCGGCATTGTGCCTTTTGTATTTAATTCCGATGCAATTTCTGTGTTTCATCGTCAATAAGAAGGTCGAAGGGATACAGTAATCCTGAAGTTAAGCATCGGAACCTATGACTAGTGTCACAGGAATGGTTCAAAACATAGTCAGTAAGAAGAGTCAGTCTTCTTGTACTTAAGTCGGTATTGTTCCTTTTTTATTTAATTCCGATGCAATTTCTGTGTTTTTTCGTCAATAAGAAGGTCCAAGGGGATACACTAAACCTGAAGTGAAGCATCGGAATCTATAACTAGTGTCACAGGAGTGGTTCAAAGCATTGACAGTAGCAAGAGTCAGTCTTCTTGTACTTAAGTCGGCATTGTGCCTATTGTATTTAATTCCGATTCTATTTCTGTGTTTCATCGTCAATAAGAAGGTCAGAGGGGTACAGTAAAACTGGAGTGAAGCATCGGAGTCTATAACTAGAGTCACAGGAATGGTTCAAAACAAAGACAGTAAGAAAAGTCAGTCTTCTTGTAACTAAATCGGCATTGTGCCTTTTGTATTTAATTCCAATGCAATTTCTGTGTTTCATCGTCAATAAGAAGATCAGAGGGATACAGTAAAGTTGAAGTGAGGCATCGGAATGTATTACTAGTGTCACAGGATTGGTTTTAAACATAGACAGAAGGAAGAGTCAGTCTTCTTGTACTTAAGTCGGCATTGTGCATTTTGTATTTAATTTCGGTGCAATTTCTGTGTTTCATCGTCAATAAGAAGGTTCAAGGGATACAGTAGACCTGAATTGAAGTATCGGAATCTGTAACTAGTGTCAGATGAATGGTTCAAAACATAGACAGTAAGATGAGTCAGTCTTCTTGAACTTAAGTCGGCATTGTGCATTTTGTATTTAATTCCGATGCAATTTCTGTGTCTCATCGTCAATAAGAATGTCCAAGGGATACAGTAAACCATGAGTGAAGCATCGGAATCTATAAGTAGTGTCACAGGAATGGGTTTAAACATAGACAGTAGGAAGAGTCAGTCATCTTGTACTTAAGTCGGCATTGTGCATTTTGTATTTAATTCCGATGCAATTTCTGTGTTTCATCGTCATTAAGAAGGTCCAAGGGATACAGCAGACCTGAATTGAAGCATCGGAATCTATAACTAGTGTCAAAGGAATGGTTCAAAACATAGTCAATAAGAAGCGTCAGTCTTCTTGTACCTAAGTCGGCATTGTGCCTTTTATATTTAATTCTGTTACAATTTCTGTGTTTCATCGCCAATAAGAAGGTCCAAGGGATACAGTAAACCTGGAGTGAAGCACAGGAATCTATAACTAGTGTCACAGGAATGGTTGAAAGCATAGACTGAAAGAAGAGTCAGTCTTCTTGAACTTAAGTCGGCATTGTTCCTTTTCTATTTAATTCCGATGCAATTTCTGTGTTTCATCGTCAATAAGAAGGTCCAAGGGATACAGTAAAACTTAAGTCAAGCATCGGAATCTATAATAGTGTCACAGGAATGGTTCAAAACGTGGCCAGTAAGAAGAGTCAGTATTCTTGTACTAAAGTAGGCATTGTGGCGTTTCTATTTAATTCCGATGCAATTTCTGTGTTTCCTCGTCATTAAGAAGGTCAGAGGGATACAGTAAACCTGATGTGAAGCATCGGGATCGATAAGTAGTGTCACAGGAATGGTTCAAAATATAGTCAGTGAGAAGCGTCAGTCTTCTTGTACTTCAGTCGGCATTGAGCCTTTTCTATTTAATTCTGATTCAATTTCTGTGTTTCATCGTCAATAAGAAGGTCCAAGGGATACAGTAAACCTGGAGTGAAGCACAGGAATCTATAACTAGTGTCACAGGAATGGTTGAAAGCATAGACTGAAAGAAGAGTCAGTCTTCTTGTACTTTAGTCGGCATTGTGCCATTTCTATTTAATTCCGATGCAATTTCTGTGTTTCATCGTCAATAAGAAGGTCCAAGGGATACAGCAAACCTGGAGTGAAGCATCGGAATCTATAACTAGTGTCTCAGGAATGGTTCAAAACATAAACAGTAAGAAGAGTCAGTCTTCTTGTACTTAAGTAGGAATTGTGGCGTTTCTATTTAATTCCGATGCAATTTCTGTGTTTCCTCGTCATTAACAAGGTCAGAGGGATACAGTAAACCTGATGTGAAGCATCGGGATCGATAAGTAGTGTCACAGGAATGGTTCAAAGCGTAGACAGTAATAAGAGTCAATCTTCTTGTACTTAAGTCGGCATTGTGCCTTTTGTATTTAATTCCGATGCAAATTCTGTGTATCATCGTCAATACGAAGGTCCAAGGGATACAGTAAACCTGAAGGGAAGCATCGGAATCTATAACTAGTGTCACAGGAATGGTTCAAATCATAGTCAGTAAGAAGAGTCAGTCTTCTTGTACTTAAGTCAGAATTGTGCCTTTTGTATTTAATTCCGATGCAAATTCTGTGTTTCATCGTCAATATGAAGGTGCAAGGGATGCAGTAGACCTGAATTGAAGCATCGGAATCTATACCTAGAGTCACAGGAATGGGTCAAAACATAGACAGTAAGAAGAGTCAGTCTTCTTGTACTTAAGTCGGCATTGTGCCTTTTGTATTTAATTCCGATGCCATATCTGTGTTTCATCGTCAATAAGAAGGTCCAAGGGATACAGTAAACCTGAAGTGTTGCATCGGAATCAATAACTTGTGTCACAGGAATTGTTCGAGACATAGACAGTATGAAGAGTCACTCTTCTTGTACTTAAGTCGGCATTGTGCCTCTTGTATTTAATTCCGATGCAGTTTCTGTGGTTCATCGTCAGTAAGAAGATCAGAGGGATACAGTAAACCTGAAGTGAAGCATCGGAATGCATTACTAGTGTCACAGGAATGGTTCAAAACATTGACAGTAGGAAGAGTCAGTCTTCTTGTACTTAAGTCGGCATTGTGCCTTTTGTATTTTATTCCGATGCAATTTCTGTGTTTCATCGTCAATATGAAGGCCCAAGGGATACAGTAAACCTGGAGTGAAGCATCGGAATCTATAAGTAGTGTCACAGGAATGATTTTAAACATAGACAGTAGGAAGAGTCAGTCTTCTTGTACTTATGTCGGCATTGTGCATTTTGTATTTAATTCCGGTGCAATTTCTGTGTTTCATCGTCAATAAGAAGGTCCAAGGGATACAGTAGACCTGAATTGAAGCATCGGAATCTATAACTAGTGTCAGAGGAATGGTTCAAAACATAGACAGTAAGAAGATTCAGTCTTCTTGTACTTAAGCCGGCATTGTGCCGTTGTATTTAATTCCGATGCAATTTCTGTGTTTCTTCGTCAATAAGAAGGTCAGAGGGATACTGTAAACCTGAAGTGAAGCATCGGAATCTATACCTAGAGTCACAGGAATGGGTCAAAACATAGACAGTAAGAAGAGTCAGTCTTCTTGTACTTAAGTCGGCATTGTGCCTTTTCTATTTAATTCCGATGCCATATCTGTGTTTCATCGTCAATAAGGAGGTCCAAGGGATACAGTAAACCTGAAGTGTAGCATCGGAATCAATAACTTGTGTCACAGGAATGGTTCGAGACATAGACAGTAAGAAGAGACACTCCTCTTATACTTAAGTCGGCATTGTGCCTCTTGTATTTAATTCCGATGCAATTTCTGTGCTCCATCGTCAATAAGAAGATCAGAGGGATACAGTAAACCTGAAGTGAGGCATCGGAATGTATTACTAGTGTCACAGGAATGGTTCAAAACATTGACAGTAGGAAGTGTCAGTCTTCTTGTACTTAAGTCGGCATTGTGCCTTTTGTATTTTATTCCGATGCAATTTCTGTGATTCATCGTCAATAAGAAGGTCCATGGGATACAGTAAACCTGAAGTGAAGCATCGGAATCTATAACTAGTGTCACAGGAATGGATCAAAACATAGACAGTAAGAAGAGTCAGTCTTCTTGTACCTAGGTCGGTATTGTGATTTTGTATCTAATTCCGATGCAATTTCTGTGCTTCATCGTCAATAAGAAGGTCGAAGGGATACAGTAAACCTGGAGTGTAGCATCGGAATCTATAACTAGTGTGACAGGAATGATTCAAATCATAGACAGTAAGAAGAGTCAGTCTTCGTCTACATAAGTCGGCATTTTGCCTTTTGTATTTAATACCGATGCAATTTCTGTGTTTCATCATCAATAAGAAGGTCCAAGAGATACAGTAAACCTGAAGTGAAGCATCGGAATCCATAACTAGTGTCACAGGATGGTTCAAAATATAGTCAGTAAGAAGAGTCAGTTTTCTTGTACTTAAGTCGGCATTGTGCCTTTTCTATTTAATTCCGATGCAATTTCTGTGTTTCATCGTCAATGAGAAGGTCCAAGGGATACAGTAAACGTGGAGTGAAGCATCGGAATCTATAACTAGTGTCAATGGAATGGTTCAAAACATAGTCAGTAAGGACGGTCACTCATCTTGTACTTATGTCGGCATTGTGCCTTTTGTATTTAATTCCGTTGCAATTTCTGTGTTTCAACGTCAATAAGAAGGTCAGAGGGATACAGTAAACCTGAAGTGGAGCATCGGAATCTATAACTAGTGTCACAGGAATGGTTCAAAACATAGTCAGTAAGAAGAGTCAGTCTTCTTGTCCTTAAGTCGGCATTGTGCCTTTTGTATTTAATTCCGATGCAATTTCTGTGCTTCATCGTCTATACGAGGGTCCAAGGGATACAGTAAACCTGGAGTGAAGCATCGGAATCTATAACTAGTGTCACAGGAATGGTTCAAAACATAGACAGTAAGAAGAGTCAGTCTTCTTGTACTTTAGTCGGCATTGTGAATTTTGTATTTAATTCCGATGCCATATCTGTGTTTCATCGTCAACAAGAAGATCAGAGGGATACAGTAAACCTGAAGTGAAGCATCGGAATGTATTACTAGTGTCACAGGAATGGTTCAAAACATTGACAGTAGGAAGAGTCAGTCTTCTTGTACTTAAGTCGGCATTGTGCCTTTTGTATTTTATTCCGATGCAATTTCTGTGTTTCATCGTCAATATGAAGGTCCAAGGGATACAGTAAACCTGGAGTGAAGCATCGGAATCTATAAGTAGTGCCACAGGAATGGTTTTAAACATAGACAGTAGGAAGAGTCAGTCTTCTTGTACTTAAGTCGGCATTGTGCATTTTGTATTTAATTCCGGTGCAATTTCTGTGTTTCATCGTCAATAAGAAGGTCCAAGGGATACAGTAGACCTGAATTGAAGCATCGGAATCTATAACTAGTGTCAGAGGAATGGTTCAAAACATAGACAGTAAGAAGATTCAGTCTTCTTGTACTTAAGTCGGCATTGTGCCGTTGTATTTAATTCCGATGCAATTTCTGTGTTTCATCGTCAATAAGAAGGTCAGAGGGATACTGTAAACCTGAAGTGAAGCATCGGAATCTATACCTAGAGTCACAGGAATGGGTCAAAACATAGACAGTAAGAAGAGTCAGTCTTCTTGTACTTAAGTCGGCATTGTGCCTTTTGTATTTAATTCCGATGCCATTTCTGTGTTTCATCGTCAATAAGAAGGTCCAAGGGATACAGTAAACCTGAAGTGTAGCATCGGAATCAATAACTTGTGTCACAGGAATGGTTCGAGACATAGACAGTAAGAAGAGCCACTCTTCTTGTACTTAAGTCGGCATTGTGCCTCTTGTATTTAATTCCGATGCAATTTCTGTGCTACATCGTCAATAAGAAGATCAGAGGGATACAGTAAACCTGAAGTGAGGCATCGGAATGTATTACTAGTGTCACAGGAATGGATCAAAACATAGACAGTAAGAAGAGTCAGTCTTCTTGTACCTAGATCGGTATTGTGATTTTGTATCTAATTCCGATGCAATTTCTGTGCTTCATCGTCAATAAGAAGGTCGAAGGGATACAGTAAACCTGGAGTGTAGCATCGGAATCTATAACTAGTGTGACAGGAATGATTCAAATCGTAGACAGTAAGAAGAGTCAGTCTTCGTCTACTTAAGTCGGCATTTTGCCTTTGATATTTAATACCGATGCAATTTCTGTGTTTCATCATCATTAAGAAGGTCCAAGGGATACAGTAAACCTGAAGTGAAGCATCGGAATCCATAACTAGTGTCACAGGATGGTTCAAAATATAGTCAGTAAGAAGAGTCAGTTTTCTTGTACTTAAGTCGGCATTGTGCCTTTTCTATTTAATTCCGATGCAATTTCTGTGTTTCATCGTCAATGAGAAGGTCCAAGGGATACAGTAAACGTGGAGTGAAGCATCGGAATCTATAACTAGTGTCAATGGAATGGTTCAAAACGTAGTCAGTAAGAACGGTCACTCATCTTGTACTTATGTCGGCATTGTGCCTTTTGTATTTAATTCCGTTGCAATTTCTGTGTTTCAACGTCAATAAGAAAGTCAGAGGGATACAGTAAACCTGAAGTGAAGCATCGGAATCTATAACTAGTGTCACAGGCATGGTTCAAAACATAGTCAGTAAGAAGAGTCAGTCTTCTTGTCCTTAAGTCGGCATTGTGCTTTTTCTATTTAATTCCGATGCAATTTCTGTGCTTCATCGTCAACAAGAAGATCCAAGGGATACAGTAAACCTCAAGTGAACCATCGGAATCTGTAACTAGTGTCACAGGAATGGTTAAAATCATAGTCAGTAGAAAGAGTCGGTCTTCATGTACTTAAGTCGGCATTGTGCCTTTTGTCTTTAATTCCGATTCAATTTCTGTGTTTCATCGTCAATAAGGGGGTCCAAGGGATACAGTAAACCTGAAGTGAAGGACCGGAATCTATAACTAGGGTCACAGGAATGGTTCAAATCATGGACAGTAGGAAGAGTCAGTCTTCTTGAACTTAAGTCGGCATTGTGCCTTTTGTATTTCATTCCGATGCAATTTCTGTGTTTCATCGTCAATAAGAAGGTCAGAGGGATACAGTAAACCTGAAGTGAAGCATCAGAATCTATAACTAGTGTCACAGGATCAGTTTAAAACATAGTCAGTAAAAAGAGTCAGTCTTCTTCTACTTAAGTCGGCATTGTGCCTTTTGTATTTAATTATGATGCAATTTCTGTGTTTCATCGTCAATAAGAAGGTCCAAGGGATACAGTAAACCATGAGTGAAGCATCGGAATCTATAAGTAGTGTCACAGGAATGAGTTTAAACATAGACAGTAGGAAGAGTCAGTCATCTTGTACTTAAGTCGGCATTGTGCATTTTGTATTTAATTCCGATGCAATTTCTGTGTTTCATCGTCATTAAGAAGGTCCAAGGGATACAGCAGATCTGAATTGAAGCATCGGAATCTATAACTAGTGGCACAGGAATGGTTAAAACATAGTCAGTAAGAAGCGTCAGTCTTCTTGTACTTCAGTCGGCATTGAGCCTTTTCTATTTAATTCTGATTCAATTTCTGTGTTTCATCGTCAATAAGAAGGTCCAAGGGATACAGTAAACCTGGAGTGAACCACAGGAATCTATAACTAGTGTCACAGGAATGGTTGAAAGCATAGACTGAAAGAAGAGTCAGTCTTCTTGCACTTTAGTCGGCATTGTGCCATTTCTATTTAATTCCGATGCAATTTCTGTGTTTCATCGTCAATAAGAAGGTCCAAGGGATACAGCAAACCTGGAGTGAAGCATCGGAATCTATAACTAGTGTCTCAGGAATGGTTCAAAACATAAACAGTAAGAAGAGTCAGTCTTCTTGTACTTAAGTCGGCATTGTTCCTTTTCCATTTAATTCCGATGCAATTTCTGTGTTTCATCGTCAATAAGAAGGTCCAAGGGATACAGTAAAACTGAAGTCAAGCATCGGAATCTATAATAGTGTCACAGGAATGGTTCAAAACGTAGCAAGTAAGAAGAGTCAGTCTTCTTGTACTTAAGTAGGCATTGTGGCGTTTCTATTTAATTCCGATGCAATTTCTGTGTATCCTCGTCATTAAGAAGGTCAGAGGGATACAGTAAACCTGATGTGTAGCATCGGGATCGATAAGTAGTGTCACAGGAATGGTTCAAAGCATAGACAGTAAGAAGAGTCAATCTTCTTGTACTTAAGTCGGCATTGTGCCTTTTGTATTTAATTCCGATGCAAATTCTGTGTATCATCGTCAATACGAAGGTCCAAGGGATACAGTAAACCTGAAGGGAAGCATCGGAAACTATAACTAGTGTCACAGGAATCATTCAAATCATAGTCAGTAAGAAGAGTCAGTCTTCTTGTACTTAAGTCAGCATTGTGCCTTTTGTATTTAATTCCGATGCAATTTCTGTGTTTCATCGTCAATATGAAGGTCCAAGGGATACAGTAAACCTGGAGTGAAGCATCAGAATCTATAAGTAGTGTCACAGGAATGGTTTTAAACATAGACTGTAGGAAGAGTCAGTCTTCTTGTACTTAAGTCGGCATTGTGCATTTTGTATTTAATTCCGTTGCAATTTCTGTGTTTCATCGTCAATAGGAAGGTCCAAGGGATACAGTAGACCTGAATTGAAGCATCGGAATCTATAACTAGTGTCAGAGATATGGTTCAAAACATAGACAGTAAGAAAATTCAGTCTTCTTGTACTTAAGTCGGCATTGTGCCGTTGTATTTAATTCCGATGCAATTTCTGTGCTTCATCGTCTATAAGAAGATCAGAGGGATACAGTAAACCTGAAGTGAAGCATCGGAATGTATTACTAGTGTCACAGGAATGGTTCAAAACATTGACAGTAGGAAGAGTCAGTCTTCTTGTACTTAAGTCGGCATTGTGCCTTTTGTATTTTATTCCGATGCAATTTCTGTGATTCATCGTCAATAAGAATGTCCATGGGATACAGTAAACCTGAAGTGAAGCATCGGAATCTATAACTAGTGTCACAGGAATGGATCAAAACATAAACAGTAAGAAGAGTCAGTCTTCTTGTACCTAGGTCGGTATTGTGATTTTGTAACTAATTCCGATGCAATTTCTGTGTTTCATCGTCAATAAGAATGTCCAAGGGATACAGTAAACCTGAAGTGAAGCATCGAAAACTATAACTTGTGTCACAGGAATGGTTCAAAACATAGACACTAATTAGAGTCAGTCTTCTTGTACTTAAGTCGTCATTGTGCCTTTTCTATTTAATTCCGATGCAATTTCTGTGTTTCATCGTCAATACGAAAGTCCAAGGGATACAGTAAACCTGAAGTGAAGCATCGGAATCTATAACTAGTGTCACAGGAATGGTTCACATCATAGTCAGGAAGAAGCGTCAGTTTTCTTGTACTTAAGTCGGCATTGTGCCTTTTCTATTTAATTCTGATGCAATTTCTGTGTTTCATCGTCAATAAGAAGGTCCAAGGGGAACAGTAAACCTGAAGTGAAGCATCGGTATCTAATTATAGTGTCACAGAAATGGTTCAAAACATAGACAGTTAGCAGAGTCAGTCTTCTTGTACTTAAGTCGGCATTGTGGCTTTTGTATTATATTCCGACGCAATTTCTGTGTTTCATCGTCAATAAGAAGGTCCCAGGGATACAGTAAACCTGAAGTGAAGCATTGGAATCTATAACTAGTGTCACTGGAATGGTTCAAAGCATAGTCAGTAAGAAGAGTCAGTCTTCTTGTTCTTAAGTCGGCATTGTGCCTTTTGTATTTAATTCCGATGCAATTTCTGTGCTTCATCGTCAATGAGAAGGTCCAAGGGATACAGTAAACGTTTAGTGAAGGATCGGAATCTATAACTAGTGTCAATGGAATGGTTTAAAACGTAGACAGTAAGAAGAGTCAGTCTTCTTGTACTTAAGTCGGCATTGTGGCTTTTGTATTTAATTCCGATACAATTTCTGTGTTTCATCGTCAACAAGAAGGTCCAAGGGATACAGTAAACCTGAAGTGAAGCACCGGAATCTATAACTAGGGTCACAGGAATGGTTCAAATCATGGACAGTAAGAAAAGTCAGTCGTCTTGTACTTAAGTCGGCATTGTGCGTTTTCTATTTACTTCCGATGCAATTTCTGTGTTTCATCGTCACCAAGGAGGTCAGAGGGATACAGTAAACCTAAAGTGAAGCATCCGAATCTATAACTAGTGTCACAGGATCAGTTCAAAACATAGTCAGTAAAAAGAGTCAGTCTTCTTCTACTTAAGTCGGCATTGTGCCTTGTGTATTTAATTCCGATGCAATTTCTGTGTTTCATCGTCAATAAGAAGGTCAGAGGGATACAGTAAACCAGAAGTGTAGCATCGGGATCGATAACTAGTGTCACAGGAGTGGTTCGAAACATAGACAGTAAGGAAAATCAATCTTCTTGTACTTGAGTCGGCTTTGTGCATTTTGAATTTAATTTCATTGCAATTTCTGTGTTTTATCGTCAATAAGAGGGTCAGAGGGATACAGTAAACCTGAAGTGAAGCAACGGAATCTATAACTAGTGTCGCAGGATTGGTTCAAAACATAGTCAGTGAGGGGAGTTAGTCTTTTTGTACTTAAGTCGACATTGTGCCTTTTGTGTTTAATTCCGATGCAAATTCTGTGTTTCATCGTCAATAAGAAGGTCCAAGGGATACCGTAAACCTGAAGTGAAGCATCGGAATCAATAACTAGTGTCACAGGAATGGTTCGAAACATAGACAGTAAGAAGAGTCAATGTTCTTGTACTTAAGTCGGCATTGTGCCTTTTGCATTTAATTCCGATGCAATTTCTGTGTTTCATCGTCAATAAGAAGATCAGAGGGATACAGTAAACCTGAAGTGAAGCATCGGAATGTATTACTAGTGCCACAGGAATGGTTCAAACATTGACAGTAGGAAGAGTCAGTCTTCTTGTACTTAAGTCGGCATTGTGCCTTTTGTATTTTATTCCGATGCAATTTCTGTGATTCATCGTCAATAAGAAGGTCCAAGGGATACAGTAAACCTGAAGTGAAGCAACGGAATCTATTACTAGTGTCACAGGATGGTTTGAAATATAGTCAGTAAGAAGAGTTAGTTTTCTTGTACTTAAGTCGGCATTGTGCCTTTTCTATTTAATTCCGATGCAATTTCTGTGTTTCATCGTCAATGAGAAGGTCCAAGGGATACAGTAAACGTGGAGTGAAGCATCGGAATCTATAACTAGTGTCAATGGAATGGTTCAAAACATAGTCAGCAAGAACGGTCAGTCATCTTGTACTTATGTCGGCATTGTGCCTTTCGTATTTAATTCCGTTGCAATTTCTGTGTTTCATCGTCAATAAGAAGGTCAGAGGGATACAGTAAACCTGAAGTGAAGCATCGGAATCCATAACTAGTGTCACAGGAATGGTTCAAGACATAGTCAGTAAGAAGAGTCAGTCTACTTGTCCTTAAGTCGGCATTGTGCCTTTTGTATTTAATTCCGATGCAATTTCTGTGTTTCATCGTGTATACGAGGGTCCAAAGGGATACAGTAAACCTGAATTGAAGCATCGGAATCTATAACTAGTGTCAGAGGAATGGTTCAAATCATAGACAGTAAGAAAATTCAGTCTTCTTGTACTTAAGTCGGCATTGTGCCGTTGTATTTAATTCCGATGCAATTTCTGTGCTTCTTCGTCTATAAGAAGATCAGAGGGATACAGTAAACCTGAAGTGAAGCATCGGAATGTATTACTAGTGTCACAGGAATGGATCAAAACATAAACAGTAAGAAGAGTCAGTCTTCTTGTACCTAGGCCGGTATTGTGATTTTGTTACTAATTCCGATGCAATTTCTGTGTTTCATCGTCAATAAGAATGTCCAAGGGATACAGTAAACCTGAAGTGAAGCATCGAAAACTATAACTAGTGTCACAGGAATGGTTCAAAACATAGACAGTAATTAGAGTCAGTCTTCTTGTACTTAAGTCGTCATTGTGCCTTTTCTATATAATTCCGATGCAATTTCTGTGTTTCATCGTCAATACGAAAGTCCAAGGGATACAGTAAACCTGAAGTGAAGCATCGGAATCTATAACTAGTGTCACAGGAATGGTTCAAATCATAGTCAGGAAGAAGCGTCAGTTTTCTTGTACTTAAGTCGGCATTGTGCCTTTTCTATTTAATTCTGATGCAATTTCTGTGTTTCATCGTCAATAAGAAGGTCCAAGGGGAACAGTAAACCTGAAGTGAAGCATCGGTATCTATTACTAGTGTCACAGGAATGGTTCAAAACATAGACAGTTAGAAGAGTCAGTCTTCTTGTACTTAAGTCGGCATTGTGGCTTTTGTATTATATTCCGACGCAATTTCTGTGTTTCATCGTCAATAAGAAGGTCCCAGGGATACAGTAAACCTGAAGTGAAGCATTGGAATCTATAACTAGTGTCACAGGAATGGTTCAAAGCATAGTCAGTAAGAAAAGTCAGTCTTCTTGTTCTTAAGTCGGCATTGTGCCTTTTGTATTTAATTCCGATGCAATTTCTGTGCTTCATCGTCAATGAGATGGTCCAAGGGATACAGTAAACGTGGAGTGAAGGATCGGAATCTATAACTAGTGTCAATGGAATGGTTTAAATCATAGTCAGTAAGAACGGTCAGTCATCTTGTACTTATGTCGGCATTGTGCCTTTTGTATTTAAATCCGTTGCAATTTCTGTGTTTCATCGCCAATAAGAAGGTCAGAGGGATACAGTAAACCTGAAGTGAAGCATCGGAATCTATAACTAGTGTCACAGGAACGGTTCAAGACATAGTCAGTAAGAAGAGTCAGTCTTCTTGTCCTTAAGTCGGCATTGTGGATTTTGTATTTAATTCCGATGCAATTTCTGTGTTTCATCGTCTATACGAGGGTCCAAAGGGATACAGTAAACCTAGAGTGAAACATCGGAATCTATAACTAGTGTCACAGGAATGGTTCAAAACATAGACAGTAAGAAGAGTCAGTCTTCTTGTACTTAAGTCGGCATTGTACCTTTTGTATTTAATTCCGATGCAATTTCTGTGCTTCATCGTCAATAAGAAGGTCCAAGGGATACAGTCAACCTCAAGCGAAGCATCGGAATCTTTAACTAGTGCCACAGGAATGGTTAAAATCATAGTCAGTAGAGAGAGTCGGTCTTCATGTACTTAAGTCGGCATTGTGCCTTTTGTATTTAATTCCGATACAATTTCTGTGTTTCATGGTCAACAAGAAGGTCCAAGGGATACAGTAAACCTGAAGTGAAGCACCGGAATCTATAACTAGGGTCACAGGAATGGTTCAAATCATGGACAGTAAGAAAAGTCAGTCGTCTTGTACTTAAGTCGGCATTGTGTCTTTTCTATTTACTTCCGATGCAATTTCTGTGTTTCATCGTCACCAAGGAGGTCAGAGGGATACAGTAAACCTGAAGTGAAGCATCCGAATCTATAACTAGTGTCACAGGATCAGTTCAAACATAGTCAGTAAAAAGAGTCAGTCTTCTTCTACTTAAGTCGGCATTGTGCCTTTTGTATTTAATTCCGATGCAATTTCTGTGTTTCATCGTCAATAAGAAGGTCAGAGGGATACAGTAAACCAGAAGTGTAGCATCGGGATCGATAACTAGTGTCACAGGAGTGGTGCGAAACATAGACAGTAAGGAAAATCATTCTTCTTGTACTTGAGTCGGATTTGTGCATTTTGAATTTAATTTCGTTGCAATTTCTGTGTTTTATCGTCAATAAGAGGGTGAGAGGGATACAGTAAACCTGAAGTGAAGCAACGGAATCTATAACTAGTGTCGCAGGATTGGTTCAAAACATAGACAGTGAGAGGAGTTAGTCTTTTTGTACTTAAGTCGACATTGTGCCTTTTGTGTTTAATTCCGATGCGAATTCTGTGGTTCATCGTCAATAAGAAGGTCCAAGGGATACCGTAAACCTGAAGTGAAGCATCGGAATCAATAACTAGTGTCACAGGAATGGTTCGAAACATAGACTGTAAGAAGAGTCAATGTTCTTGTACTTAAGTCGGCATTGTGCCTTTTGCATTTCATTCCGATGCAATTTCTGTGTTTCATCGTCAATTAGAAGATCAGAGGGATACAGTAAACCTGAAGTGAAGCATCGGAATGTATCACTAGTGTCACAGGAATGGTTCAAACATTGACAGTAGGAAGTGTCAGTCTTCTTGTACTTAAGTCGGCATTGTGCCTTTTGTATTTTATTCCGATGCAATTTCTGTGATTCATCGTCAATAAGAAGGTCCAAGGGATACAGTAAACCTGAAGTGAAGCAACGGAATCTATAACTAGTGTCACAGGATGGTTCGAAATATAGTCAGTAAGAAGAGTTAGTTTTCTTGTACTTAAGTCGGCATTGTGCCTTTTCTATTTAATTCCGATGCAATTTCTGTGTTTCATCGTCAATGAGAAGGTCCAAGGGATCCAGTAAACGTGGAGTGAAGCATCGGAATCTATAACTAGTGTCAATGGAATGGTTCAAAACATAGTCAGCAAGAACGGTCAGTCATCTTGTACTTATGTCGGCATTGTGCCTTTTGTATTTAATTCCGTTGCAATTTCTGTGTTTCATCGTCAATAAGAAGGTCAGAGGGATACGGTAAACCTGAAGTGAAGCATCGGAATCTATAACTAGTGTCACAGGAATGGTTCAAGACATAGTCAGTAAGAAGATTCAGTCTTCTTGTCCTTAAGTCGGCATTGTGCCTTTTGTATTTAATTCCGATGCAATTTCTGTGTTTCATCGTGTATACGAGGGTCCAAAGGGATACAGTAAACCTGGAGTGAAGCATCGGAATCTATAAGTAGTGTCACAAGAATGGTTCACAACATAGACAGTAAGAAGAGTCAGTCTTCTTGTACTTAGTCGGCATTGTACCCTTTGTATTTAATTCCGATGCAATTTCTGTGTTTCATCGTCAATAAGAAGGTCCAAGGCATACAGTAAACCTGAAGTGAAGCACCGGAATCTATAACTAGGGTCACAGGAATGGTTCAAATCAAGGACAGTAGGAAGAGTCAGTCTTCTTGTACTTAAGTCGGCATCGTGCCTTTTGTATATTATTCCGATGCAATTTCTGTGTTTCATCGTCAATAAGAAGGTCCAAGGGATACAGTAAACCTGAAGAGAAGCATCGGAATCTATAACTAGTGTCACAAGAACGGTTCAAAACACAGACAGTAAGAAAAGTCAGTCGTCTTGTACTTAAGATGGCATTGTGCCTTTTCTATTTAATTCTGATGCAATTTCTGTGTTTCATCGTCAGTAAGAAGGTCCAAGGGGAACAGTAAACCTGAAGTGAAGCATCGGTATCTATTACTAGTGTCACAGGAATGGTTCAAGACATAGACAGTTAGAAGAGTCAGTCTTCTTGTACTTAAGTCGGCACTGTGGCTTTTGTATTATATTCCGACGCAATTTCTGTGTTTCATCGTCAATAAGAAGGTCCCAGGGATACAGTAAACCTGAAGTGAAGCATTGGAATCAATAACTAGTGTCACAGGAATGGTTCAAAGCATAGTCAGTAAGAAGAGTCAGTCTTCTTGTTCTTAAGTCGGCATTGTGCCTTTTGTATTTATTTCCGATGCAATTTCTGTGCTTCATCGTCAATGAGAAGGTCCAAGGGATACAGTAAACGTGGAGTGAAGGATCGGAATCTATAACTAGTGTCAATGGAATGGTTTAAATCATAGTCAGTAAGAACGGTCAGTCATCTTATACTTAAGTCGGCATTGTGCCTTTTGTATTTAAATCCGTTGCAATTTCTGTGTTTCATCGCCAATAAGAAGGTCAGAGGGATACAGTAAACCTGAAGTGAAGCATCGGAATCTATAACTAGTGTCACAGGAACGGTTCAAGACATAGTCAGTAAGAAGAGTCAGTCTTCTTGTCCTTAAGTCGGCAATGTGGATTTTGTATTTAATTCCGATGCAATTTCTGTGTTTCATCGTCTATACGAGGGTCCAAAGGGATACAGTAAACCTAGAGTGAAACATCGGAATCTATAACTAGTGTCACAGGAATGGTTCAAAACATAGACAGTAAGAAGTGTCAGTCTTCTTGTACTTAAGTCGGCATTGTACCTTTTGTATTTAATTCCGATGCAATTTCTGTGCTTCATCGTCAATAAGAAGGTCCAAGGGATACAGTCAACCTCAAGCGAAGCATCGGAATCTTTAACTAGTGTCACAGGAATGGTTAAAATCATAGTCAGTAGAGAGAGTCGGTCTTCATGTACTTAAGTCGGCATTGTGCCTTTTGTATTTAATTCCGATACAATTTCTGTGTTTCATCGTCAACAAGAAGGTCCAAGGGATACAGTAAACCTGAAGTGAAGCACCGGAATCTATAACTAGGGTCACAGGAATGGTTCAAATCATGGACAGTAAGAAAAGTCAGTCGTCTTGTACTTAAGTCGGCATTGTGTCTTTTCTATTTACTTCCGATGCAATTTCTGTGTTTCATCGTCACCAAGGAGGTCAGAGGGATACAGTAAACCTGAAGTGAAGCATCCGAATCTATAACTAGTGTCACAGGATCAGTTCAAAACATAGTCAGTAAAAAGAGTCAGTCTTCTTCTACTTAAGTCGGCATTGTGCCTTTTGTATTTAATTCCGATGCAATTTCTGTGTTTCATCGTCAATAAGAACGTCAGAGGGATACAGTAAACCAGAAGTGTAGCATCGGGATCGATAACTAGTGTCACAGGAGTGGTTCGAAACATAGACTGTAAGGAAAATCAATCTTCTTGTACTTGAGTCGGCTTTGTGCATTTTGAATTTAATTTCGTTGCAATTTCTGTGTTTTATCGTCAATAAGAGGGTCAGAGGGATACAGTAAACCTGAAGTGAAGCAACGGAATCTATAACTAGTGTCGCAGGATTGGTTCAAAACATAGTCAGTGAGAGGAGTTAGTCTTTTTGTACTTAAGTCGACATTGTGCATTTTGTGTTTAATTCCGATGCAAATTCTGTGGTTCATCGTCAATAAGAAGGTCCAAGGGATACCGTAAACCTGAAGTGAAGCATCGGAATCAATAACTAGTGTCACAGGAATGGTTCGAAACATAGACAGTAAGAAGAGTCAATCTTCTTGTACTTAAGTCGGCATTGTGCCTTTTGCATTTAATTCCGATGCAATTTCTGTGTTTCATCGTCAATTAGAAGATCAGAGGGATACAGTAAACCTGAAGTGAAGCATCGGAATGTATCACTAGTGTCACAGGAATGGTTCAAACATTGACAGTAGGAAGTGTCAGTCTTCTTGTATTTAAGTCGGCATTGTGCCTTTTGTATTTTATTCCGATGCAATTTCTGTGATTCATCGTCAATAAGAAGGTCCAAGGGATACAGTAAACCTGAAGTGAAGCAACGGAATCTATAACTAGTGTCACAGGATGGTTCGAAATATAGTCAGTAAGAAGAGTTAGTTTTCTTGTACTTAAGTCGGCATTGTGCCTTTTCTATTTAATTCCGATGCAATATCTGTGTTTCATCGTCAATGAGAAGGTCCAAGGGATCCAGTAAACGTGGAGTGAAGCATCGGAATCTATAACTAGTGTCAATGGAATGGTTCAAAACATAGTCAGCAAGAACGGTCAGTCATCTTGTACTTATGTCGGCATTGTGCCTTTTGTATTTAATTCCGTTGCAATTTCTGTGTTTCATCGTCAATAAGAAGGTCAGAGGGATACGGTAAACCTGAAGTGAAGCATCGGAATCTATAACTAGTGTCACAGGAATGGTTCAAGACATAGTCAGTAAGAAGAGTCAGTCTTCTTGTCCTTAAGTCGGCATTGTGCTTTTGTATTTAATTCCGATGCAATTTCTGTGTTTCATCGTGTATACGAGGGTCCAAAGGGATACAGTAAACCTGGAGTGAAGCATCGGAATCTATAACTAGTGTCACAAGATTGGTTCAAAACATAGACAGTAAGAAGAGTCAGTCTTCTTGTACTTAGTCGGCATTGTACCTTTTGTATTTAATTCCGATGCAATTTCTGTGCTTCATCGTCAATAAGAAGGTCCAAGGTATACAGTAAACCTGAAGTGAAGCACCGGAATCTATAACTAGGGTCACAGGAATGGTTCAAATCATGGACAGTAGGAAGAGTCAGTCTTCTTGTACTTAAGTCGGCATCGTGCCTTTTGTATATTATTCCGATGCAATTTCTGTGTTTCATCGTCAATAAGAAGGTCCAAGGGATACAGTAAACCTGAAGAGAAGCATCGGAATCTATGACTAGTGTCACAAGAACGGTTCAAAACACAGACAGTAAGAAAAGTCAGTCGTCTTGTACTTAAGATGGCATTGTGCCTTTTCTATTTACTTCCGATGCAATTTCTGTGTTTCATCGTCACCAAGGAGGTCAGAGGGAAACAGTAAACCTGAAGTGAAGCATCCGAATCTATAACTAGTGTCACAGGATCAGTTCAAAACATAGTCAGTAAAAAGAGTCAGTCTTCTTCTACTTAAGTCGGTATTGTGCCTCTTGTATTTAATTCCGATGCAATTTCTGTGTTTCATCGTCAATAAGAAGGTCAGAGGGATACAGTAAAACTGAAGTCAAGCATCGGAATCTATAATAGTGTCACAGGAATGGTTCATAACGTAGCCAGTAAGATGAGTCAGTCTTCTTGTACTTAAGTAGGCATTGTGGCGTTTCTATTTAATTCCGATGCAATTTCTGTGTTTCCTCGTTATTAAGAAGGTCAGAGGGATACAGTAAACCTGATGTGAAGCATCGGGATTGATAAGTAGTGTCACAGGAATGGTTCAAAGCGTAGACAGTAAGAAGAGTCAATCTTCATGTACTTAAGTCGGCATTGTGCCTTTTGTATTTAATTCCGATGCAAATTCTGTGTATCATCGTCAATACGAAGGTCCAAGGGATACAGTAAACCTGAAGGGAAGCATCGGAATCTATAACTAGTGTCACAGGAATGGTTCAAATCATAGTCAGTAAGAAGAGTCAGTCTTCTTGTACTTAAGTCAGCATTGTGCCTTTTGTATTTAATTCCGATGCAATTTCTGTGTTTCATCGTCAAGATGAAGGTCCAAGGGATACACTAAACCTCGAGTGAAGCATCGGAATCTATAAGTAGTGTCACAGGAATGGTTTTAAACATAGACAGTAGGAAGAGTCAGTCTTCTTGTACTTAAGTCGGCATTGTGCCTTTTGTATTTTATTCCGATGCAATTTCTGTGTTTCAGCGTCAATAAGAAGGTCCAAGGGATACAGTAAACCTGAAGTGTAGCATCGGAATCAATAACTTGTCTCACAGGAATGGTTCGAGACATAGACAGTAAGAAGAGTCACTCTTCTTGTACTTAAGTCGGCATTGTGCCTCTTGTATTTAATTCCGATGCAATTTCTGTGCTTCATCGTCAATAAGAAGAACAGAGGGATACAGTAAACCTGAAGTGAAGCATCGGAATGTATTACTAGTGTCACAGGAATGGTTCAAAACATTGACAGTAGGAAGAGTCAGTCTTCTTGTACTAAAGTCGGCATTGTGCCTTTTGTATTTTATTCCGATGCAATTTCTGTGTTTCATCGTCAATATGAAGGTCCAAGGGATACAGTAAACCTGGAGTGAAGCATCGGAATCTATAAGTAGTGTCACAGGAATGGTTTTAAACATAGACAGTTGGAAGAGTCAGTCTTCTTGTACTTAAGTCGGCATTGTGCATTTTGTATTTAATTCCGGTGCAATTTCTGTGTTTCATCGTCAATAAGAAGGTCCAAGATATACAGTAGACCTGAATTGAAGCATCGGAATCTATAACTAGTGTCAGAGGAATGGTTCAAAACATAGACAGTAAGAAGATTCAGTCTTCTTGTACTTAAGTCGGCATTGTGCCGTTGTATTTAATTCCGATGCAATTTCTGTGTTTCATCGTCAATAAGAAGATCAGAGGAATACTGTAAACCTGAAGTGAAGCATCGGAATCTATACCTAGAGTCACAGGAATGGGCCAAAACATAGACAGTAAGAAGAGTCAGTCTTCTTGTACTTAAGTCGGCATTGTGCCTTTTGTATTTAATTCCGATGCCATATCTGTGTTTCATCGTCAATAAGAAGGTCCAAGGGATACAGTAAACCTGAAGTGTAGCATCGGAATCAGTAACTTGTGTCACAGGAATGGTTCGAGACATAGACAGTAAGAAGAGTCACTCTTCTTGTACTTAAGTCGGCATTGTGCCTCTTGTATTTAATTCCGATGCAATTTCTGTGCTCCATCGTCAATAAGAAGATCAGAGGGATACAGTAAACCTGAAGTGAGGTATCGGAATGTATTACTAGTGTCACAGGAATGGTTCAAAACATTGACAGTAGGAAGAGTCAGTCTTCTTGTACTTAAGTCGGCATTGTGCCTTTTGTATTTTATTCCGATGCAATTTCTGTGATTCATCGTCAATAAGAAGGTCCATGGGATACAGTAAACCTGAAGTCAAGCATCGGAATCTATAACTAGTGTCACAGGAATGGATCAAAACATAGACAGTAAGAAGAGTCAGTCTTCTTGTACCTAGGTCGGTATTGTGATTTTGTATCTAATTCCGATGCAATTTCTGTGCTTCATCGTCAATAAGAAGGTCGAAGGGATACAGTAAACCTGGAGTGTAGCATCGGAATCTATAACTAGTGTGACAGGAATGATTCAAATCATAGACAGTAAGAAGAGTCAGTCTTCGTCTACTTAAGTCGGCATTTTGCCTTTTGTATTTAATACCGATGCAATTTCTGTGTTTCATCATCAATAAGAAGGTCCAAGGGATACAGTAAACCTGAAGTGAAGCATCGGAATCCATAACTAGTGTCACAGGATGGTTCAAAATATTGTCAGTAAGAAGAGTCAGTTTTCTTGTACTTAAGTCGGCATTGTGCCTTTTCTATTTAATTCCGATGCAATATCTGTGTTTCATCGTCAATAAGAAGGTCCAAGGGATACAGTAAACGTGGAGTGAAGCATCGGAATCTATAACTAGTGTCAATGGAATGGTTCAAAACATAGTCAGTAAGAACAATCACTCATCTTGTACTTATGTCGGCATTGTGCCTTTTGTATTTAATTCCGTTGCAATTTCTGTGTTTCAACGTCAATAAGAAGGTCAGAGGGATACAGTAAACCTGAAGTGAAGCATCGGAATCAATAACTAGTGTCACAGGAATGGTTCAAAACATAGACAGTAAGAAGAGTCAATCTTCTTGTACTTAAGTCGGCATTGTGCCTTTTGCATTTAATTCCGATGCAATTTCTGTGTTCATCGTAAATTAGAAGATCAGAGGGATACAGTAAACCTGAAGTGAAGCATCGGAATGTATCACTAGTGTCACAGGAATGGTTCAAACATTGACAGTAGGAAGTGTCAGTCTTCTTGTACTTAAGTCGGCATTGTGCCTTTTGTATTTTATTCCGATGCAATTTCTGTGATTCATCGTCAATAAGAAGGTCCAAGGGATACAGTAAACCTGAAGTGTAGCAACGGAATCTATAACTAGTGTCACAGGATGGTTCGAAATATAGTCAGTAAGAAGAGTTAGTTTTCTTGTACTTAAGTCGGCATTGTGCCTTTTCTATTTAATTCCGATGCAATTTCTGTGTTTCATCGTCAATGAGAAGGTCCAAGGGATCCAGTAAACGTGGAGTGAAGCATCGGAATCTATAATTAGTGTCAATGGAATGGTTCAAAACATAGTCAGCAAGAACGGTCAGTCATCTTGTACTTATGTCGGCATTGTGCCTTTTGTATTTAATTCCGTTGCAATTTCTGTGTTTCATCGTCAATAAGAAGGTCAGAGGGATACGGTAAACCTGAAGTGAAGCATCGGAATCTATAACTAGTGTCACAGGAATGGTTCAAGACATAGTCAGTAAGAAGAGTCAGTCTTCTTGTCCTTAAGTCGGTATTGTGCTTTTGTATTTAATTCCGATGCAATTTCTGTGTTTCATCGTGTATACGAGGGTCCAAAGGAATACAGTAAACCTGGAGTGAAGCATCGGAATCTATAACTAGTGTCACAAGAATGGTTCAAAACATAGACAGTAAGAAGAGTCAGTCTTCTTGTACTTAGTCGGCATTGTACCTTTTGTATTTAATTCCGATGCAATTTTTGTGCTTCATCGTCAATAAGAAGGTCCAAGGCATACAGTAAACCTGAAGTGAAGCACCGGAATCTATAACTAGGGTCACAGGAATGGTTCAAATCATGGACAGTAGGAAGAGTCAGTCTTCTTGTACTTAAGTCTTCATCGTGCCTTTTGTATATTATTCCGATGCAATTTCTGTGTTTCATCGTCAATAAGAAGGTCCAAGGGATACAGTAAACCTGAAGAGAAGCATCGGAATCTATAACTAGTGTCACAAGAACGGTTCAAAACACAGACAGTAAGAAAAGTCAGTCGTCTTGTACTTAAGATGGCATTGTGCCTTTTCTATTTACTTCCGATGCAATTTCTGTGTTTCATCGTCACCAAGGAGGTCAGAGGGAAACAGTAAACCTGAAGTGAAGCATCCGAATCTATAACTAGTGTCACAGGATCAGTTCAAAACATAGTCAGTAAAAAGAGTCAGTCTTCTTCTACTTAAGTCGGTATTGTGCCTCTTGTATTTAATTCCGATGCAATTTCTGTGTTTCATCGTCAATAAGAAGGTCAGAGGGATACAGTAAAACTGAAGTCAAGCATCGGAATCTATAATAGTGTCACAGGAATGGTTCATAACGTAGCCAGTAAGATGAGTCAGTCTTCTTGTACTTAAGTAGGCATTGTGGCGTTTCTATTTAATTCCGATGCAATTTCTGTGTTTCCTCGTTATTAAGAAGGTCAGAGGGATACAGTAAACCTGATGTGAAGCATCGGGATCGATAAGTAGTGTCACAGGAATGGTTCAAAGCGTAGACAGTAAGAAGAGTCAATCTTCATGTACTTAAGTCGGCATTGTGCCTTTTGTATTTAATTCCGATGCAAATTCTGTGTATCATCGTCAATACGAAGGTCCAAGGGATACAGTAAACCTGAAGGGAAGCATCGGAATCTATAACTAGTGTCACAGGAATGGTTCAAATCATAGTCAGTAAGAAGAGTCAGTCTTCTTGTACTTAAGTCAGCATTGTGCCTTTTGTATTTAATTCCGATGCAATTTCTGTGTTTCATCGTCAATATGAAGGTCCAAGGGATACACTAAACCTGGAGTGAAGCATCGGAATCTATAAGTAGTGTCACAGGAATGGTTTTAAACATAGACAGTAGGAAGAGTCAGTCATCTTGTACTTAAGTCGGCATTGTGCCTTTTGTATTTTATTCCGATGCAATTTCTGTGTTTCAGCGTCAATAAGAAGGTCCAAGGGATACAGCAAACCTGAAGTGTAGCATCGGAATCAATAACTTGTGTCACAGGAATGGTTCGAGACATAGACAGTAAGAAGAGTCACTCTTCTTGTACTTAAGTCGGCATTGTGCCTCTTGTATTTAATTCCGATGCAATTTCTGTGCTTCATCGTCAATAAGAAGATCAGAGGGATACAGTAAACCTGAAGTGAAGCATCGGAATGTATTACTAGTGTCACAGGAATGGTTCAAAACATTGACAGTAGGAAGAGTCAGTCTTCTTGTACTAAAGTCGGCATTGTGCCTTTTGTATTTTATTCCGATGCAATTTCTGTGTTTCATCGTCAATATGAAGGTCCAAGGGATACAGTAAACCTGGAGTGAAGCATCGGAATCTATAAGTAGTGTCACAGGAATGGTTTTAAACATAGACAGTTGGAAGAGTCAGTCTTCTTGTACTTAAGTCGGCATTGTGCATTATGTATTTAATTCCGGTGCAATTTCTGTGTTTCATCGTCAATAAGAAGGTCCAAGATATACAGTAGACCTGAATTGAAGCATCGGAATCTATAACTAGTGTCAGAGGAATGGTTCAAAACATAGACAGTAAGAAGATTCAGTCTTCTTGTACTTAAGTCGGCATTGTGCCGTTGTATTTAATTCCGATGCAATTTCTGTGTTTCATCGTCAATAAGAAGATCAGAGGAATACTGTAAACCTGAAGTGAAGCATCGGAATCTATACCTAGAGTCACAGGAATGGGCCAAAACATAGACAGTAAGAAGAGTCAGTCTTCTTGTACTTAAGTCGGCATTGTGCCTTTTGTATTTAATTCCGATGCCATATCTGTGTTTCATCGTCAATAAGAAGGTCCAAGGGATACAGTAAACCTGAAGTGTAGCATCGGAATCAATAACTTGTGTCACAGGAATGGTTCGAGACATAGACAGTAAGAAGAGTCACTCTTCTTGTACTTATGTCGGCATTGTGCCTCTTGTATT
The DNA here is from genome assembly GCF_021461395.2 of Schistocerca americana. Classification (NCBI taxonomy): domain Eukaryota; kingdom Metazoa; phylum Arthropoda; class Insecta; order Orthoptera; family Acrididae; genus Schistocerca; species Schistocerca americana. Next base: position 32,526,077 of record NC_060121.1, read on the forward strand.
TAATTCCGATGCAATTTCTGTGCTCCATCGTCAATAAGAAGATCAGAGGGATACAGTAAACCTGAAGTGAGGTATCGGAATGTATTACTAGTGTCACAGGAATGGTTCAAAGCATTGACAGTAGGAAGAGTCAGTCTTCTTGTACTTAAGTCGGCATTGTGCCATTTGTATTTTATTCCGATGCAATTTCTGTGATTCATCGTCAATAAGAAGGTCCATGGGATACAGTAAACCTGAAGTGAAGCATCGGAATCTATAACTAGTGTCACAGGAATGGATCAAAACATAGACAGTAAGAAGAGTCAGTCTTCTTGTACCTAGGTCGGTATTGTGATTTTGTATCTAATTCCGATGCAATTTCTGTGCTTCATCGTCAATAAGAAGGTCGAAGGGATACAGTAAACCTGGAGTGTAGCATCGGAATCTATAACTAGTGTGACAGGAATGATTCAAATCATAGACAGTAAGAAGAGTCAGTCTTCGTCTACTTAAGTCGGCATTTTGCCTTTTGTATTTAATACCGATGCAATTTCTGTGTTTCATCATCAATAAGAAGGTCCAAGGGATACAGTAAACCTGAAGTGAAGCATCGGAATCCATAACTGGTGTCACAGGATGGTTCAAAATATTGTCAGTAAGAAGAGTCAGTTTTCTTGTACTTAAGTCGGCATTGTGCCTTTTCTATTTAATTCCGATGCAATATCTGTGTTTCATCGTCAATGAGAACGTCCAAGGGATACAGTAAACGTGGAGTGAAGCATCGGAATCTTTAACTAGTGTCAATGGAATGGTTCAAAACATAGTCAGTAAGAACAATCACTCATCTTGTACTTATGTCGGCATTGTGCCTTTTGTATTTAATTCCGTTGCAATTTCTGTGTTTCAACGTCAATAAGAAGGTCAGAGGGATACAGTAAACCTGAAGTGAAGCATCGGAATCTATAACTAGTATCACAGGAATGGTTCAAAACATAGTCAGTAAGAAGAGTCAGTCTTCTTGTCCTTAAGTCGGCATTGTGCCTTTTGTATTAAATTCCGATGCAATTTCTGTGTTTCATCGTCTATACGAGGGTCCAAGGGATACAGTAAACCAGGAGTGAAGCAACGGAAACTATAACTAGGGTCACAGGAATGGTTCAAATCATGGACAGTAGGAAGTGTCAGTCTTCTTGAACTTAAGTCGGCATTGTGCCTTTTGTATTTCATTCCGATGCAATTTCTGTGCTTCATCGTCAATAAGAAGGTCAGAGGGATACAGTAAACCTGAAGTGAAGCATCCGAATCTATAACTAGTGTCACAGGATCAGTTTAAAACATAGTCAGTAAAAAGAGTCAGTCTTCTTCTACTTAAGTCGGCATTGTGCCTTATGTATTTAATACCGATGCATTTTCTGTGTTTCATCGTCAATAAGGAGGCCAAGGGATACAGTAAACCTGAAGTGAAGCACCGGAATCTATAACTAGGGTCACAGGAATGGTTCAAATCATGGACAGTAGGAAGTGTCAGTCTTCTTGAACTTAAGTCGGCATTGTGCCTTTTGTATTTCATTCCGATGCAATTTCTGTGCTTCATCGTCAATAAGAAGGTCCGAGGGATACAGTAAACCTGAAGTGAAGCATCCGAATCTATAACTAGTGTCACAGGATCAGTTTAAAACATAGTCAGTAAAAAGAGTCAGTCTTCTTCTACTTAAGTCGGCATTGTGCCTTATGTATTTAATTCCGATGCATTTTCTGTGTTTCATCGTCAATAAGAAGGTCCAAGGGATACAGTAAACCTGGAGTGAAGCACAGGAATCTATAACTAGTGTCACAGGAATGGTTGAAAGCATAGACTGAAAGAAGAGTCAATCTTCTTGTACTTTAGTCGGCATTGTGCCATTTCTATTTAATTCCGATGCAATTTCTGTGTTTCATCGTCAATAAGAAGGTCCAAGGGATACAGCAAACTTGGAGTGAAGCATCGGAATCTATAACTAGTGTCTCAGGAATGGTTCAAAACATAAACAGTAAGAAGAGTCAGTCTTCTTGTACTTAAGTCGGCATTGTTCCTTTTCTATTTAATTCCGATGCAATTTCTGTGTTTCATCGTCAATAAGAAGGTCCAAGGGATACAGTAAAACTGAAGTCAAGCATCGGAATCTATAATAGTGTCACAGGAATGGTTCAAAACGTAGCCAGTAAGAAGAGTCAGTCTTCTTGTACTTAAGTAGGCATTGTGGCGTTTCTATTTAATTCCGATGCAATTTCTGTGTATCCTCGTCATTAAGAAGGTCAGAGGGATACAGTAAACCTGATGTGAAGCATCGGGATCGATAAGTAGTGTCACAGGAATGGTTCAAAGCATAGACAGTAAGAAGAGTCAATCTTCTTGTACTTAAGTCGGCATTGTGCCTTTTGTATTTAATTCCGATGCAAATTCTGTGTATCATCGTCAATACGAAGGTCCAAGGGATACAGTAAACCTGAAGGGAAGCATCGGAATCTATAACTAGTGTCACAGGAATGGTTCAAATCATAGTCAGTAAGAAGAGTCAGTCTTCTTGTACTTAAGTCAGCATTGTGCCTTTTGTATTCAATTCCGATGCAATTTCTGTGTTTCATCGTCAATATGAAGGTCCAAGGGATACAGTAAACCTGGAGTGAAGCATCGGAATCTGTAAGTAGTGTCACAGGAATGGTTTTATACATAGACAGTAGGAAGAGTCAGTCTTCTTGTACTTAAGTTGGCATTGTGCATTTTTTATTTAATTCCGGTGCAATTTCTGTGTTTCATCGTCAATAGGAAGGTCCAAGGGATACAGTAGACCTGAATTGAAGCATCGGAATCTATAACTAGTGTCAGAGGAATGGTTCAAAACATAGACAGTAAGAAAATTCAGTCTTCTTGTACTTAAGTCGGCATTGTGCCGTTGTATTTAATTCCGATGCAATTTCTGTGCTTCATCGTCTATAAGAAGATCAGAGGGATACAGTAAACCTGAAGTTAAGCATCGGAATGTATTACTAGTGTCACAGGAATGGTTCAAAACATTGACAGTAGGAAGAGTCAGTCTTCTTGTACTTAAGTCGGCATTGTGCCTTTTGTATTTTATTCCGATGCAATTTCTGTGATTCATCGTCAATAAGAAGGTCCATGGGATACAGTAAACCTGAAGTGAAGCATCGGAGTCTATAACTAGTGTCACAGGAATGGATCAAAACATAAACAGTAAGAAGAGTCAGTCTTCTTGTACCTAGGTCGGTATTGTGATTTTGTATCTAATTCCGATGCAATTTCTGTGTTTCATCGTCAATAAGAATGTCCAAGGGATACAGTAAACCTGAAGTGAAGCATCGAAAACTATAACTAGTGTCTTAGGAATGGTTCAAAACATAGACAGTAATTAGAGTCAGTCTTCTTGTACTTAAGTCGTCATTGTGCCTATTCTATTTAATTCCGATGCAATTTCTGTGTTTCATCGTCAATACGAAGGTCCTAGGGATACAGTAAACCGGAAGTGAAGCATCGGAATCTATAACTAGTGTCACAGGAATGGTTCAAATCATGGACAGTAAGAAAAGTCAGTCGTCTTGTACTTAAGTCGGCATTGTGCCTTTTCTATTTACTTCCGATGCAATTTCTGTGTTTCATCGTCACCAAGGAGGTCAGAGGGATACAGTAAACCTGAAGTGAAGCATCCGAATCTATAACTAGTGTCACAGGATCAGTTCAAAACATAGTCAGTAAAAAGAGTCAGTCTTCTTCTACTTAAGTCGGCATTGTGCCTTTTTTATTTAATTCCGATGCAATTTCTGTGTTTCATCGTCAATAAGAAGGTCAGAGGGATACAGTAAACCAGAAGTGTAGCATCGGGATCGATAACTAGTGTCACAGGAGTGGTTCGAAACATAGACAGTAAGGAAAATCAATCTTCTTGTACTTGAGTCGGCTTTGTGCATTTTGAATTTATTTTCGTTGCAATTTCTGTGTTTTATCGTCAATAAGAGGGTCAGAGGGATACAGTAAACCTGAAGTGAAGCAACGGAATCTATAACTAGTGTCGGAGGATTGGTTCAAAACATAGTCAGTGAGAGGAGTTAGTCTTTTTGTACTTAAGTCGACATTGTGCCTTTTGTGTTTAATTCCGATGCAAATTCTGTGTTTCATCGTCAATAAGAAGGTCCAAGGGATACCGTAAACCTGAAGTGAAGCATCGGAATCAATAACTAGTGTCACAGGAATGGTTCGAAACATAGACAGTAAGAAGAGTCAATCTTCTTGTACATAAGTCGGCATTGTGCCTTTTGCATTTAATTCCGAAGCAATTTCTGTGTTTCATCGTCAATAAGAAGATCAGAGGGATACAGTAAACCTGAAGTGAAGCATCGGAATGTATTACTAGTGTCACAGGAATGGTTCAAACATTGACAGTAGGAAGAGTCAGTCTTCTTGTACTTAAGTCGGCATTGTGCCTTTTGTATTTTATTCCGATGCAATTTCTGGGATTCATCGTCAATAAGAAGGTCCAAGGGATACAGTAAACCTGAAGTGAAGCATCGGAATCTATAACTAGTGTCACAGGATGGTTCGAAATATAGTCAGTAAGAAGAGTTAGTTTTCTTGTACTTAAGTCGGCATTGTGCCTTTTCTATTTAATTCCGATGCAATTTCTGTGTTTCATCGTCAATGAGAAGGTCCAGGGGATACAGTAAACGTGGAGTGAAGCATCGGAATCTATAACTAGTGTCAATGGAATGGTTCAAAACATAGTCAGCAAGAACGGTCAGTCATCTTGTACTTATGTCGGCATTGCGCCTTTTGTATTTAATTCCGTTGCAATTTCTGTGTTTCATCGTCAATAAGAAGGTCAGAGGGATACAGTAAACCTGAAGTGAAGCAACGGAATCTATAACTAGTGTCGGAGGATTGGTTCAAAACAGAGTCAGTGAGAGGAGTTAGTCTTTTTGTACTTAAGTCGACATTGTGCCTTTTGCATTTAATTCCGATGCAATTTCTGTGTTTCATCGTGTATACGAGGGTCCAAAGGGATACAGTAAACCTGGAGTGAAGCATCGGAATCTATAACTAGTGTCACAGGAATGGTTCAAAACATAGACAGTAAGAAGAGTCAGTCTTGTTGTACTTAGTCGGCATTGTACCTTTTGTATTTAATTCCGATGCAATTTCTGTGCTTCATCGTCAATAAGAAGGTCCAAGGGATACAGTAAACCTAAAGTGAAGCATCGGAATCTTTAACTAGTATCACAGGAATGGTTAAAATCATAGTCAGTAGAAAGAGTCGGTCTTCATGTACTTAAGATGGCATTGTGCCTTTTCTATTTACTTCCGATGCAATTTCTGTGTTTCATCGTCACCAAGGAGGTCAGAGGGAAACAGTAAACCTGAAGTGAAGCATCCGAATCTATAACTAGGGTCACAGGATCAGTTTAAAACATAGTCAGTAAAAAGAGTCAGTCTTCTTCTACTTAAGTCGGCATTGTGCCTCTTGTATTTAATTCCGATGCAATTTCTGTGTTTCATCGTCAATAAGAAGGTCAGAGGGATACAGTAAACCAGAAGTGAAGCATCGGGATCGATAACTAGTGTCACAGGAATGGTTCAAAGCATAGACAGTAAGAAGAGTCAATCTTCTTGTACTTGAGTCGGCTTTGTGCATTTTGAATTTAATTTCGTTGCAATTTCTGTGTTTTATCGTCAATAAGAGGGTCAGAGGGATACAGTAAACCTGAAGTGAAGCAACGGAATCTATAACTAGTGTCGCAGGAATGGTTTAAATCATAGTCAGTAAGAGGAGTTAGTCTTTTTGTACCTAAGTCGACATTGTGACTTTTGTGTTTAATTCCGATGCAATTTCTGTGTTTCATCGTCAATAAGAAGGTCCAAGGGATACAGTAAACCTGAAGTGAAGCATCGGAATCAATAACTAGTGTCACAGGAATGGTTCGAAACATAGACAGTAAGAAGAGTCAATCTTCTTGTACTTAAGTCGGCATTGTACCTTTTGCATTTAATTCCGAAGCAATTTCGGTGTTTCATCGTCAATAAGAAGATCAGAGGGATACAGTAAACCTGAAGTGAAGCATCGGAATGTATTACTAGTGTCACAGGAATGGTTCGAACATTGACAGTAGGAAAAGTCAGTCTTCTTGTACTGAAGTCGGCAATATGCCTTTTGTATTTTATTCCGATGCAATTTCTGTGATTCATCGTCAATAAGAAGGTCCAAGGGATGCAGTAAACCTGAAGTGAAGCATCGGAGTCTATAACTAGTGTCACAGGAGTGGTTCAAAACATAGACAGTAAGAAGAGTCTGTGTTCTCGTACCTAAGTCGGTGCTGTGATTTTGTATCTAATTCCGATGCAACTTCTGTGTTTCATTGTCAATAAATATGTCCAAGGGATACAGTATACCTGAAGTGAAGCATCGAAAACTATAACTAGTGTCACAGGAATGGTTCATACATAGACAGTAATTAGATTCAGTCTTCTTGTACTTAAGTCGGCATTGTGACTTTTCTATTTAATTCCGATGCAATTTCTGTGTTTCATCGTCAATACGATGGTCCAAGGGATACAGTAAACCTGAAGTGAAGCATCGGAATGTATAAGTAGTGTCACAGGAATGGTTCAAATCATAGTCAGTATGAAGAGTCAGTCTTCTTGTAGTTAAGTCGGCTTTGTGCCTTTTGTATTTAATTCCACTGCAATTTCTGTGTTTCATCGTCAATAAGAAGGTCCAAGGGATACAGTAAACCATGAGTGAAGCATCGGAATCTATAAGTAGTGTCACAGGAATGGGTTTAGACATATACAGTAGAAAGAGTCAGACATCTTGTACTTAAGTCTGCATTGTGCATTTTGTATTTAATTCCGATGCAATTTCTATGTTTCATCGTCATTAAGAAGGTCCAAGGGATACAGCAGACCTGAATTGAAGCATCGGAATCTATAACTAGTGTCACAGGAATGGTTCAAAACATAGTCAGTAAGAAGCGTCAGTCTTCTTGTACTTAAGTCTGCATTGTGCCTTTTCTATTTAATTCTGATGCAATTTCCGTGTTTCATCGTCAATAAGAAGGTCCAAGGGATACAGTAAACCGGGAGTGAAGCACCGGAATCTATAACTAGTGTCACAGGAATGGTTCAAAACATAGACTGTAAGAAGTGTCAGTATTCTTGTACTTTAGTCGGCATTGTGCCTTTTCTATGTAATTCCGATGCAATTTCTGTGTTTCATCGTCAATAACAAGGTCCAAGGGATACAGCAAACCTGGAGTGAAGCATCGGAATCTATAACTAGTGTCACAGGAATAGTTCAACACATAAACAGTAAGAAGAGTCAGTCTTCTTGTACTTAAGTCGGCATTGTTCCTTTTCTATTTAATTCCGATGCAATATCTGTGTTTCATCGTCAATAAGAAGGTCCACGCGATACAGTCAAACTGATGTGAAGCATCGGAATCTATAACTAGTGTCACAGGATCAGTTTAAAACATAGTCAGTAAAAAGAGTCAGTCTTCTTCTACTTAAGTCGGCATTGTGCCTCTTGTTTTTAATTCCGATGCAATTTCTGTGTTTCATCGTCAATAAGAAGGTCAGAGGGATACAGTAAACCAGAAGTGAAGCATCGGGATCGATAACTAGTGTCACAGGAATGGTTCAAAGCATAGACAGAAAGAAGAGTCAATCTTCTTGTACTTGAGTCGGCTTTGTGCATTTTGAATTTAATTTCGTTGCAATTTCTGTGTTTTATCGTCAATAAGAGGGTCAGAGGGATACAGTAAACCTGAAGTGAAGCAACGGAATCTATAACTAGTGTCGCAGGAATGGTTTAAATCATAGTCAGTAAGAGGAGTTAGTATTTTTGTACTTAAGTCGACATTGTGACTTTTGTGTTTAATTCCGATGCAATTTCTGTGTTTCATCGTCAATAAGAAGGTCCAAGGGATACAGTAATGCTGAAGTGAAGCATCGGAATCAATAACTAGTGTCACAGGAATGGTTCGAAACATAGACAGTAAGAAGAGTCAATCTTCTTGTACTTAAGTCGGCATTGTACCTTTTGCATTTAATTCCGAAGCAATTTCGGTGTTTCATCGTCAATAAGAAGATCAGAGGGATACAGTAAACCTGAAGTGAAGCATCGGAATGTATTACTAGTGTCACAGGAATGGTTCGAACATTGACAGTAGGAAAAGTCAGTCTTCTTGTACTGAAGTCGGCATTATGCCTTTTGTATTTTATTCCGATGCAATTTCTGTGATTCATCGTCAATAAGAAGGTCCAAGGGATGCAGTAAACCTGAAGTGAAGCATCGGAGTCTATAACTAGTGTCACAGGAATGGTTCAAAACATAGACAGTAAGAAGAGTCTGTGTTCTCGTACCTAAGTCGGTGCTGTGATTTTGTATCTAATTCCGATGCAACTTCTGTGTTTCATTGTCAATAAATATGTCCAAGGGATACAGTATACCTGAAGTGAAGCATCGAAAACTATAACTAGTGTCACAGGAATGGTTCATACATAGACAGTAATTAGATTCAGTCTTCTTGTACTTAAGTCGGCATTGTGACTTTTCTATTTAATTCCGATGCAATTTCTGTGTTTCATCGTCAATACGATGGTCCAAGGGATACAGTAAACCTGAAGTGAAGCATCGGAATGTATAAGTAGTGTCACAGGAATGGTTCAAATCATAGTCAGTATGAAGAGTCAGTCTTCTTGTAGTTAAGTCGGCTTTGTGCCTTTTGTATTTAATTCCAATGCAATTTCTGTGTTTCATCGTCAATAAGAAGGTCCAAGGGATACAGTAAACCATGAGTGAAGCATCGGAATCTATAAGTAGTGTCACAGGAATGGGTTTAGACATATACAGTAGAAAGAGTCAGACATCTTGTACTTAAGTCGGCATTGTGCATTTTGTATTTAATTCCGATGCAATTTCTATGTTTCATCGTCATTAAGAAGGTCCAAGGGATACAGCAGACCTGAATTGAAGCATCGGAATCTATAACTAGTGTCACAGGAATGGTTCAAAACATAGTCAGTAAGAAGCGTCAGTCTTCTTGTACTTAAGTCAGCATTGTGCCTTTTCTATTTAATTCTGATGCAATTTCCGTGTTTCATCGTCAATAAGAAGGTCCAAGGGATACAGTAAACCGGGAGTGAAGCACCGGAATCTATAACTAGTGTCACAGGAATGGTTCAAAACATAGACTGTAAGAAGTGTCAGTATTCTTGTACTTTAGTCGGCATTGTGCCTTTTCTATGTAATTCCGATGCAATTTCTGTGTTTCATCGTCAATAACAAGGTCCAAGGGATACAGCAAACCTGGAGTGAAGCATCGGAATCTATAACTAGTGTCACAGGAATAGTTCAACACATAAACAGTAAGAAGAGTCAGTCTTCTTGTACTTAAGTCGGCATTGTTCCTTTTCTATTTAATTCCGATGCAATATCTGTGTTTCATCGTCAATAAGAAGGTCCAAGCGATACAGTCAAACTGATGTGAAGCATCGGAATCGATAACTAGTGTCACAGGAATGGTTCAAAACATAGTCAGTAAGAAGAGTCAGTCTTCTTGTTCTTAAGTCGGCATTGTGCCTTTTGTATTTAATTCCGATGCAATTTCTGTGCTTCATCGTCAATAAGAAGGTCGAAGGGATACAGTATACCTGGAGTGTAGCATCGAAATCTATAACTAGTGTGACAGGAATGATTCAAAACATAGACAGTAAGAAGAGTCAGTCTTCGTGTACTTAAGTCGGCATTTTGCCTTTTGTATTTAATTCCGATGCAATTTCTGTGTTTCATCATCAATAAGAAGGTCCAAGGGATACAGTAAACCTGAAGTGAAGCATCGGAATCTATAACTAGTGTCACAGGATGGTTCAAAATATAGTCAGTAAGAAGAGTCAGTTTTCTTGTACTTAAGTCGGCATTGTGCCTTTTCGATTTAATTCCGATGCAATTTCTGTGTTTCATCGTCAATGAGAAGGTCCAAGGGATACAGTAAACGTGGAGTGAAGCATCGGAATCTATAACTAGTGTCAATGGAATGGTTCAAAACATAGTCAGTAAGAACGGTCACTCATCTTGTACTTATGTCGGCATTGTGCCTTTTGTATTTAATTCCGTTGCAATTTCTGTGTTTCAACGTCAATAAGAAGGTCAGAGGGATACAGTAAACCTGAAGTGAAGCATCGGAATCTATAACTAGTGTCACAGGAATGGTTCAAACTCAGTCAGTAAGAAGAGTCAGTCTTCTTGTCCTTAAGTCGGCATTGTGCCTTTTGTATGTAATTCCGAAGCAATTTCTGTGTGTCATTGTCTATACGAGGGTCCAAGGGATACAGTAAACCTGGAGTGAAGCATCGGAATCTGTAACTAGTGTCACAGGAATAATTCAAAACATAGACAGTAGGAAGAGTCAGTCTTCTTGTACTTAAGTCGGCATTGTACCTCTTGTATTTAATTCCGATGCAATTGCTGTGCTTCATCGTCAATAAGAAGATCCAAGGGATACAGTAAACCTCAAGTGAAGCATCGGAATCTTTAACTAGTGTCACAGGAATGGTTAAAATCATAGTCAGTAGAAAGAGTCGGTCTTCATGTACTTAAGTCGGCATTGTGCCTTTTGTATTTAATTCCGATGCAATTTCTGTGTTTCATCGTCAATAAGAAGGTCAGAGGGATACAGTAATCCTGAAATGAAGCATCGGAATCTACGACTAGTGTCACAGGAATGGTTCAAAGCATAGTCAGTAAGAAGAGTCAGTCTCCATGTACTTAGGTCGGCATTGTGCTTTTTGTATTTTATTCCGATGCAATTTCTGTGTTTCATCGTCAATAAGAAGGTCCAAGGGGTACAGTAAACCTGTAGTGAAGCATCGGTATCTATAACTAGTGTCGCAGGGACGGTTCAAAACATAGACAGTAAGATGAGTCAGTTTCTTGTACTTAAGTCATCATTGTGCATTTTCTATTTAATTCTGATGCAATTTCTGTGTTTCATCGTCAATAAGACGGTCCAAGGGATACAGTAAACCTGGAGTGAAGCATCGGAATCTATAACTAGTGTCACAGAAATGTTTCAAATCATAGACAGTAAGAAGACTCAGACTTCTTTTACTTAAGTCGGCATTGTGCCTTCTGTATTTAATTCATATGCAATTTCTGTGTTTCATCGTCAATAAGAAGGTCCAAGGGATACAGTAAACGTGGGTTGAAGCGTCGGAGACTATAACTAGTGTCACAGGAATGGTTCAAAACATAGGCAGTAAGATGATTGAGTCTTCTTGTACTTAAGTCGGCATTGTGAATTTGTATTTAATTCCGACGCAATTTCTGTGTTTCATCATCAATAAGGAGGTCAGAGGGGTACAGTAAACCTGGAGTGAAGCACCGGAAACTATAACTAGTGTCACAGGAATGGTTTAAAACATAGACAGTAAGAAGAGACAGACTTCTTTTACTGAAGTCGGCATTGTGCCTTCTGTATTTAATTCCGATGCAATTTCTGTGTTTCATCGTCAATAAGAAGATCCAAGGGATTCAGTAAACGTGGAGTGAAGCGTCGGAGACTATAACTTGTGTCACAGGAATGGTTCAAAACATAGTCAGTTAGAAGAGTCAGTCTTCTTAAACTTATGTCATCATTGTGCATTTTCTATTTAATTCCGATGCAATTTCTGTGTTTCATCGTCAATAAGACGGTCAGAGGTATACAGTAAACCTGAAGTGAAGCATCGGAATCTATAACTAGTGTCACAGGAATGGTTCAAAACTTAGACAGTTGGAAGAGTCAGTCTCCTTGTACTTAAGTCGGCATTGTGCCTCTTGTATTTAATTCCGATGCAATTTCTGTGTTTCATCGTCAATAAGAAGGTCAGAGGGACACAGTAAACCTGCTGTGAAGCATCGGAATCAATAACTAGTGTCACAGGAATGGTTCAAAACATAGTCAGTAAGAAGAGTCAGTCCTCTTATACTTAAGTCGGCATTCAGCCTTTTGTGTTTAATTCCGATGCAATTTCTGTGTTTCATCGTCAATAAGAAGGTCCAAGGGATACAGTAGACCTGAATTGAAGCTTTGGAATCTATAACTAGTGTCACAGGAATGGTTCAAAACATAGACAGTAAGAAGAGTCAGTCTTCTTATACTTAGGTCGGCATTGTGCCTTTTGTATTTAATTCCGATGCAATTTCTGTGTTTCATCGTCAATAAGAAGGTCAGAGGGATACAGTAAACCTGAAGTAAAGCATCGTAATCTATAACTAGAGTCACAGGAATAGTTCAAAACATAGACAGTAAGAAGAGTCAGTCTTCTTGTACTTAAGTTGGCATTGTGCCTTTTGTATTCAATTCCGATGCAATTTCTGTGTTTCATCATCAATAAGGAGGTCAGAGGGATCCAGTAAACCTGGAGTGAAGCACCGGAATCTATAACTAGTGTCACAGGAATGGTTCAAAACATAGACAGTAAGAAGAGTCAGTCTTCTTGTACTTAAGTCGGCATTGTGCCTTTTGTATTTAATTCCGATGCAATTTCTGTGTTTCATCGTCAATAAGAAGGTCAGAGGGATTCAGTAATCCTGAAATGAAGCATCGGAATCTACGACTAGTGTCACAGGAATGGTCCAAAGCATAGTCAGTAAGAAGAGTCAGTCTCCATGTTCTTAGGTCGGCATTGTGCTTTTTGTATTTAATTCCGATGCAATTTCTGTGTTTCATCGTCAATAAGAAGGTCCAAGGGGTACAGTAAACCTGTAGTGAAGCATCGGTATCTATAACTAGTGTCACAGGGACGGTTCAAAACATAGACAGTACGATGAGTCAGTATTCTTGTACTTATGTCTGCATTGTGCCTTTTGTATTTAATTCCGATGCAATTTCTGTGTTTCATCGTCAATAAGAAGGTCCAAGGGATACAGTAAACCTGAAGTGAAGCATCGGAATCTATAACTAGTGTCACAGGAATGGTTCTAAACATAGTCAGTAAGAAGAGTCAGTCTTCTTGTACTTAAGTCATCATTGTGCATTTTCTATTTAATTCTGATGCAATTTCTGTGTTTCATCGTCAATAAGACGGTCCAAGGGATACAGTAAACCTGGAGTGAAGCATCGGAATCTATAACTAGTGTCACAGAAATGGTTCAAATCATAGACAGTAAGAAGAGTCAGACTTCTTTTACTTAAGTCGGCATTGTGCCTTCTGTATTTAATTCCTATGCAATTTCTGTGTTTCATCGTCAATAAGAAGGTCCAAGGGATACAGTAAACGTGGAGTGAAGCGTCGGAGACTATAACTAGTGTCACAGGAATGGTTCAAAGATTATGCAGTAAGATGATTGAGTCTTCTTGTACTTATTTCGGCATTGTGCCTTTTGTATTTAATTCCGATGCAATTTCTGTGTTTCATCGTCAATAAGAAGGTCAGAGGGATACAGTAAACCCGAAGTGAAGCATCGGAATCTATAACTAGCGTCACACGAATGGTTCAAAACATAGACAGTTGGAAGAGTCAGTCTTCTTATACTTATGTCGGCATTGTGCCTTTTGTATTTAATTCCGATGCAATTTCTGTGTTTCATCGTAAATAAGAAGGTCCAAGGGATACAGTAAACCTGAAATGAACCATCGGAATCTATAACTAGTGTCACAGGAATGGTTCAAATCATAGACAGTAGGAAAAGTCAGTCTACATGTATTTAAGTAGGCATTGTGCCTTTTGTATTTATTTGCGATGCAATTTCTGTGTTTCATCGTCAATAACAAGGTCAGAGGGATACAGTAAACCTGATGTGAAGCATCGGAATATATAAGTAGTGTCACAGGAGTGGTTCAAAACATAGTCAGTAAGAAGAGTCAGTCTTCTTATACTTCAGTCGGCATTCTGCCTTTTGTATTTAATTCCGATGCAAGTTCTGTGTTTCATCGTCAATAAGAAGGTCCACGTCATACAGTAGACCTGAATTGAAGCATCGGAATCTATAACTAGTGTCACAGGTATGGTTCAAAACATAGACAGTAAGAAGACTCAGTCTTCTTGTATTTAGGTCGGCATTGTGCTTTTTCTATTTAATTCCGATGCAATTTCTGTGTTTCATCGTCAATAAGAAGGTCCAAGGGATACAGTAAACCTGGAGAGAAGCATCGGACTCTATAACTAGTGTCACAGAAATGGTTCAAAGCATAGACAGTAAGATGAGTCAGTCTTCTTGTACTTAGGTCGGCATTGTGCCTTTTGTATTTATTTCCGATGCAATTTCTGTGTTTCATCGTCATTAAGAAGGTCAGAGGGATACAGTAATCCTTTAATGAAGCATCGGAATCTACGACTAGTGTCACAGGAATGGTTCAAAGCATAGTCAGTAAAAAGAGTCAGTCTCCTTGTATTTAGGTCGGCATTGTGCATTTTGTATTTAATTCCGATGCAATTTCTGTGTTTCATCGTCAATAAGAAGGTCCAAGGGATACAGTAAACCTGTAGTGAAGCATCGGTATCTATAACTAGTGTCACAGGGACGGTTCAAAACATAGCCAGTAAGATGAGTCAGTATTCTTGTACTGAAGTCGGAATTGTGCCTTTTCTATTTAATTCCGATGCAATTTCTGTGTTTCATCGTCAATAAGAAGGTCCTAGGGATACAGTAAACCTGAAGTGAAGCATCGGAATCAATAACTAGTGTCACAGGAATGGTTCAAAATATAGTCAGTAAGAAGAGTCAGTCTTCTTGTACTTAAGTCATCATTGTGCATTTTCTATTTAATTCTGATGCAATTTCTGTGTTTCATCGTCAATAAGATGGTCCAAGGGATACAGTAAACCTGGAGTGAAGCATTGGAATCTATAACTAGTGTCACAGAAATGGTTCAAATCATAGACAGTAAGAAGAGTCAGACTTCTTTTACTTAAGTCGGCATTGTGCCTTCTGTATTTAATTCCGATGCAATTTCTGTGTTTCATCGTCAATAAGAAGGTCCAAGGGATACAGTAAACCTGGAGTGAAGCATCGGAGCCTATAACTAGTGTCACAGGAATGGTTCAAAACATAGACAGTAAGATGATTGAGTCTTCTTGTACTTATTTCGGCATTGTGCCTCTTGTATTTAATTCCGATGCAATTTCTGTGTTTCATCGTCAATAAGAAGGTCAGAGGGATACAGTAAACCTTATGTGAAGCATCGGAATCTAAAACAAGTGTCACAGGAATGGTTCAAAACATAGTCAGGAAGAAGAGTCAGTCTTCTTGTACTTAAGTCGGCATTGTGAATTTGTATTTAATTCCGATGCAATTTCTGTGTTTCATCGTCAATAAGATGGTCCAAGGTATACAGTAAACCTGGAAGTAAGCATCGGAATCTATAACTAGTGTCACAGGGACGGTTCAAAGCATAGACAGTAATATGAGTCAGAATTCTTGCACTTTAGTCGGCATTGTGCTTATTGTATTTAATTCCAATGCAAATTCTGTGTATCATCGTCAATAAGAAGGTCAGGGGGATACAGTAAACCCGAAGTGAAGCATCTGAATCTATAACTAGCGTCACACGAATGGTTCAAAACATAGACAGTTGGAAGAGTCAGTCTTCTTATACTTATGTCGGCATTGTGCCTTTTGTATTTAACTCCGATGCAAGTTCTGTGTTTCATCGTCAATAAGGAGGTCCAAGGGATACAGTAGACGTGAATTGAAGCATCGGAATCTATAACTAGTGTCACAGGTATGGTTCAAAACATAGACAGTACGAAGAGTCAGTCTTCTTGGAATTATGTCGGCATTGTGCCTCTTGTATTTAATTCCGATGCAATTTCTGTGTTTCATCATCAATTAGAAGGTCAGAGGGATACAGTTAACCTGAAGTGAAGCATCGGAATCTATAACTAGAGTCAGAGGAATGGTTCAAAACATAGACAGTAATAAGAGTCAGTCTCCTTGTACTTAAGTCGGCATTGTGCCTTTTGTATTTTATTCCGATGGAATTTCTGAGTTTCATCATCAATAAGAAGGTCCAAGGGATTAAATAAACCTGGTGTGAAGCACCGGAATCTATAACTAGTGTCACAGGAATGGTTCAAAACATAGACTGTAAGAAGAGTCAGTCTTCTTGTACTTTAGTCGGAATTGTGTCTTTTGCATTTAATTCCGATGCAATTTCTGTGTCTCATCGTCAATAAGAAGCTCCAAGGGATACAGTAAACCTGGAGTGAAGTATCGGAATCTATAACTAGTGTCACAGGGATGGTTCAAAACATAGAGAGTAAGAAGAGCCAGTCTTCTTGTACTTAAGTCGGCATTGCGCCTATTGTATTTAATTCCGATGCAATTTCTGTGTCTCATCGTCAATAAGAAGGTCCAAGGGATACAGTAAACCAGGAGTGAAGCATCGGAATCTATAACTAGTGTCTCAGGGATGGTTCAAAACATAAACAGTAAGAAGAGTCAGTCTTCTTGTACTTAAGTCGGCATTGTGCCTTTTGTATTTGATTCCGATGCAATTTCTGTGTTTCATCGTCAATAAGAAGGTCAGAGGGATACAGTAATCCTGAAGTGAAGCATCGGAATCTATGACTAGTAACACAGGAATGATTTAAAGCATAGTCAGTAAGAAGAGTCAGTCTTCTTGTACTTAAGTCGGCATTGTGCTTTTTGTATTTAATTCCGATGCAATTTCTGTGTTTAATTGACAATAAGAAGGTCCAAGGGTTACAGTAAACCAGGAGTGAAGCATCGGAATCTATAACTAGTGTCACAGGGACGATTCAAAACATAGACAGTAAGATGAGTCAGTATTCTTGTACGTAAGTCGGCAATGTGCCTTTCTATTTAGTTCCGATGCAATTTATGTGTTTCCTCGGCAATAAGAAGGTCGAAGGGATACAGTAAACCAGAAGTGAAGCATCGGAATCTATAACTAGTGTCACAGGAAAGGTTCAAAGCATAGTCACTAAGAAGTATCAGTCTTCTTGTACTTATGTCATCATTGTGAATTTTATAATTAATTCTGGCTCAATTTCTGTATTTCATCGTCAATAAGAAGGCCCAAGGGATACAGTAAACCTGGAGTGAAGCATCGGAATCTATAACTAGTGTCACAGGAATGGTTCAAAACATGGCCAGTAGGAAGAGTCAGACGTCTTATACTTAAGCCGGCATTGTGCCTTTTGTATTTAATCCGATGCAATATCTGGGTTTCATCATCAATAAGAAGGTCCATGGGATAGAGTAAACCTGGAGTAAAGCACCGGAATCTATAACTAGTGTCACAGGAATGGTTCAAAACATAGACTGTAAGAAGAGTCAGTGTTCTTGCACTTTAGTCTTCATTGTGCCTTTTGTATTTAATTCCGATGCAATTTCTGTATTTCATCGCGAATAAGAAGGGCCAAGGGATACAGTAAACCTGGAGGGAAGCATCGGAATCTATAACTAGTGTCACAGAAATGGTTCAAAACATACACAGTAAGAAGAGTCAGTCTTCATGAACTTAATTCTGCATTGTGCCTTTTGTATTTATTTCCGATGCAATTTCTGTGTTTCATCGTCAATAAGAAGGTCCAAGGGATACAGTAAACCTGAAGTGAAGCATCGGAATCTATAACTAGTGTTACAGGAATGGTTCAAACATAGACAGTAGGAAGAGTCAGTCTTCCAGTACTTAAGTCTGCATTGTGCCTTTTCTATTTAATTCCGATGCAATTTCTGTGTTTCATCGTCAATAAGACGGTCAGAGGCATACAGTAAACCTGAAGTGAAGCATCTCGAATCCATAACTAGTGTCACAGGAATGGTTCAAAACATAGACAGTTGGAAGAGTCAGTATCCTTGTACTTAAGTCGGCATTGTGCCTCTTGTATTTAATTCCGATGCAATCTCTGTGTTTCATCGTCAATAAGAAGGTCCAAGGGATACAGTAAACCTGAAATGAACCATCCGAATCTATAACTAGTGTCACAGGAATTTTTCAAAACATAGACAGTAGGAAAAATCAGTCTACATGTACTTAAGTCAGCATTGTGCTTTTTGTATTTAATTCCGATGCAATTTCTGTGTTTCATCGTCAATAAGAAGGTCAGAGGGATACAGTAAACCTGATGTGAAGCATCGGAATCTATAACTAGTGTCACAGGAATGGTTCAAAACATAGACAGTAAGAAGAGTCAGTCTTCTTGTACTTAGGTCGGCATTGTGCCTTTTGTATTCAATTCCGATGCAATTTCTGTGTTTCATCATTAATAAGAAGGTCAGAGAGATACAGTAAACCTGGAGTGAAGAATCGGACTCTATAACTAGTGTCAAAGAAATGGTTGAAAGCATAGACTGTAAGAAGAGTCAGTCTTCTTGTACTTAGGTCGGCATTGTGTCTTTTGTATTTAATTCCGATGCAATTTCTGTGTTTCATCGTCATTAAGAAGGTCAGAGGGATACAGTAATCCTTTAATGAAGCATCGGAATCTACGACTAGTGTCACAGGAATGGTTCAAAGCATAGTCAGTAAAAAGAGTCAGTCTCCTTGTATTTAGGTCGGCATTGTGCTTTTTGTATTTAATTCCGATGCAATTTCTGTGTTTCACCGTCAATAAGAAGGTCCAAGGGATACAGTAAACCTGTAGTGAAGCATCGGTATCTATAACTAGTGTCACAGGGACGGTTCAAAACATAGCCAGTAAGATGAGTCAGTATTCTTGTACTGAAGTCGGAATTGTGCCTTTTCTATTTAATTCCGATACAATTTCTGTGTTTCATCGTCAATAAGAAGGTCCTAGGGATACAGTAAACCTGAAGTGAAGCATCGGAATCTATAACTAGTGTCACAGGAATGGTTCAAAATATAGTCAGTAAGAAGAGTCAGTCTTCTTGTAATTAAGTCATCATTGTGCATTTTCTATTTAATTTTGATGCAATTTCTGTGTTTCATCGTCAATAAGATCGTCCAAGGGATACAGTAAACCTGGAGTGAAGCATTGGAATCTATAACTAGTGTCACAGAAATGGTTCAAATCATAGACAGTAAGAAGAGTCAGACTTCTTTTACTTAAGTCGGCATTGTGCCTTCTGTATTTAATTCCGATGCAATTTCTGTGTTTATTCGTCAATAAGAAGGTCCAAGGGATACAGTAAACCTGGAGTGAAGCATCGGAGCCTATAACTAGTGTCACAGGAATGGTTCAAAACATAGACAGTAAGATGATTGAGTCTTCTTGTACTTATTTCGGCATTGTGCCTCTTGTATTTAATTCCGATGCAATTTCTGTGTTTCATCGTCAATAAGAAGGTCAGAGGGATACAGTAAACCTTATGTGAAGCATCGGAATCTATAACAAGTGTCACAGGAATGGTTCAAAACATAGTCAGGAAGAAGAGTCAGTCTTCTTGTACTTAAGTCGGCATTGTGAATTTGTATTTAATTCCGATGCAATTTCTGTGTTTCATCGTCAATAAGATGGTCCAAGGTATACAGTAAACCTGGAGGTAAGCATCGGAATCTATAACTAGTGTCACAGGGACGGTTCAAAGCATAGACAGTAAGATGAGTCAGAATTCTTGCACTTTAGTCGGCATTGTGCTTTTTGTATTTAATTCCAATGCAAATTCTGTGTTTCATCGTCTATAAGAAGGTCAGTGGGATACAGTAATCCTAAAGTTAAGCATCGGAATCTATATTTAGTTACACAGGAATGGTTCAAAATATAGTCAGTAAGAAGAGTCAGTCTTCTTGTACTTAAGTCGGCATTGTACCTTTTCTATTTAATGCAGATGCAATTTCAGTGTTTCATCGTCAATAAGAAGGTCAGAGGGATACAGTAAACCCGAAGTGAAGCATCTGAATCTATAACTAGCGTCACACGAATGGTTCAAAACATAAACAGCTGGAAGAGTCAGTCTTCTTATACTTATGTCGGCATTGTGCCTTTTGTATTTAACTCCGATGCTAGTTCTGTGTTTCATCGTCAATAAGGAGGTCCAAGGGATACAGTAGACGTGAATTGAAGCATCGGAATCTATAACTAGTGTCACAGGTATGGTTCAAAACATAGACAGTAAGAAGAGACAGTCTTCTTCTAATTATGTCGGCATTGTGCCTCTTGTATTTAATTCCGATGCATCTTCTGTGTTTCATCGTCAATAAGAAGGTCCAAGGGTTACAGTAAACCAGGAGTGAAGCATCGGAATCTATAACTAGTGTCACAGGGACGATTCAAAACATAGACAGTAAGATGAGTCAGTATTCTTGTACTTAAGTCGGCAATGTGCCTTTCTATTTAATTCCGATGCAATTTATGTGTTTCCTCGGCAATAAGAAGGTCGAAGGGATACAGTAAACCAGAAGTGAAGCATCGGAATCTATAACTAGTGACACAGGAATGGTTCAAAGCATAGTCACTAAGAAGAATCAGTCTTCTTGTACTTATGTCATTATTGTGAATTTTCTAATTAATTCTGGCTCAATTTCTGTGTTTCATCGTCAATAAAAAGGCCCAAGGGATACAGTAAACCTGGAGTGAAGCATCGGAATCTATAACTAGTGTCACAGGAATGGTTCAAAACATGGTCAGTAGGAAGAGTCAGACGTCTTATACTTAAGTCGGCATTGTGCCTTTTGTATTTAATCCGATGCAATATCTGTGTTTCATCATCAATAAGAAGGTCCATGAGATAGAGTAAACCTGGAGTAAAGCACCGGAATCTATAACTAGTGTCACAGGAATGGTTCAAAGCATAGACTGTAAGAAGAGTCAGTGTTCTTGCACTTTAGTCTTCATTCAGCCTTTTGTATTTAATTCCGATGCAATTTCTGTATTTCATCGCGAATAAGAAGGGCCAAGGGATACAGTAAACCTGGAGGGAAGCATCGGAATCTATAACTAGTGTCACAGAAATGGTTCAAAACATACTCAGTAAGAAGAGTCAGTCTTCATGAACTTAATTCTGCATTGTGCCTTAAGTATTTATTTCCGATGCAATTTCTGTGTTTCATCGTCAATAAGACGGTCAGAGGCATACAGTAAACCTGAAGTGAAGCATCGGAATCCATAACTAGTGTCACAGGAATGGTTCAAAACATAGACAGTTGGAAGAGTCAGTCTCCTTGTACGTAAGTCGGCATTGTGCCTCTTGTATTTAATTCCGATGCAATCTCTGTGTTTCATCGTCAATAAGAAGGTCCAAGGGATACAGTAAACCTGAAATGAACCATCCGAATCTATAACTAGTGTCACAGAAATTTTTCAAAACATAGACAGTAGGAAAAATCAGTCTACATGTACTTAGGTCGGCATTGTGCTTTTTGTATTTAATTCCGATGCAATTTCTGTGTTTCATCGTCAATAAGAAGGTCAGAGGGATACAGTAAACCTGATGTGAAGCATCGAATTCTATAACTAGTGTCACAGGAATGGTTCAAAACATAGACAGTAAGAAGAGTCAGTCTTCTTGTACTTAGGTCGGCATTGTGCCTTTTGTATTCAATTCCGATGCATTTTCTGTGTTTCATCATTAATAAGAAGGTCAGAGAGATACAGTAAACCTGGAGTGAAGAATCGGACTCTATAACTAGTGTCACAGAAATGGTTCAAAGCATAGACAGTAAGAAGAGTCAGTCTTCTTGTACTTAGGTCGGCATTGTGCCTTTTCTATTTAATTCCGATGCAATTTCTGTGTTTCATCGTCAATAAGAAGGTCCAAGGGATGCAGTAAACCTGAGGTGAAGCATCGGAATCTATAACTAGTGTCACAGGGACGGTTCAAAACATAGTCAGTAAGAAGAGTCAGTCTTCTTGTACTTAAGTCCTCATTGTGCATTTTCTATGTAATTCTGATGCAATTTCTGTGTTTCATCGTCAATAAGAAGGTCACCTTATGTGAAGCATCGGAATCTATAACAAGTGTCACAGGAATGGTTCAAAACATAGTCAGGAAGAAGAGTCAGTCTTCTTGTACTTAAGTCGGCATTGTGAATTTGTATTTAATTCCGATGCAATTTCTGTGTTTCATCGTCAATAAGATGGTCCAAGGTATACAGTAAACCTGGAGGTAAGCATCGGAATCTATAACTAGTGTCACAGGGACGGTTCAAAGCATAGACAGTAAGATGAGTCAGAATTCTTGCACTTTAGTCGGCATTGTGCTTTTTGTATTTAATTCCAATGCAAATTCTGTGTTTCATCGTCTATAAGAAGGTCAGTGGGATACAGTAATCCTAAAGTTAAGCATCGGAATCTATATTTAGTTACACAGGAATGGTTCAAAATATAGTCAGTAAGAAGAGTCAGTCTTCTTGTACTTAAGTCGGCATTGTACCTTTTCTATTTAATTCAGATGCAATTTCTGTGTTTCATCGTCAATAAGAAGGTCAGAGGGATACAGTAAACCCGAAGTGAAGCATCTGAATCTATAACTAGCGTCACACGAATGGTTCAAAACATAAACAGCTGGAAGAGTCAGTCTTCTTATACTTGTGTCGGCATTGTGCCTTTTGTATTTAACTCCGATGCTAGTTCTGTGTTTCATCGTCAATAAGGAGGTCCAAGGGATACAGTAGACGTGAATTGAAGCATCGGAATCTATAACTAGTGTCACAGGTATGGTTCAAAACATAGACAGTAAGAAGAGACAGTCTTCTTCTAATTATGTCGGCATTGTGCCTCTTGTATTTAATTCCGATGCATCTTCTGTGTTTCATCGTCAATAAGAAGGTCCAAGGGTTACAGTAAACCAGGAGTGAAGCATCGGAATCTATAACTAGTGTCACAGGGACGATTCAAAACATAGACAGTAAGATGAGTCAGTATTCTTGTACTTAAGTCGGCAATGTGCCTTTCTATTTAATTCCGATGCAATTTATGTGTTTCCTCGGCAATAAGAAGGTCGAAGGGATACAGTAAACCAGAAGTGAAGCATCGGAATCTATAACTAGTGACACAGGAATGGTTCAAAGCATAGTCACTAAGAAGAATCAGTCTTCTTGTACTTATGTCATTATTGTGAATTTTCTAATTAATTCTGGCTCAATTTCTGTGTTTCATCGTCAATAAAAAGGCCCAAGGGATACAGTAAACCTGGAGTGAAGCATCGGAATCTATAACTAGTGTCACAGGAATGGTTCAAAACATGGTCAGTAGGAAGAGTCAGACGTCTTATACTTAAGTCGGCATTGTGCCTTTTGTATTTAATCCGATGCAATATCTGTGTTTCATCATCAATAAGATGGTCCATGAGATAGAGTAAACCTGGAGTAAAGCACCGGAATCTATAACTAGTGTCACAGGAATGGTTCAAAACATAGACTGTAAGAAGAGTCAGTGTTCTTGCACTTTAGTCTTCATTCAGCCTTTTGTATTTAATTCCGATGCAATTTCTGTATTTCATCGCGAATAAGAAGGGCCAAGGGATACAGTAAACCTGGAGGGAAGCATCGGAATCTATAACTAGTGTCACAGAAATGGTTCAAAACATACTCAGTAAGAAGAGTCAGTCTTCATGAACTTAATTCTGCATTGTGCCTTAAGTATTTATTTCCGATGCAATTTCTGTGTTTCATCGTCAATAAGACGGTCAGAGGCATACAGTAAACCTGAAGTGAAGCATCGGAATCCATAACTAGTGTCACAGGAATGGTTCAAAACATAGACAGTTGGAAGAGTCAGTCTCCTTGTACGTAAGTCGGCATTGTGCCTCTTGTATTTAATTCCGATGCAATCTCTGTGTTTCATCGTCAATAAGAAGGTCCAAGGGATACAGTAAACCTGAAATGAACCATCCGAATCTATAACTAGTGTCACAGAAATTTTTCAAAACATAGACAGTAGGAAAAATCAGTCTACATGTACTTAGGTCGGCATTGTGCTTTTTGTATTTAATTCCGATGCAATTTCTGTGTTTCATCGTCAATAAGAAGGTCAGAGGGATACAGTAAACCTGATGTGAAGCATCGAATTCTATAACTAGTGTCACAGGAATGGTTCAAAACATAGACAGTAAGAAGAGTCAGTCTTCTTGTACTTAGGTCGGCATTGTGCCTTTTGTATTCAATTCCGATGCATTTTCTGTGTTTCATCATTAATAAGAAGGTCAGAGAGATACAGTAAACCTGGAGTGAAGAATCGGACTCTATAACTAGTGTCACAGAAATGGTTCAAAGCATAGACAGTAAGAAGAGTCAGTCTTCTTGTACTTAGGTCGGCATTGTGCCTTTTCTATTTAATTCCGATGCAATTTCTGTGTTTCATCGTCAATAAGAAGGTCCAAGGGATGCAGTAAACCTGAGGTGAAGCATCGGAATCTATAACTAGTGTCACAGGGACGGTTCAAAACATAGTCAGTAAGAAGAGTCAGTCTTCTTGTACTTAAGTCCTCATTGTGCATTTTCTATGTAATTCTGATGCAATTTCTGTGTTTCATCGTCAATAAGAAGGTCACCTTATGTGAAGCATCGGAATCTATAACAAGTGTCACAGGAATGGTTCAAAACATAGTCAGGAAGAAGAGTCAGTCTTCTTGTACTTAAGTCGGCATTGTGAATTTGTATTTAATTCCGATGCAATTTCTGTGTTTCATCGTCAATAAGATGGTCCAAGGTATACAGTAAACCTGGAGGTAAGCATCGGAATCTATAACTAGTGTCACAGGGACGGTTCAAAGCATAGACAGTAAGATGAGTCAGAATTCTTGCACTTTAGTCGGCATTGTGCTTTTTGTATTTAATTCCAATGCAAATTCTGTGTTTCATCGTCTATAAGAAGGTCAGTGGGATACAGTAATCCTAAAGTTAAGCATCGGAATCTATATTTAGTTACACAGGAATGGTTCAAAATATAGTCAGTAAGAAGAGTCAGTCTTCTTGTACTTAAGTCGGCATTGTACCTTTTCTATTTAATTCAGATGCAATTTCTGTGTTTCATCGTCAATAAGAAGGTCAGAGGGATACAGTAAACCCGAAGTGAAGCATCTGAATCTATAACTAGCGTCACACGAATGGTTCAAAACATAGACAGTTGGAAGAGTCAGTCTTCTTATACTTATGTCGGCATTGTGCCTTTTGTATTTAACTCCGATGCAAGTTCTGTGTTTCATCGTCAATAAGGAGGTCCAAGGGATACAGTAGACGTGAATTGAAGCATCGGAATCTATAACTAGTGTCACAGGTATGGTTCAAAACATAGACAGTAAGAAGAGTCAGTCTTCTTGTAATTATGTCGGCATTGTGCCTCTTGTATTTAATTCCGATGCAATTTCTGTGTTTCATCGGCAATTAGAAGGTCAGAGGGATACAGTTAACCTGAAGTGAAGCATCGGAATCTATAACTAGAGTCAGAGGAATGGTTCAAAACATAGACAGTAATAAGAGTCAGTCTCCTTGTACTTAAGTCGGCATTGTGCCTTTTGTATTTTATTCCGATGGAATTTCTGAGTTTCATCATCAATAAGAAGGTCCAAGGGATTAAATAAACCTGGAGTGAAGCACCGGAATCTATAACTAGTGTCACAGGAATGATTCAAAACATAGACTGTAAGAAGAGTCAGTCTTCTTGTACTTTAGTCGGAATTGTGTCTTTTGCATTTAATTCCGATGCAATTTCTGTGTTTCATCGTCAATAAGAAGCTCCAAGGGATACAGTAAACCTGGAGTGAAGTATCGGAATCTATAACTAGTGTCACAGGGATGGTTCAAAACATAGAGAGTAAGAAGAGTCAGTCTTCTTGTACTTAGGTCGGCATTGTGCCTATTGTATTTAATTCCGATGCAATTTCTGTGTCTCATCGTCAATAAGAAGGTCCAAGGGATACAGTAAACCAGGAGTGAAGCATCGGAATCTATAACTAGTGTCTCAGGGATGGTTCAAAACATAGACAGTAAGAAGAGTCAGTCTTCTTGTACTTAAGTCGGCATTGTGCCTTTTGTATTTGATTCCGATGCAATTTCTGTGTTTCATCGTCAATAAGAAGGTCAGAGGGATACAGTAATCCTGAAGTGAAGCATCGGAATCTATGACTAGTAACACAGGAATGGTTCAAAGCATAGTCAGTAAGAAGAGTCAGTCTTCTTGTACTTAAGTCGGCATTGTGCTTTTTGTATTTAATTCCGATGCAATTTCTGTGTTTCATTGACAATAAGAAGGTCCAAGGGTTACAGTAAACCAGGAGTGAAGCATCGGAATCTATAACTTGTGTCACAGGGACGATTCAAAACATAGACAGTAAGATGAGTCAGTATTCTTGTACTTAAGTCGGCAATGTGCCTTTCTATTTAATTCCGATGCAATTTATGTGTTTCCTCGGCAATAAGAAGGTCGAAGGGATACAGTAAACCAGAAGTGAAGCATCGGAATCTATAACTAGTGTCACAGGAATGGTTCAAAGCATAGTCACTAAGAAGAGTCAGTCTCCTTGTACTTATGTCATCATTGTGAATTTTCTAATTAATTCAGGCTCAATTTCTGTGTTTCATCGTCAATAAGAAGGCCCAAGGGATACAGTAAACCTGGAGTGAAGCATCGGAATCTATAACTAGTGTCACAGGAATGGTTCAAAACATGGTCAGTAAGAAGAGTCAGACGTCTTATACTTAAGTCGGCATTGTGCCTTTTTTATTTAATACGATGCAATATCTGTGTTTCATCATCAATAAGAAGGTCCATGGGATAGAGTAAACCTGGAGTAAAGCACCGGAATCTATAACTAGTGTCACAGGAATGGTTCAAAATATAGACTGTAAGAAGAGTCAGTGTTCTTTCACTTTAGTCTTCATTGTGCCTTTTGTATTTAATTCCGATGCAATTTCTGTATTTCATCGCGAATAAGAAGGGCCAAGGGATACAGTAAACCTGGAGGGAAGCATCGGAATCTATAACTAGTGTCACAGAAATGGTTCAAAACATACACAGTAAGAAGAGTCAGTCTTCATGAACTTAATTCTGCATTGTGCCTTTTGTATTTATTTCCGATGCAATTTCTGTGTTTCATCGTCAATAAGAAGGTCCAAGGGATACAGTAAACCTGAAGTGAAGCATCGGAATCTATACCTAGTGTTACAGGAATGGTTCAAACATAGACAGTAGGAAGAGTCAGTCTTCCAGTACTTAAGTCGGCATTGTGCCTTTTCTATTTAATTCCGATGCAATTTCTGTGTTTCATCGTCAATAAGACGGTCAGAGGCATACAGTAAACCTGAAGTGTTGCATCGGAATCCATAACTAGTGTCACAGGAATGGTTCAAAACATAGACAGTTGGAAGAGTCAGTCTCCTTGTACTTAAGTCGGCATTGTGCCTCTTGTATTTAATTCCGATGCAATCTCTGTGTTTCATCGTCAATAAGAAGGTCCAAGGGATACAGTAAACCTGAAATGAACCATCCGAATCTATAACTAGTGTCACAGGAATTTTTCAAAACATAGACAGTAGGAAAAATCAGTCTACATGTACTTAAGTCGGCATTGTGCTTTTTGTATTTAATTCCGATGCAATTTCTGTGTTTCATCGTCAATAAGAAGGTCAGAGGGATACAGTAAACCTGATGTGAAGCATCGGAATCTATAACTAGTGTCACAGGAATGGTTCAAAACATAGACAGTAAGAAGAGTCAGTCTTCTTGTACTTAGGTCGGCATTGTGCCTTTTGTATTCAGTTCCGATGCAATTTCTGTGTTTCATCATTAATAAGAAGGTCAGAGAGATACAGTAAACCTAGAGTGAAGAATCGGACTCTGTAACTAGTGTCACAGAAATGGTTCAAAGCATAGACAGTAAGAAGAGTCAGTCTTCTTGTACTTAGGTCGGCATTGTGCCTTTTCTATTTAATTCCGATGCAATTTCTGTGTTTCATCGTCAATAAGAAGGTCCAAGGGATGCAGTAAACCTGAGGTGAAGCATCGGAATCTATAACTAGTGTCACAGGGACGGTTCAAAACATAGTCAGTAAGAAGAGTCAGTCTTCTTGTACTTAAGTCATCATTGTGCATTTTCTATGTAATTCTGATGCAATTTCAGTGTTTCATCGTCAATAAGATGGTCCAAGGGATACAGTAAGCCTGGAGTGAAGCATCGGAATCTATAACTAGTGTCACAGGAATGGTTCAAATCATAGACAGTAAGAAGAGTCAGACTTCTTTTACTTAAGTCGGCATTGTGCCTTCTGTATTTAATTCCGATGCAATTTCTGTGTTTCATCGTCAATAAGAAGGTCCAAGGGATACAGTAAACCTGGAGTGAAGCATCGGAGACTATAACTAGTGTCACAGGAATGGTTCAAAACATAGACAGTAAGATGATTGAGTCTTCTTGTACTTATTTCGGCATTGTGCCTTTTGTATTTAATTCCGATGCAATTTCTGTGTTTCATCGTCAATATGAAGGTCAGAGGGATACAGTAAACCTTATGTGAAGCATCGGAATCTATAACTAGTGTCACAGGAATGGTTCAAAGCATAGTCAGTAAGAAGAGTCAGTCTTCTTGTACTTAAGTCGGCATTGTGAATTTGTATTTAATTCCGATGCAATTTCTGTGTTTCATCGTCAATAAGAAGGTCCAAGGTATACAGTAATCCTGGAGGTAAGCATCTACATCTACATCTACATCTATACTCCGCGAGCCACCTTACGGTGTGTGGCGGAGGGTACTTATTGTACCACTATCTGATCCCCTCTTCCCTGTTCCATTCACGAATTGTGCGTGGGAAGAACGACTGCTTGTAAGTCTCCGTATTTGCTCTAATTTCTCGGATCTTTTCGTTGTGATCATTACGCGAGATATATGTGGGCGGTAGTAATATGTTGCCCATCTCTTCCCGGAATGTGCTCTCTCGTAATTTCGATAATAAACCTCTCCGTATTGCGTAACGCCTTTCTTGAAGTGTCCGCCACTGGAGCTTGTTCAGCATCTCCGTAACGCTCTCGCGCTGACTAAATGTCCCCATGACGAATCGCGCTGCTTTTTGCTGGATCATGTCTATCTCTTCTATTAATCCAACCTGGTAAGGGTGCCATACTGATGAGCAATACTAAGAATCGGACGAACAAGCGTTTTGTAAGCTACTTCTTTCGTCGATGAGTCACATTTTCTTAGAATTCTTCCTATGGATCTCAACCTGGCGCCTGCTTTTCCCACTATTTGTTTTATGTGATCATTCCACTTCAGATCGCTCCGGATAGTAACTCCTAAGTATTTTACGGTCGTTACCGCTTCCAATGATTTACCACCTATGGCATAATCGTACTGGAATGGATTTCTGCCCCTATGTATGCGCATTATATTACATTTATCTACGTTTAGGGAAAGCTGCCAGGTGTCGCACCATGCATTAATCCTCTGCAGGTCCTCCTGGAGTACGTACGAGTCTTCTGATGTTGCTACTTTCTTGTAGACAACCGTGTCATCTGCAAATAGCCTCACGGAGCTACCGATGTTGTCAACTAAGTCATTTATGTATATTGTAAACAATAAAGGTCCTATCACGCTTCCCTGCGGTACTCCCGAAATTACCTCTACATCTGCAGATTTTGAACCGTTAAGAATGACATGTTGTGTTCTTTCTTCTAGGAAATCCTGAATCCAATCACAAACCTGGTCCGATATTCCGTAAGCTTGTATTTTTTTCACTAAACGTAAGTGCGGAACCGTATCAAATGCCTTCCTGAAGTCCAGTAATACGGCATCAATCTGCTCGCCAGTGTCTACGGCACTGTGAATTTCTTGGGCAAATAGGGCGAGCTGAGTTTCACACGATCTCTGTTTGCGGAATCCATGTTGGTTATGATGAAGGAGATTTGTATTATCTAAGAACGTCATAATACGAGAACACAAAACATGTTCCATTATTCTACAACAGATTGACGTAAGCGAAATAGGCCTATAATTATTCGCATCTGATTTATGACCCTTCTTGAAAATGGGAACGACCTGCGCTTTCTTCCAGTCGCTAGGTACTTTACGTTCTTCCAGCGATCTACGATAAATTGCTGATAGAAAGGGGGCAAGTTCTTTAGCATAATCACTGTAGAATCTTAAGGGTATCTCGTCTGGTCCGGATGCTTTTCCGCTACTAAGTGATAGCAGTTGCTTTTCAATTACGATATCGTTTATTTCAATATTTTCCATTTTGGCGTCCGTGCGACGGCTGAAGTCAGGGACCGTGTTACGATTTTCCGCAGTGAAACAGTTTCGGAACACTGAATTCAGTATTTCTGCCTTTCTTCGGTCGTCCTCTGTTTCGGTGCCATCGTGGTCAACGAGTGACTGAATAGGGGATTTAGATCCGCTTACCGATTTTACATATGACCAAAACTTTTTAGGGTTCTTGTTTAGATTGTTTGCCAATGTTTTATGTTCGAATTCGTTGAATGCTTCTCTCATTGCTCTCTTTACGCTCTTTTTCGCTTCGTTCACCTTTTCCTTATCAGCTATGATTCGACTACTCTTAAACCTATGATGAAGCTTTCTTTGTTTCCGTAGTACCTTTCGTAAATGATTGTTATACCACGGTGGATCTTTCCCCTCGCTTTGGACCTTAGTCGGTACGAACTTATCTAAGGCGTACTGGACGATGTTTCTGAATTTTTTCCATTTTTGTTCCACATCCTCTTCCTCAGAAATGAACTTTTGATGGTGGTCACTCAGATATTCTGCGATTTGTGCCCTATCACTCTTGTTAAGCAAATATATTTTCCTTCCTTTCTTGGTATTTCTTATTACACTTGTAGTCATTGATGCAACCACTGACTTATGATCACTGATACCCTCTTCTACATTCACGGAGTCGAAAAGTTCCGGTCTATTTGTTGCTATGAGGTCTAAAACGTTAGCTTCACGAGTTGGTTCTCTAACTATCTGCTCGAAGTAATTCTCGGACAAGGCAGTCAGGATAATGTCACAAGAGTCTCTGTCCCTGGCTCCAGTTCTGATTGTGTGACTATCCCATTCTATACCTGGTAGATTGAAGTCTCCCCCTGTTACAATAGTATGATCACGAAACTTCTTCACGACGTTCTGCAGGTTCTCTCTGAGGCGCTCAATTACTACGGTTGCTGATGCAGGTGGTCTATAGAAGCATCCGACTACCATATCTGACCCACCTTTGATACTTAACTTAACCCAGATTATTTCACATTCGCATTCGCTAATAACTTCACTGGATATTATTGAATTCTTTACTGCTATAAATACTCCTCCACCATTGGCGTTCATCCTATCCTTGCGGTATATATTCCATTCTGTGTCTAGGATTTCGTTACTGTTCACTTCCGGTTTTAACCAACTTTCCGTTCCTAATACTATATGCGCACTATTTCCTTCAATAAGAGATACTAATTCAGGAACCTTGCCCTGGATACTCCTGCAGTTTACCAATATTACGTAAACTTTTCCTGTTTTTGGTCTCTGAGGACGGACGTTCTTTATCAACGATGATAATGTCCTCTCTGGTAAGCCGTCATGTATTTTATCGTTTCGCCCAAGGGGGGGTCCCTCTAACCTAAAAAAACCCCCGTGTGCACGCCACACGTACTCTGCTACCCTAGTAGCTGCTTCCAGTGTGTAGTGCACGCCTGACCTGTCTAGGGGGGCCCTACAGTTCACCACCCAATAACGGTGGTCGATGAATTTGCAACCATTATAGTCGCAGAGTCGTCTGAGCCTCTGGTTTAGACCCTCCACACGGCTCCAAACCAGAGGACCGCGATCGACTCTGGGCACTATGCTGCAGATATTAAGCTCAGCTTGCACTCCGCGTGCGATGCTGGTTGTCTTCACCAAATCAGCCAGCCGCCGGAAGGAACCAAGGATGGCCTCAGAACCCAAGCGGCAGGCGTCATTCGTTCCGACATGTGCTACTATCTGCAGCCGGTCACACCCAGTGCGTTCAATAGCTGCCGGAAGGGCCTCCTCCACATTACGGACGAGACCCCCCGGCAAGCACACCGAGTGCACACTGGCATTCTTCCCCGACCTACCCGCTATTTTCCTAAGGGGCTCCATAACCCGCCTAACGTTGGAGCTCCCTATAACTAATAGGCCCGCCCTCTGTGACTGTCGGGACCTTGCCGGAGAATCGGCCACTGGCCCAACAGGCGAGGCATCCTGTGGTGGCTCGGAAACGATGTCATCACCACTAGGAAGCACCCCGTACCTGTTGGAAAGGGGTAAGGCAGCTGCCACGCGGCCAGATCCCACCTTCGCCTTTCGGCCAGGCACGCGCGAGCATCGGAATCTATAACTAGTGTCACAGGGACGGTTCAATGCATAGACAGTAAGATGAGTCAGAATTCTTGCACTTTAGTCTTCATTGGGCTTTTTGTATTTATTCCGATGCAATATCTGTGTTTCATCGTCTATAAGAAGGTCAGTGGGATACAGTAATCCTAAAGTTAAGCATCGGAATCTATAACTAGTGTCACAGGAGTAGTTCAAAACATAGACAGTGAGAAGAATCAGTCTTCTTGTACTTAAGTCGGCGTTGTGCCTTTCTTATTTAATTCCGATGCAATTTCTGTGTTTTATCGTCAATACGAAAGTCCAAGGGATACAGTAAACCTAGAGTGAAGCATCAGAATCTATAACTAGTGTCACAGGAATATTTCAAAACATAGACAGTAAGAAGAGTCAGTCTTCTTTTACTTAATTCGGCATTGTGCCTTTTGTATTTAATTGCGATGCTATTTCTGTGTTTCATCGTCAATAAGAACGTCAGAGGGATACAGTAAATCTGAAGTGAAGCATCGGAATCTATAACTAGTGTCACAGGAATGGTTCAAAACATAGACAGTAAGAAGGGTCAGTCTTCTTGTACTTAAGTTGGCATTGTGCATTTTGTATTTAATTCCGATGCAATTTCTGTGTTTCATCGCCAATAAGAAGGTCCAAGGGATACAGTAAACCTGAAGTGAAGCATCAGAATCTATAACTAGTGTCACAGAAATGGTTCAAAACATAGTCAGTAAGAAGAGGCAGTCTTCTTGTACTTAAGTCGGCATTGTGCCTTTAGTATTTAATTCCGGTGCAATTTATGTGTTTCATCGTCACTAAGAAGGTCAGTGGGATACAGTAATCCTGAAGGTAAGCACCGGAATCTATAACTAGTGCCACAGGTATGGTTGAAAACATAGTCAGTAAGAATTGTCAGTCTTCTTGTAGTTAAGTCGGCATTGTGCCTTTTCTATTTAATTCCGATGGAATTTCTGTGTTTCATCGTCAATAGGAAGGTCAGAGGGAAATAGTAAACCTGAAGTGAAGCATCGGAATCAATAACTAGTGTCACAGGAATGGTTCAAAACATAGACAGTTGGAAGAGTCAGTCTCATTGTACTTAAGTCGGCATTGTGCCTTTTGTATTTAATTCCGATGCAATTTCTGTGTTTCATCGTCAATAAGAAGGTCCAAGGGATACAGTTAACCTGAAATGAACCATCGGAAACTATAACTAGTGTCACAGGAATGGTTCAAATCATAGACATTAGGAAAAGTCAGACTACATGTACTTAAGTCGGCATTGTGCCTTTTGTATTTAATTCCGATGCAATTTCTGTGATTCATCGTCAATAAGAACGTCTGAGGGATACAGTAAACCTGAAGGGAAGCATCGAAATCTATAACTAGTGTCACAGGAACGGTTCAAAACATAGTCAGTAAGAAGAGTCAGTCTTCTTGTCCTTTAGTCGGCATTGTGCCTTTTCTATTTAATTCCGATGCGATTTGTGTGTTTCATCGTCAATAAGAAGGTCCGAGGGATACAGTAAACCTGAAGTGAAGCATCGGAATCTATAACTAGTGTCACAGGAATGGTTCAAAACATAGACAGTAGGAAGAGACAGTCTTCTTGTACTTGAGTCGGTATTGTGCCTTTTCTATTTAAATCCGATGCAATTTCTGTGTTTCATTGTCAATAAGAATGTCCGAGGGATACAGTAAACCCGAAGTGAAGCATCGGAATCTATAACTAGTGTCACAGGAATGGTTCTAAACATAGAGAGTAGGAAGAGTCAGTCTCCTTGTACTTAAGTCGGCATTATGATTTTTCCATTTAATTCCGATGCGATTTCTGTGTCTCATCGTCAATAGAAAGTCCAAGGGATACAGTAAACCTGAAGTGAAGATTCGGAATCTATAACTAGTGTCAGAGGAATGGTTCAAAACATAGTCAGTTAGAAGAGTAAGTCTTCTTGTACTTAAGTCGGCATTGTGCGTTTTCTATTTAATTACGATGCAATATCTGTGTTTCATCGTCAATAAGAAGGGCCAAGGGATACAGTAAACCAGGAGTGAAGCATCGTAATCTATAGCTAGTGTCACAGGAATGGTTCAAAGCATAGACAGTAAGAAGAGTCAGTCTTGTTGTACTTAAGCCGGCATTGTGCCTTTTGTATTTAATTCCGATGCAATTTCTGTGTTTTATCGTCAATAAGAAGGTCAGAGGGATGCAGTAAACCTGAAGTGAAGCATCGGAATCTATAACTAGTGTCACAGGTGTGGTTCAAAACATAGTCAGTAAGAAGAGTCTGTCTTCTGTTACTGAAGTCGGCATTGTGCTTTTGTATTTAATTCCGATGCAATTTCTGTGTTTCATCGTCAATAAGAAGGTCCAAGGGATGCAGTAAATCTTGTGTGAAGCATCGGAATCTATAACTAGTGTCACAGGAATGGTTCAAAACATAGACAGTAAGAAGAGTCAGTCTTCTTGTACTTAAGTCGGCATTGTGCCTTTTGTATTTAATTCCGATGTAATTTCTATGTTTAAACGTCAATTAGAAGGTCAGAGGTATACAGTATACGTGAAGTGAAGCATCGGATTCTATAACTAGTGTCATAGGAATGGTTCAAAAAATAGTCAGTAAGTAGAGTCAGGCTTCTTGAACTTAAGTCGGCATTGTGCCTTTTGTATTTAATTCCGATGCAATTTCTGTGTTTCATCGTCAATAAGAAGGTCCATGGGATACAGTAAACCTGGAGCGAAGCATCGGAATCTATAACTGGTGTCACAGGAATGGTTCAAAACATAGACAGTAAGAAGAGTCAGTTTTCTTGTTTTTAAGTCGGCATGTGCCTTTTGCATTTTATTCCGATGCAATTTCAGTGTTACATCGCCAGTAAGAGGGTCCAAGGGATACAGTAAACCTGAAGTGAAGCATCAGAATCTATAACTAGTGTCACAGGAATGGTTCAAAACATAGTCAGTAAGAAGAGTCAGTCTTCTTTTACTTAAGTCGGCATTGTGCCTTTTGTATTTAATTCCGATGCAATTTCTGTGTTTCATCGTCACTAAGAGGGTCAGTGGGATACAGTAATCCTGAAGTTAAGCAGTGGAATCTATAACTAGTGTCACAGAAATGGTTGAAAACATAGTCAGTAAGTAGAGTCAGTTTTCTTGTACTTAAGTCGGCATTGTGCCTTTTGTATTTAATTCCGATGCATCTTCTGTGTTTCATCGTCAATATGAAGGTCCAAGGGATACAGTAAACCTGGAGCGAAGCATCGGAATCTATAACTAGTGTCACAGGAATGGTTCAAAACATAGTCAGTAAGTAGAGTCAGTTTTCTTGTACTTAAGTCGGCATTGTGCCTTTTGTATTTAAATCCGATGCAAATTCTGTGTTTCATCGTCAATATGAAGGTCCAAGGGATATAGTAAACCTGGAGTGAAGCATTGGAATCTATAACTAGTGTCACAGGAATGGTTCAAAACATAGACAGTAAGATGAGTCAGTCTCCTTGTACTTAAGTCGGTATTGTGCCTTTTGTATTTAATTCCGAAGCAATTTCTGTGTTCCATCGCCAATAAGAAGGTCCAAGGGATACTGTAAACCTGAAGTGAAGCATCAGAATCTATCTCTAGTGTCACAGAAATGGTTCAAAACATAGTCAGTAAGAAGAGTCAGTCTTCTTGTACTTAAGTCGGCATTGTGTATTTTGTATTTAATTCCGATGCAACTTCTGTGTTTCATCGTCAATAAGAAGGTCAGAGGGATACCGTAAACCTGAAGTGAAGCATCGGAATCTATAATTAGTGTCACAGGAATGGTTCAAAACATAGACAGTTGGAAGAGTCAGTCTTCTTGTACTTAAGTCGGCATTCTGCCTTTAGTAATTAATTCCGAAGCAATTTCTGTGTTTCATCGTCAATAAGACGGTCCAAGGGGTACAGTAAGCCTGCAATGAACCATCGGAATCTGTGACTAGTGTCACAGGAATGGTTCAAAACGTAGACATTAGGAAAAGTCAGTCTACATGTACTTAAGTCGGCATTGTGCCTTTTGTATTTAATTCCGATGCAATTTCTGTGTTTCATCGTCAATAAGAAGGTCAGAGGGATACAGTAAACCTGAAGTGAAGCATCGAAATCCATAACTAGTGTCACAGGTATGGTATAAAACATAATCAGTAAGAAGAGTCAGTCTTCCTGTACTTCAGTCGGCATTGTGCCTTTTTTATATAATTCCGATGCAATTTGTGTGTTTCATCGTCAATAAGAAGGTCCAAGGGATACAGTAAACCTGAAGTGAAGCATCGGAATCTATAACTAGTGTCACAGGAATGGTTCAAAACATAGACAGTAGGAAGAGTCAGTCTTCTTGTACTTAAGTCGGTATTGTGCTTTTTCTATTTAATTCCGATGCGATTTCTGTGTCTCATCGTCAATAGGAAGGTCCAAGGGATACAGTAATCCTGGAGTGAAGCAACGCAATCTATAACTAGTGTCACAGGAATGGTTCAAAACATAGTCAGTTAGAAGAGTCAGTCTTCTTTTACATAAGTCGGCATTGTGCGTTTTCAATTTAATTCCGATGCAATTTCTGTGTTTCATCGTCAATAAGAAATTCCAAGGGATACAGTAAACCTGGCGTGAAGCATCGGAATCCATAACTAGTGTCACAGGAATGGTTCAAAACATAGTCAGTGATTAGAATCAGTCTTCTTGTACTTAAGTCGGCATTGTGCCTTTTGTATATAATTCCGATGCAATTTCTGTGTTTTATCGTCAATAAGAAGGTCAGAGGGATACAGTAAACTTGGAGCGAAGCATCGGAATCTATAACTAGTGTCACAGGAATGGTTCAAAACATAGACAGTAAGAAGAGTCAGTCTTCTTGTACTTAAGTCGGCATTGTGCCTTTTGTATTTAATTCCGATGTAATTTCTATGTTTAAACGTCAATTAGAAGGTCAGAGGTATACAGTATACGTGAAGTGAAGCATCGGATTCTATAACTAGTGTCATAGGAATGGTTCAAAAAATAGTCAGTAAGTAGAGTCAGGCTTCTTGAACTTAAGTCGGCATTGTGCCTTTTGTATTTAATTCCGATGCAATTTCTGTGTTTCATCGTCAATAAGAAGGTCCATGGGATACAGTAAACCTGGAGCGAAGCATCGGAATCTATAACTGGTGTCACAGGAATGGTTCAAAACATAGACAGTAAGAAGAGTCAGTTTTCTTGTTTTTAAGTCGGCATGTGCCTTTTGCATTTTATTCCGATGCAATTTCAGTGTTACATCGCCAGTAAGAGGGTCCAAGGGATACAGTAAACCTGAAGTGAAGCATCAGAATCTATAACTAGTGTCACAGGAATGGTTCAAAACATAGTCAGTAAGAAGAGTCAGTCTTCTTTTACTTAAGTCGGCATTGTGCCTTTTGTATTTAATTCCGATGCAATTTCTGTGTTTCATCGTCACTAAGAGGGTCAGTGGGATACAGTAATCCTGAAGTTAAGCAGTGGAATCTATAACTAGTGTCACAGAAATGGTTGAAAACATAGTCAGTAAGTAGAGTCAGTTTTCTTGTACTTAAGTCGGCATTGTGCCTTTTGTATTTAATTCCGATGCATCTTCTGTGTTTCATCGTCAATATGAAGGTCCAAGGGATACAGTAAACCTGGAGCGAAGCATCGGAATCTATAACTAGTGTCACAGGAATGGTTCAAAACATAGTCAGTAAGTAGAGTCAGTTTTCTTGTACTTAAGTCGGCATTGTGCCTTTTGTATTTAAATCCGATGCAAATTCTGTGTTTCATCGTCAATATGAAGGTCCAAGGGATATAGTAAACCTGGAGTGAAGCATCGGAATCTATAACTAGTGTCACAGGAATGGTTCAAAACATAGACAGTAAGATGAGTCAGTCTCCTTGTACTTAAGTCGGTATTGTGCCTTTTGTATTTAATTCCGAAGCAATTTCTGTGTTCCATCGCCAATAAGAAGGTCCAAGGGATACTGTAAACCTGAAGTGAAGCATCAGAATCTATCTCTAGTGTCACAGAAATGGTTCAAAACATAGTCAGTAAGAAGAGTCAGTCTTCTTGTACTTAAGTCGGCATTGTGTATTTTGTATTTAATTCCGATGCAACTTCTGTGTTTCATCGTCAATAAGAAGGTCAGAGGGATACCGTAAACCTGAAGTGAAGCATCGGAATCTATAATTAGTGTCACAGGAATGGTTCAAAACATAGACAGTTGGAAGAGTCAGTCTTCTTGTACTTAAGTCGGCATTCTGCCTTTAGTAATTAATTCCGAAGCAATTTCTGTGTTTCATCGTCAATAAGAAGGTCCAAGGGGTACAGTAAGCCTGCAATGAACCATCGGAATCTGTGACTAGTGTCACAGGAATGGTTCAAAACGTAGACATTAGGAAAAGTCAGTCTACATGTACTTAAGTCGGCATTGTGCCTTTTGTATTTAATTCCGATGCAATTTCTGTGTTTCATCGTCAATAAGAAGGTCAGAGGGATACAGTAAACCTGAAGTGAAGCATCGAAATCCATAACTAGTGTCACAGGTATGGTATAAAACATAATCAGTAAGAAGAGTCAGTCTTCCTGTACTTCAGTCGGCATTGTGCCTTTTTTATATAATTCCGATGCAATTTGTGTGTTTCATCGTCAATAAGAAGGTCCAAGGGATACAGTAAACCTGAAGTGAAGCATCGGAATCTATAACTAGTGTCACAGGAATGGTTCAAAACATAGACAGTAGGAAGAGTCAGTCTTCTTGTACTTAAGTCGGTATTGTGCTTTTTCTATTTAATTCCGATGCGATTTCTGTGTCTCATCGTCAATAGGAAGGTCCAAGGGATACAGTAATCCTGGAGTGAAGCAACGCAATCTATAACTAGTGTCACAGGAATGGTTCAAAACATAGTCAGTTAGAAGAGTCAGTCTTCTTTTACATAAGTCGGCATTGTGCGTTTTCAATTTAATTCCGATGCAATTTCTGTGTTTCATCGTCAATAAGAAATTCCAAGGGATACAGTAAACCTGGCGTGAAGCATCGGAATCCATAACTAGTGTCACAGGAATGGTTCAAAACATAGTCAGTGATTAGAATCAGTCTTCTTGTACTTAAGTCGGCATTGTGCCTTTTGTATATAATTCCGATGCAATTTCTGTGTTTTATCGTCAATAAGAAGGTCAGAGGGATACAGTAAACTTGGAGCGAAGCATCGGAATCTATAACTAGTGTCACAGGAATGGTTCAAAACATAGTCAGTAAGTAGAGTCAGTTTTCTTGTGCTTAAGTCGGCATTGTGCCTTTTGTATTTAAATCCGATGCAAATTCTGTGTTTCATCGTCAATATGAAGGTCCAAGGGATATAGTAAACCTGGAGTTGAGCATCAGAATCTATAACTAGTGTCACAGGAATGGTTCAAAACATAGACAGTAAGATGAGTCAGTCTCCTTGTACTTAGGTCGGTATTGTGCCTTTTGTATTTAATTCCGAAGCAATTTCTGTGTTCCATCGCCAATAACAAGGTCCAAGGGATACAGTAAACCTGAAGTGAAGCATCAGAATCTATATCTAGTGTCACAGAAATGGTTCAAAAATAGTCAGTGAGAAGAGTCAGTCTTCTTGTACTTAAGTCGGCATTGTGTATTTTGTATTTAATTCCGATGCAACTTCTGTGTTTCATCGTCAATAAGAAGGTCAGAGGGATACCGTAAACCTGAAGTGAAGCATCGGAATCTATAATTAGTGTCACAGGAATGGTTCAAAACATAGACAGTTGGAAGAGTCAGTCTTCTTGTACTTAAGTCGGCATTGTGCCTTTAGTAATTAATTCCGAAGCAATTTCTGTGTTTCATCGTCAATAAGAAGGTCCAAGGTGTACAGTAATCCTGCAATGAACCATCGGAATCTGT
Source organism: Schistocerca americana (assembly GCF_021461395.2). Classification (NCBI taxonomy): domain Eukaryota; kingdom Metazoa; phylum Arthropoda; class Insecta; order Orthoptera; family Acrididae; genus Schistocerca; species Schistocerca americana. Next base: position 32,566,196 of record NC_060121.1, read on the forward strand.
AACTAGTGTCACAGGAATTGTTCAAAACATAGACATTAGGAAAAGTCAGTCTACATGTACTTAAGTCGGCATTGTGCCTTTTGTATTTAATTCCGATGCAATTTCTGTGTTTCATCGTCAATAAGAAGGTCAGAGGGATACAGTAAACCTGAAGTGAAGAATCGAAATCCATAACTAGTGTCACAGGTATGGTATAAAACATAGTCAGTAAGAAGAGTCAGTCTTCTTGTACTTCAGTCGGCATTGTGCCTTTTATATATAATTCCGATGCAATTTGTGTGTTTCATCGTCAATAAGAAGGTCCAAGGGATACAGTAAACCTGAAGTGAAGCATCGGAATCTATAACTAGTGTCACAGGAATGGTTCAAAACATAGACAGTAGGAAGAGTCAGTCTTCTTGTACTTAAGTCGGTATTGTGCTTTTTCTATTTAATTCCGATGCGATTTCTGTGTCTCATCGTCAATAGGAAGGTCCAAGGGATACAGTAATCCTAGAGTGAAGCAACGCAATCTATAACTAGTGTCACAGGAATGGTTCAAAACATAGTCAGTTAGAAGAGTCAGTCTTCTTTTACTTAAGTCGGCATTGTGCGTTTTCAATTTAATTCCGATGCAATTTCTGTGTTTCATCGTCAATAAGAAATTCCATGGGATACAGTAAACCTGGCGTGAAGCATCGGAATCCATAACTAGTGTCACAGGAATGGTTCAAAACATAGACAGTAAGAAGAATCAGTCTTCTTGTACTTAAGTCGGCATTGTGCCTTTTGTATATAATTCCGATGCAATTTCTGTATTTTATCGTCAATAAGAAGGTCAGAGGGATACAGTAAACCTGAAGTGAAGCATCGGAATCTATAAATAGTGTTATAGGTATGGTTCAAAACATAGTCAGTAGGAAGAGTCCGTCTTCTTGTACTTAAGTCGGCATTGTGCTTTTGTATTTAATTCCGATGCAATTTCTATGTTTCATCGTCAGTAAGAAGGTCCAAGGGATACAGTAAATCTGGTGTGAAGCATCGGAATCTATAACTAGTGTCACAGGAATGGTTCAAAACATAGACAGTAAGATGAGTCAGTCTTCTAGTACTTAAGTCGGCATTGTGCCTTTTGTATTTAATTCCGATGCAGTTTCTGTGTTTCATCGCCAATAAGAAGGTCCAAGGGATACAGTGAAACTGAAGTGATGCATCGGAATCTATAACTAGTGTCACAGGAATGGTTCAAAACATAGACAGTGAGAAGAGTCAGTGTTCCTTTCTTTAGGTCGGCATTGTGCTTTTCTATTTTATTCCGATGCAATTTCCGAGTTTCATCGTCAATAAGAAGGTCCAAGGGATACAGTGAAAATGAAGTGAAGCATCGGAATCTATAACTAGTGTCACAGGAATGGTTCAAAACATAGACAGAAAGAAGAGTCAGTCTTCTTGTACTTAAGTCGGCATTGTGCCTTTTGTATATAATTCCGATCCAATTTCTGTGTTTTATCGTCAATAAGAAGGTCAGAGGGAAACAGTAAACCTGAAGTGAAGCATCGGAATCTGTAACTAGTGTCACAGGTATGGTTCAAAGCATAGTCAGTAAGAAGAGTCCGTCTTCTTGTACTGATGTCGGCATTGTGATTTTGTATTTAATTCCGATGCAATTTCTGTGTTTCATCGTCAATAAGAAGGTCCAAGGGATACAGTAAATCTGGTGTGAAGCATCGGAATCTATAACTAGTGTCACAGGAATGGTTCAAAACATAGACTGTAAGATGAGTCAGTCTCCTTGTACTTAAGTCGGCATTGTGCTTTTCTATTTAATTCCGATGCAATTTCTGTGTTTCATCGTCAATAGGAAGGTCGGAGGGATACCGTAAACCTGGAGTGAAGCATCGGAATCTGTAACTAGTGTCACAGGAATGGTTCAAAATATAGACAGTAAGAAGAGTCAGTCTTCTTGTACTTAAGTCGGCATTGTGAATTTCTTATTTAATTCCGATGCAATTTCAGTGTTTCATCGTCAATAAGAAGGTCCAAGGGATATAGTAAACCATGAGTGAAGCATCGGAATCTATATGTAGTGTTACAGGAATGGTTCAAAACATAGACAGTAGGAAGAGTCAGTCCTCTTGTACTTAATTCGGCATTGTGCCTTTTGTATTTAATTCCGACGCAATTTATGTGTTGCATCGGCAATAAGAACGACAGAGGGTTACAGTAAATCTGAAGTGAAGCTTCGGAATCTATAACTAGTGTCACAGGAATGGTTCAAAACATAGACAGTAAGATGAGTCAGTCTTCTAGTACTTAAGGCGGCATTGTGCCTTTTGTATTTAATTCCGATGTAAATTCTGTGTTTTAACGTCAATTAGAAGGTCAGAGGAATACAGTAAACGTGAAGTGAAGCATCGGAATCTATAACTGGTGTCATAGGAATGGTTCAAAAAATAGTCAGTAAGTAAAGTCAGTCTTCTTGTACTTAAGTCGGCATTGAGCCGTTTGTATTTAATTCCGATGCATTTTCTGTGTTTCATCGTCAATATGAAGGTCCAAGGAATACAGTAAACCTGGAATGAAGCATCGGAACCTATAACTAGTGTCACAGGAATGGTTCAAAACATAGACAGTAAGAAGAGTCAGTCTTCTTGTACTTAAGTTGCCATTGTGCACTTTGTATTTAATTCCGATGCAATTTCTGTGTTTCATCGCCAGTAAGAAGGTCCAAGGGATACAGTAAACCTGAAGTGAAGCATCAGAATCTATAACTAGTGTCACAGGAATGGTTCAAAACATAGTCAGTAAGATGAGTCAGTCTTCTTGTACTTAAGTCGGCATTGTGCCTTTTGTATTTAATTCCGATGCAGCTTCTGTGTTTCATCGTCACTAAGAAGGTCAGTGGGATACAGTAATCCTGAAGTTAAGCATCAGAATCTATAACTAGTGTTACAGGAATGGTTCAAAACATAGTCAGTAAGAAGAGTCAGTCTTCTTGTAGTTAAGTCGGCATTGTGCCTTTTGTATTTAATTCCGATGCAATTTCTGTGTTTCATCTTCAATAAGAAGGTCAGAGGGATACAGTAAACCTGAAGTGAAGCATCGGAATCTATAACTAGTGTCACAGGAATGGATCAAAACATAGACAGTTGGAAGAGTCAGTCTTCTTGTACTTAAGTGGGCATAGTGCCTTTTGTATTTAATTCCGATGCAATTTCTGTGTTTCATCGTCATTGAGAAGGTCCAAGGGATACAGTAAACCTGAAATGAACCATCGGAATCTATAACTACTATCACAGGAATGGTTCAAATCATAGACATTAGGAAACGTCAGTCTCATGTACTTAAGTCAGCATTGTGCCTTTTGTATTTAATTCCGATGCAATTTCTGTTTTTCATCGTCAATAAGAAGGTCAGAGGGATACAGTAAAGCTGAAGTGAAGCATCGGAATCTATAACTAGTGTCACAGGAATGGTTCAAAACATAGTCAGTTAGAAGAGTCAGTCTTCTTGTACTTAAGTCGGCATTGTTCCTTTTGTATTTAATTCCGATGCAATTTGTGTCTTTCATCGTCAAAAAGAAGGTCCAAGGGATACAATAAACCTGAAGTGAAGCATCGGAATCCATAACTAGTGTCACAGGAATGGTTCAAAACATAGACAGTAGAAAGAGTCAGACTTCTTTTACATAAGTCGGCATTGTGCCTTTTGTATTTAATTCTGATGCAATTTCTGTGTTTCATCGTCAATAAGAATGTCCAAGGGATACAGTAAACCTGGAGTGAAGCATCGGAGTCTATAACTAGTGACACAGGAATGGTTCAAAACAAAGTCAGTAAGAAGAGTCAGTCTTCTTGTACTTAAGTCGGCATTGTGCCTTTTCTATTTAATTCCGATGCGATATCTGTGTTTCATCGTCAATAAGAGGGTTAGAATGATATAGTAACCTAAAGTGAAGCATCGGAATCTATAACTAGTGTCACAGGAATGGTTCAAAACATAGACACTTGGAAGAGTCAGTCTTCCTTTACTTAAGTCGGCATTGTGCCATTTGTATTTAATTCCGATGCAATTTCTGTGTTTCATCGTCAATAAGAAGGTCCAAGGGATACAGTAAACTTGAAATGATCCATCGGAATCAATAACTAGTGTCACAGGAATGGTTCAAAACATAGACATTAGGAAAAGTCAGTCTACATGTACTTAAGTCGGCATTGTGCCTTTTGTATTCTATTCCGATGCAATTTCTGTGTTACATCGTCAATAAGAAGCTCAGAGGGATACAGTAAACCTGAAGTGAGGCATCGGAATCTATAACTAGTGTCACACGAATGGTTCATAACATAGTCAGTAGGAAGGGTCAGTCTTCTTGTACTTAAGTCGGCACTGTGCCTTTTCTATTTAATTCCGATGCTATTTCTGTGTTTCATCGTCAATAAGAAGGGCCAAGGGATACAGTAAACCTGGAGTGAAGCATCGGAATCTATAACCAGTGTCACAGGAATGGTTCAAAGCATAGACAGTAAGAAGAGTCAGTCTTCTTGTTCTTAAATCGCCATTGTGCCTTTTTTATTTAATTCCGATGCAACTTCAGTGTTCCATCGCCAATAAGAAGGTCCAAGGGATAGAGTAAACCTGGAGTGAAGCATTGGAATCTATAACTAGTGTCACAGGAATTGTTCAAATTATAGACAGTAAGAAGAGTCAGTCTTCTTGTACTTAAGTCGGCATTGTGTCTTTTTTATTTAATTCCGATTCAATTTCTGTGTTTCATCGTCAATAAGAAGGTCCAAGGGATACAGTAAACCTAGAGTGAAGCATCAGAATCTATAACTACTGCCACAGGTATGGTTGAAAACTTAGTCAGTAAGAAGAGTCAGTCTTCTTGTAGTTAAGTCGGCATTGTGAGTTTTCTATTTAACTCCGATGCAATTTCTGTGTTTCATCGTCAATAAGAAGGTCCAAGGGATACAGTAAACCTGGAGTGAAGCATCGGAATCTATAACTAGTGTCATAGGAATGGTTCAAACCATAGACAGTAAGATGAGGCAGTCTCCTTGTACTTACGTCGGTATTGTGAATTTCTTATTTAATTCCGATGCAATTTCAGTGTTTCATCGTCAATAAGAAGGTCCAAGGGATGTAGTAAACCATGAGTGAAGCATCGGAATCTATAACTAGTGTCAATGGAATGGTTCAAAACATAGACAGTACGAAGAGTCAGTCTTCTTGAAATTAAGTTGGCATTGTGCCTTTTGTATTTAATTCCGACGCAATTTATGTGTTTCATCGGCAATAAGAACGACAGAGGGTTACAGTAAATCTGAAGTGAAGCATCGGAATCTATAACTAGTGTCACAGGAATGGTTCAAAACATAGACAGTAAGATGAGTCAGTCTTCTAGTACTTAAGTCGGCATTGTGCCTTTTGTATTTAATTCCGATGTAAATTCTGTGTTTTAACGTCAATTAGAAGGTCAGAGGAATACAGTAAACGTGAAGTGAAGCATCGGAATCTATAACTAGTGCCATAGGAATGGTTCAAAAAATAGTCAGTAAGTAAAGTCAGTCTTCTTGTACTTAAGTCGGCATTGAGACTTTTGTATTTAATTCCGATGCAATTTCTGTGTTTCATCGTCAATATGAAGGTCCAAGGAATACAGTAAACCTGGAATGAAGCATCGGAACCTATAACTAGTGTCACAGGAATGGTTCAAAACATAGACAGTAAGAAGAGTCAGTCTTCTTGTACTTAAGTTGGCATTGTGCACTTTGTATTTAATTCCGATGCAATTTCTGTGTTTCATCGCCAGTAAGAAGGTCCAAGGGATACAGTAAACCTGAAGTGAAGCATCAGAATCTATAACTAGTGTCACAGGAATGGTTCCAAACATAGTCAGTAAGAAGAGTCAGTCTTCTTGTACTTAAGTCGGCATTGTGCCTTTTGTATTTAATTCCGATGCAGCTTCTGTGTTTCATCGTCACTAAGAAGGTCAGTGGGATACAGTAATCCTGAAGTTAAGCATCAGAATCTATAACTAGTGTTACAGGAATGGTTCAAAACATAGTCAGTAAGAAGAGTCAGTCTTCTTGTAGTTAAGTCGGCATTGTGCCTTTTGTATTTAATTCCGATGCAATTTCTCTGTTTCATCTTCAATAAGAAGGTCAGAGGGATACAGTAAACCTGAAGTGAAGCATCGGAATCTATAACTAGTGTCACAGGAATGGATCAAAACATAGACAGTTGGAAGAGTCAGTCTTCTTGTACTTAAGTGGGCATAGTGCCTTTTGTATTTAATTCCGATGCAATTTCTGTGTTTCATCGTCATTGAGAAGGTCCAAGGGATACAGTAAACCTGAAATGAACCATCGGAATCTATAACTACTATCACAGGAATGGTTCAAATCATAGACATTAGGAAACGTCAGTCTCATGTACTTAAGTCGGCATTGTGCCTTTTGTATTTAATTCCGATGCAATTTCTGTGTTTCATCGTCAATAAGAAGGTCAGAGGGATACAATAAACCTGAAGTGAAGCATCGGAATCCATAACTAGTGTCACAGGAATGGTTCAAAACATAGACACTTTGAAGAGTCAGTCTTCTTGTACTTAAGTCGGCATTGTGCCATTTGTATTTAATTCCGATGCAATTTCTGTGTTTCATCGTCAATAAGAAGGTCCAAGGGATACAGTAAACTTGAAATGATCCATCGGAATCAATAACTAGTGTCACAGGAATGGTTCAAAACATAGACATTAGGAAAAGTCAGTCTACATGTACTTAAGTCGGCATTGTGCCTTTTGTATTTAATTCCGATGCAATTTCTGTGTTACATCGTCAATAAGAAGCTCAGAGGGATACAGTAAACCTGAAGTGAGGCATCGGAATCTATAACTAGTGTCACACGAATGGTTCATACCATAGTCAGTAGGAAGGGTCAGTCTTCTTGTACTTAAGTCGGCACTGTGCCTTTTCTATTTAATTCCGATGCTATTTCTATGTTTCATCGTCAATAAGAAGGGCCAAGGGATACAGTAAACCTGGAGTGAAGCATCGGAATCTATAACTAGTGTCACAGGAATGGTTCAAAGCATAGACAGTAAGAAGAGTCAGTCTTCTTGTTTTTAAATCGCCATTGTGCCTTTTTTATTTAATTCCGATGCAATTTCAGTGTTCCATCGCCAATAAGAAGGTCCAAGGGATACAGTAAACCTGGAGTGAAGCATTGGAATCTGAAACTAGTGTCACAGGAATTGTTCAAATTATAGACAGTAAGAAGAGTCAGTCTTCTTGTACTTAAGTCGACATTGTGTGTTTTTTATTTAATTCCGATTCAATTTCTGTGTTTCATCGTCAATAAGAAGGTCCAAGGGATACAGTAAACCTAGAGTGAAGCATCAGAATCTATAACTAGTGCCACAGGTATGGTTGAAAACTTAGTCAGTAAGAAGAGTCAGTCTTCTTGTAGTTAAGTCGGCATTGTGAGTTTTCTATTTAACTCCGATGCAATTTCTGTGTTTCATCGTCAATAAGAAGGTCCAAGGGATACAGTAAACCTGGAGTGAAGCATCGGAATCTATAACTAGTGTCACAGGAATGGTTCAAACCATAGACAGTAAGATGAGTCAGTCTCCTTGTACTTACGTCGGTATTGTGCCTTTTGTATTTAATTCCGAAGCAATTTCTGTGTTTAATCGCCAATAAGAAGGTCCAAGGGATACAGTAAACCTGAAGTGAAGCATCAGAATGTATAACTAGTGTCACAGGAATGATTCAAACATAGTCAGTAAGAAGAGTCAGTCTTCTTGTACTTAAGTCGGCATTGTGCCTTTTGTATTTAATTCCGATGCAGTTTCTGTGTTTCATCGTCACTAAGAAGGTCAGTGGGATACAGTAATCCTGAAGCTAAGCATCGGAATCTATAACTAGTGTCACAGGAATGGTTCAAAACATAGACAGTAAGATGAGTAAGTCTTCTTGTACTTAAGTCGGCATTGTGCCTTTAGTATTCAATTCCAATGCAATTTCTGTGTTTCATCGCCAATAAGAAGGTCCAAGGGATACAGTGAAACTGAAGTGAAGCATCGGAATCTATAACTAGTGTCACAGGAATGGTTCAAAACATAGACAGTAAGAAGCGTCAGTCTTCTTGTACTTAAGTCGGCATTGTGCTTTTCTATTTAATTCCGATGCAATTTCTGTGTTTCATCGTCAATAGGAAGGTCGGAGGGATACCGTAAACCTGGAGTGAAGCATCGGAATCTGTAACTAGTGTCACAGGAATGGTTCAAAATATAGACAGTAAGAAGAGTCAGTCTTCTTGTACTTAAGTCGGCATTGTGAATTTCTTATTTAATTCCGATGCAATTTCAGTGTTTCATCGTCAATAAGAAGGTCCTAGGGATATAGTAAACCATGAGAGAAGCATCGGAATCTATATGTAGTGTCACAGGAATGGTTCAAAACATAGACAGTAGGAAGAGTCAGTCCTCTTGTACTTAATTCGGCATTGTGCCTTTTGTATTTAATTCCGACGCAATTTATGTGTTTCATCGGCAATAAGAACGACAGAGGGTTACAGTAAATCTTAAGTGAAGCATCGGAATCTATAACTAGTGTCACAGGAATGGTTCAAAACATAGACAGTAAGATCAGTCAGTCTTCTAGTACTTAAGTCGGCATTGTGCCTTTTGTATTTAATTCCGATGTAAAGTCTGTGTTTTAACGTCAATTAGAAGTTCAGAGGAATACAGTAAACGTGAAGTGAAGCATCGGAATCTATAACTAGTGTCATAGGAATAGTTCAAAAAATAGTCAGTAAGTAGAGTCAGTCTTCTTGTACTTAAGTCGGCATTGTGCCTTTTGTTTTTAATTCCGATGCAATTTCTGTGTTTCATCGTCAATAAGAAGGTCAGAGGGATACAGTAAACCTGAAGTGAAGCATCGGAATCTATAACTAGTATCACAGGAATGGTTCAAAACATAGTCAGTTAGAAGGGTCAGTCTTCTTGTACTTAAGTCGGCATTGTTCCTTTTGTATTTAATTCCGATGCAAATTGTGTCTTTCATCGTCAATTAGAAGGTCCAAGGGATACAGTAAACCTGAAGTGAAGCATCGGAATCTATAACTAGTGTCACAGGAATGGTTCAAAACATAGACAGTAGAAAGAGTCAGACTTCTTTTACTTAAGTCGGCATTGTGCCTTTTGTATTTAATTCTGATGCAATTTCTGTGTTTCATCGTCAATAAGAAGGTCCAAGGGATACGGTAAACCTGGAGTGAAGCATCGGAGTCTATAACTAGTGACACAGGAATGGTTCAAAACATAGTCAGTAAGAAGAGTCAGTCTTCTTGTACTTAAGTCGGCATTGTGCCTTTTCTATTTAATTCCGATGCGATATCTGTGTTTCATTGTCAATAAGAAGGTCAGAATGATATAGTAACCTAAAGTGAAGCATCGGAATCTATAACTAGTGTCACAGGAATGGTTCAAAACATAGACAGTAAGAAGAGTCAGTCTTCTTGTACTTAAGTCGGCATTGTGCCTTTTGTATTTAATTCCGATGCAAATTTGGTGTTTCATCGTCAATAAGAAGGTCCAAGGGATACAGTGAACCTGAAGTGAAGCATCGGAATATATTACTAGTGTCACTGGAATGGTTCATAGTCATAAGAAGAGTCAGTCTTCTTGTACTTAAGTCGGCGTTGTGCGTTTTCTATTTAATTCCGATGCAATTTGTGTGTTTCATCGTCAATAAGAAGGTCCAAGGGATACAGTAAAAATGAAGTGAAGCATCGTAATCTATAACTAGTGTCACAGGAATGGTTCAAAGCATAGACAGTGGGAAGGGTCAGTCTTCTTGTACTTAAGTCGGTATTGTGCCTTTTCTATATCTTTCCTATGCAATTTCTGTGTTTCATCGTCAATAAGAAGGTCAGAGGGATACAGTAAACCGGAAGTGAAGCATCGCAATCTATAACTAGTGTCACAGGAATGGTTCTAAACACAGAGTGTTGGAAGATTCAGTCTTCTTTTACTTAAGTCTGCATTGTGCCTTTTGTATTTTATTCCGATGCAATTTCTGTGTTTCATCGTCCATAAGAAGGTCCGAGGGATACAGTAAACCTCAAGTGAAGCATCGGAATGAAAAACTAGTGTCACAGGAATGGTTCAAAGCATAGAGAGTAGGAAGAGTCAGTCTTCTTGTACTTAAGTCGGCATTGTGCTTTCTCTATTTAATTCCGATGCAATTTCTGTGTTTCATCGTCCATAAGAAGGTCCGAGGGATACAGTAAACCTGAAGTGAAGCATCAGAATCTATAACTAGTGTCACAGGAATGGTTCAAACATAGTCAGTAAGAATAGTCAGTCTTCTTGTACTTAAGTCGGAATTATGCCTTTTGTTTTTAATTCTGATGCAATTTCTGTGTTTCATCGTCACTAAGAAGGTCAGTGGAATACAGTAATCCTGAAGTTAAGCATCGGAATCTATAACTAGTGTCACAGGAATGGTTCAAAACATAGTCAGTAAGAAGAGTCAGTCTTCTTGTAGTTAAGTCGGCATTGTGCCTTTTCTATTTAATTCCGATGTAATTTCTGTGTTTCATCGTCAATAAGAAGGTCAGAGGGATACAGTAAACCTGAAGTTAAGCATCGGAATCTATAACTACTGTCACAGGGATGGTTCAAAACATAGACAGTAAGAAGAGTCAGTCTTCTTGTACTTGAGTCGGCATTGTGCCTTTTGTTTTTGATTCCGATGCAATATCTGTGTTTCATCGTCAATACGAAGGTCAGAGGGATACAGTAATCCTGAAGTGAAGCATCGGAATCTATGACTAGTAACATAGGAATGGTTCAAAGCATAGTCAGTAAGAAGAGTCAGTCTTCTTGTACTTAAGTCGTCATTGTGCATTTTCTAATTAATTCTGATGCAATTTCAGTGTTTCATCGTCAATAAAAAGGTCCAAGGGATACAGTAAACCTGGAGTGAAGCATCGGAATCTATAACTAGTGTCACAGGAATGGATCAAAACATAGACAGTAAGAAGAGTCAGTCTTCTTGTACTTAAGTCGGCATTGTGCCTTTTGTATTTGATTCCGATGCAATTTCTTCGTTTCATCGTCAATAAGAAGGTCAGAGGGATACAGTAATCCTGAAGTGAAGCATCGCAATGTATGACTAGTAACACAGGAATGGTTCAAAGCATAGTCAGTAAGAAGAGTCAGTCTTCTTGTACTTAAGTCGGCATTGTGCTTTTTGTATTTAATTCCGATGCAATTTCTGTGTTTCATCGTCAATAAGAAGGTCCAAGGGATGGAGTAAACCTGGAGAGAAGCATCGGAGTCAATAACTAGTGTCACAGGAATGCTTCAAATCATAGACAGTAAGAAGAGTTAGCCTTCTTGTACTTAATTCGGCATTGTGCCTTTTGTATTTAATTCCGATGCAATTTATGTGTTTCATCGTCAATAAGAAGGGCAGAGGGTTACAGTAATCCTGAAGTTAAGCATCGGAATCTATAACAAGTGTCAGAGGAATGGTTCAAAATATAGTCAGTAAGAAGAGTCAGTCTTCTTGTAGTTAAATCGGCATTGTGCCTTTTCTATTTATTTCCGATGCAATTTCTGTGTTTCATCGTCAATAAGATGGTCCAAGGGATACAGTAGACCTGAATTGAAGCATCGGAATCCATACTAGTGTCAAAGGTATGGTTCAAAACATAGACAGTAAGAAGAGTCAGTCTTCTTGCACTTAAGTCGGCATTGTGGCTTTTGTATTTCATTCCGATGCCATTTCTGTGTTTCATCGCCAATAAGAAGGTCCAAGGGATACAGTAAACCTGAAGAACCAGAATCAATAACTAGTGTCACAGGAATGGTTCAAATCATAGACAGTAAGAAAAGTTAGTCTTCTTGTACTTAATTCGGCATTGTGCCTTTTGTATTTAATTCCGATGCAATTTATGTGTTTCATCGTCAATTAGAAGGTCAGAGGGATACAGTAAACCTGATGTAAAGCATCGGAATCTATAACTAATGTCACAGGAATGGTTCAAATCATAGTCAGTAAGAAGAGTCAGTCTTCTTGTACTTAAGTCGGCATTGTGCCTTTTGTATTTAATTCCGATGCAATTTCTGTGTTTCCTCGTCAATAAGAAGGTCCAAGGGATACAGTAAACTTGGTGGTGAGCATCGGAATCTATACGTAGGGTCACAGGGAGTTTTCAAATCATAGACAGTAAGATGAATCAGTATTCTTGTACTTTAGTCGGCATTGTGTTTTTGTATTTAATGCCGATGCAATTTCTGTGTCTCATCGTCACTAAGACGGTCCGTGGGATACATTAATCCTGAAGTTAAGCATCGGAATATTAAACTAGTGTCACAGGAATGGTTCAAAACGTAGACAGTAAGAAGAGTCAGTCTTCTTGTACTTAAGTCGGCATTGTGCCTTTTGTATTTAATTCCGATGTAATTTATGTGTTTTATCGTCAATAAGATGGTCAGAGGGATACTGTAAACGTGAAGTGAAGCATCGGAATCTACAACTAGTGTCACAGGAATGGTTTAACATAGTCAGTAAGTAGAGACAGTTTTCCTGTACTTATGTCGGCATTGTGCCTTTTGTATCTAATTCCGATGCAATTTCTGTGTTTCATCGTCAATATGAAGGTCCAAGGGATACAGTAAACCTGGAGTGAAGCATCGGAATCTATAACTAGTGTCACAGGAATGGTTCAAAACATAGACAGTAAGATGAGTCAGTCTTCTTGCACTTAAGTCGGCATTGTGGCTTTTGTATTTCATTCCGATGCCATTTCTGTGTTTCATCGCCAATAAGAAGGTCCAAGGGATACAGTAAACCTGAAGAACCAGAATCAATAACTAGTGTCACAGAAATGGTTCAAAACATAGTCAGTAAGAAGAGTCAGTCTTCTTGTACTTAAGTCGGCATTGTGCCTTTTGTATTTAATTCCGATGCAATTTCTGTGTTTCATCGTCACTAAGAAGGTCAGTGAGATACAGTAATCCTGAAGTTAAGCACCGGAATCTATAACTAGTGTCACAGCAATGGTTCAAAACATAGTCAGTAAGAAGAGTCAGTCTTCTTGTAGTTAAGTCGGCATTGTGCCTTTTCTATTTAATTCCGATTCGATTTCTGTGTTTCATCGTCAATAAGAAGGTCAGAGGGACACAGTAAACCTGAAGTGAAGCATCGGAATCTATAACTAGTGTCACAGGAATGGTTCAAAACATAGACAGTTGGATGTGTCAGTCTTCTTGTACTTAAGTCGGCATTGTGCCTTTTGTATTTAATTCCGATGCAAATTTGTATGTTTCATCGACAATAAGAAGGTCCAAGGGATACAGTAAACCTGAAGTGAAGCATCGGAATCTATAACTAGTGTCACATGAATTTTTCAAAACATAGATAGTAGGAAGTCAGTCTTCTTGTACTTAAGTCGGTATTGAGCCTTTTGTATTTAATTCCGATGCAATTTCTGTGTATAATCGTCAATAAGAAGGGCAGAGGTATACAGTAAACCTGAAAAGCAGCATCGGAATCTATAACTAGTGTCACAGGAATGGTTCAAAACATAGATAGTAGGAAGAGTCAGTCTTCTTGTACTTAAGTCGGTATTGTGTCTTTTCTATTTAATTCCGATGCAATTTGTGTGTTTCATCGTCAATAAGAAAGTCCAAGGGATACAGTGAACCTGAAGTGAAGCATCGGAATCTATAACTAGTGTCACAGGAATGGTTCAAAACATAGTCAGTAAGAAGAGCCAGTCTTCATGTACTTAAGTCGGCATTGTGCCTTTTGTATTTAATTCCGATGCAATTTCTGTGTTTCATCGTCACTAAGAAGGTCAGTGGGATACAGTAATCCTGAAGGTAAGCACCGGAATCAATAACTATTGCCACAGGTATGGTTGAAAACATAGTCAGTAAGAAGAGTCAGTCTTCTTGTAGTTAAGTCGGCATTGTGCTTTTGTATTTAATTCCGATGCAATTTCTGTGTTTCATCGTCAATAAGAAGGTCAGAGGGAAATAGTAAACCTGAAGTGTAGCATCGGAATCTATAACTAGTGTCACAGGAATGGTTCAAAGCATAGACAGTTGGAAGAGTCAGTCTTCTTGTACTTAAGACGGCATTGTGCCTTTTGAATTTAATTCCGATGCAATTTCTGTGTTTAATCGTCAATACGAAGGTCCAAGGGATACAGTACGCCTAAAATGAACCATCGGAATCTATAACTAGTGTTACAGGAATTGTTCAAAGCATATACATTAGGAAAAGTCAGTCTACATGTACTTAAGTCGGCATTGTGCCATTTGTATTTAATTCCGATGCAATTTCTGTGTTTCATCGTGAATAAGAAGGTCTGAGGGATACAGTAAACCTGAAGTGAAGCATCGGAATCTATAACTAGAGTCACAGGAACGGTTCAAAACATAGTCAGTAAGAAGAGTCAGTCTTCTTGTACTTAAGTCGGCATTGTGCCGTTTGTATTTAATTCCGATGCAATTTGTGTGTTTCATCGTCAATAAGAAGGTCCAAGGGATACAGTAAACCTGAAGTGAAGCATCGGAATCTATAACTAGTGACACAGAAATGGTTCAAAACATAGACAGTAGGAAGAGACAGTCTTCTTGTACTTAAGACGGTATTGTGCCGTTTCTATTTAAATACGATGCAATTTCTGTGTTTCATTGTCAATAAGAAGGTCCAAGGGATACAGTGAAACTGAAGTGAAGCATCGGAATCTATAATTAGTGTCACAGGAATGGTTCAAAACTTAGTCAGTAAGAAGAGTCAGTCTTCTTGTACTTGAGTCGGCACTGTGATTTTTGTATTTAATTCCGATGCAATTTCTGTGTTACATCGCCAATAGAAAGTCCAAGGGATACAGTAAACTTGAAGTGAAGCATCGGAATATATAACTAGTGTCACAGGAATGGTTCAAAACATAGTCAGTTAGAAGAGTCAGTCTTCTTGTACTTCAGTCGGCATTGTGCTTTTGTATTTACTTCCGATGCCATTTCCGTGTTTCATCGTCAATAAGAAGGTCCTAGGGATACAGTGAAACTATAGTGAAGCATCGGCATCTATAACTAGTTTCATAGGAATGGTTCAAAACATAGACAGTAAGCAGAGTCTGTCTTCTTGTACTGAAGTCGGCATTGTGCCTTTTGTATTTAATTCCGATGTAATTTCTGTGTTTTAACGTCAATTAGAAGGTCAGAGGGATACAGTAAACGTGAAGTGAAGCATCGGAATCTATAACTAGTGTCATAGGAATGGTTCAAATAATAGTCAGTAAGTAGAGTCAGTCTTCTTGTACTTAAGTCGGCATTGTGCCGTTTGTATTTAATTCCGATGCAATTTGTGTGTTTCATCGTCAATAAGAAGGTCCAAGGGATACAGTAAATCTGGTGTGAAACATCGGAATCTATAACTAGTGTCACAGGAATGGGACAAAACATAGACAGTAAGATGAGACAGTCTTCTTGTACTCAAGTCGGCATTCTGCCTTTTGTATTTAATTCCGATGCAATTTCTGTGTTTTATCGTCAATAAGAAGGTCAGAGGGATACAGTAAACCTGAAGTGAAGCATCGGAATCTATAACTAGTGTCACAGGTATGGTTCAAAACATAGTCAGTAAGCAGAGTCCGTCTTCTTGTACTTAAGTCGGCATTGTGCTTTTGTATTTAATTCCGATGCAATTTCTGTGTTTCATCGTCAATAAGAAGGTCCAAGGGACACAGTAAATCTGGTGTGAAACATCGGAATCCATAACTAGTGTCACAGGAATGGGTCAAAACATAGACAGTAAGATGAGTCAGTCTTCTTGTACTTAAGTCGGCATTGTGCCTTTTGTATTTAATTCCGATGCAATTTCTGTGTTTCATCGTCAATAAGAAGGTCCAAGGGATAAAGTGCAACTGAGGTGAAGCATCGGAATCCATAACTAGTGTCACAGGAATGGTTCAAAACATAGACAGTAAGAAGAGTCAGTCTTCTTGTACTTAAGTCGGCATTGTGCCTTTTGTATTTAATTCCGATGCAATTTCTGTGTTTCATCGCCAATAAGAAGGGCCTAGGGATACAGTAAACCTGGAGTGAAGCATCGGAATTTATAACTAGTGTCACAGGAATGGTTCAAAACATAGACAGTAAGAAGAGTCAGTCTTCTACATCTACATCTACATCTACATTGATACTCCGCAAGCCACCCAACGGTGTGTGGCGGAGGGCACTTTACGTGCCGCTGTCATTACCTCCCTTTCCTGTTCCAGTCGCGTATGGTTCGCGGGAAGAACGACTGTCTGAAAGCCTCCGTGCGCGCTCTAATCTCTCTAATTTTACATTCGTGATCTCCTCGGGAAGTATAAGTAGGGGGAAGCAATATATTCGATACCTCATCCAGAAACGCACCCTCTCGAAACCTGGCGAGCAAGCTACACCGCGATGCAGAGCGCCTCTCTTGCAGAGTCTGCCACTTGAGTTTATTAAACATCTCCGTAACGCTATCACGGTTACCAAATAACCCAGTGACGAAACGCGCCGCTCTTCTTTGGATCTTCTCTATCTCCTCCGTCAACCCGACCTGGTACGGATCCCACACTGATGAGCAATACTCAAGTATAGGTCGAACGAGTGTTTTGTAAGCCACCTCCTTTGTTGATGGACTACATTTTCTAAGCACTCTCCCAATGAATCTCAACCTGGTACCCGCCTTACCAACAATTAGTTTTATATGATCATTCCACTTCAAATCGTTCCGTACGCATACTCCCAGATATTTTACAGAAGTAACTGCTACCAGTGTTTGTTCCGCTATCATATAATCATACAATAAAGGATCCTTCTTTCTATGTATTCGCAATACATTACATTTGTCTATGTTAAGGGTCAGTTGCCACTCCCTGCACCAAGTGCCGATCCGCTGCAGATCTTCCTGTATTTCGCTACAATTTTCTAATGCAGCAACTTCTCTGTATACTACAGCATCATCCGCGAAAAGCCGCATGGAACTTCCGACACTATCTACTAAGTCATTTATATATATTGTGAAAAGCAATGGTCCCATAACACTCCCCTGTGGCACGCCAGAGGTTACTTTAACGTCTGTAGACGTCTCTCCATTGATAACAACATGCTGTGTTCTGTTTGCTAAAAACTCTTCAATCCAGCCACACAGCTGGTCTGATATTCCGTAGGCTCTTACTTTGTTTATCAGGCGACAGTGCGGAACTGTATCGAACGCCTTCCGGAAGTCAAGAAAAATAGCATCTACCTGGGAGCCTGTATCTAATATTTTCTGGGTCTCATGAACAAATAAGGCGAGTTGGGTCTCACACGATCGCTGTTTCCGGAATCCATGTTGATTCCTACATAGTAGATTCTGGGTTTCCAGAAATGACATGATACGCGAGCAAAAAACATGTTCTAAAATTCTACAAGAGATCGACGTAAGAGATATAGGTCTATAGTTTTGCGCATCTGCTCGACGACCCTTCTTGAAGACTGGGACTATCTGTGCTCTTTTCCAATCATTTGGAACCCTCCGTTCCTCTAGAGACTTGCGGTACACGGCTGTTAGAAGGGGGGCAAGTTCTTTCGCGTACTCTGTGTAGAATCGAATTGGTATCCCGTCAGGTCCAGTGGACTTTCCTCTATTGAGTGATTCCAGTTGCTTTTCTATTCCTTGGACACTTATTTCGATGTCAGCCATTTTTTCGTTTGTGCGAGGATTTAGAGAAGGAACTGCAGTGCGGTCTTCCTCTGTGAAACAGCTTTGGAAAAAGGTGTTTAGTATTTCAGCTTTACGCGAGTCATCCTCTGTTTCAATGCCATCATCATCCCGTAGTGTCTGGATATGCTGTTTCGAGCCACTTACTGATTTAACGTAAGACCAGAACTTCCTAGGATTTTCTGTCAAGTCGGTACATAGAATTTTACTTTCGAATTCAATGAACGCTTCACGCATAGCCCTCCTTACGCTAACTTTGACGTCGTTTAGCTTCTGTTTGTCTGAGAGGTTTTGGCTGCGTTTAAACTTGGAGTGGAGCTCTCTTTGCTTTCGCAGTAGTTTCCTAACTTTGTTGTTGTACCACGGTGGGTTTTTCCCGTCCCTCACAGTTTTACTCGGCACGTACCTGTCTAAAACGCATTTTACGATTGCCTTGAACTTTTTCCATAAACACTCAACATTGTCAGTGTCGGAACAGAAATTTTCGTTTTGATCTGTTAGGTAGTCTGAAATCTGCCTTCTATTACTCTTGCTAAACAGATAAACCTTCCTCCCTTTTTTTATATTCCTATTAACTTCCATATTCAGGGATGCTGCAACGGCCTTATGATCACTGATTCCCTGCTCTGTACATACAGATTCGAAAAGTTCGGGTCTGTTTGTTATCAGTAGGTCCAATATGTTATCTCCACGAGTCGGTTCTCTGTTTAATTGCTCGAGGTAATTTTCGGATAGTGCACTCAGTATAATGTCACTCGATGCTCTGTCCCTACCACCCGTCCTAAACATCTGAGTGTCCCAGTCTATATCTGGTAAATTGAAATCTCCACCTAAGACTATAACATGCTGAGAAAATTTATGTGAAATGTATTCCAAATTTTCTCTCAGTTGTTCTGCCACTAATGCTGCTGAGTCGGGAGGTCGGTAAAAGGAGCCAATTATTAACCTAGTTCGGTTGTTTAGTGTAACCTCCACCCATAATAATTCACAGGAACTATCCACTTCTACTTCACTACAGGATAAACTACTACTAACAGCGATGAACACTCCACCACCGGTTGCATGCAATCTATCCTTTCTAAACACCGTCTGTACCTTTGTAAAAATTTCGGCAGAATTTATCTTTCTGTACCTATAACGATTTCAGCTTCGGTGCTTTCTATCAGCGCTTGAAGTTCCGGTACTTTACCAACGCAGCTTCGACAGTTGACAATTAGAATACCGATTGCTGCTTGTTCCCCGCATGTCCTGACTTTGCCCCGCACCCGTTGAGGCTGTTGCCCTTTCTGTACTTGCCCAAGGCCATCTAACCTAAAAAACCGCCCAGCCCACGCCACACAACCCCTGCTACCCGTGTAGCCGCTTGTTGCGTGTAGTGGACTCCTGACCTATCCTTCTTGTACTTAAGTCGGCATTGTCGGATTTTATTTTAATTCCGATGCAATTTCTGTGTTTCATCGTCAATACGAAGGTCCAAGGGATACAGTAAACTTAGAGTGAAGCATCAAAATCTATAACTAGTGTCACAGGAATATTTCAAAACATAGACACTAAGAAGAGTCAGTCTTCTTTTACTTAATTCGGCATTGTGAATTTTGTATTTAATTGCGATGCAATTTCTGTGTTTCATCGTCAATAAGAACGTCAGAGGGATGCAGTAAATCTGAAGTGAAGCATCGGAATCTATAACTAGTGTCACAGGAATGGTTCAAAACATAGACATTAGGAAAAGTCAGTCTACATGTACTTAAGTCGGCATTGTGCCCTTTGTATTTAATTCCGATGCAATTTCTGTGATTCATTGTCAATAAGAAGGTCTGAGGGATACAGTAAACCTGAAGTGAAGCATCGGAATCTATAACTAGTGTCACAGGAACGGTTCAAAACATAGTCAACAAGAAGAGTCAGTCTTCTTGTACTTAAGTCGGCATTGTGATTTTTGTATTTAATTCCGATGCAATTTGTGTGTTTCATCGTCAATAAGAAGGTCCAAGGGATACAGTAAACCCGAAGTGAAGCAACGGAATCTATAACTAGTGTCACAGGAATGGTTCAAAACATAGACAGTAGGAAGAGACAGGCTTCTTGTACTGAAGTCGGTATTGTGCCTTTTCTATTTAAATCCGATGCAATTTCTGTGTTTCATTGTCAATATGAAGGTCAGAGGGTACAGTAAACCTGAAGTGAAGCATCGGAATCTATAACTAGTGTCACAGGAATGGTTCTAAACATAGAGAGTAGGAAGAGTCAGTCTTATGTACTTAATTCGGCATTGTGATTTTTCTATTTAATTCCGATGCGATTTTTGTGTCTCATCGTCAATAGAAAGTCCAAGGGATACAGTAAACCTGAAGTGAAGCATCGGAATCTATAACTAGTGTCACAGGTATGGTTCAAAACATAGTCAGTAAGCAGAGTCCGTCTTCTTCTACTTAAGTCGGCATTGTGCTTTTGTATTTAATTCCGATGCAATTTCTGTGTTTCATCGTCAATAAGAAGGTCCAAGGGACACAGTAAATCTGGTGTGAAACATCGGAATCTATAACTGGTGTCACAGGAATGGGTCAAAACATAGACAGTAAGATGAGTCAGTCTTCTTGTACTTAAGTCGGCATTGTGCCTTTTGTATTTAATTCCGATGCAATTTCTGTGTTTCATCGTCAATAAGAAGGTCCAAGGGATAAAGTGCAACTGAAGTGAAGCATCGGAATCTATAACTAGTGTCACAGGAATGGTTCAAAACATAGACAGTAAGAAGAGTCAGTCTTCTTGTACTTAAGTCGGCATTGTGCCTTTTGTATTTAATTCCGATGCATTATCTGTGTTTCATCGCCAATAAGAAGGGCCTAGGGATACAGTAAACCTGGAGTGAAGCATCGGAATTTATAACTAGTGTCACAGGAATGGTTCAAAACATAGACAGTAAGAAGAGTCAGTCTTCTTGTACTTAAGTCGGCATTGTGGGATTTTATTTTAATTCCGATGCAATTTCTGTGTTTCATCGTCAATACGAAGGTCCAAGGGATACAGTAAACTTAGAGTGAAGCATCAAAATCTATAACTAGTGTCACAGGAACATTTCAAAACATAGACAGTAAGAAGAGTCAGTCTTCTTTTACTTAATTCGGCATTGTGAATTTTGTATTTAATTGCGATGCAATTTCTGTGTTTCATCGTCAATAAGAACGTCAGAGGGATACAGTAAATCTGAAGTGAAGCATCGGAATCTATAACTAGTGTCACAGGAATGGTTCAAAACATAGACATTAGGAAAAGTCAGTCTACATGTACTTAAGTCGGCATTGTGCCTTTTGTATTTAATTCCGATGCAATTTCTGTGGTTCATCGTCAATAAGAAGGTCTGAGGGATACAGTAAACCTGAAGTGAAGCATCGGAATCTATAACTAGTGTCACAGGAACGGTTCAAAACATAGTCAGTAAGAAGAGTCAGTCTTCTTGTACTTAAGTCGGCATTGTGCCTTTTGTATTTAATTCCGATGCAATTTGTGTGTTTCATCGTCAATAAGAAGGTCCAAGGGATACAGTAAACCCGAAGTGAAGCATCGGAATCTATAACTAGTGTCACAGGAATGGTTCAAAACATAGACAGTAGGAAGAGACAGTCTTCTTGTACTGAAGTCGGTATTGTGCCTTTTCTATTTAAATCCGATGCAATTTCTGTGTTTCATTGTCAATATGAAGGTCAGAGGGTACAGTAAACCTGAAGTGAAGCATCAGAATCTATAACTAGTGTCACAGGAATGGTTCAAAACATAGACAGTAAGAAGAGTCAGTCATCTTGTACTTAATTCGGCATTGTGCCATTTGTATTTAATTCCGACGCAATTTCTGTGTTTCATCGTCAATAAGAACGTCAGAGGGATACAGTAAACGTGAAGTGAAGCATCGGAATCCATAACTAGTGTCACAGGAATGGTTCAAAACATAATCAGTAAGTAGAGTCAGTTTTCTTGTACTGAAGTCGGCATTGTGCCTTTTGTATTTAATTGCGATGTAATATCTGTGTTTTATCGTCAATAAGAAGGTCAGAGGCATACAGTAAACGTGAAGTGAAGCATCGGAATCTATAACTAGTGTCACAGGAACGGTTCAAAACATAGTCAGTAAGAAGAGTCAGTCTTCTTGTACTTAAGTCGGCATTGTGCCTTTTGTGTTTAATTCCGGTCCAATTTCTGTGTTTCATCGTCACTAAGAAGGTCAGTGGGATACAGTAATCCTGAAGTTAAGCATCGGAATGTAGAACTAGTGTCACAGGGATGGTTCAAATCATAGTCAGTAAGAAGAGTCAGTCTTCTTGTAGTTAAGTCGGCATTGTGCCTTTTCGATTTAATTCCGATGCAATTTCTGTGTTTCATCGTCAATAAGAATGTCAGAGGGATACAGTAAACCTGAAGTGAAGCATCGGAACCTATAACTAGTGTCACAGGAATGGTTCTAATCATAGAGAGTTGGAGGATTCAGTCTTCTTTTACTTAAGTCGGCATTGTGCCTTTTGTACTTTATTCCGATGCAATTTCTGTGTTTCATCGTCCATAAGAAGGTCCGTGGGATACAGTAAACCTCAAGTGAAGCATCGGAATAAAAAACTAGTGTCACAATAATGGTTCAAAACATAGAGAGTTGGAAGAGTCAGTCTTCTTGTACTTAAGTAGGCATTGTGCTTCCTCTTCTTAATTCCGATGCGATTTCTGTGTCTCATCGTCAATAGGAAGGTCAGTGGAATACAGTAATCCTGAAGTTAAGCATCGGAATCTATATTTAGTGTCACAGAAATGGTTCAAAACGTAGACAGTAAGAAGAGTCAGTCTTCTTGTACTTATGTCGGCATTGTGCCTTTTGTATTTAATTCCGATGCAATTTCTGTGTTTCATCGTCAATAAGAAGGTCCAAGGGATACAGTAAACCTGGAGTGAAGCATCGGATTCTATAACTAGTGTCACAGGAATTGTTCAAAACGTAGACAGTAAGAAGATTCAGTCTTCTTGTACTTAAGCCGGCATTGTGCCTTTTTTATTTAATTCCGATTCAATTTCTGTGTTTCATCGTCAATAAGAAGGTCCAAGGGATACAGTAAACCTAGAGTGAAGCATCATAATCTATAACTAGTGTCACAGGAATGGTTCAAAACATAGACAGTAAGAAGAGTCAGTCTTCTTGTACTTAATTCGGCATTGTGCCTTTTGTATTTAATTCCGACGCAATTTCTGTGTTTCATCGTCAATAAGAACGTCAGAGGGATTCAGTATATCTGAAGTGAAGCAACGGAATCTATAACTAGTGTCACAGGAATGGTTCAAAGCATAGACAGTAAGAAGAGTCAGTCTTCTTGTACTTAAGTCGGCATTGTGCCTTTTGTATTTAATTGCGATGTAATATCTGTGTTTTATCGTCAATAAGAAGGTCAGAGGCATACAGTAAACGTGAAGTGAAGCATCGGAATCTATAACTAGTGTCACAGGAATGGTTCAAAACATAATCAGTAAGTAGAGTCAGTTTTCTTGTACTTAAGTCGGCATTGTGAATTTTGTATTTAATTCCGATGCAATTTCTGTGTTTCATCGTCAATATCAAGGTCCAAGGGATACAGTAAACCCGAAGTGAAGCATCGGAATCTATAACTAGTGTCACAGGAATGGTTCAAAACATAGACAGTAGGAAGAGACAGTCTTCTTGTACTGAAGTCGGTATTGTGCCTTTTCTATTTAAATCCGATGCAATTTCTGTGTTTCATTGTCAATATGAAGGTCAGAGGGTACAGTAAACCTGAAGTGAAGCATCAGAATCTATAACTAGTGTCACAGGAATGGTTCAAAACATAGACAGTAAGAAGAGTCAGTCTTCTTGTACTTAATTCGGCATTGTGCCTTTTGTATTTAATTCCGACGCAATTTCTGTGTTCCATCGGCAATAAGAACGTCAGAGGGATTCAGTAAATCTGAAGTGAAGCAACGGAATCTATAACTAGTGTCACAGGAATGGTTCAAAGCATAGACAGTAAGAAGAGTCAGTCTTTTTGTACTTAAGTCGGCATTGTGCCTTTTGTATTTAATTGCGATGTAATATCTGTGTTTTATCGTCAATAAGAAGGTCAGGGGCATACAGTAAACGTGAAGTGAAGCATCGGAATCCATAACTAGTGTCACAGGAATGGTTCAAAACATAATCAGTAAGTAGAGTCAGTTTTCTTGTACTGAAGTCGGCATTGTGAATTTTGTTTTTAATTCCGATGCAATTTCTGTGTTTCATCGTCAATATCAAGGTCCAAGGGATACAGTAAACCTAGAGTGAAGCATCATAATCTATAATTAGTGTCACAGGAATGGTTCAAAACATAGACAGTAAGAAGAGTCAGTCTTCTTGTACTTAAGTCGGCATTGTGCTTTTGTATTTAATTCCGATGCAATTTCTGTGTTTCATCGTCAATAAGAAGGTCCAAGGGATAAAGTGCAACTGAAGTGAAGCATCGGAATCTATAACTAGTGTCACAGGAATGGTTCAAAACATAGACAGTAAGAAGATGCAGTCTTCTTGTACTTAAGTCGGCATTGTGCCTTTTGTATTTAATTCCGATGCAATTTCTGTGTTTCATCGCCAATAAGAAGGGCCTAGGGATACAGTAAACCTGGAGTGAAGCATCGGAATTTATAACTAGTGTCACAGGAATGGTTCAAAACATAGACAGTAAGAAGAGTCAGTCTTCTTGTACTTAAGTCGGCATTGTGGGATTTTATTTTAATTCCGATGCAATTTCTGTGTTTCATCGTCAATACGAAGGTCCAAGGGATACAGTAAACTTAGAGTGAAGCATCAAAATCTATAACTAGTGTCACAGGAATATTTCAAAACATAGACAGTAAGAAGAGTCAGTCTTCTTTTACTTAATTCGGCATTGTGCCTTTTGTATTTAATTCCGACGCAATTTCTGTGTTTCATCGTCAATAAGAACGTCAGAGGGATACAGTATATCTGAAGTGAAGCATCGGAATCTATAACTAGTGTCACAGGAATGGTTCAAAGCATAGACAGTAAGAAGAGTCAGTCTTCTTGTACTTAAGTCGGCATTGTGCCTTTTGTGTTTAATTCCGGTCCAATTTTTGTGTTTCATCGTCACTAAGAATGTCAGTGGGATACAGTAATCCTGAAGTTAAGCATCGGAATGTAGAACTAGTGTCACAGGAATGGTTCAAAACATAGTCAGTAAGAAGAGTCAGTCTTCTTGTAGTTAAGTCGGCATTGTGCCTTTTCGATTTAATTCCGATGCAATTTCTGTGTTTCATCGTCAATAAGAAGGTCAGAGGGATACAGTAAACCTGAAGTGAAGCATCGGAAACTATAACTAGTGTCACAGGAATGGTTCTAATCATAGAGAGTTTGAAAGATTCAGTCTTCTTTTACTTAAGTCGGCATTGTGCCTTTTGTACTTTATTCCGATGCAATTTCTGTGTTACATCGTCCATAGGAAGGTCCAAGGGATACAGTAAACCTGGAGTGAAGCATCGGATTCTATAACTAGTGTCACTGGAATTGTTCAAAACATAGACAGTAAGAATAGTCAGTCTTCTTGTACTTAAGTCGGAATTATGCCTTTTGTTTTTAATTCCGATACAATTTCTGTGTTTCATCGTCACTAAGAAGGTCAGTGGAATACAGTAATCCTGAAGTTAAGCATCGGAATCTATAACTAGTGTCACAGGAATGGTTCAAAACATAGTCAGTAAGAAGAGTCAGTCTTCTTGTAGTTAAGTCGGCATTGTGCCTTTTGTATTTGATTCCGATGCAATTTCTGTGTTTCATCGTCAATACGAATGTCAGAGGGATATAGTAATCCTGAAGTGAAGCATCGGAATCTATGACTAGTAACACAGGAATGGTTCAAAGCATAGTCAGTAAGAAGAGTCAGTCTTCTTGTACTTAAGTCGGCATTGTGCTTTTTGTATTTAATTCCGATGCTATTTCTGTGTTTCATCGTCAATAGGAAGGTCCAAGGGTTACAGTAAACCAGGAGTGAAGCATCGGAATCTATAACTAGTGTCACAGGAATGGTTCAAAGCATAGTCAGTAAGAAGAGTCAGTCTTCTTGTACTTAAGTCGTCATTGTGCATTTTCTAATTAATTCTGGTGCAATTTCAGTGTTTCATCGTCAATAAAAAGGTCCAAGGGATACAGTAAACCTGGAGTGAAGCATCGGAATCTATAACTAGTGTCACAGGAATGTTTCAAAACACAGACAGTAAGAAGAGTCAGTCTTCTTGTACTTAAGTCGGCATTGTGCCTTTTGTATTTGATTCCGATGCAATTTCTTCGTTTCATCGTCAATAAGAAGGTCAGAGGGATACAGTAATCCTGAAGTGAAGAATCGCAATGTATGACTAGTAACACAGGAATGGTTCAAAGCATAGTCAGTAAGAAGAGTCAGTCTTCTTGTACATAAGTCGGCATTGTGCTTTTTGTATTTAATTCCGATGCAATTTCTGTGTTTCATCGTCAATAAGAAGGTCCAAGGGATAGAGTAAACCTGGAGAGAAGCATTGGAGTCAATAACTAGTGTCACAGGAATGGTTCAAATCATAGACAGTAAGAAGAGTTAGCCTTCTTGTACTTAATTCGGCATTGTGCCTTTTGTATTTAATTCCGATGCAATTTATGTGTTTCATCGTCAATAAGAAGGTCAGAGGGATACAGTAATCCTGAAGTTAAGCATCGGAATCTATAACAAGTGTCACAGGAATGGTTCAAAATATAGTCAGTAAGAAGAGTCAGTCTTCTTGTAGTTAAATCGGCATTGTGCCTTTTCTATTTAATTCCGATGCAATTTCTGTGTTTCATCGTCAATAAGAAGGTCCAAGGGATACAGTAGACCTGAATTGAAGCATCAGAATCCATACTAGTGTCACAGGTATGGGTCAAAACATAGACAGTAAGAAGAGTCAGTCTTCTTGTAATTAAGTCGGCATTGTATCTGTTGTATTTCATTCCGATGCAATTTCTGTGTTTCATCGTCAATTAGAAGGTCAGAGGGATACATTTAACCTGAAGTGAAGCATCGGAATCTATAACTAGAGTCAGAGGAATGGTTCAAAACATAGACAGTAAGAAGAGACAGTCTTCTTGTACTTAAGTCGGCATTGTGCCTTTTGTATTTTATTCCGATGGAATTTCTGTGTTTCATCACCAATAAGAAGGTCCAAGGGATACAGTAAACATGGAGTGAAGCACCGGTATCTATAACTAGTGTCACAGGAATGGTTCAAAACATAGACTGTAAGAAGAGTCAGTCTTCTTGTACTTTAGTCGGCATTGTGCCTTTTGTATTTATTTCCGATGCAATTTCTGTGTTTCATCGTCAATAAGAAGGTCCAAGGGATACAGTAAACCTGGAGTGAAGCATCGGAATCTATAACTAGTGTCACAGGAATGGTTCAAAACATAGACAGTAAGAAGAGTCAGTCTTCTTGTACTACGGTTGGCATTGTGCCCTTTGTATTTGATTCCGATGCAATTTCTGTGTTTCATCGTCAATAAGAAGGTCAGAGGGTTACAGTAATCCTGAAGTGAAGCATCGGAATCTATGACTAGTAACACAGGAATGGTTCAAAGCATAGTCAGTAAGAAGAGTCAGTCTTCTTGTACTTATGTCGGCATTGTGCTTTTTGTATTTAATTCCGATGCAATTTCTGTGTTTCGTCGTCAATAAGAAGGTCCAAGGGATACAGTAAACCTGGAGAGAAGCATCGGAGTCAATAACTAGTATTACAGGAATGGTTCAAATCATAGTCAGTAAGAAGAGTCAGTCTTCTTGTACTTAAGTCTGCATTGTGCCTTTTGTATTTGATTCCGATGCAATTTCTGTGTTTCATCGTCAATAAGGAGGTCAGAGGGATACAGTAATCCTGAAGTGAAGCATCTGAATCTATGACTAGTGTCACAGGAATGGTTCAAATCATAGACAGTAAGAAAAGTTAGTCTTCATGTACTTAATTCGGCATTGTGCCTTTTGTATTTAATTCCGATGCAATTTATGTGTTTCATCGTCAATAAGAAGGTCAGAGGGATACAGTAAACCTGACGTAAAGCATCGGAATCTATAACTAGTGTCACAGGAATGGTTCAAATCATAGTCAGTAAGAAGAGTCAGTCTTCTTGCACTTAAGTCGGCATTGTGCCTTTTGTATTTAATTCCGATGCAATTTCTGTGTTTCCTCGTCAATAAGAAGGTCCAAGGGATACAGTAAACCTGGTGGTGAGCATCGGAATCTATACCTAGGGTCACAGGGAGTTTTAAAATCATAGACAGTAAGATGAGTCAGTATTCTTGTACTTTAGTCGGCATTGTGTTTTTGTATTTAATTCCGATGCAATTTCTGTGATTCATCGTCACTAAGATGGTCCGTGGGATACAGTAATCCTGAAGTTAAGCATCGGAATAAAAAACAAGTGTCACAGGAATGGTTCAAAACGTAGACAGTAAGAAGAGTCAGTCTTCTTGTACTTAAGTCGGCATTGTGCCTTTTGTATTAAATTCCGATGTAATTTATGTGTTTTATCGTCAATAAGATGGTCAGAGGGATACTGTAAACGTGAAGTGAAGCATCGGAATCTATAACTAGAGTCACAGGAATGGTTTAACATAGTCAGTAAGTAGAGACAGTTTTCCTGTACTTATGTCGGCATTGTGCCTTTTGTATTTAATTCAGATGCAATTTCTGTGTTTCATCGTCAATATGAAGGTCCAAGGGATACAGTAAACCTGGAGTGAAGCATCGGAATCTATAACTAGTGTCACAGGAATGGTTCAAAACATAGACAGTAAGATGAGTCAGTCTTCTTGCACTTAAGTCGGCATTGTGGCTTTTGTATTTCATTCCGATGCAATTTCTGTGTTTCATCGCCAATAAGAAGGTCCAAGGGATACAGTAAACCAGAAGTGAAGAACCAGAATCAGTAACTAGTGTCACAGAAATGGTTCAAAACATAGTCAGTAAGAAGAGTCAGTCTTCTTGTACTTAAGTCGGCATTGTGCCTTTTGTATTTAATTCCGATGCAATTTCTGTGTTTCATCGTCACTAAGAAGGTCAGTGAGATACAGTAATCCTGAAGTTAAGCACCGGAATCTATAACTAGTGTCACAGCAATGGTTCAAAACATAGTCAGTAAGAAGAGTCAGTCTTCTTGTAGTTAAGTCGGCATTGTGCCTTTTCTATTTAATTCAGATTCGATTTCTGTGTTTCATCCTCAATAAGAAGGTCAGAGGGACACAGCAAACCTAAAGTGAAGCATCGGAATCTATAACTAGTGTCACAGGAATGGTTCACAACATAGTCAGTAAGGAGAGTCAGTCTTCTAGTGCTGAAGTCGGCATTGTGCCTTTTGTATTTAATTCCGATGCAAATTTGTATGTTTCATCGACAATAAGAAGGTCCAAGGGATACAGTAAGCCTGAAGTGAAGCATCGGAATCTATAACTAGGGTCACATGAATTTTTCAAAACATAGATAATAGGAAATCAGTCTTCTTGTACTTAAGTCGGTATTGTGCCTTTTGTATTTAATTCCGATGCAATTTCTGTGTATAATCGTCAATAAGAAGGGCAGAGGTATACAGTAAACCTGAAAAGCAGCATCGGAATCTATAACTAGTGTCACAGGAATGGTCCAAAACATAGATAGTAGGAAGAGTCAGTCTTCTTGTACTTAAGTCGGCATTGTGTCTTTTCTATTTAGTTCCGATGCAATTTGTGTGTTTCATCGTCAATAAGAAGTTCCAAGGGATACAGTGAACCTGAAGTGAAGCATCGGAATCTATAACTAGTGTCACAGGAATGGTTCAAAACATAGTCAGTAAGAAGAGCCAGTCTTCATGTACTTAAGTCGGCATTGTGCCTTTTGTATTTAATTCCGATGCAATTTCTGTGTTTCATCGTCACTAAGAAGGTCAGTGGGATACAGTCATCCTGAAGGTAAGCACCGGAATCAATAACTATTGCCACAGGTATGGTTGAAAACATAGTCAGTAAGAAGAGTCAGTCTTCTTGTAGTTAAGTCGGCATTGTGCTTTTGTATTTAATTCCGATGCAATTTCTGTGTTTCATCGTCAATAAGAAGGTCAGAGGGAAATAGTAAACCTGAAGTGTAGCATCGGAATCTATAACTAGTGTCACAGGAATGGTTCAAAACATAGACAGTTGGAAGAGTCAGTCTTCTTGTACTTAAGACGGCATTGTGCCTTTTGTATTTAATTCCGATGCAATTTCTGTGTTTCATCGTGAATAAGAAGGTCTGAGGGATACAGTAAACCTGAAGTGAAGCACCGGAATCTATAACTAGTGTCACAGGAACGGTTCAAAACATAGTCAGTAAGAAGAGTCAGTCTTCTTGTACTTAAGTCGGCATTGTGCCGTTTGTATTTAATTCCGATGCAATTTGTGTGTTTCATTGTCAATAAGAAGGTCCAAGGGATACAGTGAAACTGAAGTGAAGCATCGGAATCTATAATTAGTGTCACAGGAATGGTTCAAAACTTAGTCAGTAAGAAGAGTCAGTCTTCTTGTACTTGAGTCGGCACTGTGATTTTTGTATTTAATTCCGATGCAATTTCTGTGTTACATCGCCAATAGAAAGTCCAAGGGATACAGTAAACCTGAAGTGAAGCATCGGAATCTATAACTAGTGTCACAGGAATGGTTCAAAACATAGTCAGTTAGAAGAGTCAGTCTTCTTGTACTTCAGTCGGCATTGTGCTTTTATATTTAATTCCGATGCCATTTCAGTGTTTCATCGTCAATAAGAAGGTCCTAGGGATACAGTGAAACTATAGTGAAGCATCGGCATCTATAACTAGTTTCACAGGAATGGTTCAAAACATAGACAGTAAGCAGAGTCTGTCTTCTTGTACTGAAGTCGGCATTGTGCCTTTTGTATTTAATTCCGATGTAATTTCTGTGTTTTAACGTCAATTAGAAGGTCAGAGGGATACAGTAAACGTGAAGTGAAGCATCGGAATCTATAACTAGTGTCATAGGAATGGTTCAAATAATAGTCAGTAAGTAGAGTCAGTCTTCTTGTACTTAAGTCGGCATTGTGCCGTTTGCATTTAATTCCGATGCAATTTGTGTGTTTCATCGTCAATAAGAAGGTCCAAGGGATACAGTAAATCTGGTGTGAAACATCGGAATCTATAACTAGTGTCACAGGAATGGGTCAAAACATAGACAGTAAGATGAGTCAGTCTTCTTGTACTTAAGTCGGCATTGTGCCTTTTGTATTTAATTCCGATGCAATTTCTGTGTTTCATCGTCAATAAGAAGGTCCAAGGGATAAAGTGCAACTGAAGTGAAGCATCGGAATCTATAACTAGTGTCACAGGAATGGTTCAAAACATAGACAGTAAGAAGAGTCAGTCTTCTTGTACTTAAGTCGGCATTGTGCCTTTTGTATTTACTTCCGATGCAATTTCTGTGATTCATCGTCAATAAGAAGGTCTGAGGGATACAGTAAACCTGAAGTGAAGCATCGGAATCTATAACTAGTGTCACAGGAACGGTTCAAAACATAGTCAGTAAGAAGAGTCAGTCTTCTTGTACTTAAGTCGGCATTGTGCCTATTGTATTTAATTCCGATGCAATTTCTGTGTTTCATCGTCAATAAGAAGGTCAGAGGGAAATAGTAAACCTGAAGTGTAGCATCGGAATCTATAACTAGTGTCACAGGAATGGTTCTAAACATAGACAGTTGGAAGAGTCAGTCTTCTTGTACTTAAGACGGCATTGTGCCTTTTGTATTTAATTCCGATGCAATTTCTGTGTTTCATCGTCAATACGAAGGTCCAAGGGATACAGTACGCCTAAAATGAACCATCGGAATCTATAACTAGTGTCACAGGAATTGTTCAAAGCATATACATTAGGAAAAGTCAGTCTACATGTACTTAAGTCGGCATTGTGCCATTTGTATTTAATTCCGATGCACTTTCTGTGTTTCATCGTGAATAAGAAGGTCTGAGGGATACAGTAAACCTGAAGTGAAGCATCGGAATCTATAACTAGTGTCACAGGAACGGTTCAAAACATAGTCAGTAAGAAGAGTCAGTCTTCTTGTACTTAAGTCGGCATTGTGCCGTTTGTATTTAATTCCGATGCAATTTGTGTGTTTCATCGTCAATAAGAATGTCCAAGGGATACAGTAAACCTGAAGTGAAGCATCGGAATCTATAACTAGTGTCACAGAAATGGTTCAAAACATAGACAGTAGGAAGAGACAGTCTTCTTGTACTTAAGACGGTATTGTGCCTTTTCTATTTAAATTCGATGCAATTTCTGTGTTTCATTGTCAATAAGAAGGTCCAAGGGATACAGTGAAACTGAAGTGAAGCATCGGAATCTATAATTAGTGTCACAGGAATGGTTCAAAACTTAGTCAGTAAGAAGAGTCAGACTTCTTGTACTTGAGTCGGCACTGTGATTTTTGTATTTAATTCCGATGCAATTTCTGTGTAACATCGAGAATAGAAAGTCCAAGGGATACAGTAAACCTGAAGTGAAGCATCGGAATCTATAACTAGTGTCACAGGAATGGTTCAAAACATAGTCAGTTAGAAGAGTCAGTCTTCTTGTACTTCAGTCGGCATTGTGCTTTTGTATTTAATTCCGATGCCATTTCAGTGTTTCATCGTCAATAAGAAGGTCCTAGGGATACAGTGAAACTATAGTGAAGCATCGGCATCTATAACTAGTTTCACAGGAATGGTTCAAAACATAGACAGTAAGCAGAGTCTGTCTTCTTGTACTGAAGTCGGCATTGTGCCTTTTGTATTTAATTCCGATGTAATTTCTGTGTTTTAACGTCAATTAGAAGGTCAGAGGGATACAGTAAACGTGAAGTGAAGCATCGGAATCTATAACTAGTGTCATAGGAATGGTTCAAATAATAGTCAGTAAGTAGAGTCAGTCTTCTTGTACTTAAGTCGGCATTGTGCCGTTTGTATTTAATTCCGATGCAATTTGTGTGTTTCATCGTCAATAAGAAGGTCCAAGGGATACAGTAAATCTGGTGTGAAACATCGGAATCTATAACTAGTGTCACAGGAATGGGTCAAAACATAGCCAGTAAGATGAGTCAGTCTTCTTGTACTTAAGTCGGCATTGTGCCTTTTGTATTTAATTCCGATGCAATTTCTGTGTTTCATCGTCAATAAGAAGGTCCAAGGATAAAGTGCAACTGAAGTGAAGCATCGGAATCTATAACTAGTGTCACAGGAATGGCTCAAAACATAGACAGTAAGAAGAGTCAGTCTTCTTGTACTTAAGTCGGCATTGTGCCTTTTGTATTTAATTCCGATGCAATTTCTGTGTTTCATCGCCAATAAGAAGGGCCTAGGGATACAGTAAACCTGGAGTGAAGCATCGGAATTTATAACTAGTGTCACAGGAATGGTTCAAAACATAGACAGTAAGAAGAGTCAGTCTTCTTGTACTTAAGTCGGCATTGTGGGATTTTATTTTAATTCTGATGCAATTTCTGTGTTTCATCGTCAATACGAAGGTCCAAGGGATACAGTAAACTTAGAGTCAAGCATCAAAATCTATAACTAGAGTCACAGGAATATTTCAGAACATAGACAGTAAGGAGAGTCAGTCTTCTTTTACTTAAATCGGCATTGTGAATTTTGTATTTAATTGCGATGCAATTTCTGTGTTTTATCGTCAATAAGAACGTCAGAGGGATACAGTAAATCTGAAGTGAAGCATCGGAATCTATAACTAGTGTCACAGGAATGGTTCAAAACATAGACATTAGGAAAAGTCAGTCTACATGTACTTAAGTCGGCATTGTGCCTTTTGTATTTAATTCCGATGCAATTTCTGTGATTCATCGTCAATAAGAAGGTCTGAGGGATACAGTAAACCTGAAGTGAAGCATCGGAATCTATAACTAGTGTCACAGGAACGGTTCAAAACATAGTCAGTAAGAAGAGTCAGTCTTCTTGTACTTAAGTCGGCATTGTGCCTTTTGTATTTAATTCCGATGCAATTTCTGTGTTTCATCGTCAATAAGAAGGTCAGAGGGAAATAGTAAACCTGAAGTGTAGAATCGGAATCTATAACTAGTGTCACAGGAATGGTTCTAAACATAGACAGTTGGAAGAGTCAGTCTTCTTGTACTTAAGACGGCATTGTGCCTTTTGTATTTAATTCCGATGCAATTTCTGTGTTTCATCGTCAATACGAAGGTCCAAGGGATACAGTACGCCTAAAATGAACCATCGGAATCTATAACTAGTGTCACAGGAATTGTTCAAAGCATATACATTAGGAAAAGTCAGTCTACATGTACTTAAGACGGCATTGTGCCATTTGTATTTAATTCCGATGCAATTTCTGTGTTTCATCGTGAATAAGAAGGTCTGAGGGATACAGTATACCTGAAGTGAAGCATCGGAATCTATAACTAGTGTCACAGGAACGGTTCAAAACATAGTCAGTAAGAAGAGTCAGTCTTCTTGTACTTAAGTCGGCATTGTGCCGTTTGTATTTAATTCCGATGCAATTTGTGTGTTTCATCGTCAATAAGAAGGTCCAAGGGATACAGTAAACCTGAAGTGAAGCATCGGAATCTATAACTAGTGTCACAGAAATGGTTCAAAACATAGACAGTAGGAAGAGACAGTCTTCTTGTACTTAAGACGGTATTGTGCCTTTTTTATTTAAATTCGATGCAATTTCTGTGTTTCATTGTCAATAAGAAGGTCCAAGGGATACAGTGAGACTGAAGTGAAGCATCGGAATCTATAATTAGTGTCACAGGAATGGTTCAAAACTTAGTCAGTAAGAAGAGTCAGTCTTCTTGTACTTGAGTCGGCACTGTGATTTTTGTATTTAATTCCGATGCAATTTCTGTGTTACATCGAGAATAGAAAGTCCAAGGGATACAGTAAACCTGAAGTGAAGCATCGGAATCTATAACTAGTGTCACAGGAATGGGTCAAAACATAGACGGTAAGATGAGTCAGTCTTCTTGTACATAAGTCGGCATTGTGCCTTTTGTATTTACTTCCGATGCAGATTCTGTGTTTCATCGTCAATAAAAAGGTCCAAGGGATAAAGTGCAACTGAAGTGAAGCATCGGAATCTATAACTAGTGTCACAGGAATGGTTCAAAACATAGACAGTAAGAAGAGTCAGTCTTCTTGTACTTAATCCGGCATTGTGCCTTTTGTATTTAATTCCGATGCAATTTCTGTGTTTCATCGCCAATAAGAAGGGCCTAGGGATACAGTAAACCTGGAGTGAAGCATCGGAATTTATAACTAGTGTCACAGGAATGGTTCAAAACATAGACAGTAAGAAGAGTCAGTCTTCTTGTACTTAAGTCGGCAATGTGGGATTTTATTTTAATTCCGATGCAATTTCTGTGTTTCATCGTCAATACAAAGGTCCAAGGGATACAGTAAACTTAGAGTGAAGCATCAAAATCTATAACTAGTGTCACAGGAATATTTCAAAACATAGACAGTAAGAAGAGTCAGTCTTCTTTTACTTAATTCGGCATTGTGAATTTTGTATTTAATTGCGATGCAATTTCTGTGTTTCATCGTCAATAAGAACGTCAGAGGGATACAGTAAATCTGAAGTGAAGCATCGGAATCTATAACTAGTGTCACAGGTGTGGTTCAAAACATAGACATTAGGAAAAGTCAGTCTACATGTACTTAAGTCGGCATTGTGCCTTTTGTATTTAATTCCGATGCAATTTCTGTGATTCATCGTCAATAAGAAGGTCTGAGGGATACATTAAACCTGAAGTGAAGCATCGGAATCTATAACTAGTGTCACAGGAACGGTTCAAAACATAGTCAGTAAGAAGAGTCTGTCTTCTTGTACTTAAGTCGGCATTGTTCCTTTTGTATTTAATTCCGATGCAATTTGTGTGTTTCATCGTCAATAAGAAGGTCCAAGGGATACAGTAAACCCGAAGTGAAGCATCGGAATCTATAACTAGTGTCACAGGAATGGTTCAAAACATAGACAGTAGGAAGAGACAGTCTTCTTGTACTGAAGTCGGTATTGTGCCTTTTCTATTTAAATCCGATGCAATTTCTGTGTTTCATTGTCAATATGAAGGTCAGAGGGTACAGTAAACCTGAAGTGAAGCATCGGAATCTATAACTAGTGTCACAGGAACGGTTCTAAACATAGAGAGTAATAAGAGTCAGTCTTCTTGTACTTAATTCGGCATTGTGATTTTTCTATTTAATTCCGATGCGATTTTTGTGTCTCATCGTCAATAGAAAGTCCAAAGGATACAGTAAACCTGAAGTGAAGCATCGGAATCTATAACTAGTGTCACAGGAATGGTTCAAAACATAGTCAGTTAGAAGGGTCAGTCTTCTTGTACTTAAGTCGGCATTGTGCGTTTTCTATTTAATTCCGATTCAATTTCTGGGTTTCATCGTCATTAAGAAGGTCCAAGGGATACAGTAAATCTGGTGTGAAGCATTGGAATCTATAACTAGTGTCACAGGAATGGGTCAAAACATAGACAGTAAGATGAGTCAGTCTTCTTGTACTTAAGTCGGTATTGAGCCTTTTGTATTTAATTCCGATGCAATTTCTGTGTTTCATCGCCAATAAGAAGGTCCAAGGGATACAGTGAAACTGAAGTGAAGCATCGGAATCTATAACTAGTGTCACAGGAATGGTTCAAAACATAGACAGTAAGAAGAGTCAGTCTTCTTGTACCTCAGTCGGCATTGTGCCTTTTGTATTTAATTCCGATGCAATTTCTGTGTAACATCGCCAATAGAAAGTCCAAGGAATACATTAAACCTGAAGTGAAGCATCGGAATCTATAACTAGTGTCACAGGAATGGTTCAAAACATAGTCAGTTAGAAGAGTCAGTCTTCTTGTACTTAAGTCGGCATTGTGCTTTTGTATTTAATTCCGATGCCATTTCTGTGTTTCATCGCCAATAAGAAATTCCAAGGGATACAGAAAACCTGAAGTGAAACATCGGAATCTATAACTAGTGTCACAGGAATGGTTCAAATCATAGTCAGTTAGAAGAGTCAGTCTTCTTGTACTTAAGTCGGCATTGTGCGTTTTCTATTTAATTACGATACAATTTCTGTGTTTCATCGTCAATAAGAAGGGCCAAGGGATACAGTAAACCAGGAGTGAAGCATCGTAATCAATGACTAGTGTCACAGGAATGGTTCAAAACATAGACAGTAAGAAGAGTC
Organism: Schistocerca americana; assembly: GCF_021461395.2. Lineage (NCBI taxonomy): Eukaryota > Metazoa > Arthropoda > Insecta > Orthoptera > Acrididae > Schistocerca > Schistocerca americana. The sequence continues at coordinate 32,603,199 of NC_060121.1, forward strand.
AGTCTTCTTGTACTTAAGTCGGCTTTGTGCCTTTTGTATTTAATTCCGATGCAATTTCTGTGTTACATCGCCAATAAGAAGGTCCAAGGGATACAGTAAACCTGAAGTGAAGCATCAGGATCTATAACTAGTGTCACAGGAATGGTTCAAAACATAGTCAGTAAGAAGAGTCAGTCTTCTTGTACTTAAGTCGGCATTGTGCCTTTTGTATTTAATTCCGGTGCAATTTCTGTGTTTCATCGTCACTAAGAGGGTCAGTGGGATACAGTAATCCTGAAGTTAAGCATCGGAATCTATAACTAGTGTAACAGGAATGGTTCAAAACATAGACAGTAAGAAGAGTCAGTCTTCATGTACTTAAGTCGGCATTGTGGCTTTTGTATTTAATTCCGATGCAATTTCTGTGTTTTATCGTCAATAAGAAGGTCAGAGGGATACAGTAAACCTGAAGTGAAGCATCGGAATCTATAACTAGTGTCACAGGTATGGTTCAAAACAAAGTCAGTAAGAAGAGTCCGTCTTCTTGTACTTAAGTCGGCATTGTGCTTTTGTATTTAATTCCGATGCAATTTCTGTGTTTCATCGTCAATAAGAAGGTCCAAGGGTTAGAGTAAATCTGGTGTGAAGCATCGGAATCTATAACTGGTGTCACAGGAATGGGTCAAAACATAGACAGTAAGATGAGTCAATCTTCTTGTACTTAAGTCGGCATTGTGCCTTTTGTATTTAATTCCGATGCAATTTCTGTGTTTCATCGCCAATAAGTAGGTCCAAGGGATACAGTGCAACTGAAGTGAAGCATCGGAATCTATAACTAGTGCCTCGGGAATGGTTCAAAACTTAGTCAGTAAGAAGAGTCAGTCTTCTTGTACTTTAGTCGGCATTGTTCCTTTTGTATTTAATGCCGAAGCAATTTCTGTGTTTCATCGTCAATAAGAAGGTCCAAGGGATAGAGTAAATCTGGTGTGAAGCATCGGAATCTATAACTAGTGTCACAGGAATGGGTCAAAACATAGACAGTAAGATGAGTCAATCTTCTTGTACTTAAGTCGGCATTGTGCCTTTTGTATTTAATTCCGATGCAATTTCTGTGTTTCATCGCCAATAAGAAGGTCCAAGGGATACAGTGCAACTGAAGTGAAGCATCGGAATCTATAACTAGTGTCACAGGAATGGTTCAATACATAGACAGTAAGAAGAGTCAGTCTTCTCGTTTTTAAGTCGGCATTGTGCCTTTTGTATTTATTTCCGATGGAATTTCTGTGTTACATCACCAATAAGATGGTCCAAGGGATACAGTAAACCTGAAGTGAAGCATCAGAATCTATAACTAGTGTCACAGGAATGGTTCAAAACATAGTCAGTAAGAAGAGTCAGTTTTCATGTACATAAGTCGTCATTGTGCCTTTTGTATTTAATTCCGGTGCAATTTCTGTGTTTCATCGTCACTAAGAGGGTCAGTGGGATACAGTAATCCTGAAGTTAAGCATCGGAATCTATAACTAGTGTCACTGGAATGGTTCAAAACATAGTCAGTAAGAAGAGTCAGTCTTCTTGTAGTTAAATCGGCATTGTGCCTTTTCTATTTAATTCCGACGGAATTTCTGTGTTTCATCGTCAATAAGAAGGTCAGAGGGATACAGTAAACCTGAAGTGAAGCATCGGAATCTATAACTAGTGTCTCAGGAATGGTTCAAAACTTAGTCAGTAAGAAGAGTCAGTCTTCTTGTACTTTAGTCGGCATTGTTCCTTTTGTATTCAATTGCGATGCAATTTTTGTGTTTCATCGTCAATAAGAAGGTCCAAGGGATACAGTGGACCTGAAGTGAAGCATCGGAATCTATAACTAATGTCACAGTAATGGTTCAAAGCATAGTCAGTAAGAAGAGCCAGTCTTCTTGTACTTAAGTCGGCATTGTGCCTTTTGCATTTAATTCCGATGCATTTTCTGTGTTTCATCGCCAATAAGAAGGGCCTAGGGATACAGTAAACCTGGAGTGAAGCATCAGAATCTTTAACTAGTGTCAGAGGAATGGTTCTAAATATAGAGAGTTGGAAGATTCAGTCTTCTTTTACTTAAGTCGGCATTGTGAATTTTGTATTTTATTCCGATACAATTTCTGTGCTACATCGACAATAAGTAGCTCCACGGGATATAGTAAACCAAGAGTGAAGCATCGGAATCTATATGTAGTGTCACAGGAATGGTTCAAAACATAGACAGTAGGAAGAGTCAGTCCTCTTGTACTTAATGCGGCATTGTGCCTTTTGTATTTAATTCCGACGCAATTTGTGTGTTTCATCGGCAATAAGAACGACAGAGGGTTACAGTAAATCTGAAGTGAAGCATCGGAATCTATAACTAGCGTCACAGGAATGGTTCAAAACATAGACAGTAAGAAGAGTCAGTCTTCTCGTACTTAAGTCGGCATTGTGCCGTTTGTATTTAATTCCGATGTAAATTCTGTGTTTTAACGTCATTAGTAGGTCAGAGGGATACAGTAAACGTGAAGTAAAGCATCGGAATCTATAACTAGTGTCATAGGAATGGTTCAAAAAATAGTCAGTAGGTAGAGTCAGTCTTCTTGTACTTAAGTCGGCATTGTGCCTTTTGTATTTTATTCCGATGCAATTTCTGTGTTTCATCGTCAATATGAAGGTCCAAGGAATACAGTAATTCTGGAGTGAAGCATCGGAATCTATAACTAGTGTCACAGGAATGGTTCAAAACATAGACAGTAAGAAGAGTCAGTCTTCTTGCACTTAAGTCGGCATTGTGCCCTTTGTATTTAATTCCGATGCAATTTCTGTGTTTCATCGGCAATAAGAAGGTCAGTGGGATACAGTAAACCTGAAGTTAAGCATCAGAATCTATAACTAGTGTAACAGGAATGGTTCAAAACATAGTTAGTAAGAAGAGTCAGTCTTCTTGTAGTTAAGTCGGCATTGTGCCTTTTGTATTTAATTCCGATGCAATTTCTGTGTTTCATCTTCAATAAGAAGGTCAGAGGGATACAGTAAACTTGAAGTGAAGCATCGGAATCTATAACTAGTGTCACAGGAATGGTTCAAATCATAGGCATTAGGAAAAGTCAGTCTACATGTACTTAAGTCGGCATTGTGCCTTTTGTATTTAATTCCGATGAAATTTCTGTGTTTCATCGTCAATAAGAAGGTCAGAGGGATACGGTAAACCTGAAGTGAAGCATCGGAATCTATAACTAGTGTCACAGGAATGGTTCAAATATAGTCAGTAAGTAGAGTCAGTCTTCTTGTACTTAAGTCGGCATTGTTCCTTTTGTATTTAATTCCGATTCAATTTGTGTGTTTCATCGTCAATAAGAAGGTCCAAGGGATACAGTGAACCTGAAGTGAAGCATCGGAATCTATAACTAGTGTCACAGGAATGGTTCAAAACATAGACAGTTGGAAGAGTCAGTCTTGTTGTACTTAAGGGGGCATTGTGCCTTTGTATTTAATTCCGATGCAATTTCTGTGTTTCATCGTCAATGAGAAGGTCGAAGGGATACAGTAAACCTGAAATGAACCATCGGAATCTATAACTAGCGTCACAGGAATGGTTCAAATCATAGACATTAGGTAAAGTCAGTCTACATGAACTTAAGTCGGCATTGTGCCTTTTGTATTTAATTCCGATGCAATTTCTGTGTTTCATCGTCAATAAGAAGGTCAGAGGGATACAGTAAACCTGAAGTTAAGCATCGGAATCTATGACTAGTGTCACAGGAATGGTTCAAAGTATAGCCAGTAAGAAGAGTCAGTCTTCTTGTACTTAAGTCGGCATTGTTCCTTTTGTATTTAATTCCGATGCAATTTCTGTGTTTCATCGTCAATATGAAGGTCCAAGGAATACAGTAAACCTGGAGTGAAGCATCGGAATCTATAACTAGTTTCACAGGAATGGTTCAAAACATAGACAGTAGGAAGAGTCAGACTTCTTTTACTTAAGTCGGCATTGTGCCTTTTGTATTTAACTCGGATGCAATTTCTGTGTTTCATCGTCAATATGAAGGTCAGAGGGATACAGTAAAACTGAAGTTAAGCATCGGAATCTATAACTAGTGTCACAGGAATGGTTCAAAGTATAGTCAGTAAGAAGAGTCAGTCATCTTGTACTTAAGTCAGCATTGTTCCTTTTGTATTTAATTCCGATGCAATTTCTGTGTTTCATCGTCAATATGAAGGTCAGAGGGATACAGTAAACCTGAAGTTAAGCATCGGAATCTATAACTAGTGTCACAGGAATGGTTCAAATCATAGACAGTAAGAAGAGTCAGTCTTCTTGTACTTAATACGGCATTGTGCCTTTTGTATTTAATTCCGATGCAATTTCTGTGTTTCATCGTCAGTAAGAAGGACAGAGGGATACAGTAAACCTGATGTAAAGCATCGGAATCTATAACAAATGTCACAGGAATGGTTCAAAACATAGTCAGTAAGAAGTGTCAGTCTTCTTGTACTTAAGTCGGCATGTGCCTTTTGTACTTAATCCCGATGCAATTTCTGTGTTACATCGTCAATAAGAAGGTCAGAGGGATACAGTAAACCTGAAGTGAAGCATCGGAATCTATAACTAGTGTCACAGGAATGGTTCAAATCATACTCAGTAAGAAGAGTCAGTCTTCTTGTACATAAGTCAGCATTGTGCCTTTTCTATTTAATTCCGATGCGATTTTTGTGTTTCATCGTCAATAAGAAGGTCCAAGGGATACAGTAAACCTGGAGTGAGGCATCGGAATCTATTACTAGTGTCACAGGAATGGTTCAAACATAGACAGTAAGAACAGTCAGTCTTCTTGTACTTAAGTCGGCATTGTGCCTTTTGTATTTAATTCCGATGCAATTTCTGTGTTTCATCGTCAATAAGAAGGTCCAACGGATACAGTAAACCTGAAATGAACCATCGTAATCTATAACTAGTGTCACAGGAATGGTTCAAATCATAGACATTAATAAAAGTCAGTCTACATGAACTTAAGTCGGCATTGTGCCTTTTGTATTTAATTCCGATGCAATTTCTGTGTTTCATCGTCAATATGAAGGTCAGAGGGATACAGTAAACCTGAAGTTAAGCATCGGAATCTATGACTAGTGTCACAGGAATGGTTCAAAGTATAGACAGTAAGAAGAGTCAGTCTTCTTGTACTTAAGTCGGCATTGTTCCTTTTGTATTTATTTCCGATGCAATTTCTGTGTTTCATCGGCAATAAGAAGGTCAGAGGGATACAGTAAACTTGAAGTGAAGCATCGGAATCTATAACTAGTGTCACAGGAATGGTTCAAACATAGTCAGTAAGTAGAGTCAGTCTTCTTGTACTTAAGTCGGCATTGTTCCTTTTGTATTTAATTCCGATTCAATTTGTGTGTTTCATCGTCAATAAGAAGGTCCAAGGGATACAGTAAACCTGAAGTGAAGCATCGGAATCTATAACTAGTGTCACGGGAATGGTTCAAAACATAGACAGTTGGAAGAGTCAGTCTTGTTGTACTTAAGGGGGCATTGTGCCTTTTGTATTTAATTCCGATGCAATTTCTGTGTTTCATCGTCAATGAGAAGGTCCAAGGGATACAGTAAACCTGGAGTGAAGCATCGGAATCTATTACTAGTGTCACAGGAATGCTTCAAAACATAGACAGTAAGAACAGTCAGTCTTCTTGTACTTCAGTCGGCATTGTGCCTTTTGTATTTAATTCCGATGCAATTTCTGTGTTTCATCGTCAATAAGAAGGTACAAGGGATACAGTAAATCTGGTGTGAAGCATCGGAATCTATAACTAGTGTCACAGGAATGGTTCAAAGTATAGTCAGTAAGAAGAGTCAGTCATCTTGTACTTAAGTCGGCATTGTTCCTTTTGTATTTAATTCCGATGCAATTTCTGTGTTTCATCGTCAATATGAAGGTCCAAGGAATACAGTAAACCTGGAGTGAAGCATCGGAATCTATAACTAGTGTCACAGGAATGGTTCAAATCATAGACATTAGGAAAAGTCAGTCTACATGTACTTAAGTCGGCATTGTGCCTTTTGTATTTAATTCCGATGCAATTTCTGTGTTTCATCGTCAATATGAAGGTCAGAGGGATACAGTAAAACTGAAGTTAAGCATCGGAATCTATAACTAGTGTCACAGGAATGGTTCAAAGTATAGTCAGTAAGAAGAGTCAGTCATCTTGTACTTAAGTCAGCATTGTTCCTTTTGTATTTAATTCCGATGCAATTTCTGTGTTTCATCGTCAATATGAAGGTCAGAGGGATACAGTAAACCTGAAGTTAAGCATCGGAATCTATAACTAGTGTCACAGGAATGGTTCAAATCATAGACAGTAAGAAGAGTCAGTCTTCTTGTACTTAATACGGCATTGTGCCTTTTGTATTTAATTCCGATGCAATTTCTGTGTTTCATCGTCAGTAAGAAGGACAGAGGGATACAGTAAACCTGATGTAAAGCATCGGAATCTATAACAAATGTCACAGGAATGGTTCAAAACATAGTCAGTAAGAAGTGTCAGTCTTCTTGTACTTAAGTCGGCATGTGCCTTTTGTACTTAATCCCGATGCAATTTCTGTGTTTCATCGTCAATAAGAAGGTCAGAGGGATACAGTAAACCTGAAGTGAAGCATCGGAATCTATAACTAGTGTCACAGGAATGGTTCAAATCATACTCAGTAAGAAGAGTCAGTCTTCTTGTACATAAGTCAGCATTGTGCCTTTTCTATTTAATTCCGATGCGATTTTTGTGTTTCATCGTCAATAAGAAGGTCCAAGGGATACAGTAAACCTGTAGTGAAGCATCGTAATCTATAACTAGTGTCACAGGAATGGTTCAAAACATAGACAGTAGGAAGAGTCAGACTTCTTTTACTTAAGTCGGCATTGTGCCTTTTGTATTTAATTCCGATGCAATTTCTGTGTTTCATCGTCAATAAGAAGGTCCAAGGGATACTGAAAACCTGGAGTGAAGCATCGGAGTCTATAACTAGTGACTCAGGAATGGTTCAAATCATAGACAGTAAGAAGAGTCAGTCTTCTTGTACTTAATACGGCATTGTGCCTTTTGTATTTAATTCCGATGCAATTTCTGTGTTTCATCGTCAATAAGAAGGTCAGAGGGATACAGTAAACCTGATGTAAAGCATCGCAATCTATAACAAATGTCACAGGAATGGTTCAAAACATAGTCAGTAAGAAGTGTCAGTCTTCTTGCACTTATGTCGTCATGTGCCTTTTGTACTTAATTCCGATGCAATTTCTGTGTTTCATCGTCAATAAGAAGGTCAGAGGGATACAGTAAACCTGAAGTGAAGCATCGGAATCTATAACTAGTGTCACAGGAATGGTTCAAAACATACTCAGTAAGAAGAGTCAGTCTTCTTGTACTTAAGTAAGCATTGTGCCTTTTCTATTTAATTCCGATGCGATTTCTGTGTTTCATCGTCAATAAGAAGGTCCAAGGGATACAGTAAACCTGGAGTGAAGCATCGGAATCTATAACTAGTGTCACAGGAATGGTTCAAAACATAGACAGTAAGAACAGTCAGTCTTCTTGTACTTAAGTCGGCATTGTGCCATTTGTATTTAATTCCGATGCAATTTCTGTGTTTCATCGTCAATAAGAAGGTCCAAGGGATACAGTAAATCTGGTGTGAACCATCGGAATCTATAACTAGTGTCACAGGAATGGTTCAAAGCATAGACTGTAAGATGAGTCAGTCTTCTTGTACTTAAGTCGGCATTGTGCCTTTTGTATTTAATTCTGATGCAATTTCTGTATTTCATCCCCAATAAGAAGGTCCAAGGGATACAGTGAAACTGAAGTGAAGCATCGGAATCTATAACTAGTATCACAGGAATGTTTCAAAACATAGACAGTAAGAAGCGTCAGTCTTCTTGTAATTAAGTCGGCATTGTGCTTTTCTATTTAATTCCGATGCAATTTCCGTGTTTCATCGTCAATAAGAAGGTCCAAGGGATACAGTGAATCTGAAGTGAAGCATCGGAATCTATAACTAGTGTCACAGGTATGGTTCAAATCATAGCCAGTTAGAAGAGTCAGTCTTCTTGTATATAAGACGGCATTGTGCGTTTTCAATTTAATTCCGATGCAATTTCTGTGTTTCATCGTCAATAGGTAGGTCGGAGGGATACTGTAAACCTGGAGTGAAGCATCGGAATCTGTAACTAGTGTCACAGGAATGGTTCAAAACATAGACAGTAAGAAGAGTCAGTCTTCTTGTACTTAAGTCGGCATTGTGAATTTCCTATTTAATTCCGATGCAATTTCAGTGTTTCATCGTCAATAAGAAGGTCCAAGGGATGTAGTAAACCAAGAGTGAAGCATCGGAATCTATATGTAGTGTCACAGGAATGGTTCAAGACATAGACAGTAGGAAGAGTCAGTCCTCTTATACTTAATTCGGCATTGTGCCTTTTGTATTTAATTCCGGCGAAATTTATGTGTTTCATCGGCAATAAGAACGACAGAGGGTTACAGTAAATCTGAAGTGAAGCATCGGAATCTATAACTAGTGTCACAGGAATGGTTCAAAACATAGACAGTAAGAAGAGTCAGTCTTCTTGTACTTAAGTCGGCATTGTGCCCTTTGTATTTAATTCCGATGCAATTTCTGTGTTTCATCGCCAATAAGAAGGTCCAAGGGATACAGTAAACCTAAAGTGAAGCATCAGAATCTATAACTAGTGTCACAGGAATGGTTCAAAACATAGTCAGTAAGAAGAGTCAGTCTTCTTGTAGATAAGTCAGCATTGTGCCTTTTGTATTTAATTCCGACGCAATTTCTGTGTTTCATCGTCACTAAGAAGGTCAGTGGGATACAGTAATCCTGAAGTTAAGCATCGGAATCTATAACTAGTGTCACAGGAATGGTTCAAAACATAGTCAGTAAGAAGAGTCAGTCTTCTTGTAGTTAAGTCGGCATTGTGCCTTTTGTATTTAAATCCGATGCAATTTCTGTGTTTCATCTTCAATAAGAAGGTCAGAGGGATACAGTAAACCTGAAGTGAAGCATCGGAATCTATAAATAGTGTCAGAGGAATGGATCAAAACATAGACAGTTGGAAGAGTCAGTCTTCTTGTACTTAAGTGGGCATTGTGCCTTTTGTATTTAATTCCGATGCAATTTCTGTGTTTCATCGTCAATGAGAATGTCCAAGGGATACAGTAAACCTGAAATGAACCATCGGAATCAAAAACTAGTGTCACAGGAATGGTTCAAACATAGACATTAGGAAAAGTCAGTCTACATGTACTTAAAACGGCATTGTGTCTTTTGTATTTAATTCCGATGCAATTTCTGTGTTTCATCGTCAATAAGAAGCTCAGAGGGATACAGTAAACCTGACGTGAAGCATCGGAATCTATAACTAGTGTCACACGAATGGTTCATAACATAGTCAGTAGGATGAGTCAGTCTTCTTGTACTAAAGTCGGCATTGTGCCTTTTCTGTTTAATTCCGATGCTATTTCTGTGTTTCATCGTCAAAAAGAAGGTCCAAGGGATACAGTGAAACTGAAGTGAAGCATAGGAATCTATAATTAGTGTCACAGGCATGGTTCAAAGCATAGTCAGTAAGAAGAGCCAGTCTTCATGTACTTAAGTCGGAATTGTGACTTTTGTATTTAATTCCGATGCAATTTCTGGGTTTCATCGTCAATAAGAAGGGCCAAGGGATACAGTAAACCTGGAGTGAAGCATCGGAATCTATAACTAGTGTCACAGGAATGGTTCAAAGCATAGACAGTAAGAAGAGTCAGTCTTCTTGTTCTTAAGTCGCCATTGTGCCTTTTTCATTTAATTCCGATGCAATTTCAGTGTTCCATCGTCAAAAAGAAGGTCCAAGGGATACAGTCAACCTGGAGTGAAGCATCGGAATCTATAACTAGTGTCACAGGAATGGTTCAAAGCATAGACAGTAAGATGAGTCAGTCTCCTTGTACTTAAGTCGGTATTGTGCCTTTTGTATTTAATTCCGAAGCAATTTCTGTGTTTAATCGCCAATAAGAAGGTCCAAGAGATACAGTAAACCTGAAGTGAAGCATCAGAATCTATAACTAGTGTCACAGAAATGGTTCAAAACATAGTCAGTAAGAAGAGTCAGTCTTCTTGTACTTAAGTCGGCATTGTGCCTTTTGTATTTAATTTCGATGCAATTAATGTGTTTCATCGCCAATAAGAAGGGCCAAGGGATACAGTACACCTGAAGTGAAGCATCAGAATCTATAACTAGTGTCACAGAAATGGTTCAAAACATAGTCAGTAAGAAGAGTCAGTCTTCTTGTACTTAAGTCAGCATTGTGCCTTTTGTATTTAATTCCGATGCAATTTCTGTGTTTCATCGCCAATAAGAAGGGCCAAGGGATACAGTAAACCTGGAGTGAAGCATCGGAATCTATAACTAGTGTCACAGGAATTGTTCAAATCATAGTTAGTAAGAAGAGTCAGTCTTCTTGTAGATAAGTCGGCATTGTGCCTTTTGTATTTAATTCCGATGCAATTTCTGTGTTTCATCGTCAATAAGAAGCTCAGAGGGATACAGTAAACCTGATGTGAAGCATCGGAATCTATAACTAGTGTCACACGAATGGTTCATAACATAGTCAGTAGGATGAGTTAGTCTTCTTGTACTAAAGTCGGCATTGTGCCTTTTCTATTTAATTCCGATGCTATTTCTGTGTTTCATCGTCAATAAGAAGGTCCAAGGGATACAGTGAAACTGAAGTGAAGCATAGGAATCTATAATTAGTGTCACAGGAATGGTTCAAAGCATAGTCAGTAAGAAGAGCCAGTCTTCATGTACTTAAGTCGGAATTGTGACTTTTGTATTTAATTCCGATGCAATTTCTGTGTTTCATCGTCAATAAGAAGGGCCAAGGGATACAGTAAACCTGGAGTGAAGCATCGGAATCTATAACTCGTGTCACAGGAATGGTTCAAAGCATAGACAGTAAGAAGAGTCAGTCTTCTTGTTCTTAAGTCGCCATTGAGCCTTTTTCATTTAATTCCGATGCAATTCAGTGTTCCATCGTCAAAAAGAAGGTCCAAGGGATACAGTAAACCTGGAGTGAGGCATCGGACTCTATAACTAGTGTCACAGGAATGGTTCAAAGCATAGACAGTAAGATGAGTCAGTCTCCTTGTACTTAAGTCGGTATTGTGCCTTTTGTATTTAATTCCGAAGCAATTTCTGTGTTTAATCGCCAATAAGAAGGTCCAAGGGATACAGTAAACCTGAAGTGAAGCATCAGAATCTATAACTAGTGTCACAGAAATGGTTCAAAACATAGTCAGTAAGAAGAGTCAGTCTTCTTGTACTTAAGTCGGCATTGTGCCTTTTGTATTTAATTCCGATGCAATTTCTGTGTTTCATCGCCAATAAGAAGGGCCAAGGGATACAGTAAACCTGGAGTGAAGCATCGGAATCTATAACTAGTATCACAGGAATGGTTCACATCATAGTCAGTAAGAAGAGTCAGTCTTCTTGTAGATAAGTCGGCATTGTGCCTTTTGTATTTAATTCCGATGCAATTTCTCTGTTTCATCGTCACTAAGAAGGTCAGTGGGATACAGTAATCCTGAAGTTAAGCATCGGAATCTATAACTAGTGTCACAGGAATGGTTCAAAACTTAGTCAGTAAGAAGAGTCAGTCTTCTTGTACTTAAGTCGGCATTGTGCCTTTTCTATTTAATTCCGATGCGATTTCTGTGTTTCGTCGTCAATAAGAAGGTCAGAGGGATATAGTAAACCTGAAGTGAAGCACCGGAATCTATAACTAGTATCACAGGAATGGTTCAAAACATAGACACTTGGAAGAGTCAGTCTTCTTGTACTAAAGTCGGCATTGTGCCTTTTGTATTTAATTCCGATGCAATTTCTGTGTTTCATCGTCAATAAGAAGGTCCAAGGGATACAGTAAACCTGAAATGAACCATCGGAATCAATAACTAGTGTCACAGGAATGGTTCAAAACATAGACATTAGGAAAAGTCAGTCTACATGTACTTAAGTCGGCATTGTGCCTTTTGTATTTAATTCCGATGCAATTTCTGTGTTTCATCGTCAATAAGAAGCTCAGAGGGATACAGTAAACCTGACGTGAAGCATCGGAATCTATAACTAGTGTCACACGAATGGTTCATAACATAGTCAGTAGGATGAGTCAGTCTTCTTGTACTAAAGTCGGCATTGTGCCTTTTCTATTTAATTCCGATGCTATTTCTGTGTTTCATCGTCAATAAGAAGGTCCAAATGATACAGTGAAACTGAAGTGAAGCATAGGAATCTATAATTAGTGTCACAGGAATGGTTCAAAGCATAGTCAGTAAGAAGAGCCAGTCTTCATGTACTTAAGTCGGAATTGTGATTTTTGTATTTAATTCCGATGCAATTTCTGTGTTTCATCGTCAATAAGAAGGGCCAAGGGATACAGTAAACCTGGAGTGAAGCATCGGAATCTATAACTCGTGTCACAGGAATGGTTCAAAGCATAGACAGTAAGAAGAGTCAGTCTTCTTGTTCTTAAGTCGCCATTGTGCCTTTTTCATTTAATTCCGATGCAATTCAGTGTTCCATCGTCAAAAAGAAGGTCCAAGGGATACAGTAAACCTGGAGTGAGGCATCGGACTCTATAACTAGTGTCACAGGAATGGTTCAAAGCATAGACAGTAAGATGAGTCAGTCTCCTTGTACTTAAGTCGGTATTGTGCCTTTTGTATTTAATTCCGAAGCAATTTCTGTGTTTAATCACCAATAAGAAGGTCCAAGTGATACAGTAAACCTGAAGTGAAGCATCAGAATCTATAACTAGTGTCACACAAATGGTTCAAAACATAGTCAGTAAGAAGAGTCAGTCTTCTTGTACTTAAGTCGGCATTGTGCCTTTTGTATTTAACTCCGATGCAATTTCTCTGTTTCATCGTCACTAAGAAGGTCAGTGGGATACAGTAATCCTGAAGTTAAGCATCGGAATCTATAACTAGTGTCACAGGAATGGTTCAAAACTTAGTCAGTAAGAAGAGTCAGTCTTCTTGTACTTTAGTCGGCATTGTGCCTTTTCTATTCTATTCCGATGCGATTTCTGCGTTTCATCGTCAATTAGAAGGTCAGAGGGATATAGTAAACCTGAGGTGAAGCACCGGAATCTATAACTAGTATCACAGGAATGGTTCAAAACATAGACACTTGGAAGAGTCAGTCTTCTTGTACTTAAGTCGACATTGTGCCTTTTGTATTTAATTCCGATGCAATTTCTGTGTTTCATCGTCAATAAGAAGGTCCAAGGGATACAGTAAACCTGAAATGAACCATCGGAATCAATAACTAGTGTCACAGGAATGGTTCAAAACATAGACATTAGGAAAAGTCAGTCTACATGTACTTAAGTCGGCATTGTGCCTTTTGTATTTAATTCCGATGCAATTTCTGTGTTTCATCGTCAATAAGAAGCTCAGAGGGATACAGTAAACCTGACGTGAAGCATCGGAATCTATAACTAGTGTCGAACGAATGGTTCATAACATAGTCAGTAGGATGAGTCAGTCTTCTTGTACTAAAGTCGGCATTGTGCCTTTTCTATTTAATTCCGATGCTATTTCTGTGTTTCATCGTCAATAAGAAGGTCCAAGGGATACAGTGAAACTGAAGTGAAGCATAGGAATCTATAATTAGTGTCACAGGAATGGTTCAAAGCATAGTCAGTAAGAAGAGCCAGTCTTCATGTACTTAAGTCGGAATTGTGACTTTTGTATTTAATTCCGATGCAATTTCTGTGTTTCATCGTCAATAACAAGGGCCAAGGGATACAGTAATCCTGGAGTGAAGCATCGGAATCTATAACTAGTGTCACAGGAATGGTTCAAAGCATAGACAGTAAGATGAGTCAGTCTCCTTGTACTTAAGTCGGTATTGTGCCTTTTGTATTTAATTCCGAAGCAATTTCTGTGTTTAATCGCCAATAAGAAGGTCCAAGGGATACAGTAAACCTGTAGTGAAGCATCAGAATCTATAACTAGTGTCACAGAAATGGTTCAAAACATAGTCAGTAAGAAGAGTCAGTCTTCTTGTACTTAAGTCGGCATTGTGCCTTTTGTATTTAATTCCGATGCAATTTTTGTGTTTCATCGCCAATAAGAAGGGCCAAGGGATACAGTAAACCTGGAGTGAAGCATCGGAATATGTAACTAGTGTCACAGGAATGGTTCAAATCATAGTCAGTAAGAAGAGTCAGTCTTCTTCTAGATAAGTCGGCATTGTGCCTTTTGTATTTAATTCCGATGCAATTTCTCTGTTTCATCGTCACTAAGAAGGTCAGTGGGATACAGTAATCCTGAAGTTAAGCATCGGAATCTATAACTAGTGTCACAGGAATGGTTCAAAACATAGTCAGTAAGAAGAGTCAGTCTTCTTGTAGTTAAGTCGGCATTGTGCCTTTTGTAATTAAATCCGATGCAATTTCTGTGTTTCATCTTCAAAAAGAAGGTCAGAGGGATACAGTAAACCTGAAGTGAAGCGTCGGAATCTATAACTAGTGTCACAGGAATGGTTCAAACCATAGACAGTTGGAAGAGTCAGTCTTCTTGTACTTAAGTGGGTATTGTGCCTTTTGTATTTAATTCCGATGCAATTTTTGTGTTTCATCGTCAATGAGAAGGTCCAAGGGATACAGTAAACCTGAAATGAACCATCGGAATCTATAACTAGTGTCACAGGAATGGTTCAAATCATAGACGTTAGGAAAGTCAGTCTACATGTACTTATGTCGGTATCGTGCCTTTTGTATTTAATTCCGATGCAATTTCTGTGTTCATCGTCAATAAGAAGGTCAGAGGGATACAGTAAACCTGAAGTGAAGCATCGGAATCTATAACTAGTGTCACAGGAATGGTTCAAAACATACTCAGTAAGAAGAGTCAGTCTTCTTGTACTTAAGTCAGCATTGTGCCTTTTCTATTCAATTCCGATGCAATTTCTGTGTTTCATCGTCAATAAGAAGGGCCAAGGGATACAGTAAACCTGGAGTGAAGCATCGGAATCTATAACTAGTGTCACAGGAATGGTTCAAAGAATAGACAGTAAGAAGAGTCAGTCTTCTTGTTCATAAGTCGCCATTGTGCATTTTTTATTTAATTTCGATGCAATTTCTGTGTTTCATCGTCAATAAGAAGGTGCAAGGGATACGGTAAACCTAGAGTGAAGCATCGAAATCTATAACTAGTGTCACAGGAATGGTTCAAAACATAGACAGTAAGAATAGTCAGTCTTCTTGTACTTAATTCGGCATTGTGCCTTTTGTATATAATTTCGACGCAATTTCTGTGTTTCATCGTCAATAAGAACGTCAGAGGGATACAGTAAATCTGAAGTGAAGCATCGGAATCTGTAACTAGTGTCACAGGAATGGTTGAAAACATAGACAGTAAGAAGTCACTCCTCTCGTACTTAAGTCGGCATTGTGCCTTTTGTATTTAATTCCGATGTAATTTATGTGTTTTATCATCAATAAGATGGTCAGAGGGATACAGTAAACGTGAAGTGAAGCATCGGAATCTATAACTAGTGTCAGAGGAATGGTTCAAAACATAGTCAGTAAGTAGAGTCAGTTTTCTTGTACTTAAGTCGGCATTGTGCCTTTTGTATTTAATTCCGATGCAATTTCTGTATTTCATCGTCAATATGAAGGTCTAAGGGATACAGTAAACCTGAAGTGAAGCATCAGAATCTATAACTAGTGTCACAGGAATGGTTCAAAGCATAGACATTAGGAAAAGTCAGTCTACATGTACTTAAGTCGGCATTGTGCCTTTTGTATTTAATTCCGATGCAATTTCTGTGTTTCATCGTCAATAAGTAGCTCAGAGGGATACCGTAAACCTGACGTGAAGCAACGGAATCTATTACTAGTGTCACACGAATGGTTCATAAAATAGTCAGTAGTATGAGTCAGTCTTCTTGTACTAAAGTCGGCATTGTGCCTATTCTATTTAATTCCGATGCTATTTCTGTGTTTCATCGTCAATAAGAAGGTCCAAGGGATACAGTGAAACTGAAGTGAAGCATAGGAATCTATAATTAGTGTCACAGGCATGGTTCAAAGCATAGTCAGTAAGAAGAGCCAGTCTTCATGTACTTAAGTCGGAATTGTGACTTTTGTATTTAATTCCGATGCAATTTCTGTGTTTCATCGTCAATAAGTAGCTCAGAGGGATACCGTAAACCTGACGTGAAGCAACGGAATCTATTACTAGTGTCACACGAATGGTTCATAAAATAGTCAGTAGTATGAGTCAGTCTTCTTGTACTAAAGTCGGCATTGTGCCTATTCTATTTAATTCCGATGCTATTTCTGTGTTTCATCGTCAATAAGAAGGTCCAAGGGATACAGTGAAACTGAAGTGAAGCATCGGAATCTATAACTAGTGTCACAGGAATGGTTCAAATCATAGTCAGTAAGAAGAGTCAGTCTTCTTGTAGATAAGTCGGCATTGTGCCTTTTGTATTTAATTCCGATGCAATTTCTCTGTTTCATCGTCACTAAGACGGTCAGTGGGATACAGTAATCCTGAAGTTAAGCATCGGAATCTATAACTGGTGTCACAGGAATGGTTCAAACATAGTCAGTAAGAAGAGTCAGTCTTCTTGTACTTAAGTCGGCATTGTGCCTTTTCTATTTAATTCCGATGCGATTTCTGTGTTTCATCGACAATAAGAAGGTCAGAGGGATATAGTAAACCTAAAGTGAAGCACCGGAATCTATAACTAGTATCACAGGAATGGTTCAAAACATAGACACTTGGAAGAGTCAGTCTTCTTGTACTTAAGTCGGCATTGTGCCTTTCGTATTTAATTCCGATACAATTTCTGTGTTTCATCGTCAATAAGAAGGTCCAAGGGATACAGTAAACCTGAAATGAACCATCGGAATCAATAACTAGTGTCACAGGAATGGTTCAAAACATAGACATTAGGAAAGTCAGTCTACATGTACTTAAGTCGGCATTGTGCCTTTTGTAATTAATTCCGATGCAATTTCTGTGTTTCATCGTCAATAAGAAGCTCAGAGGGATACAGTAAACCTGACGTGAAGCATGGGAATCTATAACTAGTGTCACACGAATGGTTCATAACATAGTCAGTAGGATGAGTCAGTCTTCTTGTACTAAAGTCGGCATTGTGCCTTTTCTATTTAATTCCGATGCTATTTCTGTGTTTCATCGTCAAAAAGAAGGTCCAAGGGATACAGTGAAACTGAAGTGAAGCATAGGAATCTATAATTAGTGTCACAGGAATGGTTCAAAGCATAGTCAGTAAGAAGAGCCAGTCTTCATGTACTTAAGTCGGAATTGTGACTTTTGTATTTAATTCCGATGCAATTTCTGTGTTGCATCGTCATTAAGAAGGGCCAAGGGATACAGTAAACCTGGAGTAAAGCATCGGAATCTATAACTAGTGTCACAGGAATGGTTCAAAGCATAGACAGTAAGAAGAGTCAGTCTTCTTGTTCTTAAGTCGCCATTGTGCCTTTTTCATTTAATTCCGATGCAATTTCAGTGTTCCATCGTCAAAAAGAAGGTCCAAGGCATACAGTAAACCTGGAGTGAAGCATCGGAATCTATAACTAGTGTCACAGGAATGGTTCAAAGCATAGACAGTAAGATGAGTCAGTCTCCTTGTACTTAAGTCGGTATTGTGCCTTTTGTATTTAATTCCGAAGCAATATCTGTGTTTAATCGCCAATAAGAAGGTCCAAGGGATACAGTAAACCTGAAGTGAAGCATCAGAATCTATAACTAGTGTCACAGAAATGGTTCAAAACATAGTCAGTAAGAAGAGTCAGTCTTCTTGTACTTAAGTCGGCATTGTGCCTTTTGTATTTAATCCCGATGCAATTTCTGTGTTTCATCGCCAATAAGAAGGGCCAAGGGATACAGTAAACCTGGAGTGAAGCATCGGAATCTATAACTAGTGTCACAGGAATGGTTCAAATCATAGTCAGTAAGAAGAGTCAGTCTTCTTGTAGATAAGTCGGCATTGTGCCTTTTGTATTTAATTCCGATGCAATTTCTCTGTTTCATCGTCACTAAGAAGGTCAGTATGATACAGTAATCCTGAAGTTAAGCATCGGAATCTATAACTAGTGTCACAGGAATGGTTCAAAACATAGTCAGTAGGAAGAGTCAGTCTTCTTGTTGTTAAGTCGGCATTGTGCCTTTTGTATTTAAATCCGATGCAATTTCTGTGTTTCATCTTCAAAAAGAAGGTCAGAGGGATACAGTAAACCTGAAGTGAAGCATCGGAATCTATAACTAGTGTCACAGCAATGGTTCAAACCATAGACAGTTGGAAGAGTCAGTCTTCTTGTACTTAAGTGGGCATTGTGCCTTTTGTATTTAATTCCGATGCAATTTCTGTGTTTCATCGTCAATGAGAAGGTCCAAGGGATACAGTAAACCTGAAATGAACCATCGGAATCTGTAACTAGTGTCACAGGAATGGTTCAAATCATAGACATTAGGAAAAGTCAGTCTACATGTACTTAAGTCGGTATCGTGCCTTTTGTATTTAATTCCGATGCAATTTCTGCGTTCATCGTCAATAAGAAGGTCAGAGGGATACAGTAAACCTGAAGTGAAGCATCGGAATCTATAACTAGTGTCACAGGAATGGTTCAAAACATACTCAGTAAGAAGAGTCAGTCTTCTTGTACTTAAGTCAGCATTGTGCCTTTTCTATTCAATTCCGATGCAATTTCTGTGTTTCATCGTCAATAAGAAGGGCCAAGGGGTACAGTAAACCTGGAGTGAAGCATCGGAATCTATAACTAGTGTCACAGGAATGGTTCAAAGAATAGACAGTAAGAAGAGTCAGTCTTCTTGTTCTTAAGTCGCCATTGTGCATTTTTTATTTAATTCCGATGCAATTTCTGTGTTTCATCGTCAATAAGAAGGTGCAAGGGATACAGTAAACCTAGAGTGAAGCATCGGAATCTATAACTAGTGTCACAGGAATGGTTCAAAACATAGACAGTAAGAGGAGTCAGTCTTCTTGTACTTAATTCGGCATTGTGCCTTTTGTATTTAATTTCGACGCAATTTCTGTGTTTCATCGTCAATAAGAACGTCAGAGGGATACAGTAAATCTGAAGTGAAGCATCGGAATCTATAACTAGTGTCACAGGAATGGTTGAAATCATAGACAGTAAGAAGTCACTCCTCTCGTACTTATTTCGGCATTGTGCCTTTTGTATTTAATTCCGATGTAATTTCTGTATTTTATCGTCAATAAGATGGTCAGAGGGATACAGTAAACGTGAAGTGAAGCATCGGAATCTATAACTAGTGTCAGAGGAATGGTTCAAAACGTAGTCAGTAAGTAGAGTCAGTTTTCTTGTACTTAAGTCGGCATTGTGCCTTTTGTATTTAATTCCGATGCAATTTCTGTGTTTCATCGTCAATATGAAGGTCTAAGGGATACAGTAAACCTGGAGTGAAGCATCGGAATCTATAACCAGTGTCACAGGAATGGTTCAAAACATAGAAAGTAAGACGAGTCAGTCTTCTTGTACTTAAGTCGGCATTGTGCCTTTTGTATTTAATTCCGATGCAATTTCTGTGTTTCATCGTCAATAAGAAGGTCCAAGGGATACAGTGAAACTGAAGTGAAGCATAGGAATCTATAATTAGTGTCACAGGAATGGTTCAAAGCATAGTCAGTAAGAAGAGCCAGTCTTCATGTACTTAAGTCGGAATTGTGACTTTTGTATTTAATTCCGATGCAATTTCTGTGTTTCATCGTCAATAAGAAGGGCCAAGGGATACAGTAATCCTGGAGCGAAGCATCGGAATCTATAACTAGTGTCACAGGAATGGTTCAAAGCATAGACAGTAAGATGAGTCAGTCTCCTTGTACTTAAGTCGGTATTGTGCCTTTTGTATTTAATTCCGAAGCAGTTTCTGTGTTTAATCGCCAATAAGAAGGTCCAAGGGATACAGTAAACCTGTAGTGAAGCATCAGAATCTATAACTAGTGTCACAGAAATGGTTCAAAACATAGTCAGTAAGAAGAGTCAGTCTTCTTGTACTTAAGTCGGCATTGTGCCTTTTGTATTTAATTCCGATGCAATTTCTGTGTTTCATCGCCAATAAGAAGGGCCAAGGGATACAGTAAACCTGGAGTGAAGCATCGGAATATGTAACTAGTGTCACAGGAATGGTTCAAATCACAGTCAGTAAGAAGAGTCAGTCTTCTTCTAGATAAGTCGGCATTGTGCCTTTTGTATTTAATTCCGATGCAATTTCTCTGTTTCATCGTCACTAAGAAGGTCAGTGGGATACAGTAATCCTGAAGTTAAGCATCGGAATCTATAACTAGTGTCACAGGAATGGTTCAAAACATAGTCAGTAAGAAGAGTCAGTCTTCTTGTAGTTAAGTCGGCATTGTGCCTTTTGTATTTAAATCCGATGCAATTTCTGTGTTTCATCTTCAAAAAGAAGGTCAGAGGGATACAGTAAACCTGAAGTGAAGCGTCGGAATCTATAACTAGTGTCACAGGAATGGTTCAAACCATAGACAGTTGGAAGAGTCAGTCTTCTTGTACTTAAGTCAGCATTGTGCCTTTTCTATTCAATTCCGATGCAATTTTTGTGTTTCATCGTCAATGAGAAGGTCCAAGGGATACAGTAAACCTGAAATGAACCATCGGAATCTATAACTAGTGTCACAGGAATGGTTCAAATCATAGACATTAGGAAAGTCAGTCTACATGTACTTAAGTCGGTATCGTGCCTTTTGTATTTAATTCCGATGCAATTTCTGTGTTCATCGTCAATAAGAAGGTCAGAGGGATACAGTAAACCTGAAGTGAAGCATCGGAATCTATAACTAGTGTCACAGGAATGGTTCAAAACATACTCAGTAAGAAGAGTCAGTCTTCTTGTACTTAAGTCAGCATTGTGCCTTTTCTATTCAATTCCGATGCAATTTCTGTGTTTCATCGTCAATAAGAAGGGCCAAGGGATACAGTAAACCTGGAGTGAAGCATCGGAATCTATAACTAGTGTCCCAGGAATGGTTCAAAGAATAGACAGTAAGAAGAGTCAGTCTTCTTGTTCATAAGTCGCCATTGTGCATTTTTTATTTAATTTCGATGCAATTTCTGTGTTTCATCGTCAATAAGAAGGTGCAAGGGATACGGTAAACCTAGAGTGAAGCATCGAAATCTATAACTAGTGTCACAGGAATGGTTCAAAACATAGACAGTAAGAATAGTCAGTCTTCTTGTACTTAATTCGGCATTGTGCCTTTTGTATTTAATTTCGACGCAATTTCTGTGTTTCATCGTCAATAAGAACGTCAGAGGGATACAGTAAATCTGAAGTGAAGCATCGGAATCTGTAACTAGTGTCACAGGAATGGTTGAAAACATAGACAGTAAGAAGTCACTCCTCTCGTACTTAAGTCGGCATTGTGCCTTTTGTATTTAATTCCGATGTAATTTATGTGTTTTATCATCAATAAGATGGTCAGAGGGATACAGTAAACATGAAGAGATGCATCGGAATCTATAACTAGTGTCAGAGGAATGGTTCAAAACATAGTCAGTAAGTAGAGTCAGTTTTCTTGTACTTAAGTCGGCATTGTGCCTTTTGTATTTAATTCCGATGCAATATCTGTATTTCATCGTCAATATGAAGGTCTAAGGGATACAGTAAACCTGAAGTGAAGCATCAGAATCTATAACTAGTGTCACAGGAATGGTTCAAAGCATAGACATTAGGAAAAGTCAGTCTACATGTACTTAAGTCGGCATTGTGCCTTTTGTATTTAATTCCGATGCAATTTCTGTGTTTCATCGTCAATAAGTAGCTCAGAGGGATACCGTAAACCTGACGTGAAGCAACGGAATCTATAACTAGTGTCACACGAATGGTTCATAAAATAGTCAGTAGTATGAGTCAGTCTTCTTGTACTAAAGTCGGCATTGTGCCTATTCTATTTAATTCCGATGCTATTTCTGTGTTTCATCGTCAATAAGAAGGTCCAAGGGATACAGTGAAACTGAAGTGAAGCATAGGAATCTATAATTAGTGTCACAGGCATGGTTCAAAGCATAGTCAGTAAGAAGAGCCAGTCTTCATGTACTTAAGTCGGAATTGTGACTTTTGTATTTAATTCCGATGCAATTTCTGTGTTTCATCGTCAATAAGAAGGGCCAAGGGATACAGTAAACCTGGAGTGAAGCCTCGGAATCTATAACTAGTGTCACAGGAATGGTTCAAAACATAGACAGTAAGAAGAGTCAGTCTTCTTGTTCTTAAGTCGCCATTGTGCCTTCTTCATTTAATTCCGATGCAATTTCAGTGTTCCATCGTCAAAAAGAAGGTCCAAGGGATACAGTAAACCTGGAGTGAAGCATCGGAATCTATAACTAGTGTCACAGGAATGGTTCAAAACATAGACAGTAAGATGAGTCAGTCTCCTTGTACTTAAGTCGGTATTGCGCCTTTTGTATTTAATTCCGAAGCAATTTCTGTGTTTAATCGCCAATAAGAAGGTCCAAGGGATACAGTAAACCTGAAGTGAAGCATCAGAATCTATAACTAGTGTCACAGAAATGGTTCAAAACATAGTCAGTAAGAAGAGTCAGTCTTCTTGTACTTAAGTCGGCATTGTGCCTTTTGTATTTAATTCCGATGCAATTTCTGTGTTTCATCGCCAACAAGAAGGGCCAAGGGATACAGTAAACCTGAAGTGAAGCATCAGAATCTATAACTAGTGTCACAGAAATGGTTCAAAACATAGTCAGTAAGAAGAGTCAGTCTTCTTGTACTTAAGTCGGCATTGTGCCTTTTGTATATAATTCCGATGCAATTTCTGTGTTTCATCGCCAATTAGAAGGGCCAAGGGATACAGTAAACCTGGAGTGAAGCATCGGAATCTATAACTAGTGTCACAGGAATGGTTCAAATCATAGTCAGTAAGAAGAGTCAGTCTTCTTGTAGATAAGTCGGCATTGTGCCTTTTGTATTTAATTCCGATGCAATTTCTGTGTTTCATCGTCAATAAGAAGCTCAGAGGGATACAGTAAACCTGACGTGAAGCATCGGAATCTATAACTAGTGTCACACGAATGGTTCATAACATAGTCAGTAGGATGAGTCAGTCTTCTTGTACTAAAGTCGGCATTGTGCCTTTTCTATTTAATTCCGATGCTATTTCTGTGTTTCATCGTCAATAAGAAGGTCCAAGGGATACAGTGAAACTGAAGTGAAGCATCGGAATCTATAACTAGTGTCACAGGAATGGTTCAAATCATAGTCAGTAAGAAGAGTCAGTCTTCTTGTAGATAAGTCGGCATTGTGCCTTTTGTATTTAATTCCGATGCAATTTCTCTGTTTCATCGTCACTAAGAAGGTCAGTGGGATACAGTAATCCTGAAGTTAAGCATCGGAATCTATAACTAGTGTCACAGGAATGGTTCAAACATAGTCAGTAAGAAGAGTCAGTCTTCTTGTACTTAAGTCGGCATTGTGCCTTTTCTATTTAATTCCGATGCGATTTCTGTGTTTCATCGACAATAAGAAGGTCAGAGGGATATAGTAAACCTAAAGTGAAGCACCGGAATCTATAACTAGTATCACAGGAATGGTTCAAAACATAGACACTTGGAAGAGTCAGTCTTCTTGTACTTAAGTCGGCATTGTTCCTTTCGTATTTAATTCCGATACAATTTCTGTGTTTCATCGTCAATAAGAAGGTCCAAGGGATACAGTAAACCTGAAATGAACCATCGGAATCAATAACTAGTGTCACAGGAATGATTCAAAACATAGACATTAGGAAAGTCAGTCTACATGTACTTAAGTCGGCATTGTGCCTTTTGTAATTAATTCCGATGCAATTTCTGTGTTTCATCGTCAATAAGAAGCTCAGAGGGATACAGTAAACCTGACGTGAAGCATGGGAATCTATAACTAGTGTCACACGAATGGTTCATAACATAGTCAGTAGGATGAGTCAGTCTTCTTGGACTAAAGTCGGCATTGTGCCTTTTCTATTTAATTCCGATGCTATTTCTGTGTTTCATCGTCAAAAAGAAGGTCCAAGGGATACAGTGAAACTGAAGTGAAGCATAGGAATCTATAATTAGTGTCACAGGAATGGTTCAAAGCATAGTCAGTAAGAAGAGCCAGTCTTCATGTACTTAAGTCGGAATTGTGACTTTTGTATTTAATTCCGATGCAATTTCTGTGTTTCATCGTCATTAAGAAGGGCCAAGGGACACAGTAAACCTGGAGTGAAGCATCGGAATCTACAACTAGTGTCACAGGAATGGTTCAAAGCATAGACAGTAAGAAGAGTCAGTCTTCTTGTTCTTAAGTCGCCATTGTGCCTTTTTCATTTAATTCCGATGCAATTTCAGTGTTCCATCGTCAAAAAGAAGGTCCAAGGGATACAGTAAACCTGGAGTGAAGCATCGGAATCTATAACTAGTGTCACAGGAATGGTTCAAAGCATAGACAGTAAGATGAGTCAGTCTCCTTGTACTTAAGTCGGTATTGTGCCTTTTGTATTTAATTCCGAAGCAATATCTGTGTTTAATCGCCAATAAGAAGGTCCAAGGGATACAGTAAACCAGAAGTGAAGCATCAGAATCTATAACTAGTGTCACAGAAATGGTTCAAAACATAGTCAGTAAGAAGAGTCAGTCTTCTTGTACTTAAGTCGGCATTGTGCCTTTTGTATTTAATTCCGATGCAATTTCTGTGTTTCATCGCCAATAAGAAGGGCCAAGGGATACAGTAAACCTGGAGTGAAGCATCGGAATCTATAACTAGTGTCACAGGAATGGTTCAAATCATAGTCAGTAAGAAGAGTCAGTCTTCTTGTAGAAAAGTCGGCATTGTGCCTTTTGTATTTAATTCCGATGCAATTTCTCTGTTTCATCGTCACTAAGAAGGTCAGTATGATACAGTAATCCTGAAGTTAAGCATCGGAATCTATAACTAGTGTCACAGGAATGGTTCAAAACATAGTCAGTAGGAAGAGTCAGTCTTCTTGTTGTTAAGTCGGCATTGTGCCTTTTGTATTTAAATCCGATGCAATTTCTGTGTTTCATCTTCAAAAAGAAGGTCAGAGGGATACAGTAAACCTGAAGTGAAGCATCGGAATCTATAACTAGTGTCACAGCAATGGTTCAAACCATAGACAGTTGGAAGAGTCAATCTTCTTGTACTTAAGTGGGCATTGTGCCTTTTGTATTTAATTCCGATGCAATTTCTGTGTTTCATCGTCAATGAGAAGGTCCAAGGGATACAGTAAACCTGAAATGAACCATCGGAATCTATAACTAGTGTCATAGGAATGGTTCAAATCATAGACATTAGGAAAAGTCAGTCTACATGTACTTAAGTCGGTATCGTGCCTTTTGTATTTAATTCCGATGCAATTTCTGTGTTCATCGTCAATAAGAAGGTCAGAGGGATACAGTAAACCTGAAGTGAAGCATCGGAATCTATAACTAGTGTCACAGGAATGGTTCAAAACATACTCAGTAAGAAGAGTCAGTCTTCTTGTACTTAAGTCAGCATTGTGCCTTTTCTATTCAATTCCGATGCAATTTCTGTGTTTCATCGTCAATAAGAAGGGCCAAGGGATACAGTAAACCTGGAGTGAAGCATCGGAATCTATATCTAGTGTCACAGGAATGGTTCAAAGAATAGACAGTAAGAAGAATCAGTCTTCTTGTTCTTAAGTCGCCATTGTGCATTTTTTATTTAATTCCGATGCAATTTCTGTGTTTCATCGTCAATAAGAAGGTGCAAGGGATACAGTAAACCTAGAGTGAAGCATCGGAATCTATAACTAGTGTCACAGGAATGGTTCAAAACATAGACAGTAAGAAGAGTCAGTCTTCTTGTACTTAATTCGGCATTGTGCCTTTTGTATTTAATTTCGACGCAATTTCTGTGTTTCATCGTCAATAAGAACGTCAGAGGGATACAGTAAATCTGAAGTGAAGCATCGGAATCTATAACTAGTGTCACAGGAATGGTTGAAATCATAGACAGTAAGAAGTCACTCCTCTCGTACTTATGTCGGCATTGTGCCTTTTGTATTTAATTCCGATGTAATTTCTGTATTTTATCGTCAATAAGATGGTCAGAGGGATACAGTAAACGTGAAGTGAAGCATCGGAATCTATAACTAGTGTCAGAGGAATGGTTCAAAACATAGTCAGTAAGTAGAGTCAGTTTTCTTGTACTTAAGTCGGCATTGTGCCTTTTGTATTTAATTCCGATGCAATTTCTGTGTTTCATCGTCAATATGAAGGTCTAAGGGATACAGTAAACCTGCAGTGAAGCATCGGAATCTATAACCAGTGTCACAGGAATGGTTCAAAACATAGAAAGTAAGACGAGTCAGTCTTCTTGAACTTAAGTCGGCATTGTGCCTTTTGTATTTAATTCCGATGCAATTTCTGTGTTTCATCGCCAATAAGAAGGTCCAAGGGATACAGTAAACCTGAAGTGAAGCATCAGAATCTATAACTAGTGTCACAGAAATGGTTCAAAACATAGTCAGTTAGAAGAGTCAGTCTTCTTGTACTTAAGTCGGCATTGTGCCTTTTCTATTTAATTCCGATGCGATTTCTGTGTTTCATCGTCAATAAGAAGGTCTGAGGGATATAGTAAACCTGAAGTGAAGCATCGGAATCTATAACTAGTGTCACAGGAATGGTTCAAAACATAGACACTTGGAAGAGTCAGTCTTCTTGTACTTAAGTCGGCATTGTGCCTTTTGTATTCAATTCCGATGCAATTTCTGTGTTTCATCGTCAATAAGAAGGTCCAAGGGATACAGTAAACCTGAAATGAACCATCGGAATCGATAACTAGTGTCAGACGAATGGTTCAAAACGTAGACATTAGGAAAAGTCAGTCTACATGTACTTAAGTCGGCATTGTGAATTTTGTATTTAATTCCGATGCAATTTCTGTGTTTCATCGTCAATAAGAAGCTCAGAGGGATACAGTAAACCTGACGTGAAGCATCGGAATCTATAACTAGTGTCACACGAATGGTTCATAACATAGTCAGTAGGAAGAGTCAGTCTTCATGTACTAAAGTCGGCATTGTGCCTTTTCTATTTAATTCCGATGCTATTTCTGTGTTTCATCGTCAATAAGAAGGTCCAAGGGATACAGTGAAACCGAAGTGAAGCATCGGAATCTATAATTACTGTCACAGGAATGGTTCAAAGCATAGTCAGTAAGATGAGCCAGTCTTCATGTACTTAAGCCGGAATTGTGACTTTTGTATTTAATTCCGATGCAATTTCTGTGTTTCATCGTCAATACGAGGGGCCAAGGGATACAGTAAACCTGGAGTGAAGCATCGGAATCTATAACTAGTGTCACAGGAATGGTTCAAAGCATAGACAGTAAGAAGAGTCAGTCTTCTTGTTCTTAAGTCGCCATTGTGCCATTTTCATTTAATTCCGATGCAATTTCAGTGTTCCATCGTCAATAAGAAGGTCCAAGGGATACAGTAAACCTGGAGTGAATCATCGGAATCTATAACTAGTGTCACAGGAATGGTTCAAAGCATAGACAGTAAGATGAGTCAGTCTCTTTGTACTTAAGTCGGCATTGTGCCTTTTGTATTTAATTCCGAAGCAATTTCTGTGATCAATCGCCAATAAGAAGGTCCAATGGATACAGTAAACCTGAAGTGAAGCATCAGAATCTATAACTAGTGTCACAGAAATGGTTCAAAACATAGTCAGTAAGAAGAGTCAGTCTTCTTGTACTTAAGTCGGCATTGTGCCTTTTCTATTTAATTCCGATGCAATTTCTGTGTTTCATCGTCAATAAGAAGGTCAGAGGGATACCGTAAACCTGAAGTGATGCATCGGAATCTATAATTAGTGTCACAGGAATGGTTCAAAACATAGACAGTTGGAAGAGTCAGTCTTCTTGTACTTAAGTCGGCATTGTGCCTTTTGTATTTAATTCCGATGCAATATCTGTGTTTCATCGTCAATAAGAAGGTCCAAGGGATACAGTAAACCTGCAATGAACCATCGGAATCTGTAACTAGTGTCACAGGAATGGTTCAAAACATAGACATTAGGAAAAGTCAGTCTACATGTACTTAAGCCGGCATTGTGCTTTTTGCATTTAATTCCGATGCAATTTCTGTGTTTCATCGTCAATAAGAAGGTCAGAGGGATACAGTAAACCTGAAGTGAAGCATCGGAATCTATAACAAGTGTCACAGGAATGGTTCTAAACATAGTCAGTAAGAAGAGTCAGACTTCTTGTACTTAAGTCGGCATTGTGCCTTTTGTATATAATTCCGATGCAATTTGTGTGTTTCATCGTCAATAAGAAGGTCCAAGGGATACAGTAAAAATGAAGTGAAGCATCGGAATCTATAACTAGTGCCACAGGAATGGTTCAAAGCATAGACAGTAGGAATAGTCAGTCATCTTGTACTTAAGTCGGTATTGTGCCTTTTCTATATCATTCCGATGCAGTTTCTGTCTTTCATCGTCAATAAGACGGTCAGAGGGATACAGTAAACCTGAAGTGAAGCATCGGAATCTGTAACTAGTGTCACAGGAATGGTTCTAAACATAGTCAGTAAGAAGAGTCAGACTTCTTGTACTTAAGTCGGCATTGTGCCTTTTCTATATCATTCCGATGCAGTTTCTGTCTTTCATCGTCAATAAGACTGTCAGAGGGATACAGTAAACCTGAAGTGAAGCATCGGAATCTATAACTAGTGTCACAGGAATGGTTCTAAACATAGAGAGTTGGAAGATTCAGTCTTCTTTTACTTAAGTCGGCATTGTGGCTTTTGTATTTTATTCCGATGCATTTTCTGTGATTCATCGTCCATAAGAAGGTCCGAGGGATACAGAAAACCTCAAGTGAAGCATCGGAATAAAAAACTAGTGTCACAGGAATGGTTCAAAACATAGAGAGTAGGAAGAGTCAGTCTTCTTGTACTTAAGTCGGCATTGTGCTTTCTCTATTTAATTCCCATGCGATTTCTGTGTCTCATCGTCAATAGGAAGGTCCAAGGGATACAGTAAACCTGGAGTGAAGTATCGGAATCTATAACTAGTGTCACAGAAATGGTTCAGAACATAGATAGTAAGAAGAGTCAGTCTTCTTGTACTTAAGTCGGCATTGTGCCTTTTGTATTTAATTCCGATGTAATTTCTGTGTTTTAACGTCAATTAGAAGGTCAGAGGGATACAGTAAACGTGAAGTGAAGCATCGGAATCTATAACTAGTGTCATAGGAATGGTTCAAAAAATAGTCAGTAAGTAGAGTCAGTCTTCTTGTACTTAAGTCGGCATTGTGCCTTTTGTATTTATTTCCGATGCAATTTCTGTGTTTCATCGTCAATATGAAGGTCCAGGGAATAAGGTTATCCTGGAGTGAAGCATCGGAATCTATAACTAGTGTCACAGGAATGGTTCAAAACATAGACAGTAAGAAGAGTCAGTCTTCTTGTACTTAAGTCGGCAAGGTGCCTTTTGTTTTTAATTCCGATGCAATTTCTGTGTTTCATCGCCAATAAGAAGGTCGAAGGGATACAGTGAACCTGAAGTGAAGCATCAGAATCTATAACTAGTGTCACAGGAATGGTTCAAAACATAGTCAGTAAGAGGAGTCAGTCTTCTTGTACTTAAGTCGGCATTATGCCTCTTGTTTTTAATTCCGATGCAATTTCTGTGTTTCATCGTCAATCAGAAGGTCAGTGGGATACAGTAATCCTGAAGTTAAGCATCGAAATCTATAACTAGTGTCACAGGAATGGTTCAAAACATAGTCAGTAAGAAGAGTCAGTCTTCTTGTAGTTAAGTGGGCATTGTGCCTTTTGTATTTAATTCCGATGCAATTTCTGTGTTTCATCGTCAATAAGAAGGGCCAAGGGATACAGTAAACCTGGAGTGAAGCATCGGAATCTATAAGTAGGATCACAGGAATGGTTCAAAACATAGACAGTAAGAGGAGTCAGTCATCTTGTACTTAAGTCGGCATTGTGCCTTTTTATTTAATTCCGATGCAATTTCGGCGTTTCATCGTCAATAAGAAGGTCCAAGGGATACAGTAAACCTAGAGTGAAGCATCAGAATCTGTAACTAGTGTCACAGGAATGGTTCAAAGCATAGACAGTAAGAAGAGTCAGTCCTCTTGTTCTTAAGTCGCCATTGTGCCTTTTTTATTTAATTCCGATGCGATTTCTGTGTTTCATCGTCAATAAGAAGGTCCAAGGGATACAGTATACCTGGAGTGTAGCATCGGAATCTATAACTAGTGTCACAGGAATGGTTCAAAGCATAGACAGTAAGATGAGTCAGTCTCCTTGTACTTAAGTCGGTATTGTGCCTTTTCTATTTAATTCCGATGCAATTTCTGTGTTTCATCGCCAATAAGAAGGTCGAAGGGATACAGTGAACCTGAAGTGAAGCATCAGAATCTATAACTAGTGTCACAGGAATGGTTCAAAACATAATCAGTAAGTAGAGTCAGTTTTCTTGTACTTAAGTCGGCATTGTGAATTTTGTATTTAATTCCGATGCTGTCTCTGTGTTTCATCGTCAATATGAAGGTCCAAGGGATTCAGTAAACCTGGAGTGAAGCATCGGAATCTATAACTAGTGTCACAGGAATGGTTCAAAACATAAACAGTAAGATGAGTCAGTCTTCTTGTACTTAAGTCGGCATTGTGCCTTTTGTATTTAATTCCGAAGCAATATCTGTGTTTCATCGCCAATAAGAAGGTCCAAGGGATACAGTAAACCTGAAGTGAAGCATCGGAATCTATAACTAGTGTCACAGGAATGGTTCAAAACATATTCAGTAAGAAGAGTCAGTCTTCTTGTACTTAATTCGGCATTGTGCCTTTTGTATATAATTCCGATGCAATTTATGTGTTTCATCGTCAATAAGAAGGTCCAAGGGATGCAGTAAACCTGAAGTGAAGCATGGGAATCTAAGACTAGTGTCACAGGAATGGTTCAAAGCATAGACAGTAGGAAGAGTCAGTCTTCTTGTACTTAAGTCGGCATTGTGCCTTTTGTATTTTTTTCCGATGCAATTTCTGTGTCTCATCGTCCACAAGAAGGTCTGAGGGATACTGTAAACCTCAAGTGAAGCATCGGAATAAAAAACTAGTGTCACAGGAGTGGTTCAAAACATAGAGAGTAGGAAGAGTCAGTCTTCTTGTACGTAAGTCGGCATTGTTCTTTTTCCATTTAATTCCGATGCGATTTCTGTGTTTCATCGTCCATAGGAAGGTCCAAGGGATACAGTAAACCTGAAGTGAAGCATCGTAATCTATAACTAGTGTCACAGGAATGGTTCAAACATAGTCAGTTAGAAGAGTCAGTCTTCTTGTACTTAATTCGGCATTGTGTCCTTTGTATTTAATTCCGATGCAATTTCTGTGTTTGATCGCCAATAAGAAGGTCCAACGGATACAGTAAACCTGGAGTGAAGCATCGGAATCTATAACTAGTGTCACAGGAATTGTTCGGAGCATAGACAGTAAGATGAGTCAGTCTTTTTGTACTTAAGTCGGCATTTTGCCTTTTGTATTTAATTCCGATGCAATTTCTGTGTTTTATCGCCAATAAGAAGGTCGGAGGGATACAGTAGACCAGAAGTGAAGCATCAGAATCTATAACTAGTGTCACAGGAATGGTTCAAAACGTTGTCAGTAAGAAGAGTCACTCTTCTTGTACTTAAGTCGGCATTGTGCCTTTTGTATTTAATTCCGATGCAATTTCTGTGCTTCATCGTCAATAAGAAGGTCCAAGAGATACAGTAAACCTTGAGTGAAGCATCGGAATCTATATCTAGAGTCACAGGAATGGTCCAAAACATAGACAGTAGGAAGAGACAGTTTTCTTGTACTTAAGTCGGCATTGTGCCATATCTATTTAATTCCGATGCAATTTCTGTATTTCATCGTCGATAAGAAGGTCCAAGGGATACAGAGAAACGGAAGTGAAGCATCGGAATCTATAACTAGTGTCACAGGAATGGTTCAAAGCATAGTCAGTAAGAACAGCAAGTCTTCTTCTATTTAAGTCGGCATTGTGCTTTTGTATTTAATTCCGATGCAATTTCTGTGTTTCATCGTCAATAAGAAGGTCCAAGGGATGCAGTAAACCTGGAGTGAAGCTACGGAATCTGTAACTAGTGTCACAGGATTGGTTCAAAGCATAGACAGTAAGAAGAGTCAGTCTTCTTGTGCATAAGTCGACGTTGTGCATTTTTTATTTACTTCCGATCCCATTTCTGTGATTCATCGTCAATAAGAAGGTCCAAGAGATACAGTAAACCTTGAGTGAAGCATCGGAATCTATATCTAGTGTCACAGGAATGGTTCAAAACATAGGCAGTAAGAAGAGTCAGTCTTCTTGTACTTAATTCGTCATTGTGCCTTTTCAATTTAATTCCGACACAATTTCTGTGTTTCATCGTCAATGAGAACGACAGAGGGATACAGTAAATCTGAAGTGAAGCATCGGAATCTATAACTAGTGTCACAGGAATGGTTCGTAACATAGTCAGTAAGAAGAGTCAGTCTTCTTATACTTATGTCATCATTGTGCCTATTGTATTTGTTTCCGATGCAATTTCTGTGTTTCATCGTCACTAAGAAGGTCAGTGGGATACAGTAATCCTGAAGTTAAGCATCGGAATGTATAACTAGTGTCACAGGAATGGTTCAAAACATAGTCAGTAAGAAAAGTCAGTCTTCTTGTAATTAAGTCGGCATTGTGCCTTTTCTATTTAATTCCGATGCAATTTCTGTGTTTCATCGTCAATACGAATGTCCAAGGCATACAGTAAACCTGAAATGAACCATCGGAATCTGTAACTGGTGTCACAGGAATGGTTCAAAACATAGACATTAGGAAACGTCAGTCTACATGTACTTAAGTCGGCATTGTGCCTTTCCTATTTAATTCCGATGCAATATCTGTGTTTCATCATCAATAAGAAGGTCAGAGGGATACAGTAAACCTGAAGTGAAGCATCGGTTTCTATGACTAGTGTCACAGGAATGGTTCAAAACATAGACAGTAAGAAGAGTCCGTCTTATTGTACTTAAGTCGGCATTGTGCCTTTTGTATTTAATTCCTAAGCAAGTTGTGTGTTTCATCGTCAATAACAAGGTCGAAGGGATACAGTAAACCTGAAGTGAAGCATCGGAATCTATAACTAGTGTCACAGGAATGGTTCAAAACATAGACAGTAGGAAGAGTCAGTCTTCTTGTACTTAAGTCGGTATTGTTCCTTTTCTATTTACTTCCGATGCAATTTCTGTGTTTCATCGTCAATAAGAAGGTCAGAGGGATACAGTAAACCTGAAGTGAAGCATCGGAATCTATAACTAGTGTCACAGGAATGGTTCTAAACACAGAGAGTTGGAAGATTCAGTCTTCTTGTACTTAAGTCGCCATTGTGCCTTTTGTATTTTATTCCGATGTAATTTCTGTGTTTCAGCGTATAAGAAGGTCCGAGGGATACAGAAAACCTCAAGTGAGTCATCGGAATAAAAATCTAGTGTCACAGGAATGGTTCAAAACATAGAGAGTAGGAGGAGTCAGTCTTCTTGTACTTATGTCGGCATTGTGATTTTTCTATTTAATTCCGATGCGATTTCTGTGTCTCTTCGTCAATAGAATGTCCAAGGGATACAGTAAACCTGAAGTGAAGCATCGGAATCTATAACTAGTGTCACAGGAATGGTTCAAAACATAGTCAGTTAGAAGAGTCAGTCTTCTTGTACTTTAGACGGCATTGTGCGTTTTCTATTTAATTACGATGGAATCTCTGTGTTTCATTGTCAATAAGAAGGGCCAGGGGATACAGTAAACCTGGAGTGAAGCACCGTAATCTATAACTAGTACCACAGGAATGGTTCAAAACATAGACAGTAAGAAGAGTCAGTCTTCTTGTACTTAAGTCGGCATTGTGCATTTTGTATTTAATTCCGATGCAATTTCTGTGTTTTGACGTCAATAAGAAGGTCAGAGGGACACAGTAAACCTGAAGTGAAGCATCGGACTCTATAACTAGTGTCACAGGTCTGGTTCAAACATAGTCAGTAAGAAGAGTCCGTCTTCTTGTACTTAAGTCGGCATTGTGCTTTTGTATTTAATTCCGATGCAATTTCTGTGTTTCATCGTCAATAAGAAGGTCCAAGGGATACAGTACATCTGGTGTGAAGCATCGGAATCTAAAACTCGTGTCACAGGAATGGGTCAAAACATAGACAGTAAGATGAGTCAGTCTTCTTGTATTTAAGTCGGCATTGTGCCTTTTGTATTTAATTCCGATGCAATTTCTGTGATTCATCGCCAATAAGAAGGTAAAAGGGATACAGTGAAACTGAAGTGAAGCATCGGAATCTATAACTAGTGTCACAGGAATGGTTCAAAACATAGACAGTAAGAAGAGTCAGTCTTCTTGTACTTAAGTCGGCATTGTGCCTTTTGTATTTAATTCCGATGTAATTTCTGTGTTTTAACGTCAATTATAAAGTCAGAGGGATACAGTAAACGTGAAGTGAAGCATCGGAATCTATAACTAGTGTCATAGGAATGGTTCAAAAAATAGTCAGTAAGTAGAGTCAGTCTTCTTGTACTGAAGTCGGCATTGTGCCTTTTGTATTTAATTCCGATGCAATTTCTGTGTTTCATCGACAATATGAAGGTCCAAGGGATACAGTAAACCTGGAGTGAAGCATCGGAATCTATAACTAGTGTCACTGGAAAGGTTCAAAACATAAACAGAAAGAAGAGTCAGTCTTCTTGTTTTTAAGTCGGCATTGTGCCTTTTGTATTTAGTTCCGATGCAATTTCTGTGTTACATCGCCAAAAAGAAGGTCCAAGGGATACAGTAAACCTGAAGTGAAGCATCAGAATCTATAACTAGTGTCACAGGAATGGTTCAAAACATAGTCAGTAAGAAGAGTAAGTCTTCTTGTACTTATGTCGGCATTGTGCCTTTTGTATTTAATTCCGATGCAATTTCTGTGTTTCATCGTCAATAAGAAGGTCAGAGGGATACAGTAAACCTGAAGTGAAGCATCGGAATCTATAACTAATGTCGCAGGAATGGTTCAAAACATAGTCAGTAAGAAGAGTCAGTCTTCTTGTAATTTAGTCTGCATTGTTCATTTTGTATTTAATACCGATGCAATTTTTGTGTTTCATCGTCAATAAGAAGGTCCAAGGGATACAGTAAACCTGAAGTGAAGCATCGGAATCTATTACTAATGTCACAGGAATGGTTCAAAACGTAGACAGTAGGAAGAGTCAGTCTTCTTGTACTTAAGTCGGTATTGTGCCTTTTCTATTTAATTCCGATGCAATTTTTGTGTTTCATCGTCAATAAGAAGGTCCAAGGGATACACTGAATTTGAAGTGAAGCATCGGAATCTATAACTAGAGCCACAGGAATGGTTCAAAGCATAGTCAGTAAGAAGAGTCAGTCCTCATGTACTTAAGTTGGAATTTTGCCTCTTGTATTTAATTCCGATGCAATTTCTGTGTTTCATCGCCAATAACAAGGGCCATGGGATACAGTAAAAATGGAGTGAAGCATCGGAATCTATAACTAGTGTAACAGGAATGGTTCAAAACAAAGACAGTAAGAAGAGTCAGTCCTCTTGTACTTAAGTCGGCATTGTGCCTTTTTTATTTATTTCCGATGCAATTTCTGTGTTTCATCGTCAATAAGAATGTCCAAGGGATACAGTAAACCTGAAGTGAAGCATCGGAATCTATAACTATTGTCACAGGAATGGTTCTAAACATAGAGAGTTGGAAGATTCAGTCTTCTTTTACTTAAGTCATTATTGTGCCTTTTGTATTTTATTCCAATGCATTTTCTGTGTATCATCGTCCATAAGAAGTTCCGAGGGATACAGTAAACCTTAAGTGAACCATCGGAATAAAAAACTAGTGTCACAGGAATGGTTCAAAACATAGAGAGTAGGAAGAGTCAGTCTTCTTGTACTTAAGCCGGCATTGTGCTTTTTCTATTTAATTCCGATGCGATTTTTGTGTCTCATCGTCAATAGGAAGGTCCTAGGGATACAGTCAACCTGGAGTGAAGCATCGTAATCTATACCTAGTGTCACAGGAATGGTTCAAAACATAGTCAGTTAGAAGAGTCAGTCTTCTTGTACTTAAGTCGGCATTGTGCGTTTTCAATTTAATTCCGATGCAATTTCTGTGTTTCATCGTCAATAAGAAGGTCAAAGAGATACAGTAAATCTGGTGTGAAGCATCGGAATCTATAACTGGTGTCACAGGAATGGTTCAAAACATAGACAGTAAGATGAGTCAGTCTTCTTGTACTTAAGTCGGCATTGTGCCTTTTGTATTTAATTCCGATGCAATTTCTGTGTCTCATCGCCAATAAGAAGGTCCAAGGGATACAGTGAAACTGATGTGAAGCATCGGAATCTATAACTAGTGTCACAGGTATGGTTCAAAACATAACCAGTTAGATGAGTCAGTCTTCTTGTACTTAAGTCGGCATTGTGCGTTTTCAATTTAATTCCGATGCAATTTCTGTGTTTCATCGTCAATAGGAAGGTTGAAGGGATACCGTAAACCTGGAGTGAAGCATCGGAATCCGTAACTAGTGTCACAGGAATGGTTCGAAACATAGACAGTAAGAAGAGTCAGTCTTCTTGTACTTAAAACGGCATTGAGAATTCCTTATTTAATTCCGATGCAATTTCAGTGTTTCATCGTCAATCAGAAGGTTTAAGGGATATAGTAAACGTAGAGTGAAGCATCGGAATATATATGTAGTGTCACAGGAATGGTTCAAAGCATAGACAGTAAGAAGAGACAGTCTTCTTGTACTTAATTCGGCATTGTGCCTTTTGTATTTGATTCCGACGCAATTTCTGTGTTTCATCGGCAATAAGAACGTCAGAGGGTTACGGTAAATCTGAAGTGAAGCATCGGAATCTATAACTAGTGTCATAGGAATGGTTCAAAACGTAGACAGTAGGAAGGGTCAGTCTTCTTGTACTTAAGTCGGCATTGTGCTTTTTGAATTTAATTCCGATGTAATATCTGTGATTTAACGTCAATTAGAAGGTCAGAGGGATACAGTAGACGTGAGTGAAGCATCGGAATCTATAACTAGTGTCATAGGAATGGTTCAAAACATAGACAGTAAGAAGAGTCAGTGTTCTTGTACTTAAGTCGGCATTGTGCCTTTTGTATTTAGTTCCGATGCAATTTCTGTGTTTCATCGCCAATAAGAAGGTCCAAGGGATACAGTAAACCTGAAGTGAAGCATCAGAATCTATAACTAGTGTCACAGGAATGTTTCAAAACATAGTCAGTAAGAAGAGTCAGTCTTCTTGTACTTAAGTCGGCATTGTGCCTTTTGTATTTAATTCCGATGCAATTTCTGTGTTTCATCGTCACTAAGAAGGTCAGTGGGATACAGTAATCCCGACGTTAAGCATCGTAATCTATAACTAGTGTCACAGGAATGGTTCAAAAAATAGTCAGGAAGAAGAGTCCGTCTTCTTGTGGTTAAGTCGGCATTGTTCCTTTCCTATTTAATTCCGATGCAATTTCTGTGTTTCATCGTCAATAAGAAGGTCAGAGGGATACAGTAAACCTGAAGTGAAGCATCGGAATCTATAACTAGTGTCACAGGAATGGTTCAAAACATAGACAGTTGGAAGAGTCAGTCTTCTTGTACTTAAGTGGGCATTGTGCATTTTGTATTTAATTCCGATGCAATTTCTGGGTTTCATGGTCAATGAGAAGGTCCAAGGGATACAGTAAACCTGAAATGAATCATCGGAATCTATAACTAGTGTCACAGGAATGGTTCAAACATAGACATTAGGAAAAGTAAGTCTACATGTACTTAAGTCGGCGTTGTGCCTTTTGTATTTAATTCCGATGCAATTTCTGTGTTTCATCGTCAATAAGAAGTTCAGAGGGAAACAGTAAACCTGAAGTGAAGCATCGGAATCTATAACTAGTGTCACAGGAATGGTTCAAAGCATAGTCAGTAAGAAGAGCCAGTCTTCTTGTACTTAAGTCGGCATTGTGCCTTTTGTATTTAATTACGATGCAAATTCTGTGTTTCATCGTTATAAAGACTTGCCAAGGGATACAGTAAACCTGGAGTGAAGCATCGGAATCTATAACTAGTGTCACAGGAATGGTTCAAAACATAGACAGTAAGAAGAGTCAGTCTTCTTGTACTTAAGTCGGCATTGTGCCCTTTTATTTAATTCCGATGCAATTTCTGTGTTTCATCGTCAATAAGAGGGTCCAATGGATACAGTAAACCTAGAGTGAAGCATCAGAATCTGTAACTAATGTCACTGGAATGGTTCAAAACATAGACAGTAAGAAGAGTCAGTCTTCTTGTACTTAAGTCGGCATTGTGACTTTTGTATCTAATTCCGATGTAATATCTGTGTTTTATCGTCAATAAGAAGGTCAGAGTGATACAGTAAACGTGAAGTGAAGCATCGGAATCTATAACTAGTGTCACAGGAATGGTTCAAAGCATAGTCAGTAAGTAGAGTCAGTTTTCTTGTACTTAAGTCGGCATTGTGCCTTTTGTATTTAATTGCGATGCAATTTCTGTGTTTCATCGTCAATATGAAGGTCCAAGGGATACAGTAAACGAGGAGTGAAGCATCGGAATCTATATCGAGTGTCACAGGAATGGTTCAAAACATAGACAGTAAGATGAGTCAGTCTTCTCGTACTTAAGTCGGCATTGTGCCTTTTGTATTTAATTCCGATGAAATTTCTGTGTTTCATCGCCAATAAGAAGGTCCAAGGGATACAGTAAACCTGAAGTGAAGCATCAGAATCTATAACTAGTGTCACAGAAATGGTTCAAAACATAGTCAGTAAGATGAGTCAGTCTTCTTGTACTTAAGTCGGCATTGTGCCTTTTGTATTTAATTCCGATGCAATTTCAGTGTTTCATCGTCACTAAGAAGGTCAGCGGGATACAGTAATCCTGAAGTTAAGCATCGGAATGTATAACTAGTGTCACAGGAATGGTTCAAAACATAGTCAGTAAGATGAGTCAGTCTTCTTGTAGTTATGTCGGCATTGTGCCTTTTCTACTTAATTCCAATGCAGTTTTTGTGTTTCATCGTCAATAAGAAGGTCAGAGGGATACCATAAACCTGAAGTGAAGCATAGGAATCTATAACTAGTGTCACAGGAATAGTTCAAATCATAAAAAATTGCAAGAGTCAGTCTTCTTGTACATTAGTCGGCATTGTGCCTTTCGTATTTAATTCCGATGCAATTTCTGTGTTTCATCGTCAATAAGAAGGTCCAAGGGATACAGTAAACCTGAAATGAACCATCGGAATCTGTAACTAGTGTCACAGGAATGGTTCAAAACATAGACATTAGGAAAAGTCAGTCTACATGTACTTAAGTCGGCATTGTGCCTTTTGTATTTAATTTCGATGCTATTTCTGTGTTTCATCGTCAATAAGAAGGTCAGAGTGATACAGTAAACCAGAAGTGAAGCAACGGAATCTATAACTAGTGTCACAGGGTTGGGTCAAAACATAGTCAGTAAGAAGAGTCAGTCTTCTTGTACTTAAGTCGGCAATGTGCCTTTTGTATATAATTCCGATGCAATTTGTGTGTTTCATCGCCAATGAGAAGGTCCAAGGGATACAGTAAACCTGAAGTGAAGCATCGGAATCTATAACTAGTGTCACAGGAATGGTTCAAAACATAGTCAGTAAGATGAGTCAGTCTTCTTGTACTTAAGTTGGCATTGTGCCTTTTGTATTTAATTCCGATGCAATTTCTGTGTTTCATAGTCAATAAGAAGGTCCAAGGGATACAGTAAACCTGGAGTGAGGCATTGTAATCTGTAACTAGTGTCACAGGAATGGTTCAAAACATAGACATTAAGCAGAGTCAGTCTTCTTGTACTTAATTCGTCATTGTGCCTTTTGTATTTAATTCCGACACAATTTCTATGTTTCTTCGTCAATAAGAACGTCAGAGGGATACAGTAAATCTGAAGTGAAGCATCGGAATCTATAACTAGTGTTACAGGAATGGTTCAAAGCATAGTCAGTAAGAACAGTCAGTCTTCTTGTACTTAAGTCGGTATTGTGCATTTTTTATTTAATTCCGATGCAATTTCTGTGTTTCATCGTTTATAAGAAATTCCGAGAGATACAGTAAACCTGGAGTGAGGCATCAGAATCTGTAACTAGTGTCACAGGAATGGTTCAAAACATAGACAGTAAGCAGAGTCAGTCTTCTTGTACTTAAGTCAGCATTGTGTCTTTTGTATTTAATTCCGATGCAATTTCTGTGTTTCATCGTCACTAAGAAGGTCAGTGGGATACAGTAATCCTGAAGTTAAGCATCGGAATGTATAACTAGTGTCACAGGAATGGTTCAAAACATAGTCATTAAGAAGAGTCAGTCTCCTTGTAGTTATGTCGGCATTATGCCTTTTCTATTTAATTCCGATGCAGTTTTTGTGTTTCATCGTCAATAAGAAGGTCAGAGGGATACCGTAAACCTGAAGTGAAGCATCGGAATCTATAACTAGTGTCACAGGAATGGTTCAAAGCATAGTCAGTAAGTAGAGTCAGTTTTCTTGTACTTAAGTCGGCATTGTGCCTTTTGTATTTAATTGCGATGCAATTTCTGTGTTTCATCGTCAATATGAAGGTCCAAGGGATACAGTAAACGAGGAGTGAAGCATCGGAATCTATATCGAGTGTCACAGGAATGGTTCAAAACATAGACAGTAAGATGAGTCAGTCTTCTCGTACTTAAGTCGGCATTGTGCCTTTTGTATTTAATTCCGATGAAATTTCTGTGTTTCATCGCCAATAAGAAGGTCCAAGGGATACAGTAAACCTGAAGTGAAGCATCAGAATCTATAACTAGTGTCACAGAAATGGTTCAAAACATAGTCAGTAAGATGAGTCAGTCTTCTTGTACTTAAGTCGGCATTGTGCCTTTTGTATTTAATTC
This sequence comes from Schistocerca americana, assembly GCF_021461395.2. Lineage (NCBI taxonomy): Eukaryota > Metazoa > Arthropoda > Insecta > Orthoptera > Acrididae > Schistocerca > Schistocerca americana. Next base: position 32,644,311 of record NC_060121.1, read on the forward strand.
CGATGCAATTTCAGTGTTTCATCGTCACTAAGAAGGTCAGCGGGATACAGTAATCCTGAAGTTAAGCATCGGAATGTATAACTAGTGTCACAGGAATGGTTCAAAACATAGTCAGTAAGATGAGTCAGTCTTCTTGTAGTTATGTCGGCATTGTGCCTTTTCTACTTAATTCCAATGCAGTTTTTGTGTTTCATCGTCAATAAGAAGGTCAGAGGGATACCATAAACCTGAAGTGAAGCATAGGAATCTATAACTAGTGTCACAGGAATAGTTCAAATCATAAAAAATTGCAAGAGTCAGTCTTCTTGTACATTAGTCGGCATTGTGCCTTTCGTATTTAATTCCGATGCAATTTCTGTGTTTCATCGTCAATAAGAAGGTCCAAGGGATACAGTAAACCTGAAATGAACCATCGGAATCTGTAACTAGTGTCACAGGAATGGTTCAAAACATAGACATTAGGAAAAGTCAGTCTACATGTACTTAAGTCGGCATTGTGCCTTTTGTATTTAATTTCGATGCTATTTCTGTGTTTCATCGTCAATAAGAAGGTCAGAGTGATACAGTAAACCAGAAGTGAAGCAACGGAATCTATAACTAGTGTCACAGGGTTGGGTCAAAACATAGTCAGTAAGAAGAGTCAGTCTTCTTGTACTTAAGTCGGCAATGTGCCTTTTGTATATAATTCCGATGCAATTTGTGTGTTTCATCGCCAATGAGAAGGTCCAAGGGATACAGTAAACCTGAAGTGAAGCATCGGAATCTATAACTAGTGTCACAGGAATGGTTCAAAACATAGTCAGTAAGATGAGTCAGTCTTCTTGTACTTAAGTTGGCATTGTGCCTTTTGTATTTAATTCCGATGCAATTTCTGTGTTTCATAGTCAATAAGAAGGTCCAAGGGATACAGTAAACCTGGAGTGAGGCATTGTAATCTGTAACTAGTGTCACAGGAATGGTTCAAAACATAGACATTAAGCAGAGTCAGTCTTCTTGTACTTAATTCGTCATTGTGCCTTTTGTATTTAATTCCGACACAATTTCTATGTTTCTTCGTCAATAAGAACGTCAGAGGGATACAGTAAATCTGAAGTGAAGCATCGGAATCTATAACTAGTGTTACAGGAATGGTTCAAAGCATAGTCAGTAAGAACAGTCAGTCTTCTTGTACTTAAGTCGGTATTGTGCATTTTTTATTTAATTCCGATGCAATTTCTGTGTTTCATCGTTTATAAGAAATTCCGAGAGATACAGTAAACCTGGAGTGAGGCATCAGAATCTGTAACTAGTGTCACAGGAATGGTTCAAAACATAGACAGTAAGCAGAGTCAGTCTTCTTGTACTTAAGTCAGCATTGTGTCTTTTGTATTTAATTCCGATGCAATTTCTGTGTTTCATCGTCACTAAGAAGGTCAGTGGGATACAGTAATCCTGAAGTTAAGCATCGGAATGTATAACTAGTGTCACAGGAATGGTTCAAAACATAGTCATTAAGAAGAGTCAGTCTCCTTGTAGTTATGTCGGCATTATGCCTTTTCTATTTAATTCCGATGCAGTTTTTGTGTTTCATCGTCAATAAGAAGGTCAGAGGGATACCGTAAACCTGAAGTGAAGCATCGGAATCTATAACTAGTGTCACAGGAATGGTTCAAAACATAGTCAGTAAGAAGAGTCAGTCCTCTTGTACTTAAGTCGGCATTGTGCCTTTTGTATATAATTCCGATGCAATTTGTGTGTTTCATCGTCAATGAGAAGGTCCAAGGGATACAGTAAACCTGAAGTGAAGCATCGGAATCTATAACTAGTGTCACAGGAATGGTTCAAAACAGAGACAGTAGGAAGAGTCAGTCTTCTTGTACTTAAGTCGGTATTGTGCCTTTTCTATTTCATTCCGATGCAATTTCTGAGTTTCATCGTCAATAAGAAGGTCAGAGGGATACAGTAAACCTGAAGTGAAGCATCGGAATCTATAACTAGTGTCACAGGAATGGTTCAAAGCATAGTCAGTAAGAAGAGCCAGTCTTCTTGTACTTAAGTCGGCATTGTGCCTTTTGTATTTAATTACGATGCAAATTCTGTGTTTCATCGTTATAAAGACTTGCCAAGGGATACAGTAAACCTGGAGTGAAGCATCGGAATCTATAACTAGTGTCACAGGAATGGTTCAAAACATAGACAGTAAGAAGAGTCAGTCTTCTTGTACTTAAGTAGGCATTGTGCCCTTTTATTTAATTCCGATGCAATTTCTGTGTTTCATCGTCAATAAGAGGGTCCAATGGATACAGTAAACCTAGAGTGAAGCATCAGAATCTGTAACTAATGTCACTGGAATGGTTCAAAACATAGACAGTAAGAAGAGTCAGTCTTCTTGTACTTAAGTCGGCATTGTGACTTTTGTATCTAATTCCGATGTAATATCTGTGTTTTATCGTCAATAAGAAGGTCAGAGTGATACAGTAAACGTGAAGTGAAGCATCGGAATCTATAACTAGTGTCACAGGAATGGTTCAAAGCATAGTCAGTAAGTAGAGTCAGTTTTCTTGTACTTAAGTCGGCATTGTGCCTTTTGTATTTAATTGCGATGCAATTTCTGTGTTTCATCGTCAATATGAAGGTCCAAGGGATACAGTAAACGAGGAGTGAAGCATCGGAATCTATATCGAGTGTCACAGGAATGGTTCAAAACATAGACAGTAAGATGAGTCAGTCTTCTCGTACTTAAGTCGGCATTGTGCCTTTTGTATTTAATTCCGATGAAATTTCTGTGTTTCATCGCCAATAAGAAGGTCCAAGGGATACAGTAAACCTGAAGTGAAGCATCAGAATCTATAACTAGTGTCACAGAAATGGTTCAAAACATAGTCAGTAAGATGAGTCAGTCTTCTTGTACTTAAGTCGGCATTGTGCCTTTTGTATTTAATTCCGATGCAATTTCAGTGTTTCATCGTCACTAAGAAGGTCAGCGGGATACAGTAATCCTGAAGTTAAGCATCGGAATGTATAACTAGTGTCACAGGAATGGTTCAAAACATAGTCAGTAAGATGAGTCAGTCTTCTTGTAGTTATGTCGGCATTGTGCCTTTTCTACTTAATTCCAATGCAGTTTTTGTGTTTCATCGTCAATAAGAAGGTCAGAGGGATACCATAAACCTGAAGTGAAGCATAGGAATCTATAACTAGTGTCACAGGAATAGTTCAAATCATAAAAAATTGCAAGAGTCAGTCTTCTTGTACATTAGTCGGCATTGTGCCTTTCGTATTTAATTCCGATGCAATTTCTGTGTTTCATCGTCAATAAGAAGGTCCAAGGGATACAGTAAACCTGAAATGAACCATCGGAATCTGTAACTAGTGTCACAGGAATGGTTCAAAACATAGACATTAGGAAAAGTCAGTCTACATGTACTTAAGTCGGCATTGTGCCTTTTGTATTTAATTTCGATGCTATTTCTGTGTTTCATCGTCAATAAGAAGGTCAGAGTGATACAGTAAACCAGAAGTGAAGCAACGGAATCTATAACTAGTGTCACAGGGTTGGGTCAAAACATAGTCAGTAAGAAGAGTCAGTCTTCTTGTACTTAAGTCGGCAATGTGCCTTTTGTATATAATTCCGATGCAATTTGTGTGTTTCATCGCCAATGAGAAGGTCCAAGGGATACAGTAAACCTGAAGTGAAGCATCGGAATCTATAACTAGTGTCACAGGAATGGTTCAAAACATAGTCAGTAAGATGAGTCAGTCTTCTTGTACTTAAGTTGGCATTGTGCCTTTTGTATTTAATTCCGATGCAATTTCTGTGTTTCATAGTCAATAAGAAGGTCCAAGGGATACAGTAAACCTGGAGTGACGCATTGTAATCTGTAACTAGTGTCACAGGAATGGTTCAAAACATAGACATTAAGCAGAGTCAGTCTTCTTGTACTTAATTCGTCATTGTGCCTTTTGTATTTAATTCCGACACAATTTCTATGTTTCTTCGTCAATAAGAACGTCAGAGGGATACAGTAAATCTGAAGTGAAGCATCGGAATCTATAACTAGTGTTACAGGAATGGTTCAAAGCATAGTCAGTAAGAACAGTCAGTCTTCTTGTACTTAAGTCGGTATTGTGCATTTTTTATTTAATTCCGATGCAATTTCTGTGTTTCATCGTTTATAAGAAATTCCGAGAGATACAGTAAACCTGGAGTGAGGCATCAGAATCTGTAACTAGTGTCACAGGAATGGTTCAAAACATAGACAGTAAGCAGAGTCAGTCTTCTTGTACTTAAGTCAGCATTGTGTCTTTTGTATTTAATTCCGATGCAATTTCTGTGTTTCATCGTCACTAAGAAGGTCAGTGGGATACAGTAATCCTGAAGTTAAGCATCGGAATGTATAACTAGTGTCACAGGAATGGTTCAAAACATAGTCATTAAGAAGAGTCAGTCTCCTTGTAGTTATGTCGGCATTATGCCTTTTCTATTTAATTCCGATGCAGTTTTTGTGTTTCATCGTCAATAAGAAGGTCAGAGGGATACCGTAAACCTGAAGTGAAGCATCGGAATCTATAACTAGTGTCACAGGAATGGTTCAAAACATAGTCAGTAAGAAGAGTCAGTCCTCTTGTACTTAAGTCGGCATTGTGCCTTTTGTATGTAATTCCGATGCAATTTGTGTGTTTCATCGTCAATGAGAAGGTCCAAGGGATACAGTAAACCTGAAGTGAAGCATCGGAATCTATAACTAGTGTCACAGGAATGGTTCAAAACAGAGACAGTAGGAAGAGTCAGTCTTCTTGTACTTAAGTCGGTATTGTGCCTTTTCTATTTCATTCCGATGCAATTTCTGAGTTTCATCGTCAATAAGAAGGTCAGAGGGATACAGTAAACCTGAAGTGAAGCATCGGAATCTATAACTAGTGTCACAGGAATGGTTCAAAACATAGTCAGTAAGATGAGTCAGTCTTCTTGTACTTAAGTCGGCATTGTGCCTTTTGTATTTAATTCCGATGCAATTTCACTGTTTCATCGTCAATAAGAAGGTCCAAGGGATACAGTAAACCTGGAGTGAGGCATCGGAATCTGTAACTAGTGTCACAGAAATGGTTCACAACGTAGACAATAAGCAGAGTCAGTCTTCTTGTACTTAATTCGTCATTGTGCCTTTTTTATTTAATTCCGACACAATTTCTGTGTTTCTTCGTCAATAAGAACGTCAGAGGGATACAGTAAATCTAAAGTGAAGCATCGGAAACTATAACTAGTGTCACAGGATTGGTTCAAAACACAGTCAGTAAGAAGAGTCAGTCTTCTTGTACTTAAGTCTGCATTGTGCATTTTTTATTTAATTCCAATGCAATTTCTGTGTTTCATCGTTAATAATAAATTCCGAGGGATACAGTAAACCTGGAGTGAGGTATCAGAATCTGTAACTAGTGTCACAGGAATGGTTCAAAACATAGACAGTAAGCAGAGTCAGTCTTCTTGTACTTACGTCAGCATTGTGCCTTTTGTATTTAATTCCGATGCAATTTCTGTGTTTCATCGTCAATAAGAAGGTCCAAGGGATACAGTAAACCCGAAGTGAAGCATCGGAATCAATAACTAGTGTCACAGGAATGGTTCAAAGCATAGTCAGTAAGAAGGGTCAGTCTTCTTGTACTTAAGTCGGCATTGTGCCTTTTGTATTTAATTCCGATGCAATTTCTGTGTTTCATCGTCACTAACAAGGTCAGTGGGATACAGTAATCCTGAAGTTAAGCATTGGAATGTTTAAGTAGTGTGACAGGATTGGTTCAAATCATAGTCAGTAAGAAGAGTCAGTCTTCTTGTACTTAAGTCGGCATTGTGCCTTTTGTATTTAATTCCGATGCAATTTCTGTTTTTCATCGTCAATTAGAAGGTCCAAGGGATACAGTAAATCCGAAGTGAAGCATCGGAATCTATAACTGGTGTCACAGGAATGGTTCAAAACATAGTCAGTAAGAAGAGTCGGTCTTCTTGTACTTAAGTCGTCATTGTGCCTTTTGTATTTAATTCCGATGAAACTTCTGTGTTTCATTGTCACTAAGAAGGTCAGTGGTATACAGTTAACCTGAAGTTAAGCATCGGTATCTATATCTAGTGTCACAGGAATGGTTCAAAACATAGTCAGTAAGAAGAGTCAGTCTTCTTGAACTTAAGTTGGCATTGTGCCTTTTGTATTTAATTCCGATGCAATTTCTGTGTTCCATCGTCAATAAGAAGGTCCAAGGGATACAGTAAACCTGAAGTGAAGCATCGTAATCTATAACTAGTATCACAGAAATGGTTCAAAACATAGACAGTAAGCTGGGTCAGTCTTCTTGTACTGAAGTCGGCATTGTGCCTTTTGTATTCAATTCCGATGCAATTTCTGTCTTTCGTCGTCAATAAGAAGGTCCAAGGGATGCAGTATACCTGGAGTGAAGCATCGGAATCTGTAACTAGTGTCACAGGAATGGTTGAAAGCATAGACAGTAAGAAGAGTCAGTCTTCTTGTACTTAAGTCGGCATTGTGCATTTTTTATTTAATTCCGATGCAATTTCTGTCATTCATCGTCGATAAGAAGGTCCAAGAGATACAGTAAACCTAGAATGAAGCATCGGAGTCTATATCTAGTGTCACAGGAATGGTTCAAAACATAGACAGTAAGAAGGGTCAGTCTTCTTGTACTTAATTCGTCATTGTGCTTTTGTATTTAATTCCGACACAATTTCTGTGTTTCATCGTCAATAAGAACGTCAGAGGGATGCAGTAAATCTGAAGTGAAGCATCGGAATCTATAACTAGTGTCACAGGAGTGGTTCAAAGCATAGTCAGTAAGAAGTTTCAGTCCTCTTGTTCTTAAGTCGGCATTGTGCATTTTTTACTTAATTCCGATGCAATTTCTGTGTTTCCTCGTCAATACGAAATTCCAAGGGATTCAGTAAACCTGGAGTGAGGCATCAGAATCTGTAACTAGTGTCATAGGAATGGTTCAAAACATAGACAGTAAGCAGAGTCAGTCCTCTTGTGTTTAAGTCGGCATTGTGCCTTTTGTCTTTACTTCCGATGCAATTTCTGTGTTTCATCGTCAATAAGAATGTCCAAGGGATACAGTAAATCTAAAGTGAAGCATCGGAATCTATAACTAGTGTCACAGGAATGGTTCAAAACATAGTCAGTAAGAAGAGTCAGTCTTCTTGTACTAAAGTCGGCATTGTGCCTTTTGTATTTAATTCCAATGCAATTTCTGTGTTTCATCGTCAATAAGAAGGTCCAAGGGATACAGTAAACCTGGAGTGAAGCGTCGGAATCTATAACTAGTGTCACTGGGATGATTCAAAACATAGACAGTTAGAAGAGTCAGTATTCTTGTACTTAAGTCGGCATTGTGCCTTTTGTATTTAGTTCCGATGCAATTTCTGTGTTTCATCGTCAATAAGTAGGTCCAAGGTATCCATTAAACGCGAAGTGAAGCATCGGAATCTATAACTAGTGTCACAGGAATGGTTCAAATCATAGTCAGTAAGAAGAGTCAGTCTTCTTGTACTTCAGTCGACATTGTGCGTTTTCTATTTAATTCCGATGCAATTTCTGTGTTTCATCGTCAATAAGAAGGTCAGAGGGATACAGTAAACCTGAAGTGAAGCATCGGAATCTATAACTAGTATCACAGGAATGGTTCAAATCATAGTCAGTAAGGAGAGTTCGTCTTCTTGTACTTAAGTCGGCATTGTGCTTTAGTATTTAAATCCGATGCAATTTCTTTGTTTCATCGTCAATAAGAAGGTCCAAGGGATACAGTAAACCTGGAGTGAAGCATCGGAATGTATAACTAGTGTCACAGGAATGGTTCAAAATATAGGCAGTAAGTTGAGTCAGTCTTCTCGTACTTAAGTCGGCATAGTGCCTTATGTATTTCGTTCCGATGCAATTTCTACGTTTCATCGCCAATTAGAATGTCCAAGGGATACATTAAACCTGGAATGAGGAATAAGAATCTGTAACTAGTGTCACAGGAATGGTTCAAAACATAGACAGTAAGCAGAGTCAGTCTTCTTGTACTTAAGTCGGCATTGTGCCTTTTGTGTTTAATTCCGATGCAATTTCTGTGTTTCATCGTCAATAAGAAGGTCCAAGGCACACAGTAAACCTGAAGTGAAGCATCGGAATCTATAACTAGTGTCACAGGAATGTTTCAAAGCATAGACCGTAAGAAGAGTCAGTCTTTTTGTACTTAAGTCGGCATTGTGCCTTTTGTATTTAATTCCGATGCAATTTCTGTGTTTCATCGTCAATAAGAAGGTCCAAGGGATACAGTAAACCTGGAGTGAGGAATCGGATTGTATAACTAGTGTCACTGGAATGGTTCAAAACATAGACAGTAAGTTGAGGCAGTCTTCTTGTACTTAAGTCGGCATTGTGCCTTATGTATTTCATTCCGATGCAATTTCTGTGTTTCATCGCCAATTAGAATGTCCAAGGGATACAGTAAACCTTGAAAGAAGCATCAGAATCTATAACTTGTGTCACAGAAATGGTTCAAAACATAGACAGTAAGAAGAGTCAGTCTTCTTGTACGAAAGTCGATATTGTGCCTTTTGTATTTAATTCCGATGCAATTTCTGTGTTTCATCGTCAATAAGAAGGTCCAAGGGATACAATAAACCTGGAGTGAAGCATCGGAATCTATATCTAGTGTCACAGGGATGGTTCAAACCATAGACAGTAAGAAGAGTCAGTATTCTTGTACGTAAGTCGGCATTGTGCCTATTGTAATTAATTCCGATGCAATTTCTGTGTTTCATCGTCAATAAGTTGGTCCAAGGTATCCATTAAACCTGATGTGAAGCATCGGAATCTATAACTAGTGTCACAGAATTGTTCAAATCATAGTCAGTAAGAAGAGTCAGTCTTCTTGTACTTAAGTTGGCATTGTGCCTTTTGTATTTAATTCCGATGCAATTTCTGTGTTTCATCGTCAATAAGAAGGTCAGAGTGATACAGTAAACCTGAAGTGAAGCATCGGAATCTATAACTAGTGTCACAGGAATGGTTCAAAACATAGTCAGTAAGAAGAGTCAGTCTTCTTGTACTTAATTCGGCATTGTGCCTTTTGTATATAATTCCGATGCAATTTGTGTGTTTCATCGTCAATTAGAAGGTCCAAGGGATACAGTAACACTGAAGTGAAGCATCGGAATCTATAACTAGTGTCACAGGAATGCTCCAATACTTAGACAGTAGGAAGAGTCAGTCTTCTTGTACTTAAGTCGGCATTGTGCATTTTGTATTTAATTCCGCTGCAATTTCTGTGTTTCATCGTCAATATGAAAGTCCAAGGGATACAGTAAACCTGAAGTGAAGCATCGGAATCTATAACTAGTGTCACAGGATTGGTTCAAAACATAGGCAGTAAGATGAGTCAGTCTTCTTGTACTTAAGTCGGCATCGTGCCTTTCGTATTCAATTCCGATGCAATTTCTGTGTTTCATCGCCAATAAGAAGGTCCAAGGGATACAGTAAACGTGAAGTGAAGCATCAGAATCTATAACTAGTGTCACAGGAATGGTTTAAAACATAGTCAGTAAGAAGAGTCAGTCTTCTTGTACTTAAGTCGGCATTGTGCCTTTTCTATTTAAATCCGATGCAATTTCTGTGTTTCGTCGTCACTAAGAAGGTCAGTGGGATACAGTAATCCTGAAGTTAAGCATTGGAATGTATAAGTAGTGTGACAGGATTGGTTCAAAACATAGTCAGTAAGAAGAGTCAGTCTTCTTGTACTTAAGTCGGCATTGTGCCTTTTGTATTTAATTCCGATGCAATTTCTTTTTTTCATCGTAAAGAAGAAGGTCCATGGGATACAGTAAACCTGAAGTGAAGCATCGGAATCTATAACTGGTGTCACGGGAATGGTTCAAAACATAGTCAGTAAGAAGAGTCGGTCTTCTTGTACTTAAGTCGTCATTGTGCCTTTTGTATTTAATTCCGATGAAACTTCTGTGTTTCATTGTCACTAAGAAGGTCAGTGGTATACAGTTAACCTGAAGTTAAGCATCGGTATCTATATCTAGTGTCACAGGAATGGTTCAAAACATAGTCAGTAAGAAGAGTCAGTCTTCTTGTAGTTATGTCGGCATTGTGCCTTTTCTATTTAATTCCGATGCAATTTCTGTGTTTCATCGTCAATATGAAGGTCCAAGGGATACAGAAAACCTGGAGTGAAGCATCGGAATCTATAACTAGTGTCACAGGAATGGTTCAAAACATAGACAGTAAGAAGAGTCAGTCTTCTTGTACTTAAGTCGGCATTGTGCCTTTTGTATTTAATTCTGATGCAATTGCTGTGTTTCATCGTCAATAAGAAGGTCTACGAGATACAGTAAACCTGGAGTGAAGCATCGGAATCTATAACTAGTGTCACAGGAATGGTTCAAAACATAGACAGTAAGATGAGTCAGTCTTCTTGTACTTAAGTCGGCATTGTGCCTTTTGTATTTAATTCCGATACAATTTCTGTGTTTCATCGCCAATAAGAAGGTCCAAGGGATACAGTAAACCTGAAGTGAAGCATCAGAATCTATAACTAGTGTCACAAGAATGGTTCAAAACATAGTCAGTAAGAAGAGTCAGTCTTCTTGAACTTAAGTTGGCATTGTGCCTTTTGTATTTAATTCCGATGCAATTTCTGTGTTCCATCGTCAATAAGAAGGTCCAAGGGATACAGTAAACCTGAAGTGAAGCATCGTAATCTATAACTAGTGTCACAGAAATGGTTCAAAACATAGACAGTAAGCTGGGTCAGTCTTCTTGTACTGAAGTCGGCATTGTGCCTTTTGTATTCAATTACGATGCAATTTCTGTGCTTCGTCGTCAATAAGAAGGTCCAAGGGATGCAGTATACCAGGCGTGAAGCATCGGAATCTGTAACTAGTGTCACAGGAATGGTTGAAAGCATAGACAGTAAGAAGAGTCAGTCTTCTTGTACTTAAGTCGGCATTGTGCATTTTTTATTTAATTCCGATTCAATTTATGTGATTCATCGTCAATAAGAAGGTCCAAGGGATACAGTAAACCTAGAATGAAGCATCGGATTCTATATCTAGTATCACAGGAATGGTTCAAAACATAGACAGTAAGAAGACACAGTCTTCTTGTACTTAATTCGTCATTGTGCTTTTGTATTTAATTCGGACACAATTTCTGTGTTTCATCGTCAATAAGAACGTCAGAGGGATGCAGTAAATCTGATGTGAAGCATCGGAATCTATAACTAGTGTCACAGGAGTGGTTCAAAGCATAGTCAGTAAGAAGATTCAGTCTTCTTGTTCTTAAGTCGGCATTGTGCATTTTTTACTTAATTCCGATGCAATTTCTGTCTTTCCTCGTCAATAAGAAATTCCAAGGGATACAGTAAACCTGGAGTGAGGCATCAGAATCTGTAACTAGTGTCATAGGAATGGTTCAAAACATAGACAGTAAGCAGAGTCAGTCCTCTTGTACTTAAGTCGGCATTGTGCCTTTTGTATTTACTTCCGATGCAATTTCTGTGTTTCATCGTCAATAAGAATGTCCAAGGGATACAGTAAACCTGGAGTGAGGCATCGGAATCTGTAACTAGTGTCACAGGAATGGTCCAAAACATAGACAGTAAGCAGAGTCCGTCTTCTTGGACTTAATTCGGCATTGTGCGATTTTTATTTTACTCCGACGCAATTTGTGTGTTTCATCATCAATAAGAACGTCAGAGGGATACAGTAAATCTAAAGTGAAGCATCGGAATCTATAACTAGTGTCACAGGAACGGTCAAAACATAGTCAGTAAGAAGAGTTAGTCTTCTTGTACTAAAGTCGGCATTGTGCCTTTTGTATTTAATTCCAATGCAATTTCTGTGTTTCATCGTCAATAAGAAGGTCCAAGGGATACAGTAAACCTGGAGTGAAGCGTCGGAATCTATAACTAGTGTCACTGGGATGATTCAAAACATAGACAGTAAGAAGAGTCAGTATTCTTGTACTTAAGTCGGCATTGTGCCTTTTGTATTTAATTCCGATGCAATATCTGTGTTTTATCGTCAATAAGAAGGTCAGAGGGATACAGTAAACCTGAAGTGAAGCATCGGAATCTATAACTAGTATCACAGGAATGGTTCAAATCATAGTCAGTAAGGAGAGTCCGTCTTCTTGTACTTAAGTCGGCATTGTGCTTTAGTATTTAAATCCGATGCAATTTCTGTGTTTCATCGTCAATAAGAAGGTCCAAGGGATACAGTAAACCTGGAGTGGAGCGTCGGAATCTATAACTAGTGTCACTGGGATGATTCAAAACATAGACAGTAAGAAGAGTCAGTATTCTTGTACTTAAGTCGGCATTGTGCCTTTTGTATTTAATTCCGATGCAATTTCTGTGTTTTATCGTCAATAAGAAGGTCAGAGGGATACAGTAAACCTGAAGTGAAGCATCGGAATCTATAACTAGTATCACAGGAATGGTTCAAATCATAGTCAGTAAGGAGAGTCCGTCTTCTTGTACTTAAGTCGGCATTGTGCTTTAGTATTTAAATCCGATGCAATTTCTGTGTTTCATCGTCAATAAGAAGGTCCAAGGGATACAGTAAACCTGGAGTGAAGCATCGGAATGTATAACTAGTGTCACAGGAATGGTTCAAAACATAGACAGTAGGTTGAGTCAGTCTTCTTGTACTTAAGCCGGCATAAAGCCTTATGTATTTCATTCCGATGCAATTTCTGTGTTTCATCGTCAATAAGAAGGTCAGAGGGATACAGTAAATCTGAAGTGAAGCATCGGAATCTATAACTAGTGTCACAGGGGTGGTTCAAAACATAGTCAGTAAGAAGATTCAGTCGTCGTGTACTTAAGTCGGCATTGTGAATTTTTTATTTAATTCCGATGCAATTTCTGTGTTTCATCGTCAATAAGAAATTCCAAGGGATACATTAAACCTGGAGTGAGGTATGAGAATCTGTAACTAGTGTCACAGGAATGGTTCAAAACGTAGGCAGTAAGCAGAGTCAGTCTTCATGTACTTAAGTCGGCATTGTGCCTTTTGTATTTAATTCCGATGCAATTTCTGTGTTTCATCGTCAATAAGAAGGTCCAAGGGATACAGTAAACCTGAAGTGAAGCATCGGAATCTATAACTAGTGTCACAGGAATGGTTCAAAACATAGACAGTAAGTTGAGTCAGTCTTCTTGTACTTAAGTCGGCATTGTGCCTTATGTATTTCATTCCGATGCAATTTCTGTGTTTCATCGCCAATTAGAAAGTCCAAGGGATACAGTAAACCTGGAAAGAAGCATCAGAATCTATAACTAGTGTCACAGAAATGGTTCAAAACATAGACAGTAAGAAGAGTCAGTCTTCTTGTACTAAAGTCGGCATTGTGCCTTTTTTATTTAATTCCGATGCAATTTCTGTGTTTCATCGTCAATAAGAAGGTCCAAGGGATACAATAAACCTGGAGTGAAGCATCGGAATCTATATCTAGTGTCACAGGGATGGTTCAAACCATAGACAGTAAGAAGAGTCAGTATTCTTGTACGTAAGTCGGCATTGTGCCTTTTGTTATTAATTCCGATGGAATTTCTGTGTTTCATCGTCAATAAGTTGGTCCAAGGTATCCATTAAACCTGGAGCGAAGCATTGGAATCCATAACTAGTGTCACAGGAATGGTTCAAAACATAGACTGTAAGATGATTCAGTGTTCTTGTACTTAAGTCGGCATTGTGCATTTTTTATTTAATTCCGATGCAATTTCTGTTATTCATCGTCAATAAGAAGGTCCAAGGGATACAGTAAACCTAGTGTGAAGCATCGGAATCTATATCTAGTATCACAGGAATGGTTCAAAACATAGACAGTAAGAAGAATCTGTCTTCTTGTACTTAATTTGTCATAGTGCATTTTGTATTTAATACCGACACAATTTCAGTGTTTCATTGTCAATAAGAACGTCAAAGGGATACAGTAAATCTGAAGTGAAGCATCGGAATCTATATCTAGTGTCACAGGAATGGTTCAAAACATAGTCAGTAAGAAGAGTCTGTCTTCTTGTACTTAAATCGGAATTGTGCATTTTTTATTTAATTCCGATGCAATTTTTGTGTTTCATCGTCAATGAGAAGGTCCAAGGGATACAATAAACCTGAAATGAACCATCGGAATCTATAACTAGTGTCACAGGAATGGTTCAAAACATAGACATTAGGAAAAGTCAGTGTACATGTACTTCAGCCGGCATTGTGCCTTTTGTATTTAATTCCGATGCAATATCTATGTTTCATCGTCAATAAGAAGGTCCAAGGGATACAGTAAACCTGAAGTGAAGCATCGGAATCTATAACTAGTGTCACAGGAATGGTTCAAAACATAGACAGATGGAAGAGTCAGTCTACTTGTACTTAAGTCGGCATTGTGCCATTTGTATTTTATTCCGATGCAATTTCTGTGTTTCATCGTCCATAAGAAGGTCCGAGGAATACAGTAAACCTCAAGTGAAGCATCGGAATAAAAAACTAGTGTCACAGGAATGGTTCAAAACATAGAGAGTAGGAAGAGTCAGTCTACTTGTACTTAAGTCGGCATTGTGCTTTCTCTATTTAATTCCGATGCGATTTCTGCGTCTCATCGTCAATAGGAAGGTCCAAGGGATACAGTAAACCTGAAGTGAAGCATCGGATTCTATAACTAGTGTCACAGGAATGGTTCAAACATAGTCAGTTAGAAGAGTCAGTCTTCTTGTACTTAAGTCGGGACTGTGCGTTTTCTATTTAATTCCGATGCAATTTCTGTGTTTCATCGTCAATAAGAAGGTCCAAGAGGTACAGTAAACCTGGAGTGAAGCATCGCAATCTATAACTAGTGTCACAGGAATGGTTCAAAACATTGACAGTATGAAGAGTCAGTCTTCTTTTACTTAAGTCGGCATTGTGCTATTGTATTTAATTCCGATGCAATTTCTGTGTTTTATCGCCAATAAGTAGGTCAGAGGGATACAGTAAACCTGGAGTGAAGCATCGGAATCTATAGCTAGTGTCACAGGAGTGGTTCAAATCATAGACAGTAAGATGAGTCAGTCTTCTTGTACCTAAGTCGGCATTGTGCCTTTTGTATTTACTTCCGATGCAACTTCTGTGTTTCATCGTCAATAAGAAGGTCCAAGGGATACAGTAAACCTGAAGTGAAGCATCAGAATCTATAACTAGTGTCACAGGAATGGTTTAAAACATAGTAAGTAGAGTCAGTCTTCTTGTACTTAAGTCGGCATTGTGCCTTTTGAATTTAATTCCGATGCAATTTCTGTGTTTCATTGTCACTAAGAAGGTCAGTGGGATACAGTTATCCTGAAGTTAAGCATCGGAATCTATATCTAGTGTCACAGGAATGGTTCAAAACATAGTCAGTAAGAAGAGTCAGTCTTCTTGTAGTTAAGTCGGCATTGTGCCTATTCTATTTAATTCCGGTGCAATTTCTGTGTTTGATCGGCAATAAGAAGGTCCAAGGGATACAGTAAACCTGGAGTGAAGCATCGGAATCTATAACTAGTGTCACAGGAATGGTTCAACACATAGACAGTAAGAAGGGTCAGTCTTCTTGTACTTAAGTCGTCATTGTGCCTTTTGTATTTAATTCCGACGCAATATCTGTGTTTCATCGTCAATAAGAAGGTCCAAGGGATACAGTAAATATGAAGTGAAGCATCGGAATCTATAACTAGTGTCACAGGAATGGTTCAAAGCATAGTCAGTAAGAAGGGTCAGTCTTCTTGTACTTAAGTCGGCATTGTGCCTTTTGTATCTAATTCCGATGCAATTTCTGTGTTTCATCGTCACTAAGAAGGTCAATGGGATACAGTAAACCTGGAGTGAAGCATCGGAATCTATAACTAGTGTCACAGGAATGGTTCAAAACATAGACAGTAAGAAGAGTCAGTCTTCTTGTACTTAAGTCGGCATTGTGCCTTTTGTATTTAAGTCCGATGCAATTTCTGTCTTTTATCGTCAATAAAAAGAACAGAGGGATACAGTAAACGTGAAGTGAAACATCGGAATGTATAACTAGTGTCACAGGAATGGTTCAAAACATAGTCAGTAAGAAGAGTCGGACTTCTAGTACTTATGTCGGCATTGTGCTTTTGTATTTAATTCCGATGCAATTTCTGTGTTTGATCGTCAATACGAAGGTCCAAGGGATACAGTAAACCTGGAGTGAAGCATCGGAATCTATAACTAGTGTCACAGGAATTGTTCAAAACATATACAGTAAGATGAGTCAGTCTTCTTGTACCTAAGTCGGCATTGTGCCTTTTGTACTTAATTCCGATGCAATTTCTGTGTTTCATCGCCAATTCGATGGACCAAGGGATACAGTAAACCTGAAATGAAGCATCAGAATCTATAACTAGTGTCACAGGAATGGTTCAAAACATAGTCAGTAAGAAGAGTCAGTCTTCTTGTACTTAAGTTGGCATTGTGCCTTTTGTATTTAATCTCGATGCAATTTCTGTGTTTCATCGTCAATAAGAAGGTCCAAGGGATACAGTAAACCAAGAGTGAAGCATCGGAATTTATAACTAGTGTCACAGGGATGGTTCAAAACATAGACAGTAAGAAGAGTCATTTTCTTGTACTTAAGTCGGCATTGTGCCTTTTGTATTTAATTCCGATGCAATTTCTGTGTTTCATCGTCAATAAGTAGGTCCGAGGTATCCATTAAACCTGAAGTGAAGCACCGGAATCTATAACTAGTGTCACAGGAATGGTTCAAATCATAGTCAGTAGGAAGAGTCAGTCTTCTTGTACTTAAGTCGCCATTGTGCCTTTTGTATTAAATTCCGATGCAATTTCTGTGTTTCAACGTCAATGAGAAGGTCAAAGAGATTCAGTAAACCTGGAGTGAAGCATCAGAATCTATAACTTGTGTCACAGGAATGGTTCAAAACATAGACAGCAAGATGAGTCAGTCTTCTTGTACTTAATTCGGCATTGTGCCTTTTGTATTTAATTCCTTTGCAATTTCTCTGTTTCATCTTCAATTAGAAGGTCCAAGGGATATAGTAGACCTGAAGTGAAGCATCAGAGTCTATGACTAGTGTCACGGGAATGGTTCAAAACATAGTCAGTAAGAAGAGTCAGTCTTCTTGTACTTAAGTCGGCATTGTGCATTTTTATTTAATTCCGATGCAATGTCTGTGAATCATCGTCAATAAGAAGGTCCAAGGGATACAGTAAACCTAGAGTGAAGCATCGGAATCTATATCTACTATCACAGGAATGGTTCAAAACATAGACAGTAAGAAGAATCTGTCTTCTTGTACTTAATTTGTCATAGTGCATTTTGTATTTAATACCGACACAATTTCAGTGTTTCATCGTCAATAAGAACGTCAAAGGGATACAGTAAATCTGAAGTGAAGCATCGGAAT
Source organism: Schistocerca americana (assembly GCF_021461395.2). Taxonomy (NCBI): domain Eukaryota; kingdom Metazoa; phylum Arthropoda; class Insecta; order Orthoptera; family Acrididae; genus Schistocerca; species Schistocerca americana. The sequence continues at coordinate 32,661,741 of NC_060121.1, forward strand.
CTATATCTAGTGTCACAGGAATGGTTCAAAACATAGTCAGTAAGAAGAGTCTGTCTTCTTGTACTTAAGTCGGAATTGTGCATTTTTTATTTAATTCCGATGCAATTTTTGTGTTTCATCGTCAATGAGAAGTTCCAAGGGATACAATAAACCTGAAATGAACCATCGGAATCTATAACTAGTGTCACAAGAATGGTTCAAAACATAGACATTAGGAAAATTCAGTCTACATGTACTTAAGTCGGCATTGTGCCTTTTGTATTTAATTCCGATGCAATATCTATGTTTCATCGTCAATAAGAAGGTCCAAGGGATACAGTAAACCTGAAGTGAAGCATCGGAATCTATAACTAGTGTCACAGGAATGGTTCAAAAAATAGACAGATGGAAGAGTCAGTCTACTTGTACTTAAGTCGGCATTGTGCTTTCTCTATTTAATTCCGATGCGATTTCTGCGTCTCATCGTCAATAGGAAGGTCCAAGGGATACAGTTAACCTGAAGTGAAGCATCGGATTCTATAACTTGTGTCACAGGAATGGTTCAAACATAGTCAGTTAGAAGAGTCAGTCTTCTTGTAGTTAAGTCGGCATTGTGCCTATTCTATTTAATTCCGGTGCAATTTCTGTGTTTGATCGGCAATAAGAAGGTCCAAGGGATACAGTAAACCTGGAGTGAAGCATCGGAATCTATAACTAGTGTCACAGGAATGGTTCAACACATAGACAGTAAGAAGAGTCAGTCTTCTTGTACTGAAGTCGTCATTGTGCCTTTTGTATTTAATTCCGACGCAATATCTGTGTTTCATCGTCAATAAGAAGGTCCAAGGGATACAGTAAATATGAAGTGAAGCATCGGAATCTATAACTAGTGTCACAGGAATGGTTCAAAGCATAGTCAGTAAGAAGGGTCAGTCTTCTTGTACTTAAGTCGGCATTGTGCCTTTTGTATCTAATTCCGATGCAATTTCTGTGTTTCATCGTCAATAAGTAGGTCCGAGGTATCCATTAAACCTGAAGTGAAGCACCGGAATCTATAACTAGTGTCACAGGAATGGTTCAAATCATAGTCAGTAGGAAGAGTCAGTCTTCTTGTACTTAAGTCGCCATTGTGCCTTTTGTATTAAATTCCGATGCAATTTCTGTGTTTCATCGTCAATAAGATGGTCAAAGAGATTCAGTAAACCTGAAGTGAAACATCGGAATGTATAACTAGTGTCACAGGAATGGTTCAAAACATAGTCAGTAAGAAGAGTCCGTCTTCTAGTACTTATGTCGGCATTGTGCCTTTTGTATTTAATTCCGATGCATTTTCTGTGTTTCATCGCCAATACGATGGACCAAGGGATACAGTAAACCTGAAATGAAGCATCAGAATCTATAACTAGTGTCACAGGAATGGTTCAAAACATAGTCAGTAAGAAGAGTCAGTCTTCTTGTACTTAAGTTGGCATTGTGCCTTTTGTATTTAATTCCGATGCAATTTCTGTGTTTCATCGTCAATAAGTAGGTCCGAGGTATCCATTAAACCTGAAGTGAAGCACCGGAATCTATAACTAGTGTCACAGGAATGGTTCAAATCATAGTCAGTAGGAAGAGTCAGTCTTCTTGTACTTAAGTCGCCATTGTGCCTTTTGTATTAAATTCCGATGCAATTTCTGTGTTTCATCGTCAATAAGAAGGTCAAAGAGATTCAGTAAACCTGGAGTGAAGCATCAGAATGTATAACTTGTGTCACAGGAATGGTTCAAAACATAGACAGCAAGATGAGTCAGTCTTCTTGTACTTAATTCGGCATTGTGCCTTTTGTATTTAATTCCGTTGCAATTTCTGTGTTTCATCTTCAATTAGAAGGTCCAAGGGATATAGTAGACCTGAAGTGAAGCATCAGAGTCTATGACTAGCGTCACGGGAATGGTTCAAAACATAGTCAGTAAGAAGAGTCAGTCTTCTTGTACTTAAGTCGCCATTGTGCCTTTTGTATTTAATTCCGATGCAATTTCTGTGTTTCATCGTCACTAAGAAGGTCAGTGGGATACAGTAATCCTGAAGTTAAGCATCGGAATGCATAACTAGTGTCACAGGAATGGTTCAAAACATAGTCAGTAAGATGAGTCAGTCTTCTTGTAGTTAAGTCGGCGTTGTGCCTTTTCTATTTAATTCCGATGCAATTTCTGTGTTTCATCGTCAATAAGAAGGTCAGAGGGATACAGTAAACCAGAAGTGAAGCATCGGAATCTATAACTAGTGTCACAGGAAGGGTTCAAAACATAGTCAGTAAGAAGAGTCCGTCTTCTTGTACTTAAGTCAGCATTGTGCTTTAGTAAGTAATTCCGATGCAATATCTGTGTTTCATCGTCAATAAGAAGGGCAGAGGGATACAGTAAACCTGAAGTGAAGCATCGGAATCTATAACTAGTGTCACAGGAATGCTTCAATATATAGACAGTAGTAAGAGTCAGTCTTCTTGTACTTAAGTCGGCTTTGTGCAATTTGTATTTAAATCCGCTGCAATTTCTGTGTTTCATCGTCAATATGAAGGTCCAAGGGATACAGTAAACCTGAAGTGAAGCATCGGAATCTATAACTAGTGTCACAGGATTGGTTCAAAACATAGACAGTAAGATGAGTCAGTCTTCTTGTAATTAAGTCGGCATCGTGCCTTTCGTATTCAATTCCGATGCAATTTTTGTGTTTCATCGCCAATAAGAAGGTCCAAGGGATACAGTAAACGTGAAGTGAAGCATCAGAATCTATATCTAGTGTCACAGGAATGGTTCAAAACATAGTCAGTAAGAAGAGTCTGTCTTCTTGTACTTAAGTCGGCATTGTGCCTTTTGTATTTTATTCCGATGCAATTTCTGTGTTTCATCGTCCATAAGAAGGTCCGAGGAATACAGTAAACCTCAAGTGAAGCATCGGAATAAAAAACTAGTGTCACAGGAATGGTTCAAAACATAGAGAGTAGGAAGAGTCAGTGTACTTGTACTTAAGTCGGCATTGTGCTTTCTCTATTTAATTCCGATGCGATTTCTGCGTCTCATCGTCAATAGGAAGGTCCAAGGGATACAGTAAACCTGAACTGAAGCATCGGATTCTATAGGTAGTGTCACAGGAATGGTTCAAACATAGTCAGTTAGAAGAGTCAGTCGTCTTGTACTTAAGTCGGGATTGCGCGTTTTCTATTTAATTCCGATGCAATTTCTGTGTTTCATCGACAATAAGAAGGTCCAAGAGGTACAGTAAACCTGGAGTGAAGCATCGTAATCTATAACTAGTGTCACAGGAATGGTTCAAATCATTGACAGTATGAAGAGTCAGTCTTCTTTTACTTAAGTCGGCATTGTGCTATTGTATTTAATTCCGATGCAATTTCTGTGTTTTATCGCCAATGAGTAGGTCAGAGGGATACAGTAAACCTGGAGTGAAGCATCGGAATCTTTAACTAGTGTCACAGGAATGGTTCAAATCATAGACAGTAAGATGAGTCAGTCTTCTTGTACCTAAGTCGGCATTGTTCCTTTTGTATTTACTTCCGATGCAACTTCTGTGTTTCATCGTCAATAAGAAGGTCCAAGGGATACAGTAAACCTGAAGTGAAGCATTAGAATCTATAACTAGTGTCACAGGAATGGTTTAAAACATAGTAAGTAGAGTCAGTCTTCTTGTACTTAAGTCGGCATTGTGCCTTTTGAATTTAATTCCGATGCAATTTCTGTGTTACATTGTCACTAAGAAGGTCAGTGGGATACAGTTATCCTGAAGTTAAGCATCGGAATCTCTATCTAGTGTCACAGGAATGGTTCATAACATAGTCAGTAAGAAGAGTCAGTCTTCTTGTTGTTAAGTCGGCATTGTGCCTATACTATTTAATTCCGGTGCAATTTCTGTGTTTGATCGGCAATAAGAAGGTCCAAGGGATACAGTAAACCTGGAGTGAAGCATCTGAATCTATAACTAGTGTCACAGGAATGGTTCAAAAAATAGACAGTAAGAAGAGTCAGTCTTCTTGTACTTAAGTCGTCATTGTGCCTTTTGTGTTTAATTCCGACGCAATATCTGTGTTTCATCGTCAATAAGAATGTCCAAGGGATACAGTAAATATGAAGTGAAGCATCGGAATCTATAACTAGTGTCACAGGAATGGTTCAAAGCATAGTCAGTAAGAAGGGTCAGTCTTCTTGTACTTAAATCGGCATTGTGCCTTTTGTATTTAATTTCGATGCAATTTCTGTGTTTCATCGTCACTAAGAAGGTCAGTGGGATACAGTAATCCTGAAGTTAAGCATCGGAATGTATAACTAGTGTCACAGGAATGGTTGAAAACATAGTCAGTAAGATGAGTCAGTCTTCTTGTAGTTAAGTCGGCGTTGTGCATTTTCTATTTAATTCCGATGCAATTTCTGTGTTTCATCGTCAATAAGAAGGTCAGAGGGATACCGTAAACCAGAAGTGAAGCATCGGAATCTATAAGTAGTGTCACATTAATGGTTCAAATCATAGACAGTTGGAAGAGTCAGTCTTCTTGTACTTAAGTCGGCATTGTGCCTTTTGTATTTAATTCGGATGCAATTTTTGTGTTTCATCGTCAATAAGAAGGTCCAAGGGATACAGTAAACCTGGAGTGAAGCATTGGAATCTATAACTAGTGTCACAGGAATGGTTCAAAACATAGTCAGTAAGAAGAGTCCGACTTCTAGTACTTATGTCGGCCCTGTGCTTTTGTATTTAATTCCGATGCAATTTCTGTGTTTGATCGTCAATAAGAAGGTCCAAGGGATACAGTAAACCTGGAGTGAAGCATCGGAATCTATAACTAGTGTCACAGGAATGGTTCAAAACATAGACAGTAAGAAGAGTCAGTCTTCTTGTACTTAAGTCGGCATTGTGCCTTTTGTATTTAAGTCCTATGCAATTTCTGTCTTTTATCGCCAATAAGAAGAACAGAGGGATACAGTAAACCTGAAGTGAAACATCGGAATGTATAACTAGTGTCACAGGAATGGTTCAAAACATAGTCAGTAAGTAGAGGCCGTCTTCTAGTACTTATGTCGGCATTGTGCTTTTGTATTTAATTCCGATGCAATTTCTGTGTTTGTTCGTCAATACGAAGGTCCAAGGGATACAGTAAACCTGGAGTGAAGCATCGGAATCTATAACTAGTGTCACAGGGATGGTTCAAAACATAGACAGTAAGAAGAGTCATTTTCTTGTACTTAAGTCGGCATTGAGCCTTTTGTATTTAATTCCGATGCAATTTCTGTGTTTCATCGCCAATAAGTAGGTACGAGGTATCCATTAAACCTGAAGTGAAGCACCGGTATCTATAACTAGTGTCACAGGAATGGTTCAAATCATTGTCAGTAGGAAGAGTCAGTCTTCTTGTACTTAAGTCGCCATTGTGCCTTTTGTATTAAATTCCGATGCAATTTCTGTGTTTCATCGTCAATAAGAAGGTCAAAGAGATTCAGTAAACCTGGAGTGAAGCATCGGAATCTATAACTTGTGTCACAGGAATGGTTCAAAACATAGACAGCAAGTTGTGTCAGTCTTCTTGTACTTAATTCGGCATTGTGCCTTTTGTATTTAATTCCGTTGCAATTGCTGTGTTTCATCTTCAATTAGAAGGTCCAAGGGATATAGTAGACCTGAAGTGAAGCATCAGAGTCTATGACTAGTGTCACGGGAATGGTTCAAAACATAGTCAGTAAGAAGAGTCAGTCTTCTTGTACTTAAGTCGCCATTGTGCCTTTTGTATTTAATTCCGATGCAATTTATGTGTTTCATCGTCACTAAGAAGGTCAGTGGGATACAGTAATCCTGAAATTAAGCATCGGAATGCATAACTAGTGTCACAGGAATGGTTCAAAACATAGTCAGTAAGATGAGTCAGTCTTCTTGTAGTTAAGTCGGCGTTGTGCCTTTTCTATTTAATTCCGATGCAATTTCTGTGTTTCATCGTCAATAAGAAGGTCAGAGGGTTACCGTAAACCTGAAGTGAAGCATCGGAATCTATAAGTAGTGTCACAGGAATGTTTCAAAACATAGACAGTTGGAAGAGTCAGTCTTCTTGTACTTAAGTCGGCATTGTGCCTTTTGTATTTAATTCCGATGCAATTTCTGTGTTTCATCGTCAATAAGAAGGTCCAAGGGATACAGTAAACCTGAAATGAACCATCGGAATCTGTAACTAGTGTCACAGGAATGGTTCAAAACATAGACATTAGGAAAAGTCAGTCTACATGTACTTAGGTCGGCATTGTGCCTTTTGTATTTAATTCCGATGCAATTTCTGTGTTTGATCGTCAATAAGAAGGTCCAAGGGATACAATAAACCTGGAGTGAAGCATCGGAATCTATAACTAGTGTCACAGGAATGGTTCAAAACATAGACAGAAAGATGAGTCAGTCTTCTTGTACCTAAGTCGGCATTGTGCCTTTTGTATTTAATTCCGAACCAATTTCTGTGTTTCATCGCCAATAAGAAGGTCAGTGGGATACAGTAATCCTGAAGTTCTTGTACTTAAGTTGGCATTGTGCCTTTTGTATTTAATTCCAATGCAATTTCTGTGATTCATCGTCAATAAGAAGGTCCAAGGGATACAGTAAACCTAGAGTGAAGCATCGGAATCTATAACTAGTGTCACAGGGGTGGTTCAAAACATAGACAGTCAGAAGAGTCAGTATTCTTGTACTTAAGTCGGCATTGTGCCTTTTGTATTTAATTCCGATGCAATTTCTGTGTTTCATCGTCAATAAGTAAGTCCGAGGTATCTATTAAACCTGAAGTGAAGCACCGGAATATATTACTAGTGTCACAGGAATGGTTCAAATCATAGTCAGTAGGAAGAGTCAGTCTTCTTGTACTTAAGTCGGCATTGTGCCTTTTGTATTAAATTCCGATGCAATTTCTGTGTTTCATCGTCAATAAGAAGGTCAAAGAGATACAGTAAACCTGGAGTGAAGCATCGGATTCTATAACTAGTGTCACAGGATTGGTTCAAATCATAGACAGTAAGATGAGTCAGTCATCTTGTACTTAATTCGGCATTGTGCCTTTTGTATTTAATTCCGATGCAATTTCTGTGTTTCATTTTCAATTAGAAGGTCCAAGGGATATAGTAAACCTGAAGTGAAGCATCAGAGTCTATGACTAGTGTCACGGGAATGGTTCAAAACATAGTCAGTGAGAAGAGTCAGTCTTCTTGTACTTAAATCGGCATTGTGCCTTTTGTATTTAATTTCGATGCAATTTCTGTGTTTCATCGTCACTAAGAAGGTCAGTGGGATACAGTAATCCTGAAGTTCTTGTACTTAAGTTGGCATTGTGCCTTTTGTATTTAATTCCGATGCAATTTCTGTGTTTCATCGTCAATAAGAAGGTCCAAGGGATACAGTAAACCTAGAGTGAAGCATCGGAATTTATAACTAGTGTCACAGGGGTGGTTCAAAACATAGACAGTAAGAATAGTCATTTTCTTGTGCTTAAGACGGCATTGTGCCTTTAGTATTTAATTCCGATGAAATTTCTGTGTTTCATCGTCAATAAGTAGGTCCGAGGTACCCATTAAACCTGAAGTGAAGCACCGGAATCTATAACTAGTTTCACAGGAATGGTTCAAATCATAGTCAGTAGGAAGAGTCAGTCTTCTTGTACTTAAGTCGCCATTGTGCCTTTTGTATTAAATTCCGATGCAATTTCTGTGTTTCATCGTCAATAAGAAGGTCAAAGAAATTCAGTAAACCTGGAGTTAAGCATCGGAATCTATAACTTGTGTCACAGGAATGGTTCAAAACATAGACAGCAAGATGAGTCAGTCTTCTTGTACTTAATTCGGCAATGTGCCTTTTGTATTTAATTCCGTTGCAATTGCTGTGTTTCATCTTCAATTAGAAGGTCCAAGGGATATAGTAGACCTGAAGTGAAGCATCAGAGTCTATGACTAGTGTCACGGGAATGGTTCAAAACATAGTCAGTAAGAAGAGTCAGTCTTCTTGTACTTAAGTCGCCATTGTGCCTTTTGTAATTAATTCCGATGCAATTTCTGTGTTTCATCGTCACTAAGAAGGTCAGTGGGATACAGTAATCCTGAAGTTAAGCATCGGAATGCATAACTAGTGTCACAGGAATGGTTCAAATCATAGTCAGTAAGATGAGTCAGTCTTCTTGTAGTTAAGTCGGCGTTGTGCCTTTTCTATTTAATTCCGATGCAATTTCTGTGTTTCATCGTCAATAAGAAGGTCAGAGGGATACCGTAAACCTGAAGTGAAGCTTCGGAATCTATAAGTAGTGTCACAGGAATGGTTCAAAACATAGACAGTTGGAAGAGTCAGTCTTCTTGTACTTAAGTCGGCATTGTGCCTTTTGTATTTAATTCCGATGCAATTTCTGTGTTTCATCGTCAATAAGAAGGTCCAAGGGATACAGTAAACCTGAAATGAACCATCGGAATCTGTAACTAGTGTCACAGGAATGGTTCAAAACATAGACATTAGGAAAAGTCAGTCTACATGTACTTAGGTCGGCATTGTGCCTTTTGTATTTAGTTCCGATGCAATTTCTGTGTTTGATCGTCAATAAGAAGGTCCAAGGGATACAGTAAACCTGGAGTCAAGCATCGGAATCTATAACTAGTGTCACAGGAATGGTTCAAAACATAGACAGTAAGATGAGTCAGTCTTCTTGTACCTAAGTCGGCATTGTGCCTTTTGTATTTAATTCCGATGCAATTTCTGTGTTTCATCGCCAATAAGAAGGTCCAAGGGATACAGTAAACCTGAAATGAAGCATCAGAATCTATAACTAGTGTCACAGGAATGGTTCAAAACATAGTCAGTAAGAAGAGTCAGTCTTCTTGTACTTAAGTTGGCATTGTGCCTTTTGTATAAAATTCCGATTTAATTTCTGTGATTCATCGTCAATAAGAAGGTCCAAGGCATACAGTAAACCTAGAGTGAAGCATCGGAATCTATAACTACTGTCACAGGGGTGGTTCAAAACATAGACAGTAAGAAGAGTCAGTATTCTTGTGCTTAAGTCGGCATTGTGCCTTTTGTATTTAATTCCGATGCAATTTCTGTGTTTCATCGTCAATAAGTAAGTCCGAGGTATCCATTAAACCTGAAGTGAAGCACCGGAATATATTACTAGTGTCACAGGTATGGTTCAAATCATAGTCAGTAGGAAGAGTCAGTCTTCTTGTACTTAAGTCGGCATTGTGCCTTTTGTATTAAATTCCGATGCAATTTCTGTGTTTCATCGTCAATAAGAAGGTCCAAGAGATACAGTAAACCTGGAGTGAAGCATCGGATTCTATAACTAGTGTCACAGGATTGGTTCAAAACATAGACAGTAAGATGAGTCAGTCATCTTGTACTTAATTCGGCATTGTGCCTTTTGTATTTAATTCCGATACAATTTCTGTGTTTCATTTTCAATTAGAAGGTCCAAGGGATATAGTAAACCTGAAGTGAAGCATCAGAGTCTATGACTAGTGTCACGGGAATGGTTCAAAACATAGTAAGTAAGAAGATTCAGTCTTCTAGTACTTAAGTCGGCATTGTGCGTTTTGTATTTAATTCCGATTCAATTTCTGTGTTTTATCGTCAATAAGAATGTCCAAAGGATACAGCAAACCTGGAGTGAGGCATCGGAATCTGTAACTAGTGTCACAGGAATGGTTCATAACATAGACAGTAAGCAGAGTCAGTCTTCTTGTACTTAAGTCGGCATTGTGCCTTTTCTTTTTAATTCCGATGCAATTTCTGAGTTTCATCGTCAATAAGAAGGTCCAAGGGATACAGTAAACCTAGAGTGAAGCATCGGAATCTATAACTAGTGTCACTGAATGGTTCAAAACTTAGACAGTAAGAAGAGTCAGTCTTCTTGTACTTAAGTCGGCTTTGTGCCTTTGGTATTTAATTCCAAAGCAATTTCTGTGTTTCATCGTCAATAAGAAGGTCCAAGGGATACAGTAAACCTGAAGTGAAGCGTCGGAATCTATAACTAGTGTCACATGAATGGTTCAAAACATAGTCAGTCATCTTGTACTTAAGTCGCCATTATGCCTTTTGTATTTAATTCCGATGCAATTTCTGTGTTTCATCGTCTATAAGAAGGTCCATGGGATACAGCAAACCTGGAGTGAAGCATCGGAATCTATAACTAGTGTCACATGAATGGTTCAATACATAGACAGTAAGAAGTGTCAGTCTTCTTGTGCTTAATTCGGCATTGTGCCATTTGTATTTAATTCCGATGCAATTTCTGTGTTTCATCGTCACTAAGAAGGTCAGTGGGGTACAGTAATCCTGAAGTTCTTGTACTTAAGTTGGCATTGTGCCTTTTGTATTTAATTCCGATGCAATTTCTGTGTTTCATCGTCAATAAGAAGGTCCAAGGGATACAGTAAACCTAGAGTGAAGCATCGGAATTTGTAACTAGTGTCACAGGGATGGTTCAAAACATAGACAGTAAGAATAGTCATTTTCTTGTGCTTAAGACGGCATTGTGCCTTTTGTATTTAATTCCGATGAAATTTCTGTGTTTCATCGTCAATAAGTAGGTCCGAGGTATCCATTAAACCTGAAGTGAAGCACCGGAATCTATAACTAGTGTCACAGGAATGGTTCAAATCATAGTCAGTAGGAAGAGTCAGTCTTCTTGTACTTAAGTCGCCATTGTGCCTTTTGTATTAAATTCCGATGCAATTTCTGTGTTTCATCGTCAATAAGAAGGTCAAAGAGATTCAGTAAACCTGGAGTTAAGCATCGGAATCTATAACTTGTGTCACGGAATGGTTCAAAACATAGACAGCAAGATGAGTCAGTCTTCTTGTACTTAATTCGGCAATGTGCCTTTTGTATTTAATTCCGTTGCAATTGCTGTGTTTCATCTTCAATTAGAAAGTCCAAGGGATATAGTAGACCTGAAGTGAAGCATCAGAGTCTATGACTAGTGTCACGGGAATGGTTCAAAACATAGTCAGTAAGAAGAGTCAGTCTTCTTGTACTTAGGTCGCCATTGTGCCTTTTGTATTTAATTCCAGTTTCAATTTCTGTGTTTCATCGTCACTAAGAAGGTCAGTGGGATACAGTAATCCTGAAGTTAAGCATCGGAATGCATAACTAGTGTCACAGGAATGGTTCAAATCATAGTCAGTAAGATGAGTCAGTCTTCTTGTAGTTAAGTCGGCGTTGTGCCTTTTCTATTTAATTCCGATGCAATTTCTGTGTTTCATCGTCAATAAGAAGGTCAGAGGGATACCGTAAACCTGAAGTGAAGCATCGGAATCTATAAGTAGTGTCACAGGAATGGTTCAAAACATAGACAGTTGGAAGAGTCAGTCTTCTTGTACTTAAGTCGGCATTGTGCCTTTTGTATTTAATTCCGATGCAATTTCTGTGTTTCATCGTCAATAAGAAGGTCCAAGGGATACAGTAAACCTGAAATGAACCATCGGAATCTGTAACTAGTGTCACAGGAATGGTTCAAAACATAGACATTAGGAAAAGTCAGTCTACATGTACTTAGGTCGGCATTGTGCCTTTTGTATTTAGTTCCGGTGCAATTTCTGTGTTTGATCGTCAATAAGAAGGTCCAAGGGATACAGTAAACCTGGAGTCAAGCATCGGAATCTATAACTAGTGTCACAGGAATGGTTCAAAACATAGACAGTAAGATGAGTCAGTCTTCTTGTAACTAAGTCGGCATTGTGCCTTTTGTATTTAATTCCGATGCAATTTCTGTGTTTCATCGTCAATAAGAAGGTCCAAGGGATACAGTAAACCTAGAGTGAAGCATCGGAATTTATAACTAGTGTCACAGGGATGGTTCAAAACATAGACAGTAAGAATAGTCATTTTCTTGTGCTTAAGACGGCATTGTGCCTTTAGTATTTAATTCCGATGAAATTTCTGTGTTTCATCGTCAATAAGTAGGTCCGAGGTACCCATTAAACCTGAAGTGAAGCACCGGAATCTATAACTAGTGTCACAGGAATGGTTCAAATCATAGTCAGTAGGAAGAGTCAGTCTTCTTGTACTTAAGTCGCCATTGTGCCTTTTGTATTAAATTCCGATGCAATTTCTGTGTTTCATCGTCAATAAGAAGGTCAAAGAAATTCAGTAAACCTGGAGTTAAGCATCGGAATCTATAACTTGTGTCACAGGAATGGTTCAAAACATAGACAGCAAGATGAGTCAGTCTTCTTGTACTTAATTCGGCAATGTGCCTTTTGTATTTAATTCCGTTGCAATTGCTGTGTTTCATCTTCAATTAGAAGGTCCAAGGGATATAGTAGACCTGAAGTGAAGCATCAGAGTCTATGACTAGTGTCACGGGAATGGTTCAAAACATAGTCAGTAAGAAGAGTCAGTCTTCTTGTACTTAAGTCGCCATTGTGCCTTTTGTAATTAATTCCGATGCAATTTCTGTGTTTCATCGTCACTAAGAAGGTCAGTGGGATACAGTAATCCTGAAGTTAAGCATCGGAATGCATAACTAGTGTCACAGGAATGGTTCAAATCATAGTCAGTAAGATGAGTCAGTCTTCTTGTAGTTAAGTCGGCGCTGTGCCTTTTCTATTTAATTCCGATGCAATTTCTGTGTTTCATCGTCAATAAGAAGGTCAGAGGGATACCGTAAACCTGAAGTGAAGCATCGGAATCTATAAGTAGTGTCACAGGAATGGTTCAAAACATAGACAGTTGGAAGAGTCAGTCTTCTTGTACTTAAGTCGGCATTGTGCCTTTTGTATTTAATTCCGATGCAATTTCTGTGTTTCATCGTCAATAAGAAGGTCCAAGGGATACAGTAAACCTGAAATGAACCATCGGAATCTGTAACTAGTGTCACAGGAATGGTTCAAAACATAGACATTAGGAAAAGTCAGTCTACATGTACTTAGGTCGGCATTGTGCCTTTTGTATTTAGTTCCGATGCAATTTCTGTGTTTGATCGTCAATAAGAAGGTCCAAGGGATACAGTAAACCTGGAGTCAAGCATCGGAATCTATAACTAGTGTCACAGGAATGGTTCAAAACATAGACAGTAAGATGAGTCAGTCTTCTTGTACCTAAGTCGGCATTGTGCCTTTTGTATTTAATTCCGATGCAATTTCTGTGTTTCATCGCCAATAAGAAGGTCCAAGGGATACAGTAAACCTGAAATGAAGCATCAGAATCTATAACTAGTGTCACAGGAATGGTTCAAAACATAGTCAGTAAGAAGAGTCAGTCTTCTTGTACTTAAGTTGGCATTGTGCCTTTTGTATAAAATTCCGATTTAATTTCTGTGATTCATCGTCAATAAGAAGGTCCAAGGCATACAGTAAACCTAGAGTGAAGCATCGGAATCTATAACTACTGTCACAGGGGTGGTTCAAAACATAGACAGTAAGAAGAGTCAGTATTCTTGTGCTTAAGTCGGCATTGTGCCTTTTGTATTTAATTCCGATGCAATTTCTGTGTTTCATCGTCAATAAGTAAGTCCGAGGTATCCATTAAACCTGAAGTGAAGCACCGGAATATATTACTAGTGTCACAGGTATGGTTCAAATCATAGTCAGTAGGAAGAGTCAGTCTTCTTGTACTTAAGTCGGCATTGTGCCTTTTGTATTAAATTCCGATGCAATTTCTGTGTTTCATCGTCAATAAGAAGGTCCAAGAGATACAGTAAACCTGGAGTGAAGCATCGGATTCTATAACTAGTGTCACAGGATTGGTTCAAAACATAGACAGTAAGATGAGTCAGTCATCTTGTACTTAATTCGGCATTGTGCCTTTTGTATTTAATTCCGATACAATTTCTGTGTTTCATTTTCAATTAGAAGGTCCAAGGGATATAGTAAACCTGAAGTGAAGCATCAGAGTCTATGACTAGTGTCACGGGAATGGTTCAAAACATAGTAAGTAAGAAGATTCAGTCTTCTAGTACTTAAGTCGGCATTGTGCGTTTTGTATTTAATTCCGATTCAATTTCTGTGTTTTATCGTCAATAAGAATGTCCAAAGGCTACAGCAAACCTGGAGTGAGGCATCGGAATCTGTAACTAGTGTCACAGGAATGGTTCATAACATAGACAGTAAGCAGAGTCAGTCTTCTTGTACTTAAGTCGGCATTGTGCCTTTTCTTTTTAATTCCGATGCAATTTCTGAGTTTCATCGTCAATAAGAAGGTCCAAGGGATACAGTAAACCTAGAGTGAAGCATCGGAATCTATAACTAGTGTCACTGAATGGTTCAAAACTTAGACAGTAAGAAGAGTCAGTCTTCTTGTACTTAAGTCGGCTTTGTGCCTTTGGTATTTAATTCCAAAGCAATTTCTGTGTTTCATCGTCAATAAGAAGGTCCAAGGGATACAGTAAACCTGAAGTGAAGCGTCGGAATCTATAACTAGTGTCACATGAATGGTTCAAAACATAGTCAGTCATCTTGTACTTAAGTCGCCATTATGCCTTTTGTATTTAATTCCGATGCAATTTCTGTGTTTCATCGTCTATAAGCAGGTCCATGGGATACAGCAAACCTGGAGTGAAGCATCGGAATCTATAACTAGTGTCACATGAATGGTTCAATACATAGACAGTAAGAAGTGTCAGTCTTCTTGTGCTTAATTCGGCATTGTGCCATTTGTATTTAATTCCGATGCAATTTCTGTGTTTCATCGTCAATAAGAAGGTCAGAGGGATACAGTAAACCTGAAGTGAAGCATCGGAAACTATAACTAGTGTCACAGGATTGGTTCAAAACATAGTCTGTAAGAAGAGTCAGTCATCTTGTACTTAATTCGGCATTGTGCCTTTTGTATTTAATTCCGATGCAATTTCTGTGTTTCATTTTCAATTAGAAGGTCCAAGGGATATAGTAAACCTGAAGTGAAGCATCAGAGTCTATGACTAGTGTCACGGGAATGGTTCAAAACATAGTCAGTGAGAAGAGTCAGTCTTCTTGTACTTAAATCGGCATTGTGCCTTTTTTATTTAATTTCGATGCAATTTCTGTGTTTCATCGTCACTAAGAAGGTCAGTGGGGTACAGTAATCCTGAAGTTCTTGTACTTAAGTTGGCATTGTGCCTTTTGTATTTAATTCCGATGCAATTTCTGTGTTTCATCGTCAATAAGAAGGTCCAAGGGATACAGTAAACCTAGAGTGAAGCATCGGAATTTGTAACTAGTGTCACAGGGATGATTCAAAACATAGACAGTAAGAATAGTCATTTTCTTGTGCTTAAGACGGCATTGTGCCTTTTGTATTTAATTCCGATGAAATTTCTGTGTTTCATCGTCAATAAGTAGGTCCGAGGTATCCATTAAACCTGAAGTGAAGCACCGGAATCTATAACTAGTGTCACAGGAATGGTTCAAATCATAGTCAGTAGGAAGAGTCAGTCTTCTTGTACTTAAGTCGCCATTGTGCCTTTTGTATTAAATTCCGATGCAATTTCTGTGTTTCATCGTCAATAAGAAGGTCAAAGAGATTCAGTAAACCTGGAGTTAAGCATCGGAATCTATAACTTGTGTCACGGAATGGTTCAAAACATAGACAGCAAGATGAGTCAGTCTTCTTGTACTTAATTCGGCAATGTGCCTTTTGTATTTAATTCCGTTGCAATTGCTGTGTTTCATCTTCAATTAGAAAGTCCAAGGGATATAGTAGACCTGAAGTGAAGCATCAGAGTCTATGACTAGTGTCACGGGAATGGTTCAAAACATAGTCAGTAAGAAGAGTCAGTCTTCTTGTACTTAAGTCGCCATTGTGCCTTTTGTATTTAATTCCAGTTTCAATTTCTGTGTTTCATCGTCACTAAGAAGGTCAGTGGGATACAGTAATCCTGAAGTTAAGCATCGGAATGCATAACTAGTGTCACAGGAATGGTTCAAATCATAGTCAGTAAGATGAGTCAGTCTTCTTGTAGTTAAGTCGGCGTTGTGCCTTTTCTATTTAATTCCGATGCAATTTCTGTGTTTCATCGTCAATAAGAAGGTCAGAGGGATACCGTAAACCTGAAGTGAAGCATCGGAATCTATAAGTAGTGTCACAGGAATGGTTCAAAACATAGACAGTTGGAAGAGTCAGTCTTCTTGTACTTAAGTCGGCATTGTGCCTTTTGTATTTAATTCCGATGCAATTTCTGTGTTTCATCGTCAATAAGAAGGTCCAAGGGATACAGTAAACCTGAAATGAACCATCGGAATCTGTAACTAGTGTCACAGGAATGGTTCAAAACATAGACATTAGGAAAAGTCAGTCTACATGTACTTAGGTCGGCATTGTGCCTTTTGTATTTAGTTCCGGTGCAATTTCTGTGTTTGATCGTCAATAAGAAGGTCCAAGGGATACAGTAAACCTGGAGTCAAGCATCGGAATCTATAACTAGTGTCACAGGAATGGTTCAAAACATAGACAGTAAGATGAGTCAGTCTTCTTGTACCTAAGTCGGCATTGTGCCTTTTGTATTTAATTCCGATGCAATTTCTGTGTTTCATCGCCAATAAGAAGTCCAAGGGATACGGTAAACCTGAAATGAAGCATCAGAATCTATAACTAGTGTCACAGGAATGGTTCAAAACATAGTCAGTAAGAAGAGTCAGTCTTCTTGTACTTAAGTTGGCATTGTGCCTTTTGTATTTAATTCCGATTTAATTTCTGCGATTCATCGTCAATAAGAAGGTCCAAGGCATACAGTAAACCTAGAGTGAACCATCGGAATCTATAACTACTGTCACAGGGGTGGTTCGAAACATAGACGGTAAGAAGAGTCAGTATTCTTGTACTTAAGTCGGATTGTGCCTTTTGTATTTAATTCCGATGCAATTTCTGTGTTTCATCGTCAATAAGTAAGTCCGAGGTATCCATTAAACCTGAAGTGAAGCACCGGAATATATTACTAGTGTCACAGGTATGGTTCAAATCATAGTCAGTAGGAAGAGTCAGTCTTCTTGTACTTAAGTCGGCATTGTGCCTTTTGTATTAAATTCCGATGCAATTTCTGTGTTTCATCGTCAATAAGAAGGTCCAAGAGATACAGTAAACCTGGAGTGAAGCATCGGATTCTATAACTAGTGTCACAGGATTGGTTCAAAACATAGACAGTAAGATGAGTCAGTCATCTTGTACTTAATTCGGCGTTGTGCCTTTTGTATTTAATTCCGATAAAATTTCTGTGTTTCATTTTCAATTAGAAGGTCCAAGGGATATAGTAAACCTGAAGTGAAGCATCAGAGTCTATGACTAGTGTCACGGGAATGGTTCAAAACATAGTCAGTAAGAAGAGTCAGTCTTCTTGTACTTAAGTCGGCATTGTGCCTTTTGTATTTAATTTCGATGCAATTTCTGTGTTTCATCGTCACTACGAAGGTCAGTGGGATACAGTAATCCTGAAGTTAAGCATCGGAATGCATAACTAGTGTCACAGGAATGGTTCAAAACATAGTAAGTAAGAAGATTCAGTCTTCTAGTACTTAAGTCGGCATTGTGCGTTTTGTATTTAATTCCGATTCAATTTCTGTGTTTCATCGTCAATAAGAATGTCCAAAGGATACAGCAAACCTGGAGTGAGGCATCGGAATCTGTAACTAGTGTCACAGGAATGGTTCATGACATAGACAGTAAGCAGAGTCAGTCTTCTTGTACTTAAGTCGGCATTGTGCCTTTTCTATTTAATTCCGATGCAATTTCTGAGTTTCATCGTCAATAAGAAGGTCCAAGGGATACAGTAAACCTAGAGTGAAGCATCTGAATCTATAACTAGTGTCACTGAATGGTTCAAAACTTAGACAGTAAGAAGAGTCAGTCTTCTTGTACTTAAGTCGGCTTTGTGCCTTTGGTATTTAATTCCAAAGCAATTTCTGTGTTTCATCGTCAATAAGAAGGTCCAAGGGATACAGTAAACCTGAAGTGAAGCGTCGGAATCTATAACTAGTGTCACATGAATGGTTCAAAACATAGTCAGTCATCTTGAACTTAAGTCGCCATTGTGCCTTTTGTATTTAATTCCGATGCAATTTCTGTGTTTCATCGTCTATAAGAAGGTCCAAGGGATACAGCAAATCTGGAGTGAAGCATCGGAATCTATAACTAGTGTCACATGAATGGTTCAATACATAGACAGTAAGAAGTGTCAGTCTTCTTGTGCTTAATTCGGCATTGTGCCATTTGTATTTAATTCCGATGCAATTTCTGTGTTTCATCGTCAATAAGAAGGTCAGAGGGATACAGTAAACCTGAAGTGAAGCATCGGAAACTATAACTAGTGTCACAGGATTGGTTCAAAACATAGTCTGTAAGAAGAGTCAGTCTTCTTGTGCTTAAGTCGGCAATGTGCCTTTTGTATTTAATTCTGATGCAATTTCTGTGTTTCGTCTTCAATAGGAAGGTCCAAGAGATACAGTAAACATGAAGTGAAACATCAGAGTCTATAACTAGTGTCACAGGAATGGTTCAAAACGTAGTCAGTAAGAAGAGTCAGTCTTATTGTACCTAAGTCAGCTTTGTGCCTTTTGTATTTTATTCCGATGCAGTTTCTGTGTTTCATCGTCAATAAGAACATCTGAGGGATACAGTAGACCTGAAGAGAAGCATCGGAATCTAAAACTAGTGTCACAGGATTGGTTCAAATCATTGACAGTAGGAAGAGTCAGTCTTCTTGTACTTAATTCGGCACTGTGCCTTTTGGATTTAATTCCGATGCAATATCTGTGTTTCATCGTCAATAAGATGGTCCAAGGGATACAGTAAACCTGGAGTGAAGCATCGGAATCTATATCTAGTGTCACAGGGATGGTTCAAAACATAGACAGTAAGAAGAGTCAGTATTCTTGTACTTAAGGCGGCATTGTGCCTTTTGTATTTAATTCCGATGCAATTTCTGAGTTTCATCTTCAATAAGAAGGTGCAAGGGATACAGCAAACCTGAAGTGAAGCATCAGAGTCTATAACTAGTGTCCCTGGAATGGTTCAAATCATAGTCAGTAAGAAGAGTCAGTCTTCTTGTACTTAAGTCGGCATTGTGCCTTTTGCATTTAATTCCGATGCAATTTCTGTGTTTCATCGTCAATAAGTAGGTCCGAGGTATCCATTAAACCTGAAGTGAAGCACCGGAATCTATAACTAGTGTCACAGGAATGGTTCAAATCATAGTCAGTAGGAAGAGTCAGTCTTCTTGTACTTAAGTCGCCATTGTGCCTTTTGTATTAAATTCCGATGCAATTTCTGTGTTTCATCGTCAATAAGAAGGTCAAAGAGATTCAGTAAACCTGGAGTTAAGCATCGGAATCTATAACTTGTGTCACAGGAATGGTTCAAAACATAGACAGCAAGATGAGTCAGTCTTCTTGTACTTAATTCGGCAATGTGCCTTTTGTATTTAATTCCGTTGCAATTGCTGTGTTTCATCTTCAATTAGAAGGTCCAAGGGATATAGTAGACCTGAAGTGAAGCATCAGAGTCTATGACTAGTGTCACGGGAATGGTTCAAAACATAGTCAGTAAGAAGAGTCAGTCTTCTTGTACTTAAGTCGCCATTGTGCCTTTTGTATTTAATTCCAGTTTCAATTTCTGTGTTTCATCGTCACTAAGAAGGTCAGTGGGATACAGTAATCCTGAAGTTAAGCATCGGAATGCATAACTAGTGTCACAGGAATGGTTCAAATCATAGTCAGTAAGATGAGTCAGTCTTCTTGTAGTTAAGTCGGCGTTGTGCCTTTTCTATTTAATTCCGATGCAATTTCTGTGTTTCATCGTCAATAAGAAGGTCAGAGGGATACCGTAAACCTGAAGTGAAGCATCGGAATCTATAAGTAGTGTCACAGGAATGGTTCAAAACATAGACAGTTGGAAGAGTCAGTCTTCTTGTACTTAAGTCGGCATTGTGCCTTTTGTATTTAATTCCGATGCAATTTCTGTGTTTCATCGTCAATAAGAAGGTCCAAGGGATACAGTAAACCTGAAATGAACCATCGGAATCTGTAACTAGTGTCACAGGAATGGTTCAAAACATAGACATTAGGAAAAGTCAGTCTACATGTACTTAGGTCGGCATTGTGCCTTTTGTATTTAGTTCCGGTGCAATTTCTGTGTTTGATCGTCAATAAGAAGGTCCAAGGGATACAGTAAACCTGGAGTCAAGCATCGGAATCTATAACTAGTGTCACAGGAATGGTTCAAAACATAGACAGTAAGATGAGTCAGTCTTCTTGTACCTAAGTCGGCATTGTGCCTTTTGTATTTAATTCCGATGCAATTTCTGTGTTTCATCGCCAATAAGAAGGTCCAAGGGATACAGTAAACCTAAAATGAAGCATCAGAATCTATAACTAGTGTCACAGGAATGGTTCAAAACATAGTCAGTAAGAAGAGTCAGTCTTCTTGTACTTAAGTTGGCATTGTGCCTTTTGTATTTAATTCCGATTTAATTTCTGTGATTCATCGTCAATAAGAAGGTCCAAGGCATACAGTAAACCTAGAGTGAAGCATCGGAATCTATAACTACTGTCACAGGGGTGGTCCGAAACATAGACGGTAAGAAGAGTCAGTATTCTTGTACTTAAGTCGGATTGTGCCTTTTGTATTTAATTCCGATGCAATTTCTGTGTTTCATCGTCAATAAGTAAGTCCGAGGTATCCATTAAACCTGAAGTGAAGCACCGGAATATATTACTAGTGTCACAGGTATGGTTCAAATCGTAGTCAGTAGGAAGAGTCAGTCTTCTTGTACTTAAGTCGGCATTGTGCCTTTTGTATTAAATTCCGATGCAATTTCTGTGTTTCATCGTCAATAAGAAGGTCCAAGAGATACAGTAAACCTGGAGTGAAGCATCGGATTCTATAACTAGTGTCACAGGATTGGTTCAAAACATAGACAGTAAGATGAGTCAGTCATCTTGTACTTAATTCGGCATTGTGCCTTTTGTATTTAATTCCGATAAAATTTCTGTGTTTCATTTTCAATTAGAAGGTCCAAGGGATATAGTAAACCTGAAGTGAAGCATCAGAGTCTATGACTAGTGTCACGGGAATGGTTCAAAACATAGTCAGTAAGAAGAGTCAGTCTTCTTGTACTTAAGTCGGCATTGTGCCTTTTGTATTTAATTTCGATGCAATTTCTGTGTTTCATCGTCACTACGAAGGTCAGTGGGATACAGTAATCCTGAAGTTAAGCATCGGAATGCATAACTAGTGTCACAGGAATGGTTCAAAACATAGTAAGTAAGAAGATTCAGTCTTCTAGTACTTAAGTCGGCATTGTGCGTTTTGTATTTAATTCCGATTCAATTTCTGTGTTTCATCGTCAATAAGAATGTCCAAAGGATACAGCAAACCTGGAGTGAGGCATCGGAATCTGTAACTAGTGTCACAGGAATGGTTCATGACATAGACAGTAAGCAGAGTCAGTCTTCTTGTACTTAAGTCGGCATTGTGCCTTTTCTATTTAATTCCGATGCAATTTCTGAGTTTCATCGTCAATAAGAAGGTCCAAGGGATACAGTAAACCTAGAGTGAAGCATCTGAATCTATAACTAGTGTCACTGAATGGTTCAAAACTTAGACAGTAAGAAGAGTCAGTCTTCTTGTACTTAAGTCGGCTTTGTGCCTTTGGTATTTAATTCCAAAGCAATTTCTGTGTTTCATCGTCAATAAGAAGGTCCAAGGGATACAGTAAACCTGAAGTGAAGCGTCGGAATCTATAACTAGTGTCACATGAATGGTTCAAAACATAGTCAGTCATCTTGTACTTAAGTCGCCATTGTGCCTTTTGTATTTAATTCCGATGCAATTTCTGTGTTTCATCGTCTATAAGAAGGTCCAAGGGATACAGCAAATCTGGAGTGAAGCATCGGAATCTATAACTAGTGTCACATGAATGGTTCAATACATAGACAGTAAGAAGTGTCAGTCTTCTTGTGCTTAATTCGGCATTGTGCCATTTGTATTTAATTCCGATGCAATTTCTGTGTTTCATCGTCAATAAGAAGGTCAGAGGGATACAGTAAACCTGAAGTGAAGCATCGGAAACTATAACTAGTGTCACAGGATTGGTTCAAAACATAGTCTGTAAGAAGAGTCAGTCTTCTTGTGCTTAAGTCGGCAATGTGCCTTTTGTATTTAATTCTGATGCAATTTCTGTGTTTCGTCTTCAATAGGAAGGTCCAAGAGATACAGTAAACATGAAGTGAAACATCAGAGTCTATAACTAGTGTCACAGGAATGGTTCAAAACGTAGTCAGTAAGAAGAGTCAGTCTTATTGTACCTAAGTCAGCTTTGTGCCTTTTGTATTTTATTCCGATGCAGTTTCTGTGTTTCATCGTCAATAAGAACATCTGAGGGATACAGTAGACCTGAAGAGAGGCATCGGAATCTAAAACTAGTGTCACAGGATTGGTTCAAATCATTGACAGTAGGAAGAGTCAGTCTTCTTGTACTTAATTCGGCACTGTGCCTTTTGGATTTAATTCCGATGCAATATCTGTGTTTCATCGTCAATAAGATGGTCCAAGGGATACAGTAAACCTGGAGTGAAGCATCGGAATCTATATCTAGTGTCACAGGGATGGTTCATAACATAGACAGTAAGAAGAGTCAGTATTCTTGTACTTAAGGCGGCATTGTGCCTTTTGTATTTAATTCCGATGCAATTTCTGAGTTTCATCTTCAATAAGAAGGTGCAAGGGATACAGCAAACCTGAAGTGAAGCATCAGAGTCTATAACTAGTGTCCCTGGAATGGTTCAAATCATAGTCAGTAAGAAGAGTCAGTCTTCTTGTACTTAAGTCGGCATTGTGCCTTTTGCATTTAATTCCGATGCAATTTCTGTGTTTCATCGTCAATAAGAAGGTCCAAGGGATACAATAAACCTGGATTGTAGCATCGGAATCTGTACCTAGTGTTACAGGAATGGTTCAAAGCATAGACAGGAAGATGAGTCAGTCTACTTGTACTTAATTCGGCATTGTGCCTTTTTTATTTTATTCCGATGCAATTTCAGTGTTTCATCGTCAATAAGAACATCTGAGGCATACAGTAGACCTGAAGAGAAGCATCGGAATCTAAAACTAGTGTCACAGGATTGGTTCAAATCATTGACAGTAGGAAGAGTCAGTCTTCTTGTACTTAATTCGGCACTGTGCCTTTTGGATTTAATTTCGATGCAATTTCTGTGTTTCATCGTCAATAAGAAGGTCCAAGGGATACAGTAAACTTAGAGTGAAGCATCGGAATCCATAACTAGCGTCGCAGGAATGGTTCAAAACATAGACAGTAAGAAGTGTCGGTCTTCTTGTACTTAATTCGGTATTGTGCCTTTTGTATTTAATTCCGAAGCAATTTCTGTGTTTCATCGTCAATAAGAAGGTCAGAGGGATACAGTAAACCTGAAGTGAAGCATCGGAATCTATAACTAGTGTCACAGGAATGGTTCAAAACATTGACAGTGGGAAGAGTCTGTCTTCTTGTACTTAAGTCGGCATTGTGCCTTTTCTATTTACATCCGATGCAATTTCTGTGTTTCATCGTCAATAAGAAGGTCCAGGGGATACAGTGAACCTGAAGTGAAGCATCGGAATCTATAACTAGTGTCACATGAATGGTTCAAAACATAGTCAGTTAGATGAGTCAGTCTTCTTGTACTTAAGTCGGCTTTGTGCCTTTTGTATTTAATTCCGATGCAATTTCTGTGTTTCATGGTCAATACGAAGGTCCAAGGGATACAGTAAACCTGAAGTGAAGCATCGGAAGCTATAACTAGTGTCACAGGAATGGTTCAAAACATAGACAGTGGGGAGAGTCAGTCATCTTGTACTTAAGTCGGCATTGTGCCTTTTCTATTTATTTCCGATGCAATTTCTGTGTTTCATCGTCAATAAGAAGGTTAGAATGATACAGTACACCTGAAGTGAAGCATCGGAATCTGTAACTAGTGTCACATGAATGGTTTAAAACATAGTCAGTTAGATGAGACAGTCTTCTTGTACTTAAGTCGGCATTGTACCTTTTGTATTTCATTCCGATGCAATTTCTGTGTATCATCGTTAATAAGAAGGTCCAAGGGATACAGAATAAATGGAGTGAAGCATCGGAATCTATAGCTAGTGTCACATGAATGGTTCAGACATAGACAGTAAGAAGGGTCAGTCTTCGTGTACTTAATTCGGCATTGTGCCTTTTGTATTTAATTCCGATGCAATTTCTGTGTATCATCGTGAATAAGAAGGTCAGATGGATACAGTAAACCTGAAGTGAAGCATCGGAATCTATAACTAGTGTCACAGGAATGATTCAAAACATAGTCAGTAAGAAGAGTCAGTCTTCTTGTACTTAAGTCGGCATTGTGCCTTTTGTATTTAATTCCGATGCAATTTCTGTGTTTCATCGTCAATACGAATGTCAGAGGGATACAGTAAACCAGAAGTGAAGCATCGGAATCCAAAACTTGTGTCACAGGAATGATCCTAATCGTAGATAGTGGGAAGAGTCAGTCTTCTTGTACTTAAGTCGGCATTGTGCCTTTTGTATTTAATTCCGATGCAATATCTGTATTTCATCTTCAATAAGAAGGTCCAAGGGATACAGTAAACCTGAAGTGAAGCATCAGAGTCTATAACTAGTGTCACAGGAATCGTTCAAAACATAGTCAGTAAGAAGAGTCAGTCTTCTTGTACTTAAGTCGGCATTGTGCATTTTGCATTCAATTCCGATGCAATTTCTGTGCTTCATCGTCAATAAGATGGTCCAAGGGATACAGTAAACCTGAAGTGAAGCATCGGAAACTATAACTAGTGTCAGAGGAATGGTTCGCAACATAGACAGTAGGAAGAGTCAGTCTTCTTGTACTTAAGTCTTCATTGTGCCTTTTGTATTTAATTCAGATGCAATTTCTGTGTGTCATCGTCAATAAGAAGGACAGAGGGATACAGTTAACCTGAAGTGAAGCATCGGAAACTATAACTAGTGTCACAGGAATGGTCAAAACATAGACAGTAGGAAGAGTCAGTCTTATTGTACCTAAGTCGGCTTTGTGCCTTTTGTATTTTATTCCGATGCAATTTCTGTGTTTCATCGTCAATAAGAACGTCTGAGGGATACAGTAGACCTGAAGTGAAGCATCGGAATCTAAAACTACTGTCACAGGGTTGGCTCAAATCATTGACAGTAGGAAGAGTCAGTTTTCTTGTACTTAAGTCGGCATTGTGCCTTTTGCATTTAATTTTGATGCAATTTCTGTGTTTCATCTTCAATAAGAAGGTCCAAGGGATACAGGAAACCTGAAGTGAAGCATCAGAGTCTATAACTAGTGTCCCAGGAATGGTTCAAATCATAGTCAGTGAGAAGAGTCAGTCTTCTTGTACTTAAGTCGGCACTGTGCCTTTTGGATTTAATTCCGATGCAATTTCTGTGTTTCATCTTCAATAAGAAGGTCCAAGGGATACAGTAAACCTGAAGTGAAGCATCAGAGTCTATAACTAGTGTCACAGGAATGGTTCAAAACATAGTAAGTAAGCGGAGTCAGTCTTCTTGTACTTAAGTCGGCATTGTGCATTTTGTAATCAATTCCGAAGCAATTTCTGTGCTTCATCGTCAATAAGAAGGTCCAAGGGGTACAGTAAACCTGAAGTGAAGCATCGGAAAGTATAACTAGTGTCACAGGAATGGTTCAAAACATAGACAGTGGGAAGAGTCAGTCTTCTTGTACTTAAGTCGGCATTGTGCCTTTTGTATTTAATTGCGATTCAATTTCTGTGTTTCATCGTCAATAAGAAGGTCAGAGGGATACAGTGAACCTGAAGTGAAGCATCGGAATCTATAACTAGTGTCACAGGAATGGTTCAAAGCATAGACAGTAGGAAGAGTCAGTGTTGTTGTACTTAAGTCGGCATAGTGCCTTTTCTATTTAATTCCGATGCAATTTCTGAATTTCATCGTCAATAAAAAGGTCCAAGGGATACAGTAAACCTCTAGTGAAGCATCGGAATCTATAACTAGTGCCGCAGGAATGGTTCAAAACATAGACAGTGGGAATAGTCAGTCTTCTTGTACTTAAGTCGGCATTGTGCCTTTTTTATTTATTTCCGATGCAATTTCTGTGTTTCATCGACAATAAGAATGTCCAAGGGATACAGTAAACCTGGAGTGAAGCATCGGAATCTATAACTAGTGTCACAGGAATGGTTCAAGACATAAACAGTAGGATGAGTCAGTCTTCTTGTACTTAAGTCGGCATTGTGCCTTTTGTATTTAATTCAGATGCAATTTCTGTGTTTCATCGTCAATAAGAAGGTCAGAGGGATACAGTTAACCTGAAGTGAAGCATCGGGAACTATAACTAGTGTCACAGGAATGGTTCAAAACATAGACAGTAGGATGAGTCAGTCTTATTGTACCTAAGTCGGCATTATGCCTTTTGTATTTTATTCCGATGCAATATCTGTGTTTAATCGTCAATAAGAACTTCTGAGGGAAACAGTAGACCTGAAGTGAAGCATCGGTATCTAAAACTAGTTTTACAGGAATGGTTCAAATCATTGGCAGTAGGAAGAGTCGGTCTTCTTGTACTTATGTCGGCATTGTCCATTTTGTATTTAATTCCGATGCAATGTATGTCTTCCATCTTCAATAAGAAGGCCAAGGGATACAGTAAACCTGAAGTGAATCATCGGAATCTATAACTTGTGTCACAGGAATGGTTCAAACATAGACAGTAAGAAGAGTCGGTCTTCTTGTGCTTATGTCGGCATTGTGCCTTTTTTATTTAATTCCGATGCAATTTCTGAGTTTCATCGTCAATAAGAAGTTCCAAGGGATACATTAAACCTGGAGTGAAGCATCGGAATCTGTAACTAGTGTCACAGGAATGGTTCAACTCATCGACTGTAAGAAGAGTCAGTCTTCTTGTACTTAATTCGGCATTGTGCCTTTAGTATTTAATTCCGATGCAATTTCTGTGTTTCATCGTCAACAAGAAGCTCCAAGGGATACAGTAAACCTGAAGTGAATCATCGGAATCTATAACTTGTGTCACAGGAATGGTTCAAACATAGACAGTAAGAAGAGTCAGTCTTCTTGTACTTATGTCGGCATTGTGCCTTTTTTATTTAATTCCGATGCAATTTCTGAGTTTCATCGTCAATAAGAAGTTCCAAGGGATACATTAAACCTGGAGTGAAGCATCGGAATCTATAACAAGTGTCACAGGAATGGTTCAATTCATAGACAGTAAGAAGAGTCAATCTTCTTGTACTTAAGTCCTCATTGTGCCTTTTTTATTTATTTCCGATGCAATTTCTGTGTTGCATCGTCAACAAGAAGGTCCAAGGGATACAGTAAACCTGAAGTGAGGCATCGGAATCTATAACTAGTGCCGCAGGAATGGTTCAAAACATAGACAGTGGGAAGAGTCAGTCTTCTTGTACTTAAGTCGGCATTGTGCCTTTTTTATTTAATTCCGATGCAATTTCTGTGTTTCATCGTCAATAAGAATGTCCAAGGGATACAGTAAACCTGGAGTGAAGCATCGGAATCTATACCTAGTGTCACAGGAATGGTTCAAGACATAATCAGTAGGATGAGTCAGCCTTCTTGTACTTAAGTCGGCATTGTGCCTTTTGTATTTAATTCAGATGCAATATCTGTGTTTCATCGTCAATAAGAAGGTCAGAGAGATACAGTTAACCTGAAATGAAGCATCGGGAACTATAACTAGTGTCACAGGAATGGTTCAAAACATAGACAGTAGGAAGAGTCAGTCTTATTGTACCTATGTCGTCATTATGCCTTTTGTATATTATTCCGATGCAATATCTGTGTTTAATCGTCAATAAGAACTTCTGAGGGAAACAGTAGAACTGAAGTGAAGCATCGGTATCTAAAACTGGTGTCACAGGAATGGTTCAAATCATTGACAGTAGGAAGAGTCGGTCTTCTTGTACTTAAGTCGGCATTGTGCATTTTGTATTTAATTCCGATGCAATGTATGTCTTCCATCTTCAATAAGAAGGCCAAGGGATACAGTAAACCTGAAGTGAATCATCGGAATCTATAACTTGTGTCACAGGAATGGTTCAAACATAGACAGTAAGAAGAGTCGGTCTTCTTGTGCTTATGTCGGCATTGTGCCTTTTTTATTTAATTCCGATGCAATTTCTGAGTTTCATCGTCAATAAGAAGTTCCAAGGGATACATTAAACCTGGAGTGAAGCATCGGAATCTGTAACTAGTGTCACAGGAATGGTTCAACTCATCGACTGTAAGAAGAGTCAGTCTTCTTGTACTTAATTCGGCATTGTGCCTTTAGTATTTAATTCCGATGCAATTTCTGTGTTTCATCGTCAACAAGAAGGTCCAAGGGATACAGTAAACCTGAAGTGAAGAATCAGAATCTATAACTAGTGCCACAGCAATGGTTTAAAACATAGACAGTGGGAAGAGGCAGTCATCTTGTACTTAAGTCGGCATTGTGCCTTTTCTATTTAATTCCGATGCAATTTCTTTGTTTCATCGTCAGTACGAATGTCCAAGGGATACAGTAAACCTAAAGTGAAGCATCGGAATCTATAACAAGTGTCACAGGAATGGTTCAAGGCATAAACAGTAGGAAGAGTAAGTCTTCTTGTACTTAAGTCGGCACTGTGCCTTTTGGTTTTGATTCCGATGCAATTTCTGTGTTTCATCGTCAATGAGAAGGTCCAAGGGATACAGTAAACCTGGAGTGAAGCATTGGAATCTATAACAAGTGTCACAGGGATGGTTCAAGACATAGACAGTAAGAAGAGTCTGTATTCTTGTACTTAAGTCGGCATTGTGCCTTTTGTATTCAATTCCGATGCAATTTCTGTGTTTCATCTTCAATAAGAAGGTCCAAGGGATACAGTAAACCTGAAGTGAAACATCAGAGTCTATAACTAGTGTCACAGGAATGGTTCAAAACATAGTCAGTAAGAAGAGTCAGTCTTCTTGTACTTAAGTCGGCATTGTGCATTTTGTATTTAATTCCGATGCAATGTAAGTCTTCCATCTTCAATAAGAAGGCCAAGGGATACAGTAAACCTGAAGTGAAGCATCGGAATCTATAACTTGTGTCACAGGAATGGTTCAAAACTTAGACAGTAGGAAGAGTCAGTCTTCTTGTACTTAAGTCGGCATTGTGCGTTTTGTATTTAATTCCGATGCAATTTCTGCGTTTCGTCGTCAATAATTGGGTCAGAGGAATACAGTAAACCTGAAGTGAAGCATCGGAATCTATAACTTGTGTCACAGGAATGGTTCAAACATAGACAGTAAGAAGAGTCAGTCTTCTTGTACTTATGTCGGCATTGTGCCTTTTTTATTTACTTCCGATGCAATTTCTGAGTTTCATCGTCAATAAGAAGTTCCAAGGGATACATTAAACCTGGAGTGAAGCATCGGAATGTATAACTAGTGTCACAGGAATGGTTCAACTCATCGACAGTAATAGGTGTCAGTCTTCTTGTACTTAATTCGGCATTGTGCCTTTAGTATTTATTTCCGATGCAATTTCTGTGTTTCATCGTCAATAAGAAGGTCAGAGGGATACAGTAAATCTGAAGTGAAGCATCGGAATCTATAACTAGTGGCACAGGAATGGTTCAAAGCATAGTCAGTAAGAAGAGTCAGTCTTCTTGTACTTAAGTCGGCATTGTGCCTTTTGTATTTAATTCCGATGCAATATCTGTGATTCATCGTCAATAAGAATTTCCAAGGGATACAGTAAACCTGGAGTGAATTATCGGAATCTTTAACTAGTGTCACATGAATGGTTCAAAATCATAGACAGTAAGAAGAGTCAGTCTTCTTGTACTTAATTTGGCATTGTGCATTTTGTATTTAATTCCGATGCAATTTCTGTGTTTCATCGTCAAACATAGTCAGTAAGAAGAGTCAGTCTTCTGGTACTTAAGTCAGCATTGTGCATTTTGAATGTAATTACGATGCAGTTTCTGTGTTTCATCGTCAATAAGAAGGTCAGAGGGATACAGTTAACCCGAAGTGAAGCATCGGAAACTATAACTAGTGTCACAGGAATGTTTCAAAACATAGACAGTAGGAAGAGTCAGTCTTATTGTACCTAAGTCGGCATTGTGCCTTTTGTATTTTATTCCGATGCAATTTCTGTGTTTCATCGTCAATAAGAACGTCTGAGGGATACAGTAAACCTGAAGTGAAGCATCGGAATCTAAAACTAGTGTCACAGGAATGGTTCAAATCATTGACAGTAGGGAGAGTCAGTCTTCTTGTACTTAAGTGGGCATTGTGCCTTTTGTATTTAATTCCGATGCAATATCAGTGCTTGATCGTCAATAAGAAGGTCCAAGGGATACAGTAAACCAAAAGTGAAGCATCAGAGTCTATAACTAGTGTCACAGGAAAGGTTCAAACATAGTCAGTAAGAAGAGTCAGTCTTCTGGTACTTAAGTCAGCATTGTGCATTTTGAATGTAATTACGATGCAGTTTCTGTGTTTCATCGTCAATAAGAAGGTCAGAGGGATACAGTAAACCTGAAGTGAAGCATCAGAATCTATAACTAGTGTCACAGGAATGGTTCAAAACATAGACAGTAGGAAGAGGAAGTCTTCTTGTACTTAAGTCGGCATTGTGCCTTTTCTATTTAATTCCGATGCAATTTCTGTATTTCATCGTCAATAAGAAGGACCAAGGGATACAGTAAACGTGGAGTGAAGCATCGGAATCTATAACCTGTGTCACAGGAATGGTTGAAAACATAGACAGTAAGAAGAGTCAGTCTTCTTGCACTTAAGTCGGCATTGTGCCTCTTTTATTTAATTCCGATGCAATTTCTGAGTTCCATCGTCAATAAGAAAGTCCAAGGGATACATTAAACCTGGAGTGAAGCATCGGAATCTATAACTAGTATCACAGGAATGGTTCAAATCATCGCCAGTAAGAAGAGTCAGTCTTCTTGTACTTAATTCGGCATTGTGCCTTTAGTATTTAATTCCGATTCAATATCTGTGTTTCATCGTCAATAAGAAGGTCCAAGGCATACAGTAAACCTGAAGTGGAGCATCCGAATCTATAACTAGTGTCACAGGAGTGTTTCAAAACATAGTCAGTAAGAAGAGTTAGTCTTCTTGTACTTAAGTCGGCATTGTGCCTTTTGTATTTAATTCCGATGCAATTTATGTGTTTGATCGTCAATAAGAGGGTCCAAGGGATACAGTAAACCTGAAGTGAAGCACCGGAATCGATAACTAGTGTCACATGAATGGTTCAAAGCATAGTCAGTAAGAAGAGTCAGTCTCCTTGTACTTAAGTCGCCATTGTGCCTTTTGTATTTAATTCCGATGCAATTTCTGTGTTTCATCCTAAATAAGAAGGTCCAAGGGATACAGTAAACCTGGAGTGAAGGATCGGAATCTATAACTAGTGTCACATGAATGGTTCAAAACAGACTGTTAGAAGAGTCAGTCTTCTTGTACTTAATTCGGCATTGTGCCTTTTGTAATTAATTCCGTTGCAATTTCTGTGTTTCATCGTCAATAAGAAGGTCAGAGGGATACAGTAAACCTGAAGTGAAGCATCGGAATCTATAACTAGTGTCACAGGAATGGTTCAAAGCATAGTCAGTAAGAAGAGTCAGTCTTCATGTACTTAAGTCGGCATCGAGAATTCTCTATTTAATTCTGATGCAATTTCTGTGATTCATCGTCAATACGAAGGTCAAAGGGATACAGTAAACCTGGAGTGAAGTATCGGAATCAATAAATAGTGGCACAGGAATGATTCAAAACATAGACAGTAGGAAGAGTCAGTCTCCTTGTACTTAAGTCGCCATTGTGCCTTTTGTATTAAATTCCGATGCAATTTCTGTGATTCATCGTCAATAGGAAGGTCCAAGGGATACAGTAAACCTGAAGTGAAGCATCCGAATCTATAACTAGTGTCACAGGAATGCTTCAAAACATAGTCAGTAAGAAGAGTCAGTCTTCTTGTACTTAAGTCGGCATTGTGCCTTTTGTATTTAATTCCGATGCAATTTCTGTGTTTGATAGTCAATAAGAGTGTCCAAGGGATAAAGTAAACCTGAAGTGAAGCACCGGAATCTATAACTAGTGTCACATGAATGGTTCAAAACATAGTCAGTAAGAAGAGTCAGTCTCCTTGTACTTAAGTCGCCATTGTACCTTTTGAATTGAATTCCAATGCAATTTCTGTGTTTCAACCTCAATAAGAAGGTCCAAGGGATACAGTAACCCTGGAGTGAAGGATCGGAATCTATAACTAGTGTCACATGAATGGTTCAAAACATAGACAGTAGGAAGAGTCAGTCTTCTTGTACTTAAGTCGGCATTGTGCCTTTTGTATTTAATTCCGATGTAATTTCTGTGTTTCATCGTCAATAAGGAGGTCCAAGGGATACAGTAAACCTGGAGTGAAGCATTGGAATCTATAACTAGTCTCACAGGAATGGTTCAAAACATAGTCAGTAAGAAGAGTCAGTCTTCTTGTACTTAAGTCGGCATTGTGCCTATTGTATTTAATTCCGATGCAATTTCTGTGTTGCATCGTCAATAAGAAGGTCCAAGGGATACAGTAAACCGGGAGTGAAGCACCGGAATCTATAACTAGTGTCACAGGAATGGTTCAAAACATAGTCAGTAAGAAGAGTAAGTCTTCTTGTACTTAAGTCGGCATTGTGCCTTTTGTGTTTAATTCCGATGCAATTTCTGTGTTTCATCGTCAATATGAAGGTCCAAGGGATACAGTAGACCTGTAGTGAAGCATCGGAATCTATAACTAGTGTCACAGGAAAGGTTCAAAACATAGTCAGTAAGAAGTGTCAGTCATCTTGGACTTAAGTCGGCATTGTGACTTTTGTATTTAATTCCGATGCAATTTCTGTGTTTCATCGTCAATAAGAAGGTCAGAGGGATACAGTAAACCCGAAGTGAAGCATCGGAATCTAGAACTAGTGTCACAGGAATGGTTCGTATCATAGACGTTAGGAAGAGTCAGTCTTCTTGTACTTAATTCGGCATTGTGCCTTTTGTATCTAATTCCGATGCAATTTTTGTGTATCATCGTCAATAAGAAGGTCCAAGGCATACAGTAAACCTGAAGTGAAGCATCGGATTCTGTATCTAGTGTCACAGGAATGGTTCAAAACATAGTCAGTCTTCTTGTACTTAAGTCGGCATTGTACCTTTTGTATTTAATTCCGATGCAATTTCTGTGTTTCATCGTCAATAAGAAGGTCCAAGGGATACAGTAACCCTGGAGTGAACAATCAGAATCTATAACTAGTGTCACAGGAATGGTTCAAAACACAGACAGTAAGAAGAGTCAGTCATCTTGTACACAAGTCGGAATTGTGCCGTTTGTATTTAATTCCGATGCAATTTCAGTGTTTCGTCGTCAATAAGAAGGTCCAAGGGATACAGTAAACCTGGAGTGAAGCATCGCAATCTATAACTAGTGTCACAGGAATGGTTCATAACATAGACAGTAAGAAGAGTCAGTCTTCTTGTACATAAGTCGGCATTGTGCACTTTTTGTATTTAATTCCGATGCTGTTTCTGTGTTTCATCGTCAACAAGAAGGTCAGAGGGATACAGTAAATCTGAAGTGTGGCATCAGAATCTATAACTAGTGTCACAGGAATGGTTCAAATCATAGACAGTAGGAAGAGGCAGTCTTCTTGTACTTAAGTCGGCATTGTGCCTTTTCTATTAAATTCCGATGCAATTTCTGTATTTCATCGTCAATAAGAAGTACCAAGGGATACAGTAAACGTGGAGTGAAGCATCGGAATCTACAACTTGTGTCACAGGAATGGTTCAAAACATAGACAGTAAGAAGAGTCAGTCTTCTTGCACTTAAGTCGGCATTGTGCCTTTTTTATTTAATTCCGATACAATTTCTGAGTTTCATCGTCAATAAGAAGGTCCAAGGGATACATTAAACCTGGAGTGAAGCATCGGAATCTATAACTAGTGTCACAGGAATGGTTCAAATCATCGACAGTAAGAAGAGTCAGTCTTCTTGTACTTAAGTCCTCATTGTGCCTTTTTTATTTATTTCCGATGCAATTTCTGTGTTGCATCGTCAACAAGAAGGTCCAAGGGATACAGTAAACCTGGAGTGAAGCATCGGAATCTATAACTAGTGTCACAGGAATGGTTCAAGACATAAACAGTAGGATGAGTCAGTCTTCTTGTACTTAAGTCGGCATTGTGCCTTTTGTATTTATTTCAGATGCAATATCTGTGTTTCATCGTCAATAAGAAGGTCAGAGAGATACAGTTAACCTGAAATGAAGCATCGGGAACTATAACTAGTGTCACAGGAATGGTTCAAAACATAGACAGTAGGAAGAGTCAGTCTTATTGTACCTATGTCGGCATTATGCCTTTTGTATTTTATTCCGATGCAATATCTGTGTTTAATCGTCAATAAGAACTTCTGAGGGAAACAGTAGAACTGAAGTGAAGCATCGGTATCTAAAACTGGTGTCACAGGAATGATTCAAATCATTGACAGTAGGAAGAGTCGGTCTTCTTGTACTTAAGTCGGCATTGTGCATTTTGTATTTAATTCCGATGCAATGTATGTCTTCCATCTTCAATAAGAAGGCCAAGGGATACAGTAAACCTGAAGTGAATCATCGGAATCTATAACTTGTGTCACAGGAATGGTTCAAAACTTAGACAGTAGGAAGAGTCAGTCTTCTTGTACTTAAGTCGGCATTGTGCCTTTTTTATTTAATTCCGATGCAATTTCTGAGTTTCATCGTCAATAAGAAGTTCCAAGGGATACATTAAACCTGGAGTGAAGCATCGGAATCTGTAACTAGTGTCACAGGAATGGTTCAACTCATCGACTGTAAGAAGAGTCAGTCTTCTTGTACTTAATTCGGCATTGTGCCTTTAGTATTTAATTCCGATGCAATTTCTGTGTTTCATCGTCAAGAAGAAGGTCCAAGGGATACAGTAAACCTGAAGTGAAGAATCGGAATCTATAACTAGTGCCACAGGAATGGTTCAAAACATAGACAGTGGGAAGAGTCAGTCATCTTGTACTTAAGTCGGCATTGTGCCTTTTCTATTTAATTCCGATGCAATTTCTTTGTTTCATCGTCAGTACGAATGTCCAAGGGATACAGTAAACCTAAAGTGAAGCATCGTAATCTATAACAAGTGTCACAGGAATGGTTCAAGGCATAAACAGTAGGAAGAGTAAGTCTTCTTGTACTTAAGTCGGCATTGTGCATTTTGTATTTAATTCCGATGCAATGTAAGTCTTCCATCTTCAATAAGAAGGCCAAGGGATACAGTAAACCTGAAGTGAAGCATCGGAATCTATAACTTGTGTCACAGGAATGGTTCAAAACTTAGACAGTAGGAAGAGTCAGTCTTCTTGTACTTAAATCGGCATTGTGCGTTTTGTATTTAATTCCGATGCAATTTCTGCGTTTCGTCGTCAATAATTGGGTCAGAGGGATACAGTAAACCTAAAGTGAAGCATCGGAATCTATAACTTGTGTCACAGGAATGGTTCAAACATAGACAGTAAGAAGAGTCAGTCTTCTTGTACTTATGTCGGCATTGTGCCTTTTTTATTTACTTCCGATGCAATTTCTGAGTTTCATCGTCAATAAGAAGTTCCAAGGGATACATTAAACCTGGAGTGAAGCATCGGAATGTATAACTAGTGTCACAGGAATGGTTCAACTCATCGACAGTAAGAGGTGTCAGTCTTCTTGTACTTAATTCGGCATTGTGCCTTTAGTATTTATTTCCGATGCAATTTCTGTGTTTCATCGTCAATAAGAAGGTCAGAGGGATACAGTAAATCTGAAGTGAAGCATCGGAATCTATAACTAGTGGCACAGGAATGGTTCAAAGCATAGTCAGTAAGAAGAGTCAGTCTTCTTGTACTTAAGTCGGCATTGTGCCTTTTGTATTTAATTCCGATGCAATATCTGTGATTCATCGTCAATAAGAATTTCCAAGGGATACAGTAAACCTGGAGTGAATTATCGGAATCTTTAACTAGTGTCACATGAATGGTTCAAAATCATAGACAGTAAGAAGAGTCAGTCTTCTTGTACTTAATTTGGCATTGTGCATTTTGTATTTAATTCCGATGCAATTTCTGTGTTTCATCGTCAATAAGAAGGTCAGAGGGATACAGTTAACCCGAAGTGAAGCATCGGAAACTATAACTAGTGTCACAGGAATGGTTCAAAACATAGACAGTAGGAAGAGTCAGTCTTATTGTACCTAAGTCGGCATTGTGCCTTTTGTATTTTATTCCGATGCAATTTCTGTGTTTCATCGTCAATAAGAACGTCTGAGGGATACAGTAAACCTGAAGTGAAGCATCGGAATCTAAAACTAGTGTCACAGGAATGGTTCAAATCATTGACAGTAGGAAGAGTCAGTCTTCTTGTACTTAAGTCGGCATTGTGCCTTTTGCATTTAATTCCGATGCAATATCTGTGCTTGATCGTCAATAAGAAGGTCCAAGGGATACAGTAAACCAAAAGTGAAGCATCAGAGTCTATAACTAGTGTCACAGGAAAGGTTCAAACATAGTCAGTAAGAAGAGTCAGTCTTCTGGTACTTAAGTCGGCATTGTGCATTTTGAATGTAATTACGATGCAGTTTCTGTGTTTCATCGTCAATACGAAGGTCAGAGGGATACAGTAAACCTGAAGTGAAGCATCAGAATCTATAACTAGTGTCACAGGAATGGTTCAAAACATAGACAGTAGGAAGAGGAAGTCTTCTTGTACTTAAGTCGGCATCGTGCCTTTTCTATTTAATTCCGATGCAATTTCTGTATTTCATCGTCAATAAGAAGGACCAAGGGATACAGTAAACGTGGAGTGAAGCATCGGAATCTATAACCTGTGTCACAGGAATGGTTGAAAACATAGACAGTAAGAAGAGTCAGTCTTCTTGCACTTAAGTCGGCATTGTGCCTCTTTTATTTAATTCCGATGCAATTTCTGAGTTCCATCGTCAATAAGAAAGTCCAAGGGATACATTAAACCTGGAGTGAAGCATCGGAATCTATAACTAGTATCACAGGAATGGTTCAAATCATCGCCAGTAAGAAGAGTCAGTCTTCTTGTACTTAATTCGGCATTGTGCCTTTAGTATTTAATTCCGATTCAATATCTGTGTTTCATCGTCAATAAGAAGGTCCAAGGCATACAGTAAACCTGAAGTGGAGCATCCGAATCTATAACTAGTGTCACAGGAGTGTTTCAAAACATAGTCAGTAAGAAGAGTTAGTCTTCTTGTACTTAAGTCGGCATTGTGCCTTTTGTATTTAATTCCGATGCAATTTATGTGTTTGATCGTCAATAAGAGGGTCCAAGGGATACAGTAAACCTGAAGTGAAGCACCGGAATCTATAACTAGTGTCACATGAATGGTTCAAAACATAGTCAGTAAGAAGAGTCAGTCTCCTTGTACTTAAGTCGCCATTGTGCCTTTTGTATTTAACTCCGATGCAATTTCTGTGTTTCATCCTCAATAAGAAGGTCCAAGGGATACAGTAAACCTGGAGTGAAGGATCGGAATCTATAACTAGTGTCACATGAATGGTTCAAAACAGACTGTTAGAAGAGTCAGTCTTCTTGTACTTAATTCGGCATTGTGCCTTTTGTAATTAATTCCGATGCAATTTCTGTGTTTCATCGTCAATAAGAAGGTCAGAGGGATACAATAAACCTGAAGTGAAGCATCGGAATCTATAACTAGTGTCACAGGAATGGTTCAAAGCATAGTCAGTAAGAAGAGTCAGTCTTCATGTACTTAAGTCGGCATCGAGAATTCTCTATTTAATTCTGATGCAATTTCTGTGATTCATCGTCAATACGAAGGTCAAAGGGATACAGTAAACCTGGAGTGAAGCATCGGAATCAATAAATAGTGGCACAGGAATGTTTCAAAACATAGACAGTAGGAAGAGTCAGTCTAATTGTACTTAAGTCGCCATTGTGCCTTTTGTATTAAATTCCGATGCAATTTCTGTGTTTCATCGTCAATAGGAAGGTCCAAGGGATACAGTATACCTGAAGTGAAGCATCCGAATCTATAACTAGTGTCACAGGAATGCTTCAAAACATAGTCAGTAAGAAGAGTCAGTCTTCTTGTACTTAAGTCGGCATTGTGCCTTTTGTATTTAATTCCGATGCAATTTCTGTGTTTGATAGTCAATAAGAGTGTCCAAGGGATAAAGTAAACCTGAAGTGAAGCACCGGAATCTATAACTAGTGTCACATGAATGGTTCAAAACGTAGTCAGTAAGAAGAGTCAGTCTCCTTGTACTTAAGTCGCCATTGTACCTTTTGAATTGAATTCCAATGCAATTTCTGTGTTTCAACCTCAATAAGAAGGTCCAAGGGATACAGTAACCCTGGAGTGAAGGATCGGAATCTATAACTAGTGTCACATGAATGGTTCAAAACATAGACAGTAAGAAGAGTCAGTCTTCTTGTACTTAAGTCGGCATTGTGCCTTTTGTATTTAATTCCGATGTAATTTCTGTGTTTCATCGTCAATAAGGAGGTCCAAGGGATACAGTAAACCTGGAGTGAAGCATTGGAATCTATAACTAGTCTCACAGGAATGGTTCAAAACATAGTCAGTAAGAAGAGTCAGTCTTCTTGTACTTAAGTCGGCATTGTGCCTATTGTATTTAATTCCGATGCAATTTCTGTGTTGCATCGTCAATAAGAAGGTCCAAGGGATACAGTAAACCGGGAGTGAAGCACCGGAATCTATAACTAGTGTCACAGGAATGGTTCAAAACATAGTCAGTAAGAAGAGTAAGTCTTCTTGTACTTAAGTCGGCATTGTGCCTTTTGTATTTAATTCCGATGCAATTTCTGTGTTTCATCGTCAATATGAAGGTCCAAGGGATACAGTAGACCTGAAGTGAAGCATCGGAATCTATAACTAGTGTCACAGGAAAGGTTCAAAACATAGTCAGTAAGAAGTGTCAGTCATCTTGGACTTAAGTCGGCATTGTGACTTTTGTATTTAATTCCGATGCAATTTCTGTGTTTCATCGTCAATAAGGTCAGAGGGATACAGTAAACCCGAAGTGAAGCATCGGAATCTAGAACTAGTGTCACAGGAATGGTTCGTATCATAGACGTTAGGAAGAGTCAGTCTTCTTGTACTTAACTCGGCATTGTGCCTTTTGTATCTAATTCCGATGCAATTTTTGTGTATCATCGTCAATAAGAAGGTCCAAGGCATACAGTAAACCTGAAGTGAAGCATCGGATTCTGTATCTAGTGTCACAGGAATGGTTCAAAACATAGTCAGTAAGAAGAGTCAGTCTTCTTGTACTTAAGTCGGCATTGTACCTTTTGTATTTAATTCCGATGCAATTTCTGTATTTCATCGTCAATAAGAAGGTCCAAGGGATACAGTAACCCTGGAGTGAACAATCAGAATCTATAACTAGTGTCACAGGAATGGTTCAAAACACAGACAGTAAGAAGAGTCAGTCATCTTGTACTCAAGTCGGAATTGTTCCGTTTGTATTTAATTCCGATGCAATTTCAGTGTTTCATCGTCAATAAGAAGGTCCAAGGGATACAGTAAACCTGGAGTGAAGCATCGCAATCTATAACTAGTGTCACAGGAATGGTTCATAACATAGACAGTAAGAAGAGTCAGTCTTCTTGTACATAAGTCGGCATTGTGCACTTTTTGTATTTAATTCCGATGCTGTTTCTGTGTTTCATCGTCAATAAGAAGGTCAGAGGGATACAGTAAATCTGAAGTGTGGCATCAGAATCTATAACTAGTGTCACAGGAATGGTTCAAAACATAGACAGTAGGAAGAGGCAGACTTCTTGTACTTAAGTCGGCATTGTGCCTTTTCTATTAAATTCTGATGCAATTTCTGAATTTCATCGTGAATAAGAAGTACCAAGGGATACAGTAAACGTGGAGTGAAGCATCGGAATCTACAACTTGTGTCACAGGAATGGTTCAAAACATAGACAGTAAGAAGAGTCAGTCTTCTTGCACTTAAGTCGGCATTGTGCCTTTTTTATTTAATTCCGATACAATTTCTGAGTTTCATCGTCAATAAGAAGGTCCAAGGGATACATTAAACCTGGAGTGAAGCATCGGAATCTATAACTAGTGTCACAGGAATGGTTCAAATCATCGACAGTAAGAAGAGTCAGTCTTCTTGTACTTAATTCGGCATTGTGCCTTTAGTATTTAATTCCGATTCAATATCTGTGTTTCATCGTCAATAGGAAGGTCCAAGGGATACAGTAAACCTGAAGTGAAGCATCCGAATCTATAACTAGTGTCACAGGAATGTTTCAAAACATAGTCAGTAAGAAGAGTCAGTCTTCTTGTACTTAAGTCGGCATTGTGCCTTTTGTATTTCATTCCGATGCAATTTCTGTGTTTGATAGTCAATAAGAGTGTCCAAGGGATAAAGTAAACCTGAAGTGAAGCACCGGAATCTATAACTAGTGTCACATGAATGGTTCAAAACATAGTCAGTAAGAAGAGTCAGTCTCCTTGTACTTAAGTCGCCATTGTACCTTTTGAATTGAATTCCAATGCAATTTCTGTGTTTCAACCTCAATAAGGAGGTCCAAGGGATACAGTAAACCTGGAGTGAAGCATCGGAATCTATAACTAGTCTCACAGGAATGGTTCAAAACATAGTCAGTAAGAAGAGTCAGTCTTCTTGTACATAAGTCGGCATTGTGCCTATTGTATTTAATTCCGATGCAATGTCTGTGTTGCATCGTCAATAATAAGGTCCAAGGGATACAGTAAACCGGGAGTGAAGCACCGGA
This sequence comes from Schistocerca americana, assembly GCF_021461395.2. Classification (NCBI taxonomy): domain Eukaryota; kingdom Metazoa; phylum Arthropoda; class Insecta; order Orthoptera; family Acrididae; genus Schistocerca; species Schistocerca americana. The sequence continues at coordinate 32,702,565 of NC_060121.1, forward strand.
ATCTACAACTAGTGTCACAGGAATGGTTCAAAACATAGTCAGTAAGGAGAGTAAGTCTTCTTGTACTTAAGTCGGCATTGTGCCTTTTGTATTTAATTCCGATGCAATTTCTATGTTTCATCGTCAATAAGAAGGTCTGAGGGATACAGTAAACCCGAAGTGAAGCATCGGAATCTAGAACTAGTGTCACAGGAATGGTTCGTATCATAGACGTTAGGAAGAGCCAGTCTTCTTGTACTTAAGTCGGCATTGTGCCTTTTGTATCTAATTCCGATGCAATTTTTGTGTATCATCGTCAATAAGAAGGTCCAAGGCATACAGTAAACCTGAAGTGAAGCATCGGAATCTGTATCTAGTGTCACAGGAATGGTTCAAAACATAGTCAGTAAGAAGAGTCAGTCTTCTTGTACTTAAGTCGGCATTGTACCTTTTGTATTTAATTCCGATGCAATTTCTGTGTTTCATCGTCAATAAGAAGGTCCAAGGGATACAGTAACCCTGGAGTAAACAATCAGAATCTATAACTAGTGTCACAGGAATGGTTCAAAACACAGACAGTAAGAAGAGTCAGTCATCTTGTACCCAAGTCGGAATTGTGCCGTTTGTATTTAATTCCTATGCAATTTCAGTGTTTCATCGTCAATAAGAAGGTCCAAGGGATATAGTAAACCTGAAGTGAAGCGTCGGAATCTATAACTAGTGTCACAGGAATGGTTCAAAGCATAGACAGTAAGAAGAGTCAGTATTCTTGTACTTAAGACGGCATTGTGCGTTTTGTATTTAATTCCGATGCAATTTCTGTGTTTCATCGTCAATAAGAATGTCAGAGGGATACAGTAAACCTGAAGTGAAGCATCGGAATCTATAACTACTGTCACAGGAATGGTTCAAAACATAGTCAGTGAGAAGAGTCAGTCTTCTTGTACTCAAGTCGGCATTGTGCCTTTTGTATTTAATTCCGATGCAATTTATGTCTTCCATCTTCAACAAGAGGGTCCAAGGGATACAATAAACCTGAAGTGAAGCTTCGGAATCTATAACTAGTGTCACAGGAATGGTTCAAAAATAGACAGTAGGAAGAGTCAGTCTTCTTGTACTTAAGTCGGCATTGTGTGTTTTGTATTTAATTCTGATGCAATTTCTGCGGTTCCATCGTCAATAAGAAGGTCAGAGGGATAGTGTAAACCTGAAGTGAAGCATCGGAATCTATAACTAGTGTCACAGGAATGGTTCAAAGCATAGTTAGTGAGAAGAGTCAGTCTTCTTGTACTTAAGTCGGCATTGTGCCTTTTGTATTTAATTGCGATGCAATGTCTGTGTTTCATCCTCAATAAGAAGGTCAGAGGGATAGTGTAAACCTGAAGTTAAGCATCGGAATCTATAACTACTGTCACAGGAATGGTTCAAAGCATATTCAGTGAGAAGAGTCAGTCTTCTTGTACTTAAGTCGGCATTCTCCCTTTTGTATTTAATTCCGATGCAATTTCTGCGTTTCATCGTCAATATGAAGGTCCAAGGGATACAGTAAACCTGGAGTGAAGCATCGGATTCTCTAACTAGTGTCACAGGAATGGTTCAAACCATAGACAGTAAGATGAGTCAATCTCCTTGTACTTAATTCGGCATTGTGCCTTTTGTATTTAATTCCGATGCAATATCTGTGTTTCATCGTGAATAAGAAGGTCCAAGGGATACAGTAAACGTGAAGTGATTCATCTAAATCTATAACTAGTGCCACAGGAATGGTTCAAAACATAGACAGAAGAAGAGTCAGTCTTCTTGTACTTAAGTCGGCATTGTGCCTTTTGTATTTAATTCCGATGCAATTTCTGTGTTTCATCGTCAATAACAAGGGCAGAGGGATACAGTAAACCTGAAGTGAAGCATCGGAATCCATAACTAGTGTCACAGGAATGGTTCAAAATATAGACAGTAGGAAGAGTCAGTCTTCTTGTACTTAAGTCGGCATTGTGCTTTTTGTATTTAATTCCGATGCAATTTCTGTGTTTCATCGTCAATAAGAAGGTCAGAGGGATACAGTAAACCTGAAGTGAAGCATCGGAATCTATAACTGGTGTCACAGGAATGGTTCAAAGCATAGTCAGTAAGAAGAGTCAGTCTTTCTGTCCTTAAGTCGGCATTCTGCCTTTTGTATTTAATTCCGATGCAATTTCTGTGTTTCATCGTCAATATGTAGGTCCAAGGGATACGGTAAACCTGCAGTGAAGCATCGGAATCTATAACTAGTGTCACAGGAATGGTTCAAAACATAGACACTAAGACGAGTCAGTATTCTTGTACTTAAGTTGCCATGTGCCTTTTGTATTTAATTCCGATGCAATTTCTGTGTTTCATTGTCCATAAGAACGTCCAAGGGATATAGTAAACCTAGAGTGAAGCATCGGAATCTATAATTAGTGTCACAGGAATGGTTCAAAACATAGACAGTAAGAAGAGTCAATCTCCTTGTACTTAATTCGGCATTGTGCGATTTGTATTTAACTCCGACGCAATGTCTGTGTTTCATCGTCAATAAGAACGTCTGATGGATACAGTAAATCTGAAGTGAAGCATCGGAATCTATAACTAGTGCCACAGGAATGGTTCAAAACATAGTCAGTAAGAAGAGTCAGTCTTCTTGTACTAAAGTCGGCATTGTGCCTTTTGTTTTTAATTCCGATGCTATTTCTGTGTTTCTTCGTCAATAAGAAGGTCCAAGGGATACAGTAAACCTAGAGTGAAGCATCGGAATCTATAATTAGTGTCACAGGAATGGTTCAAAACATAGACAGTAAGAAGAGTCAATCTCCTTGTACTTAATTCGGCATTGTGCGATTTGTATTTAACTCCGACGCAATGTCTGTGTTTCATCGTCAATAAGAACGTCTGATGGATACAGTAAATCTGAAGTGAAGCATCGGAATCTATAATTAGTGTCACAGGAATGGTTCAAAACATAGACAGTAAGAAGAGTCAATCTCCTTGTACTTAATTCGGCATTGTGCGATTTGTATTTAACTCCGACGCAATGTCTGTGTTCCATCGTCAATAAGAACGTCTGATGGATACAGTAAATCTGAAGTGAAGCATCGGAATCTATAACTAGTGTCACAGGAATGGTTCAAAACATAGTCAGTAAGAAGAGTCAGTCTTCTTGTACTAAAGTCGGCATTGTGCCTTTTGTTTTTAATTCCGATGCTATTTCTGTGTTTCATCGTCAATAAGAAGGTCCAAGGGATACAGTAAACCTGGAGTGAACATTGGAATGTATTACTAGTGTCACTGGAATGGTTCGAAACATAGACAGTAGGAAGAGTCAGTCTTCTTGTACTTAATTCGGCATTGTGCTTTTGTATATAATTCCCACGCAATTTCTGTGTTTCATCGTCAATAAGAACGTCAGAGGGATACAGTTAATCTGAAGTGAAGCATCGGAATCTATAACTAGTGTCACAGGAATGGTTCAAAACATAGTCAGTAAGAAGAGTCAGTCTTCTTGTACTAAAGTCGTCATTTTTCCCTTTGTATTTAATTCCGATGCAATTTCTGTGTTTCATCGTCAATAAGAAGGTCCTAGGGATACAGTAAACCTGGAGTTAAGCATCGGAATCTATAACAAGCGTCACAGGGATGGATCAAAACATAGACAGTAAGAAGAGTCAGTATTCTTGTACTTATGCCGGCATTGTGCCTTCTGTATTTAATTCCGATGCAATTTCTGTGTTTCTTCTTCAATAAGAAGGTCCAAAAGATACAGTGATCCTGAAGTGAAGCATCAGAGTCTATAACTAGTGTCACAAGAAAGGTTCAAAACATAGTCAGTAAGAAGAGTCAGTCTTCTTGTACTTAAGTCGGCATTGTGATTTTTGTATTTATTTCCGATGAAGATTCTGTGTTTCATCGTCAATAAGAAGGTCCGAGGGATACAGTAAACCTGAAGTGAAGCATTGGAATCTATAACTAATGTAAGGTTCAAACATAGTCAGTGGGAAGAGTCAGTCTTCTTGTACTTAAGTCGGCATTGTGCCTTTTCTATTTAATTCCGATGCAAATTCTGTGTTTCATCGTCAATTAGAAGGTCCAAGGGATACAGTAAACCTGGAGTAAAGCATCGGATTCTATAACCAGTGTCACAGGAATGGTTCAAAACATCGACAGTAAGAAGAGTCAGTCTTCTTGTACTTAATTCGGCATTGTGCCTTTAGTATTTAGTTCCGATGCAATTTATGGGTTTCATCGTCATTTAGAAGGTCAGAGGGATGCAGTAAATCTGAAGTGAAGCATCGGAATCTATAAATAGTGTCGCAGGAATGGTTCAAATCATAGTCAGAAAGAAGAGACAGTCTGCTTGTACTTAAGTCGGCATTGTGCTTTTTGTATTTAATTCCGAAGCCTATTCTCTGTTTCATCGTCAATAAGAAGGTCCAAGGGATACAGTAAACCTGAAGTGAAGCATCGGAATCTATAACTAGTGTCACAGGAATGGGTCATAACATAGTCAGTAAGAAGAGTCAGTCTTCTTGTACTTAAGACGGCATTGTGCCTTTTGTATTTAATTCCGATGCAATTTCTGTGTTTCATCGTCAATAAGAAGGTCCAAGGGATACAGTAAACCTGAAGTGAAGCATCGCAATCTATAACTAGTGTCACATGAATGGTTCAAAGCATAGACAGTAAGAAGTGTCTGTCTTCTTGTACTCAATTCGGCATTGTGCCTTTTGTATTTATTTCCGACGCCATTTCTGTGTTACATCGTCAATAAGAACGTCAGAGGGATACAGTAAATCTGAAGTGAAGCATCGGAATCTATAACTAGTGTCACAGGAATGGTACAAAACATAGTCAGTAAGAAGTGTCAATCTGCTAGTACTAAATTTGGCATTGTGCCTTTTGTATTTAATTCCGATGCAATTTCTGTGTTTCATCGTCACTAAGAAGGGCCAAGGGATACAGTACACGTGGAGTGAAGCATCAGAATATATAACTAGTGCCACAGGGATGGTTCAAAACGTAGACAGTACGATGAGTCAGTCTTCTTGTACTTAAGTCGGCATTGTGCCTTTTTTATTTCATTCCGATGCAATTTCTGTGTTTCATCGTCATTAAGAATTTCCAAGGGATTCAGTAAACCTAGACTGAAGCATCGGAATCTATAACTAGTGTCACAGGAATGGTTAAAAACATAGACAGGAAGAAGAGTCAGTTTTCTTGTACTTAATTCAGCATTGTGAATTTTGTATTTAATTCCGACGCAATTTCTGTGTTTCATGTCAATAAGGACGTCAGAGGGATACAGTAAATCTGAAGTGAAGCATCGGAATCTATAACTAGTGTCACAGGAATGGTTCAAATCATAGACATTGGGAAGAGTCAGTCTTATTGTACTTAGGTCGGCATTGTGCCTTTTATATTTTATTCCGATGCAATTTCTGTGTTTCATCGTCAAAAAGAAGGTCTAAGGGATACAGTAAACATGGAGTGAAGCATCGGAAACAATAACTAGTGTCACAGGGATGGTTCAAACATAGACAGTAAGAAGAGTCAGTTTTCTTGTACTTAAGTCGGACATTGTGCCCATTTGTATTTACTTCCGATGCAATTTCTGTGTTTCATCTTCAATAAGAAGGTCCAAGGAATGCAGTAAACCTGAAGTGAAGCATCAGAGTCTATAACTAGTGTCACAGGAATGGTTCAAAATATAACAGTAAGAAGAGTCAGTCTTCTTGTACTTAATTCGGTATTGTGCGATTTGTATTTAACTCCGACGCAATGTCTGTGTTTCATCGTCAATAAGAACGTCTGAGGGATACAGTAAATCTGAGGTGAAGCATCGGAATCTATAACTAGTGTCACAGGAATGGTTCAAAACATAGTCAGTAAGAAGAGTCAATCTTCTTGTACTAAAGTCGGCATTGTGCCTTTTGTTTTTAATTCCGATGCAATTTCTGTGTTTCTTCGTCAATAAGAACGTCAGAGGGATACAGTTAATCTGAAGTGAAGCATCGGAATCTATAACTAGTGTCACAGGAATGGTTCAAAACATAGTCAGTAAGAAGAGTCAGGCTTCTAGTACTAAAGTCGTCATTTTTCCCTTTGTATTTAATTCCGATGCAATTGCTGTGTTTCATCGTCAATAATAAGGTCCTAGGGATACAGTAAACCTGGAGCTAAGCATCGGAATCTACAACTAGTGTCACAGGGATGGATCAAACATAGACAGTAAGAAGAGTCGGTATTCTTGTACTTAAGTCGGCATTGTGCCTTTTGTATTTAATTCCGATGCAATTTCTGTGTTTCATCTTCAATAAGAAGGTCCAAGGGATACAGTAAACCTTAAGTGAAGCATCAGAGTCTATAACTAGTGTCACAAGAAAGGTTCAAAACATAGTCAGTAAGAAGAGTCAGCCTTCTTGTACTTAAGTCGGCATTGTGCCTTTTTTATTTCATTCCGATGCTATTTCTGTGTTTCATCGTCAATAAGAATTTCCAAGGGATTCAGTAAACCTAGACTGAAGCATCGGAATCTATAACTAGTGTCACAGGAATGGTTAAAAACATAGACAGTAAGAAGTGTGAGTCCTCATGTACTTAATTCGGCATTGTGCCTTTTGTATGTAATTCCGACGCAATTTCTGTGTTTCACCGTCAATAAGAACGTCAGAGGGATACAGTAAATCTGAAGTGAAGCATCGGAATCAATAACTAGTGTCACAGGAATGGTTCAAATTATAGTCAGTAAGAAGAGTCAGTCTTTTTGTAGTAAAGTCGGCATTGTGCCATTTGTATTTAATTCCGATGCAATTTCTGCGTTTCATCGTCAATAACAAGGTCCAAGGGATTCAGTAAACCTGGCGTGAAGCATCGGAATCTACAACTAGTGTCACAGGAATGGTTCAAAACATAGACAGTAGGAAGAGTCAGTCTTCTTGTACTTAATTCGGCATTCTGCCTTTTGTATATAATTCCCACGCAATTTCTGTGTTTCATCGTCAATAAGAACACCAGAGGGATACAGTTAATCTGAAGTGAAGCATCGGAATCTATAACTAGTGTCACAGGAATGGTTCGAAACATAGTCAGTAAGAAGAGTCAGTCTTCTTGTACTAAAGTCGTCATCTTTCCCTTTGTATTTAATTCCGATGCAATTTCTGTGTTTCATCGTCAATAAGAGGGTCCTAGGGATACAGTAAACCTGGAGTTAAACATCGGAATCTATAACTAGTGTCACAGGGATGGATCAAAACATAGACAGTAAGAAGAGTCAGTATTCTTGTACTTATGCCGGCATTGTGCCTTTTGTATTTAATTCCGATGCAATTTCTGTGTTTCATCTTCAATAAGAAGGTCCAAGAGTTACAGTAAACCTGAAGTGAAGCATCAGAGTCTATAACTAGTGTCACAAGAAAGGTTCAAAACATAGTCAGTAAGAAGAGTCAGTCTTCTTGTACTTAAGTCGGCATTGTGATTTTTGTATTTAATTCCGATGAAGATTCTGTGCTTCATCGTCAATAAGAAGGTCCAAGGGATACAGTAAACCTGAAGTGAAGCATTGGAATCTGTAACTAGTGTCACAGGAATGGTTCAAATTATAGTCAGTAAGTAGAGTCAGTCTTCTTGTATTAAAGTTGGCATTGCGCCTTTTGTATTTAATTCCGATGCAATCTCTGTGTTTCATCGTCCATAAGAAGGTCCAAGGGACACAGTAAACCTGGGGTGAAGCATCGGAATCTATAAGTAGTGTCACAGGGATGGTTCAATACATAGACAGTAAGAAGAGTCAGTATTCTTGTACTTAAGTCGGCATTGTGCCTTTTGTATTTAATTCCGATGCAATTTCTGTGCTTCATCTTCAATAAGAAGGTCCAAGGGATACAGTAAACCAGAGGTGAAGCATCAGAGTCTATAATTACTGTCACAGGAATGGTTCAAAACATAGACAGTAAGAAGAGTCAGTCTTCTTGTACTTAAGTCGGCATTGTGCCTTTTGTTTTTAATTCCGATGCAATTTCTGTGTTTCTTCGTCAATAAGAAGGTCCAAGGGATACAGTAAACCTGGAGCGAAGCATCGGAATCTATAACTAGTGTCACAGGGATGGTTCAAACATAGACAGTAAGACGAGTCAGTATTCTTGTACTTAAGTCGGCATTGTGCCTTTTGTACTTAATTCCGATGCAATTTCTGAGTTTCATCGTCAATAAGTAGGTCCATGGGATCCATTAAACCTGAAGTGAAGCACCGGAATCTATAACTAGTGTCACAGGAATGGTTCAAACATAGTCAGTACGAAGAGTCAGTCTTCTTGTACTGAAGTCGCAATTGTGCCTTTTGTATTAAATTTTGATGCAATTTCTGTGTTTCATCGTCAATTAGAAGGTCCAAGGGATACAGTAAACCCGGAGTGAACATTGGAATCTATTACTAGTGTCACAGGAATGGTTCAGAACATAGTCAGTAAGAAGAGTCAGTCTTCTTGTACTTAATTCGGCACTGTGCTTTTTGGATATAATTCCGATGCAATTTCTGCGTTTCATCGTCAATAACAAGATCCAAGGGATTCAGTAAACCTGGAGTGAAGCATCGGAATCTACAACTAGTGACACAGGAATGGTTCAAAACATAGACAGTAGGAAGAGTCAGTCTTCTTGTACTTAATTTGGCATTGTGCCTTTTGTATATAATTCCCACGCAATTTCTGTGTTTCATCGTCAATAAGAACGTCAGAGGGATACAGTTAATCTGAAGTGAAGCATCGGAATCTATAACTAGTGTCACAGGAATGGTTCGAAACATAGTCAGTAAGAAGAGTCAGTCATCTTGTACTAAAGTCGTCATTTTTCCCTTTGTATTTAATTACGATGCAATTTCTGTGTTTCATCGTCAATAAGAAGGTCCTAGGGATACAGTAAACCTGGAGCTAAGCATCGGAATCTATAACTAGTGTCACAGGGATGGATCAAAACATAGACAGTAAGAAGAGTCGGTATTCTTGTACTTAAGTCGGCATTGTGCCATTTGTATTTAATTCCGATGCAATTTCTGTGTTTCATCTTCAATAAGAATGTCCAAGGGATACAGTAAACATGAAGTGAAGCATCAGAGTCTATAACTAGTGTCACAAGAAAGGTTCAAAGCATAGTCAGTAAGAAGAGTCAGTCTTCTTGTACTTAAGTCGGCATTGTGCCTTTTGTATTTAATTCCGATGCAATTTCTGTGTTTCATCTTCAATAAGAAGGTCCAAGGGATACAGTAAACCTGAAGTGAAGCATCAGAGTCTATAACTAGTGTCACAAGAAAGGTTCAAAACATAGTCAGTAAGAAGAGTCAGTCTTCTTGTACTTAAGTCGGCATTGTGATTTTTGTATTTAATTTCGATGAAGATTCTGTGTTTCATCGTCAATAAGAAGGTCCAAGGGATACAGTAAACCTGAAGTGAAGCATTGGAATCTGTAACTAGTGTCACAGGATTGGTTCAAATTATAGTCAGTAATTAGAGTCAGTCTTCTTGTATTAAAGTCGGCATTGCGCCTTTTGTATTTAATTCCGATGCAATTTCTGTGTTTCATCGTCTATAGGGAGGTCCAAGGGATACAGTAAACCTGAAATGAAGCATCGGAATCTATAACTAGTGTCACAGGAATGGTTCAAAACATATACAGTGGGAAGAGTCAGTCGTCTTGTACTTAAGTCGGCATTGTGCCTTTTCGATTTAATTCCGATGCAATTTCTGTGTTTTATCGTCAATAAGAAGGTCCAAGGGATACAGTAAACCTGGAGTGTAGCATCGGAATCTATAACTAGTGTCACAGGAATGGTTCAAAACATCGACAGTAAGAAGAGTAAGCCTTCTTGCACTTAATTCGGCATTGTGCCTTTAGTATTTAATTCCGATGCAATTTCTGTGTTTCATCCTCAATAAGAAGGTCAGAGGGATATGGTAAACCTGGAGTGAAGCATCGGAATCCGTAACTAGTGTCACAGGAATCGTTCTTAACATAGACAGTAAGATGAGTCAGTCTTCGTGTACTTAAGTCGGCATTGTGCCTTTTATATTTCATTCCGATGCAATTTCTGTGTTTCATCGTCAATAAGAATTTCCAAGGGATTCAGTAAACCTGGACTGAAGCATCGGAATTTATAACTAGTGTCACAGGAATGGTTAAAAACATAGACAGTAAGAAGAGTGAGTCCTCATGTACTTAATTCGGCATTGTGCCTTTTGTATTTAATTCCGATGCAATTTCTGTGTTTCATCGTCAATAGGAAGGTCCAAGGGATACAGTAAACCTGAAATGAAGCATCGGAATCTATAACTAGTGTCACAGGAATGGTTCAAAACATATACAGTGGGAAGAGTCAGTCTTCTTGTGCTTAAGTCGGCATTGTGCCTTTTCGATTTAATTCCGATGCAATTTCTGTGTTTCATCGTCAATAAGAAGGTCCAAGGGATACAGTAAACCTGGAGTGTAGCATCGGAATCTATAACTAGTGTCACAGGAATGGTTCAAAACATCGACAGTAAGAAGAGAAAGGCTTCTTGCACTTAATTCGGCATTGTGCCTTTAGTATTTAATTCCGATGCAATTTCTGTGTTTCATCCTCAATAAGAAGGTCTGAGGGATATGGTAAACCTGTAGTGAAGCATCGGAATCCGTAACTAGTGTCACAGGAATGGTGCATAACATAGACAGTAAGATGAGTCAGTCTTTTTGTACTTAATTCGGCATTGTGCCTTTAGTATTTAATTCCGATGCAATTTCTGTGTTTCATCGTCAATAAGAAGGTCAGAGGGATACAGTAAACCTGAAGTGAAGCATCAGAATCTATGACTAGTGTCACAGGAATGGTTCAAAACATAGTCAGTAAGAAGAGTCAGTCTTCTTGTACTTATGTCGGCATTGTGCTTTTTGCATTTAATTCCGATGCCATTTCTGTGTTTCATCGTCAATAAGAAGGTCGAAATGATACAGTAAACCTGAAGTGAATTATCGGAATGTATAACTAGTGACACAGGGATGGTTCAAAACATCGACAGTAAGAGGAGCAGTATTCTTGTACTGAAGTCGGCATTGTGCCTTTTGTATTCAATTCCGTTGCAATTTCTGTGTTCCATCGTCAATAAGAAGGTCCAAGGGATACAGTAAACCTGATTTGAAGCACCGGAATCTATAACTAGTGTCACAGGAATGGTTCAAAACATAGTCAGTACGAAGAGTCAGTCTTCTTGTACTTAATTCGGCATTGTGCGATTTGTATTTAACTCCGACCCAATGTCTGTGTTTCATCGTCAATAAGAACGTCTGAGGGATACAGTAAATCTGAAGTGAAGCATCGGAATCTATAACTAGTGTCACAGGAATGGTTCAAAACATAGTCAGTAAGAAGAGTCAGTCTTCTTGTACTAAAGTCGGCATTGTGCCTTTTGTTTTTAATTCCGATGCAATTTCTGTGTTTCTTCGTCAATAAGAAGGTCCAAGGGATACAGTAAACCTGGAGTGAAGCATCGTAATCTATAACTAGTGTCCCTGGGATGGTTCAAAACATAGACAGTAAGACGAGTCAGTATTCTTGTACTTAAGTCAGCATTGTGCCTTTTGTACTTAATTCCGATGCAATTTCTGTGTTTCACCGTCAATACGTAGGTCCATGGGATGCATTAAACCTGAAGTGAAGCACCGGAATCTATAACTAGTGTCACAGGAATGGTTCAAACATAGTCAGTAAGAAGAGTCAGTCTTCTTGTACTTAAGTCGCAATTGTGCCTTTTGTATTAAATTCCGATGCAATTTCTGCGTCTCATCGTCAATAACAAGGTCCAAGGGATTCAGTAAACCTGGAGTGAAGCATCGGAAACTACAACTAGTGTCACAGGAATGGTTCAAAACATAGTCAGTAGGAAGAGTCTGTCTTCTTGTACTTAAGTCGGCATTGTGCCTTTTGTATATAATTCTGATGCAATTTCTGTGTTTCATCGCCAATAAGAAGGTCCAAGGGATACAGTAAACCTGAAGTGAAGCATCGGAATCTATAACTAGTGTCACATGAATGGTTCAAAGCATAGACAGTAAGAAGTGTCAACCTGCTAGTACTAAAGTCGGCTTTGTGCCTTTTGTATTTAATTCCGATGCAATTTCTGTGTTTCATCGTCACTAAGAAGGGCCAAGGGATACAGTACACCTGGAGTGAAGCATCAGAATCTATAACTAGTGTCACAGGGATGGTTCAAAACATAGACAGTTAGAAGAGTCAGTCTTCTTGTACTTAAGTCGGCATTGTGGCTTTTTTATTTCATTCCGATGCAATTTCTGTGCTTCATCGTCAATACGAAGGTTCAAGGGACTCAGTAAACCTAGAGTGATGCATCGGAATCTATAACTAGTGTCACAGGAATGGTTCAAAACATAGACAGTAAGAAGAGTCAGTCTTCTTGTACTTAATTCGGCATTGTGCCATTTGTATTTAATTCCGACGCAATTTCTGTGTTTCATCATCAATAAGAACGTCAGAGGGAGACAGTAAATCTGAAGTGAAGCATCGGAATCTATAACTAGTGTCACAGGAATGGTTGAAATTATAGTCAGTAAGAATAGCCAGTCTTTTTGTATTAAAGTCGGCATTGCGCCTTTTGTATTTAATTCCGATGCAATTTCTGTGTTTCATCGTCCATATGAAGGTCCAAGGGACACAGTAAACCTGGGGTGTAGCATCGGAATCTATAACTAGTGTCACAGGAATGGTTCAAAACATGGACAGTAAGAAGAGTAAGCCTTCTTGCACTTAATTCTGCATTGTGCGTTTAGTATTTAATTCCGATGCAATTTCTGTGTTTCATCCTCAATAAGAAGGTCAGAGGGATACGGTAAACCTGGAGTGAAGCATCGGAATCCGTAACTAGTGTCACAGGAATGGTTCATAACATAGACAGTAAGATGAGTCAGTCTTCTTGTACTTAAGTCGGCATTGTGCCTTTTTTATTTCATTCCGATGCAATTTCTGTGTTTCATCGTCAATAAGAATCTCCAAGGGATTCAGTAAACCTAGACTGAAGCATCGGAATCTATAACTAGTGTCACAGGAATGGTTAAAAACATAGACAGTAAGAAGACTGAGTCCTCTTGTACTTAATTCGGCATTGTGCCTTTTGTATTTAATTCCGACGCAATTTCTGTGTTTCATCGTCAATAAGAACGTCAGAGGGATACAGTAAATCTGAAGTGAAGCATCAGAATCTATGACTAGTGTCACAGGAATGGTTCAAAACATAGTCAGTAAGAAGAGTCAGTCTTCTTGTACTTATGTCGGCATTGTGCCTTTTGCATTTAATTCCGATGCAATTTCTGTGTTTCATCGTCAATAAGAAGGTCGAAATGATACAGTAAACCTGAAGTGAATTATCGGAATGTATAACTAGTGACACAGGGATGGTTCAAAACATCGACAGTAAGAGGAGCAGTATTCTTGTACTGAAGTCGGCATTGTGCCTTTTGTATTCAATTCCGTTGCAATTTCTGTGTTCCATCGTCAATAAGAAGGTCCAAGGGATACAGTAAACCTGATTTGAAGCACCGGAATCTATAACTAGTGTCACAGGAATGGTTCAAGACATAGACAGTAATAAGAGACAGTATTCTTGTTCTTAAGTTGCCATGTGCCTTTTGTATTTAATTCCGATGCAATTTCTGTGTTTCATCGTCCATAAGAAGGTCCAAGGGAAATAGTAAACCTAGAGTGAAGCATCGGAATCTATAATTAGTGTCACAGGAATGGTTCAAAACATAGACAGTAAGAAGAGTCAGTCTTCTTGTACTTAATTCGGCATTGTGCGATTTGTATTTAACTCCGACGCAATGTCTGTGTTTCATCGTCAATAAGAACGTCTGAGGGATACAGTAAATCTGAAGTGAAGCATCGGAATCTATAACTAGTGTCACAGGAATGGTTCAAAACATAGTCAGTAAAAAGAGTCAGTCTTCTTGTACTAAAGTCGGCATTGTGCCTTTTGTTTTTAATTCCGATGCAATTTCTGTGTTTCTTCGTCAATAAGAAGGTCCAAGGGATACAGTAAACCTGGAGTGAAGCATCGTAATCTATAACTAGTGTCACTGGGATGGTTCAAAACATAGACAGTAAGACGAGTCAGTATTCTTGTACTTAAGTCGGCATTGTGCCTTTTGTACTTAATTCCGATGCAATTTCTGTGTTTCATCGTCAATACGTAGGTCCATGGGATGCATTAAACCTGAAGTGAAGCACCGGAACCTATAACTAGTGTCACAGGAATGGTTCAAACATAGTCAGTAAGAAGAGTCAGTCCTCTTGTACTTAAGTCGCAATTGTGCCTTTTGTATTAAATTCCGATGCAATTTCTGTGTTTCATCGTCAATAAGAAGGTCCAAGGGATACAGTTAACCTGGAGTGAACATTGGAATCTATTACTAGTGACACAGGAATGGTTCAGAACATAGTCAGTATGAAGAGTCAGTCTTCTTGTATTTAATTCGGCACTGTGCTTTTTGGATTTAATTCCGATGCAATTTCTGCGTCTCATCGTCAATAACAAGGTCCAAGGGATTCAGTAAACCAAGAGTGAAGCATCGGAAACTACAACTAGTGTCACAGGAATGGTTCAAAACATAGTCAGTAGGAAGAGTCAGTCTTCTTGTACTTAATTCGGCATTGTGCCTTTTGTATATAATTCCGATGCTATTTCTGTGTTTCATCGCCAATAAGAAGGTCCAAGGGATACAGTAAACCAGAAGTGAAGCATCGGAATCTATAACTAGTGTCACATGAATGGTTCAAAGCATAGACAGTAAGAAGTGTCAACCTGCTAGTACTAAAGTCGGCATTGTGCCTTTTGTATTAAATTCCGATGCAATTTCTGTGTTTCATCGTCACTAAGAAGGGCCAAGGGATACAGTACACCTGGAGTGAAGCATCAGAATCTATAACTAGTGTCACAGGGATGGTTCAAAACATAGACAGTTAGAAGAGTCAGTCTTCTTGTACTTAAGTCGGCATTGTGGCTTTTTTATTTCATTCCGATGCAATTTCTGTGCTTCATCGTCAATAAGAAGGTCAGAGGGATACGGTAAACCTGGAGTGAAGCATCGGAATCCGTAACTAGTGTCACAGGAATTGTTCATAACATAGACAGTAAGATGAGTCAGTCTTCTTGTACTTAAGTCGGCATTGTGCCTTTTTTATTTCATTCCGATGCAATTTCTGTGTTTCATCGTCAATAAGAATCTCCGAGGGATTCAGTAAACCTAGACTGAAGCATCGGAATCTATAACTAGTGTCACAGGAATGGTTAAAAACATAGACAGTAAGAAGACTGAGTCCTCTTGTACTTAATTCGGCATTGTGCCTTTTGTATTTAATTCCGACGCAATTTCTGTGTTTCATCGTCAATAAGAACGTCAGAGGGATACAGTAAATCTGAAGTGAAACATCGGAATCTATAACTAGTGCCACAGGGATAGTTCAAAACATAGACAGTAAGAAGAGTCAGTTTTCTTGTACTTAAGTCGGGATTGTGCCTTTTCTATTTAATTCCGATGCAATTTCTGTGTTTCATCGTCAATAAGAAGGTCTAAGGGATACAGTAAACCTGAACTGAAGCATCAGAGTCTATAACTAGTGTCACAGGAATGGTTCAAAATATAGACAGTAAGAAGAGTCAGTCTTCTTGTACTTAAGTCGGCATTGTGCTTTTGCATTTAATTCCGATGCAATTTCTGTGTTTCATCGTCAATAAGAAGGTCCACGTGATACAGTAAACCTGAAGTGAAGCGTTGGAATCCATATCTAGTGTCACAGGAATGGTTCAAAACATAGACAGTGAGAAGAATCAGTCTTCTTGTACTTAAGTCGGGATTGTGCCTTTTCTATTTAATTCCGATGCAATTTCTGTGTTTCATCGTCAATAAGAAGGTCCAAAGGATACAGTAAACCTGGAGTGAAGCATCGGAATCTATAACTAGTGTCACAGGAATGGTTCAAAACATCGACAGTAAGAAGAGTCAGTCTTTTTGTACTTAATTCGGCATGATGCCTTTAGTATTTAATTCCGATGCAATTTCTGTGTTTCATCGTCAATAAGAAGGTCAGAGGGATACATTAAATCTGAAGAGGAGCATCGGAATCTATAACTAGTGTCGCAGGAATGACTCAAAACATAGTCAGTAAGAAGAGTAAGTCTTCTTGTACTTAAGTCGGCATTGTGGCTTTTGTATTTAATTCCGATGCAATTTCTGTGCTTCATCGTCAATAAGAAGGTCCAAATGATACAGTAAACCTGGAGTGAATTATCGGAATCTATAACTAGTGAAACAGGGATGGTTCAAAACATAGACAGTAAGAGGAGCAGTATTCTTGTACTTAAGTCGGCATTGTGCCTTTTGTATTCAATTCCGTTGCAATTTCTGTGTTTCATCGTCAATAAGAAGGTCCAAGGGATACAGTAAACCTGATTTGAAGCACCGGAATCTATAACTAGTGTCACAGGAATGGTTCAAAACATAGACAGTGGGAAGAGTCAGTCTTCTTGTACTTAAATCGGCATTGTGCCTTTTCTATTTAATTCCGATGGAATTTCTGTTTTTCATCGTCAATAAGAAGGTCCAAGGGATACAGTAAACCTGAAGTGAAGCATCGGAATCTATAACTAGTGTCACAGGAATGGTTCAATACACAGTCAGTTAGGAGAGTCAGATTTCTTGTAATTAAGTCGGACATTGTGCCTTTTGTATTTAATTCCGATGCACTTTCTGTTTTTCATCTTTAATAAGAAGGTCCAAGGGATACAGTTAACCTGAAGTGAAGCATCAGAGTCTATTACTAGTGTCACAGGAATGGTTCAAAACATAGACAGTTAGAAGAGTCAGTCTACTTGTACTTACGTCGGCATTGTGCCTTTTGCATTTAATTCCGATGCATTTTCTGTGTTTCATCGGCAATAAGAAGGTCCAAAGGATACAGTAAACCTGAAGTGAAGCATCGGAATCTTTAACTAGTGTCACAGGAATGGTTCAAAACATAGACAGTGGGAAGAGTCAGTCTTCTTGTACTTAAATCGGCATTGTGCCTTTTCTATTTAATTCCGATGGAATTTCTGTTTTTCATCGTCAATAAGAAGGTCCAAGGGATACAGTAAACCTGAAGTGAAGCATCGGAATCTATAACTAGTGTCACAGGAATGGTTCAAAACATCGACAGTAGGAAGAGTCAGTCTTCTTATACTTAATTCGGCATTGTGCCTTTAGTATTTAATTCCGATGCAATTTCTGGGTTTCATCGTCAATAAGAAGGTCCATGGGATACAGTAAACCTGACGTGAAGCATCGGAAACTATAACTAGTGACACAGGAATGGGTCAAAACATAGTCAGTAAGAAGAGTCAGTCTTCTTGTACTTAAGACGGCATTGTGCCTTTTGTATTTAATTCCGATTCAATTTCTGTGTTTCATCGCCAATAAGAAGGTCCAAGGGATACAGTAAACCTGAAGTGAAGCATCGGAATCTATAGCTAGTGTCACATGAATGGTTCAAAGCATAGACAGGAAGAAGTGTCAACCTGCTAGTACTAAAGTCGGCATTGTGCCTTTTGTATTTAATTCCGATGCAATTTCTGTGTTTCATCGTCACTAAGAAGGGCCAAGGGATACAGTACACCTGGAGTGAAGCATCAGAATCTATAACTAGTGTCACAGGGATGGTTCAAAACATAGACAGTTAGAAGAGTCAGTCTTCTTGTACTTAAGTCGGCATTGTGGCTTTTTTATTTCATTCCGATGCAATTTCTGTGCTTCATCGTCAATACGAAATTCCAAGGGACTCAGTAAACCTAGAGTGATGCATCGGAATCTATAACTAGAGTCACAGGAATGGTTCAAAACATAGACAGTAAGAAGAGTCAGTCTTCTTGTACTTAATTCGGCATTGTGCCATTTGTATTTAATTCCGACGCAATTTCTGTGTTTCATCATCAATAAGAACGTCAGAGGGAAACAGTAAATCTGAAGTGAAGCATCGGAATCTATAACTAGTGTCACAGGAATGGTTCAAATTATAGTCAGTAAGAAGAGTCAGTCTTCTTGTATTAAAGTCGGCATTGCGCCTTTTGTATTTAATTCCGATGCAATTTCTGTGTTTCATCGTCCATATGAAGGTGCAAGGGACACATTAAACCTGGGGTGTAGCATCGGAATCTATAACTAGTGTCACAGGAATGGTTCAAAACATCGACAGTAAGAAGAGTAAGCCTTCTTGCACTTAATTCTGCATTGTGCATTTAGTATTTAATTCCGATGCAATTTCTGTGTTTCATCCTCAATAAGAAGGTCAGAGGGATACGGTAAACCTGGAGTGAAGCATCGGAATCCGTAACTAGTGTCACAGGAATGGTTCATAACATAGACAGTAAGATGAGTCAGTCTTCTTGTACTTAAGTCGGCATTGTGCCTTTTTTATTTCATTCCGATGCAATTTCTGTGTTTCATCGTCAATAAGAATCTCCAAGGGATTCAGTAAACCTAGACTGAAGCATCGGAATCTATAACTAGTGTCACAGGAATGGTTAAAAACATAGACAGTAAGAAGACTGAGTCCTCATGTACTTAATTCGGCATTGTGCCTTTTGTATATAATTCCGACGCAATTTCTGTGTTTCATCGTCAATAAGAACGTCAGAGGGATACAGTAAATCTGAAGAGAAGCATCGGAATCTATAACTAGTGTCACAGGAATGGTTCAAAATATAGACAGTAAGAAGAGTCAGTCTTCTTGTACTTAAGTCGGCATTGTGCCTTTTGCATTTAATTCCGATGCAATTTCTGTGTTTCATCGTCAATAAGAAGGTCCAAGGGATACAGTAAACCTGAAGTGAAGCGTTGGAATCCATATCTAGTGTCACAGGAATGGTTCAAAACATAGACAGTGGGAAGAATTAGTATTCTTGTACTTAAGTTGGGATTGTGGCTTTTCTATTTAATTCCGATGCAATTTCTGTGTTTCATCGTCAATAAGAAGGTCCAAAGGATACAGTAAACCTGGAGTGAAGCATTGGAATCTATAACTAGTGTCACAGGAATGGTTCAAAACATCGACAGTGAGAAGAGTCAGTCTTTTTGTACTTAATTCGGCATTATGCATTTAGTATTTAATTCCGATGCAATTTCTGTGTTTCATCGTCAATAAGAAGGTCAGAGGGATACATTAAATCTGAAGAGGAGCATCGGAATCTATAACTAGTGTCGCAGGAATGACTCAAAACATAGTCAGTAAGATGAGTAAGTCTTCTTGTACTTAAGTCGGCATTGTGGCTTTTGTATTTAATTCCGCTGCAATTTCTGTGCTTCATCGTCAATAAGTAGGTCCAAATGATACAGTAAACCTGGAGTGAATTATCGGAATCTATAACTAGTGACACAGGGATGGTTCAAAACATAGACAGTAAGAGGAGCAGTATTCTTGTACTTAAGTCGGCATTGTGCCTTTTGTATTCAATTCCGTTGCAATTTCTGTGTTTCATCGTCAATAAGAAGGTCCAAGGGATACAGTAAACCTGATTTGAAGCACCGGAATCTATAACTAGTGTCACAGGAATGGTTCAAATCATAGTCAGTAAGAAGAGTCAGTCTTCTTGTACTTAAGTCGGCATTGTGCCTTTTTATTTAATTGCGATGCAATTTCTGTGTTTCATCGTCAATAAGAACGTCAGAGGGATATAGTAAACCTGTAGTGAAGCATCGGAATCTATAACTAGTGTCACAGGAATGGTTCAAAACATAGATAGAAGGAAGAGTCAGTCATCTTGTACTTAAGTCGGCATTGTGCCTTTTCTATTTAATTCCGATGCAATTTCTGTGCTTCATCGTCTATAAGAAAGTCCAAGGGATACAGTAAACCTGAAGAGAAGCATCGGAATCTATAACTAGTGTCACAGGAATGGTTCAATACACAGTCAGTAAGGAGAGTCAGTCTTCTTGTACTTAAGCCGGCATTATGCCTTTTCTATTTAATTCGGATACAATTTCTGTGTTTCATCGTCAATAGGAAGGTCCCAGGTATACAGTAAACCTTGAGTGAAGCATCAGAATCTATAACTAGTGTCACAGGAATGGTTCAATACATAGTCAGTAAGGAGAGTCAGTTTTCTTGTAATTAAGTCGGACATTGTGCCTTTTGTATTTAATTCCGATGCACTTTCTGTTTTTCATCTTTAATAAGAAGGTCCAAGGGATACAGTTAACCTGAAGTGAAGCATCAGAGTCTATAACTAGTGTCACAGGAATGGTTCAAAACATAGACAGTTAGAAGAGTCAGTCTTCTTGTACTTACGTAGGCATTGTGCCTTCTGCATTTAATTCCGATGCATTTTCTGTGTTTCATCGGCAATAAGAAGGTCCAAAGGATACAGTAAACCTGAAGTGAAGCATCGGAATCTTTAACTAGTGTCACAGGAATGGTTCAAAACATAGACAGTGGGAAGAGTCAGTCTTCTTGTACTTAAATCGGCATTGTGCCTTTTCTATTTAATTCCGATGGAATTTCTGTTTTTCATCGTCAATAAGAAGGTCCAAGGGATACAGTAAACCTGGAGTGAAGCATCGGAACTATAACTAGTGTCACAGGAATGGTTCAAAACATCGTCAGTAAGAAGAGTCAGTCTTCTTGTACTTAATTCGGCATTGTGCCTTTAGTATTTAATTCCGATGCAATATCTGTGTTTCATCGTCAATAAGAAGGTCAGAGGGATACAGTAAATCTGAAGGGGAGCATCGGAATCTATAACTAGTGTCGCAGGAATGGTTCAAATCATAGTCATTAAGAAGAGTAAGTCTTCTTGTACTTAAGTCGGCATTGTGGCTTTTGTATTTAATTCCGATGCAATTTCTGTGTTCCATCGTCAATAAGAGGTCCAAGGGATACAGTAAACCTGAAGTGAAGCATCAGAATCTATAACTAGTGTCACAGGAAAGGTTCAAAACATAGTCAGTAAGAAGAGTCAGTCTTCTTGTACCTAAGTTGGCATTGTGCGTTTTGTATTTAATTCCGATGCAATTTCTGTGTTTCATCGACAATAAGAAGGTCCATGGGATACAGTAAATCTGAAGTGAAGCATCGGAATCTATAACTAGTGTCACAGGAATGGTTCAAAACGTAGACAGTAGGATGAGTCAGTCTTGTTGTACTTAAGTTGGCATTGTGCCTTTTTATTTAATTGCGATGCAATTTCTGTGTTTCATCGTCAATAAGAATGTTAGAGGGATACAGTAAACCTGTAGTGAAGCATCGGAATCTATAACTAGTGTCACAGGAATGGTTCAAAACATAGCCAGAAGGAAGAGTCAGTCATCTTGTACTTAAGTCAGCATTGTGCCTTATCTATTTAATTCCGATGCAATTTCTGTGCTTCATCGTCAATAAGAAAGTCCAAGGGATGCAGTAAACCTGAAGTGAAGCATCGGAATCTATAACTAGTGTCACAGGAATGGTTCAAAACATAGACAGAAGGAAGAGTCAGTCTTCTTGAACTTACATCGGCATTGTGCCTTTTGCATTTAATTCCGATGCAATTTCTGTGTTTCATCGTCAATAAGAAGGTCCAAACGATACAGTAAACCTGAAGTGAAGCATCGGAATCTATAACTAGTGTCACAGGAATGGTTCAAAGCATAGACAGTGGGAAGAGTCAGTCTTCTTGTTCTTAAGGCGGCATTGTGCCTTTTCTATTTAATTCCGATGGAATTTCTGTGTTTCATCGTCAATAAGAAGGTCCAACGGATACAGTAAACCTGGAGTGAAGCATCGGAATCTATAACTAGTGTCACAGGAATGGTTCAAAGCATCGACATTAAGAATTGTCAGTCTGCTTGTACTTAATTCGGCATTGTGAATTTAGTATTTAATTCCGATGCAATATCTGTGTTTCATCGTCAATAAGAAGGTCCAAGGGATACAGTAAACCTGATTTGAAGCACCGGAAACTATAACTAGTGTCACAGGAATGGTTCAAATCATATTCAGTAAGAAGAGTCAGTCTTCTTGTACTTAAGTTGGCATTGTGCCTTTTTATTTAATTGCGATGCAATTTCTGTGTTTCATCGTCAATAAGAAGGTCAGACGGATATAGTAAACCTGTAGTGAAGCATCGGAATCTATAACTAGTGTCACAGGAATGGTTCAAAACATAGATAGAAGGAAGAGTCAGTCATCTTGTACTTAAGTCGGCATTGTGCCTTTTCTATTTACTTCCGATGCAATTTCTGTGCTTCATCGTCTATAAGAAAGTCCAAGGGATACAGTAAACCTGAAGAGAAGCATCGGAATCTATAACTAGTGTCACAGGAATGGTTCAATACACAGTCAGTAAGGAGAGTGAGTCTTCTTGTACTTAAGTCGGCATTATGCCTTTTCTATTTAATTCCGATACAATTTCTGTGTTTCATCGTCAATAGGAAGGTCCCAGGTATACAGTAAACCTTGAGTGAAGCATCGGAATCTATAACTAGTGTCACAGGAATGGTTCAATACATAGTCAGTAAGGAGAGTCAGTTTTCTTCTAATTAAGTCGGACATTGTGCCTTTTGTATTTAATTCCGATGCACTTTCTGTTTTTCATCTTTAATAAGAAGGTCCAAGGGATACAGTTAACCTGAAGTGAAGCATCAGAGTCTATAACTAGTGTCACAGGAATGGTACAAAACATAGACAGTTAGAAGAGTCAGTCTTCTTGTACTTACGTCGGCATTGTGCCTTTTGCATTTAATTCTGATGCATTTTCTGTGTTTCATCGTCAATAAGAAGGTCCAAAGGATACAGTAAACCTGAAGTAAAGCATCGGAATCTTTAACTAGTGTCACAGGAATGGTTCAAAACATAGACAGTGGGAAGAGTCAGTCTTCTTGTACTTAAATCAGCATTGTGCCTTTTCTATTTAATTCCGATGGAATTTCTGTTTTTCATCGTCAATAAGAAGGTCCAAGGGATACAGTAAACCTGGAGTGAAGCATCGGAATCTATAAGTAGTGTCACAGGAATGGTTCAAAACATCGACAGTAAGAAGAGTCAGTCTTCTTGTACTTAATTCGGCATTGTACCTTTAGTATTTAATTCCGATGCAATATCTGTGTTTCATCGTCAATAAGAAGGTCAGAGGGATACAGTAAATCCGAAGGGGAGCATCGGAATCTATAACTAGTGTCGCAGGAATGGTTCAAATCATAGTCAGTAAGAAGAGTAAGTCTTCTTGTACTTAAGTCGGCATTGTGGCTTTTGTATTTAATTCCGATGCAATATCTGTGTTTCATCGTCAATAAGAAGGTCCAAGGGATACAGTAAACCTGGAGTGAGTTATCGGAATCTATAACTAGTAACACAGGGATGGTTCAAAACATAGACAGTAAGAAGAGACAGTATTCTTGTACTTAAGTCGGCATTGTGCCTTTTGTATTCAATTCCGTTGCAATTTCTGTGTTTCATCGTCAATAAGAAGGTCCAAGGGATACAGTAAACCTGAGGTGAAGCACCGGAATCTATAACTAGTGTCACAGGAATGGTTCAAAACATAGTCAGTAAGAAGAGTCAGTCTTCTTGTACCTAAGTCGGCATTGTGCGTTTTGTATTTATTTCCGATGCAATTTCTGTGTTTCATCGACAATAAGAAGGTCCATGGGATACAGTAAATCTGAAGTGAAGCATCGGAATCTATAACTAGTGTCACAGGAATGGTTCAAAACATAGACAGTAGGATGAGTCAGTCTTGTTGTACTTAAGTTGGCATTGTGCCTTTTTATTTAATTGCGATGCAATTTCTGTGTTTCATCGTCAATAAGAATGTCAGAGGGATACAGTAAACGTGTAGTGAAGCATCGGAATCTATAACTAGTGTCACAGGAATGGTTCAAAACATAGCCAGAAGGAAGAGTCAGTCATCTTGTACTTAAGTCAGCATTGTGCCTTATCTATTTAATTCCGATGCAATTTCTGTGCTTCATCGTCAATAAGAAAGTCCAAGGGATACAGTAAACCTGAAGTGAAGCATCGGAATCTATAACTAGTGTCACAGGAATGGTTCAAAACATAGACAGTGGGAAGAGTCAGTCTTCTTGTTCTTAAGTCGGCATTGTGCCTTTTCTATTTAATTCCGATGGAATTTCTGTGTTTCATCGTCAATAAGAAGGCCAACGGATACAGTAAACCTGCAGTGAAGCATCGGAATCTATAACTAGTGTCACAGGAATGGTTCAAATCAAAGTCAATGAGAAGAGTCAGTCTTCTTGTACTTGAGACGGCATTGTGCCTTTTGTATTTAATTCCGATGCAATTTCTGTGTTTCTTCGTCAATAAGAAGGTCAGAGGGATACAGCAAACCTGAAGTGATGCATCGGAATCTATAACTAGTGTCACAGGAATGGTTCAAAACATAGTCAGTAAGAAGAGTCAGTCTTCTTGTACTTAAGACGGCATTGAGCCTTTTGTATTTAATTCCGATGCAATTTCTGTGTTTCATCGTCAATAAGAAGGTCAGAGGGATACAGTAAACCTGAAGTGAAGCATCGGAATCTTAAACTAATGTCACAGGAATGGCTCAAATCATAGACAGTAGGAAGAGTCAGTCTTCTTGTACATAAGTCGGCATTGTGCATTTTGTATTTAATACCGATGCAATTTCTGTGTTTCATCGTCAATACGTTGGTCCAAGGGATCCAGTAAACCAGAAGTGAAGCACCGGAATCTATAACTAGTGTCACAGGAATGGTTCAAAACATAGTCAGTATGAAGAGTCAGTCTTCTTGTACTTAAGTTGGCATTGTGCCTTTTGTATTTAATTCCGAAGCAATTTCTGTATTTCATCTTCAATAAGAAGGTCCGAGGAATACACTAAACCTGTAGTGAAGCATCAGAGTCTGTAACTAGTGTCACAGGAATGGTTCAAAACATAGTCAGTTAGATGAGTCAGTCTTCTTGTACTTAAGACGGCATTGAGCCTTTTGTATTTAATTCCGATGCAATTTCTGTGTTTCAACGTCAATAAGAAGGTCAGAGGGATACAGTAAACCTGAAGTGAAGCATCGGAATCTTAAACTAATGTCACAGAAATGGCTCAAATCATAGACAGTAGGAAGAGTCAGTCTTCTTGTACATAAGTCGGCATTGTGCATTTTGTATTTAATACCGATGCAATTTCTGTGTTTCATCGTCAATAAGTTGGTCCAAGGGATCCAGTAAACCAGAAGTGAAGCACCGGAATCTATAACTAGTGTCACAGGAATGGTTCAAAACATAGACAGTTAGAAGAGCAAGGTTGCTTGTACTTAAGTCGGCATTGTGCCTTTTCTATTTAATTCCGATGCAATTTCTGTGTTTCATCGACAATGAGAAGGTCCAAGGGATACAGTAAACCTGGAGTGAAGCACCGGAATCTATAATTAGTGTCACAGGAATGGTTCAAAACATAGACAGTAGGAAAAGTCAATCTTCTTGTACTTAAGTCGGCATTGTGCCTTTTGTATTTAATTCCGATGCAATATCTGTGTTTCATCGTCAATAAGAAGGTCAGAGGGATACAGTAAACCTGAAGTGAAGCATCGGAATCTATAACTAGTGCCACAGGAATGGTTTAAAACATAGACATTGGGAAGAGTCAGTCTTACTGTACTTAGGTCGGCATTGTGCTTTTTATATTTTATTCCGATGCAATTTCTGTGTTTCATCGTCAATACGAAGGTCTGAGGGATACAGCAAACCTGAAGTGCAGCATCGGAATCTATAACTAGCGTCACAGGAATGGTTCAAACATAGGCAGTAAGAAGAGTCAGTCTTCTTGTACTTCAGTCGGCATTGTGCCTTTTGTATTTAATTCCGATGCAATTTCTGTGTTTCATCTTCAATAAGAAGGTCCAAGGGATACAGTAAAACTCAAGTGAAGCGTCAGAGTCTATAACTACTGTCACAGGAATGGTTCAAAACATAGACAGTTAGAAGAGTCAGTCTTCTTGTACTTATGTCGGCATTGTGCCTTTTGCATTTAATTCCGATGCAATTTCTGTGTTTCATCGTGGATAAGAAGGTCCATGGGATACAGAAAACCTGAAGTGAAGCATCACAATCTATAATTAGTGTCACAGGAATGGTTCAAAACATAGTCATTAAGAAGAGTCAGTCTTCTTGTACTTATGTCGGCATTGTGCATTTTGTATTTAATTCCGATGCAATATCTGTGTTTCATCGTCAATAAGAAGGTCCAAATGATACAGTAAACCTGGAGTGAGTTATCGGAATCTATAACTAGTAACACAGGGATGGTTCAAAACATAGACAGTAAGAAGAGACAGTATTCTTGTACTTAAGTCGGCATTGTGCCTTTTGTATTCAATTCCGTTGCAATATCTGTGTTTCATCTTCAATAAGAAGGTCCAATGGATACAGTAAACCTGAGGTGAAGCACCGGAATCTATAACTAGTGTCACAGGAATGGTTCAAAACATAGCCAGTAAGAAGAGTCAGTCTTCTTGTACCTAAGTCGGCATTGTGCGTTTTGTATTTATTTCCGATGCAATTTCTGTGTTTCATCGACAATAAGAAGGTCCATGGGATACAGTAAATCTGAAGTGAAGCATCGGAATCTATAACTAGTGTCACAGGAATGGTTCAAAACATAGACAGTAGGATGAGTCAGTCTTGTTGTACTTAAGTTGGCATTGTGCCTTTTTATTTAATTGCGATGCAATTTCTGTGTTTCATCGTCAATAAGAATGTCAGAGGGATACAGTAAACCTGTAGTGAAGCATCGGAATCTATAACTAGTGTCACAGGAATGGTTCAAAACATAGCCAGAAGGAAGAGTCAGTCATCTTGTACTTAAGTCAGCATTGTGCCTTATCTATTTAATTCCGATGCAATTTCTGTGCTTCATCGTCAATAAGAAAGTCCAAGGGATACAGTAAACCTGAAGTGAAGCATCGGAATCTATAACTAGTGTCACAGGAATGGTTCAAAACATAGACAGAAGGAAGAGTCAGTCTTCTTGTACTTACAACGGCATTGTGCCTTTTGCATTTAATTCCGATGCAATTTCTGTGTTTCATCGTCAATAAGAAGGTCCAAAGGATACAGTAAACCTGAAGTGAAGCATCGGAATCTATAACTAGTGTCACAGGAATGGTTCAAAACATAGACAGTGGGAAGAGTCAGTCTTCTTGTTCTTAAGTCGGCATTGTGCCATTTCTATTTAATTCCGATGGAATTTCTGTGTTCCATCGTCAATAAGAAGGTCCAACGGATACAGTAAACCTGGAGTGAAGCATCGGAATCTATAACTAGTGTCACAGGAATGGTTCAAAACATCGACAGTAAGAAGGGTCAGTCTGCTTGTACTTAATTCGGCATTGTGAATTTAGTATTTTATTCTGATGCAATATCTGTGTTTCATCGTCAATTAGAAGGTCCAAGGGATACAGTAAACCTGATTTGAAGCACCGGAATCTATAACTAGTGTCACAGGAATGGTTCAAATCATAGTCAGTAAGAAGAGTCAGTCTTCTTGTACTTAAGTTGGCATTGTGCCTTTTTATTTAATTGCGATGCAATTTCTGTGTTTCATCGTCAATAAGAAGGTCAGAGGGATATAGTAAACCTGTAGTGAAGCATCGGAATCTATAACTAGTGTCACAGGAATGGTTCAAAACATAGATAGAAGGAAGAGTCAGTCATCTTGTACTTAAGTCGGCATTGTGCCTTTTCTATTTAATTCCGATGCAATTTCTGTGCTTCATCGTCTATAAGAAAGTCCAAGGGATACAGTAAACCTGAAGAGAAGCATCGGAATCTACAACTAGTGTCACAGGACTGGTTCAATACACAGTCAGTAAGGAGAGTCAGTCTTCTTGTACTTAAGTCGGCATTATGCCTTTTCTATTTAATTCCGATACAATTTCTGTGTTTCATCGTCAATAAGAAGGTCAGAGGGATACAGTAAACCTGAAGTGAAGCATCGGAATCTATAACTAGTGTCACAGGAATGGTTCAAAACATAGACAGTGGGTAGAGTCAGTCTTCTTGTTCTTAAGTCGGCATTGTGCCTTTTCTATTTAATTCCGATGGAATTTCTGTGTTTCATCGTCAATAAGAAGGCCAACGGATACAGTAAACCTGGAGTGAAGCATGGGAATCTATAACTAGTGTCACAGGAATGGTTCAAAACATCGACAGTAAGAAGGGTCAGTCTGCTTGTACTTAATTCGGCATTGTGAATTTAGTATTTAATTCCGATGCAATATCTGTGTTTTATCGTCAACAAGAAGGTCAGAGGGATACAGTAAATCTAAAGGGGAGAATCGGAATCTATCACTAGTGTCTCAGGAATTTTTCAAAACATAGTCAGTAAGAAGAGTAAGTCTTCTTGTACTTAAGTCGGCATTGTGGCTTTTGTATTTAATTCCGATGCAATTTCTGTGTTTCATCTTCAATAAGAAGGTCCAAGGGATACAGTAAACCTGAAGTGAAGCATCGGAATCTATAACTAGTGTCACAGGAATGGTTCAAATCAAATTCAAAGAGAAGAGTCAATCTTCTTGTACTTAAGACGGCATTGTGCCTTTTGTATTTAATTCCGATGCAATTTCTGTGTTTCTTCGTCAATAAGAAGGTCAGAGGGATACAGCAAACCTGAAGTGATGCATCGGAATCTATACCTAGTGTCACAGGAATGGTTCAAAACATAGTCAGTAAGAAGAGTCAGTCTTCTTGTACTTAAGACGGCATTGAGCCTTTTGTATTTAATTCCGATGCAATTTCTGTGTTTCATCGTCAATAAGAAGGTCAGAGGGATACAATAAACCTGAAGTGAAGCATCGGAATCTTAAACTAATGTCACAGGAATGGCTCAAATCATAGACAGTAGGAAGAGTCAGTCTTCTTGTACATAAGTCGGCATTGTGCATTTTGTATTTAATACCGATGCAATTTCTGTGTTTTATCGTCAATAAGTTGGTCCAAGGGATCCAGTAAACCAGAAGTGAAGCACCGGAATCTATAACTAGTGTCACAGGAATGGTTCAAAACATAGTCAGTAAGAAGAGTCAGTCTTCTTGTACTTAAGTTGGCATTGTGCCTTTTGTCTTTAATTCCGAAGCAATTTCTGTATTTCATCTTCAATAAGAAGGTCCGAGGAATACACTAAACCTGTAGTGAAGCATCGGAGTCTGTAACTAGTGTCACAGGAATGGTTCAAAACATAGTCAGTTAGATGAGTCAGTCTTCTTGTACTTAAGACGGCATTGAGCCTTTTGTATTTAATTCCGATGCAATTTCTGTGTTTCATCGTCAATAAGAAGGTCAGAAGGATACAGTAAACCTGAAGTGAAGCATCGGAATCTTAAACTAATGTCACAGGAATGGCTCAAATCATAGTCAGTAGGAAGAGTCAGTCTTCTTGTACATAAGTCGGCATTGTACATTTTGTATTTAACACCGATGCAATTTCTGTGTTTCATCGTCAATAAGTTGGTCCAAGGGATCCAGTAAACCAGAAGTGAAGCACCGGAATCTATAACTAGTGTCACAGGAATGGTTCAAAACATAGACAGTTAGAATAGCAAGGTTGCTTGTACTTAAGTCGGCATTGTGCCTTTTCTATTTAATTCCGATGCAATTTCTGTGTTTCATCGACAATGAGAAGGTCCAAGGGATACAGTAAACCTGGAGTGAAGCACCGGAATCTATAATTAGTGTCACAGGAATGGTTCAAAACATAGACAGTAGGAAAAGTCAATCTTCTTGTACTTAAGTCGGCATTGTGCCTTTTGTATTTAATTCCGATGCAATATCTGTGTTTCATCGTCAATAAGAAGGTCAGAGGGATACAGTAAACCTGAAGTGAAGCATCGGAATCTATAACTAGTGTCACAGGAATGGTTCAAAACATAGACATTGGGAAGAGTCAGTCTTATTGTACTTAGGTCGGCATTGTGCCTTTTATATTTTATTCCGATGCAATTTCTGTGTTTCATCGTCAATACGAAGGTCTGAGGGATACAGCAAACCTGAAGTGAAGCATCGGAATCTATAACTAGTGTCACAGGAATGGTTCAAACATAGGCAGTAAGAAGAGTCAGTCTTCTTGTACTTCAGTCGGCATTGTGCCTTTTGTATTTAATTCCGATGCAATTTCTGTGTTTCATCTTCAATAAGAAGGTCCAAGGGATACAGTAAAACTCAAGTGAAGCGTCAGAGTCTATAACTACTGTCACAGGAATGGTTCAAAACATAGACAGTTAGAAGAGTCAGTCTTCTTGTACTTATGTCGGCATTGTGCCTTTTGCATTTAATTCCGATGCAATTTCTGTGTTTCATCGTCAATAAGAAGGTCCAAATGATACAGTAAACCTGGAGTGAGTTATCAGAATCTATAACTAGTAACACAGGGATGGTTCAAAACATAGACAGTAAGAAGAGACAGTATTCTTGTACTTAAGTCGGCATTGTGCCTTTTGTATTCAATTCCGTTGCAATATCTGTGTTTCATCGTCAATAAGAAGGTCCAATGGATACAGTAAACCTGAGGTGAAGCACCGGAATCTATAACTAGTGTCACAGGAATGGTTCAAAACATAGTCAGTAAGAAGAGTCAGTCTTCTTGTACCTAAGTCGGCATTGTGCGTTTTGTATTTATTTCCGATGCAATTTCTGTGTTTCATCGACAATAAGAAGGTCCATGGGATACAGTAAATCTGAAGTGAAGCATCGGAATCTATAACTAGTGTCACAGGAATGGTTCAAAACATAGACAGTAGGATGAGTCAGTCTTGTTGTACTTAAGTTGGCATTGTGCCTTTTTATTTAATTGCGATGCAATTTCTGTGTTTCATCGTCAATAAGAATGTCAGAGGGATACAGTATACCTGTAGTGAAGCATCGGAATCTATAACTAGTGTCACAGGAATGGTTCAAAACATAGCCAGAAGGAAGAGTCAGTCATCTTGTACTTAGTCAGCATTGTGACTTATCTATTTAATTCCGATGCAATTTCTGTGCTTCATCGTCAATAAGAAAGTCCAAGGGATACAGTAAACCTGAAGTGAAGCATCGGAATCTATAACTAGTGTCACAGGAATGGTTCAAAACATAGACAGAAGGAAGAGTCAGTCTTCTTGTACTTACAACGGCATTGTGCCTTTTGCATTTAATTCCGATGCAATTTCTGTGTTTCATCGTCAATAAGAAGGTCAAAAGGATACAGTAAACCTGAAGTGAAGCATCGGAATCTATAACTAGTGTCACAGGAATGGTTCAAAACATAGACAGTGGGAAGAGTCAGTCTTCTTGTTCTTAAGTCGGCATTGTGCCATTTCTATTTAATTCCGATGGAATTTCTGTGTTTCATCGTCAATAAGAAGGTCCAACGGATACAGTAAACATGGAGTGAAGCATCGGAATCTATAACTAGTGTCACAGGAATGGTTCAAAACATCGACAGTAAGAAGGGTCAGTCTGCTTGTACTTAATTCGGCATTGTGAATTTAGTATTTTATTCCGATGCAATATCTGTGTTTCATCGTCAATTAGAAGGTCCAAGGGATACAGTAAACCTGATTTGAAGCACCGGAATCTATAACTAGTGTCACAGGAATGGTTCAAATCATAGTCAGTAAGAAGAGTCAGTCTTCTTGTATTTAAGTTGGCATTGTGCCTTTTTATTTAATTGCGATGCAATTTCTGTGTTTCATCGTCAATAAGAAGGTCAGAGGGATATAGTAAACCTGTAGTGAAGCATCGGAATCTATAACTAGTGTCACAGGAATGGTTCAAAACATAGATAGAAGGAAGAGTCAGTCATCTTGTACTTAAGTCGGCATTGTGCCTTTTCTATTTAATTCCGATGCAATTTCTGTGCTTCATCGTCAATAAGAAGGTCCAACGGATACAGTAAACCTGGAGTGAAGCATCGGAATCTATAACTAGTGTCACAGGAATGGTTCAAAACATCGACAGTAAGAAGGGTCAGTCTGCTTGTACTTAATTCGGCATTGTGAATTTAGTATTTTATTCCGATGCAATATCTGTGTTTCATCGTCAATTAGAAGGTCCAAGGGATACAGTAAACCTGATTTGAAGCACCGGAATCTATAACTAGTGTCACAGGAATGGTTCAAATCATAGTCAGTAAGAAGAGTCAGTCTTCTTGTATTTAAGTTGGCATTGTGCCTTTTTATTTAATTGAGATGCAATTTCTGTGTTTCATCGTCAATAAGAAGGTCAGAGGGATATAGTAAACCTGTAGTGAAGCATCGGAATCTATAACTAGTGTCACAGGAATGGTTCAAAACATAGATAGAAGGAAGAGTCAGTCATCTTGTACTTAAGTCGGCATTGTGCCTTTTCTATTTAATTCCGATGCAATTTCTGTGCTTCATCGTCTATAAGAAAGTCCAAGGGATACAGTAAACCTGAAGAGAAGCATCGGAATCTACAACTAGTGTCACAGGACTGGTTCAATACACAGTCAGTAAGGAGAGTCAGTCTTCTTGTACTTAAGTCGGCATTATGCCTTTTCTATTTAATTCCGATACAATTTCTGTGTTTCATCGTCAATAAGAAGGTCAGAGGGATACAGTAAACCTGAAGTGAAGCATCGGAATCTATAACTAGTGTCACAGGAATGGTTCAAAACATAGACAGTGGGAAGAGTCAGTCTTCTTGTTCTTAAGTCGGCATTGTGCCTTTTCTATTTAATTCCGATGGAATTTCTGTGTTTCATCGTCAATAAGAAGGCCAACGGATACAGTAAACCTGGAGTGAAGCATCGGAATCTATAACTAGTGTCACAGGAATGGTTCAAAACATCGACAGTAAGAAGGGTCAGTCTGCTTGTACTTAGTTCGGCATTGTGAATTTAGTATTTAATTCCGATGCAATATCTGTGTTTTATCGTCAACAAGAAGGTCAGAGGGATACAGTAAATCTAAAGGGGAGAATCGGAATCTATCACTAGTGTCTCAGGAATTTTTCAAAACATAGTCAGTAAGAAGAGTAAGTCTTCTTGTACTTAAGTCGGCATTGTGGCTTTTGTATTTAATTCCGATGCAATTTCTGTGTTTCATCTTCAATAAGAAGGTCCAAGGGATACAGTAAACCAGAAGTGAAGCATCGGAATCTATAACTAGTGTCACAGGAATGGTTCAAATCAAATTCAATGAGAAGAGTCAATCTTCTTGTACTTAAGACGGCATTGTGCCTTTTGTATTTAATTCCGATGCAATTTCTGTGTTTCTTCGTCAAAAAGAAGGTCAGAGGGATACAGCAAACCTGAAGTGATGCATCGGAATCTATAACTAGTGTCACAGGAATGGTTCAAAACATAGTCAGTAAGAAGAGTCAGTCTTCTTGTACTTAAGACGGCATTGAGCCTTTTGTATTTAATTCCGATGCAATTTCTGTGTTTCATCGTCAATAAGAAGGTCAGAGGGATACAATAAACCTGAAGTGAAGCATCGGAATCTTAAACTAATGTCACAGGAATGGCTCAAATCATAGACAGTAGGAAGAGTCAGTCTTCTTGTACATAAGTCGGCATTGTGCATTTTGTATTTAATACCGATGCAATTTCTGTGTTTTATCGTCGATAAGTTGGTCCAAGGGATCCAGTAAACCAGAAGTGAAGCACCGGAATCTATAACTAGTGTCACAGGAATGGTTCAAAACATAGTCAGTAAGAAGAGTCAGTCTTCTTGTACTTAAGTTGGCATTGTGCCTTTTGTCTTTAATTCCGAAGCAATTTCTGTATTTCATCTTCAATAAGAAGGTCCGAGGAATACACTAAACCTGTAGTGAAGCATCGGAGTCTGTAACTAGTGTCACAGGAATGGTTCAAAACATAGTCAGTTAGATGAGTCAGTCTTCTTGTACTTAAGACGGCATTGAGCCTTTTGTATTTAATTCCGATGCAATTTCTGTGTTTCATCGTCAATAAGACGGTCAGAGGGATACAGTAAACCTGAAGTGAAGCATCGGAATCTTAAACTAATGTCACAGGAATGGCTCAAATCATAGTCAGTAGGAAGAGTCAGTCTTCTTGTACATAAGTCGGCATTGTACATTTTGTATTTAACACCGATGCAATTTCTGTGTTTCATCGTCAATAAGTTGGTCCAAGGGATCCAGTAAACCAGAAGTGAAGCACCTTAATCTATAACTAGTGTCACAGGAATGGTTCAAAACATAGACAGTTAGAAGAGCAAGGTTGCTTGTACTTAAGTCGGCATTGTGCCTTTTCTATTTAATTGCGATGCAATTTCTGTGTTTCATCGACAATGAGAAGGTCCAAGGGATACAGTAAACCTGGAGTGAAGCACCGGAATCTATAATTAGTGTCACAGGAATGGTACAAAACATAGACAGTAGGAAAAGTCAATCTTCTTGTACTTAAGTCGGCATTGTGAATTTTGTATTTAATTCCGATGCAATATCTGTGTTTCATCGTCAATAAGAAGGTCAGAGGGATACAGTAAACCTGAAGTGAAGCATCGGGATCTATAACTAGTGTCACAGGGATGGTTCAAAACATAGACAGTGGGAAGAGTCAGTCTTCTTGTTCTTAAGTCGGCATTGTGCCTTTTCTATTTAATTCCGATGGAATTTCTGTGTTTCATCGTCAATAAGAAGGCCAACGGATACAGTAAACCTGGAGTGAAGCATCGGAATCTATAACTAGTGTCACAGGAATGGTTCAAAACATCGACAGTAAGAAGGGTCAGTCTGCTTGTACTTAATTCGGCATTGTGAATTTAGTATTTAATTCCGATGCAATATCTGTGTTTCATCGTCAATAAGAAGGTCAGAGGGATACAGTAAATCTAAAGGGGAGAATCGGAATCTATCACTATTGTCTCAGGAATTTTTCAAAACATAGTCAGTAAGAAGAGTAAGTCTTCTTGTACTTAAGTCGGCATTGTGGCTTTTGTATTCAATTCCGATGCAATTTCTGTGTTTCATCTTCAATAAGAAGGTCCAAGGGATACAGTAAACCTGAAGTGAAGCATCGGAATCTATAACTAGTGTCACAGGAATGGTTCAAATCAAATTCAATGAGAAGAGTCAATCTTCTTGTACTTAAGACGGCATTGTGCGTTTTGTATTTAATTCCGATGCAATTTCTGTGTTTCTTCGTCAATAAGAAGGTCAGAGGGATAAAGCAAACCTGAAGTGATGCATCGGAATCTATAACTAGTGTCACAGGAATGGTTCAAAACATAGTCAGTAAGAAGAGTCAGTCTTCTTGTACTTAAGACGTCATTGAGCCTTTTGTATTTAATTCCGATGCAATTTCTGTGTTTCATCGTCAATAAGAAGGTCAGAGGGATACAGTAAACCTGAAGTGAAGCATCGGAATCTCAAACTAATGTCACAGGAATGGCTCAAATCATAGACAGTAGGAAGAGTCAGTCTTCTTGTACATAAGTCGGCATTGTGCATTTTGTATTTAATACCGATGCAATTTCTGTGTTTTATCGTCAATAAGTTGGTCCAAGGGATCCAGTAAACCAGAAGTGAAGCACCGGAATCTATAACTAGTGTCACAGGAATGGTTCAAAACATAGACAGTTAGAAGAGCAAGGTTGCTTGTACTTAAGTCGGCATTGTGCCTTTTCTATTTAATTGCGATGCAATTTCTGTGTTTCATCGACAATGAGAAGGTCCAAGGGATACAGTAAACCTGGAGTGAAGCACCGGAATCTATAATTAGTGTCACAGGAATGGTTCAAAACATAGACAGTAGGAAAAGTCAATCTTCTTGTACTTAAGTCGGCATTGTGCCTTTTGTATTTAATTCCGATGCAATATCTGTGTTTCATCGTCAATAAGAAGGTCAGAGGGATACAGTAAACCTGAAGTGAAGCATCGGAATCTATAACTAGTGTCACAGGGATGGTTCAAAACATAGACATTGGGAAGAGTCAGTCTTATTCTACTTAGGTCGGCATTGTGCCTTTTATATTTTATTCCGATGCAATTTCTGTGTTTCATCGTCAATACGAAGGTCTGAGGGATACAGCAAACCTGAAGTGAAGCATCGGAATCTATAACTAGTGTCACAGGAATGGTTCAAACATAGGCAGTAAGAAGAGTCAGTCTTCTTGTACTTCAGTCGGCATTGTGCCTTTTGTATTTAATTCCGATGCAATTTCTGTGTTTCATCGTCAATAAGAACGTCCAAGGGATTCAGTAAACCTGAAGTGAAGCATCGGAATCTATAACTAGTGTCACAGAAATGGTTCAAAACATAGTCAGTAAGAAGAGTCAGTCTTCTTGTACGTAAATCTGCATTGTGCCTTTTGTATTTAATTCCGATGCAATTTCTGTGTTTCTTCGTCAATAAGAAGGTATGAGGGATACTGCCAACCTGACATGAAGCATCGGAATCTATAACTAGTGTCACAGGAATTTTTCAAATCATAGTCAGTGAGAAGAGTCAGTCTTCTTGTACTTAAGTCGGCATTGTGGCTTTTGTATGTGATTCCGATGCAATTTCTGTGTTTCATCGTCAATAAGTAGGTCCAAGGGAACCAGTAAACCTGAAGTGAAGCACCGGAACCTTAAAGTAGTGTCACAGGAATGGTTCAAAACATAGTCAGTAAGAAGAGTCAGTCTTCTTGTACTTAAGTCGCCATTGTGCCTTTTGTATTAAATTCCGATGCAATTTCTGTGTTTCATCGTCAATAAGAACGTCCAAGGGATACAGTAAACCTGGAGTGAAGCAACGGAATCTATAACTAGTGTCACAGGTATGGTTCATAACATAGACATTAAGAAGAGTCAGTCTTCTTGTACTTAATTCGGCACTGTGCCTTTTGGATTTAATTCCGATGCAATTTCTGTGTTTCATCGTCAATAAGGAGGTCAGAGGGATACAGTAAACCTGAAGTGAATCATCGGAATCTATTACTAGTGTCACAGGAACGGTTCAAGACATAGTCAGTAAGAAGAGTCGGTCTTCTTGTACTTAAGTCGGCATTGTGCCTTTTTTATTTCATTCCGACGCAATTTCTTTGTTTCATCGTCAATAAGAAGGTCAGAGGGATACAGTAAACCTGAAGTGAAGCATCGGAATCTAAAACAAATGTCACAGGTATGGTTCAAATCATAGACAGTAGGAAGAGTCAGTCTTCTTGTACTTAAGTCGGCATTGTGCCTTTTGTATATAATTCCGATGCAATTTCTGTGTTTCATCGTCAACAAGTAGGTCCAAGGGATCCAGTAAACCTGTAGTGAAACACCGGAATCTTAAACTAGTGTCACAGGAATGGTTCAAAACATACTCAGTAAGAAGAGTCAGTCTTCTTGTACTTAAGTCGCCATTGTGCCTTTTGTATTAAATTCCGAAGCTATTTCTGTGTTTCATCGTCAATACGAACGTCCAAGGGATACAGTAAACCTGGAGTGAAGCAACGGAATCTATAACTAGTGTCACAGGAATGGTTCAAAACATAGACATTAAGAAGAGTCAGTCTTCTTGTACTTAATTCGGCACTGTGCCTTTTGGATTTAATTCCGATGCAATTTCTGTGTTTCATCGTCAATAAGAAGGTCAGAGGGATACAGTAAACCTGAAGTGAATCATCGGAATCCATTACTAGTGTCACAGGAATGGTTCAAAACATAGTCAGTAAGAAGAGTCGGTCTTCATGTACTTAAGTCGGCATTGTGCCTTTTGTATTTCATTCCGATGCAATTTCTTTGTTTCATCGTCAATAAGAAGGTCCAAGGGATAGAGTAAACCTGAAGTGAAGCATCGAAATCCATAACTTGTGTCACAGGAATGGTTCAAAACATAGACAGAAGAAGAATCAGTCTTCTTGTACTTAAGTCGGCATTGTGCCTTTTGTATTTAATTCCGCTCCAATTTATGTGTTTCATCGTCAATAAGAAGTGCAGAGGCATGCAGTAAACCTGAATTGAAGCATCGGAATCTATAACTAGTGTCACAGGAATGGTTCAAACCATAGACAGTAGGAAGAGTCAGTCTCCCTGTACTTAAGTCGGCATTGTGCCTTTTGTATTTAATTCCGATGCAATTTCTGTGTTTCATCGTCAATAAGAAAGTCCAAGGGATACAGTAAACCTGGACTGAAGCATAGGAATCTATAACAAGTGTCACAGGGATGGTTCATATCATAGACAGTAAGAATAGTCAGTATTCTTGTACTTAAGTCGGCATTGTGCCTTTTGTATTTAATTCCGATGCAATTTCTGTGTTTCATCTTCAATAAGAAGGTCCAAGGGATACAGTAAACCTGAGGTGAAGCATCAGAGTCTATAACTAGTATCACAGGAATGGTTCAAAACATAGTCAGTTAGAATAGTCGGTCTTCTTGTACTTAAGTCGGCATTGTGCATTTTGTATTTAATTCCGATGCAATATCTGTGCTTCATCGTCAATCAGAAGGTTCAAGGGATTCAGAAAACCTGAAGTGAAGCATCGGAATCTATAACTAGTGTCACAGGAATTGTTCAAAGCATAGAAAGTGGGAAGAGTCAGTCTTCTTGTACTTAAGTCGGCATTGTGCCTTTTGTATTTAATTCCGATGCAATTTCTGTATTTTATCGTAAATAAGAAGGTCAGAGGGATACAGTAAACCTGAGGTGAAGCATCGGAATCTATAACTAGTGTCACAAAAATGGTTCAAAACATAGACAGTGGGAAGAGTCAGTCATCATGTCCTTAAGTCGGCATTGTGCCTTTTCTATTTAATTCCGATGCAATATCTGTGTTTCATCGTCAATAAGAAGGTCAGAGGGATACAGTAAACCTGAAGTGAAGCATCGGAATCTATAACTAGTGTCACAGGGATGGTTCAAAACATAGACAGTGGGAAGAGTCAGTCTTCTTGTTCTTAAGTCGGCATTGTGCCTTTTCTATTTAATTCCGATGGAATTTCTGTGTTTCATCGTCAATAAGAAGGCCAACGGATACAGTAAACCTGGAGTGAAGCATCGGAATCTATAACTAGTGTCACAGGAATGGTTCAAAACATCGACAGTAAGAAGGGTCAGTCTGCTTGTACTTAATTCGGCATTGTGAATTTAGTATTTAATTCCGATGCAATATCTGTGTTTCATCGTCAATAAGAAGGTCAGAGGGATACAGTAAATCTAAAGGGGAGAATCGGAATCTATCACTAGTGTCTCAGGAATTTTTCAAAACATAGTCAGTAAGAAGAGTAAGTCTTCTTGTACTTAAGTCGGCATTGTGGCTTTTGTATTTAATTCCGATGCAATTTCTGTGTTTCATCTTCAATAAGAAGGTCCAAGGGATACAGTAAACCTGAAGTGAAGCATCGGAATCTATAACTAGTGTCACAGGAATGGTTCAAATCAAATTCAATGAGAAGAGTCAATCTTCTTGTACTTAAGACGGCATTGTGCCTTTTGTATTTAATTCCGATGCAATTTCTGTGTTTCTTCGTCAATAAGAAGGTCAGAGGGATACAGCAAACCTGAAGTGATGCATCGGAATCTATAACTAGTGTCACAGGAATGGTTCAAAACATAGTCAGTAAGAAGAGTCAGTCTTCTTGTACTTAAGACGGCATTGAGCCTTTTGTATTTAATTCCGATGCAATTTCTGTGTTTCATCGTCAATAAGAAGGTCAGAGGGATACAGTAAACCAGAAGTGAAGCATCGGAATCTTAAACTAATGTCACAGGAATGGCTCAAATCATAGACTGTAGGAAGAGTCAGTCTTCTTGTACATAAGTCGGCATTGTGCATTTTGTATTTAATACCGATGCAATTTCTGTGTTTTATCGTCAATAAGTTGGTCCAAGGGATCCAGTAAACCAGAAGTGAAGCACCGGAATCTATAACTAGTGTCACAGGAATGGTTCAAAACATAGTCAGTAAGAAGAGTCAGTCTTCTTGTACTTAAGTTGGCATTGTGCCTTTTGTCTTTAATTCCGAAGCAATTTCTGTATTTCATCTTCAATAAGAAGGTCCGAGGAATACACTAAACCTGTAGTGAAGCAACGGAGTCTGTAACTAGTGTCACAGGAATGGTTCAAAACATAGTCAGTTAGATGAGTCAGTCTTCTTGTACTTAAGACGGCATTGAGCCTTTTGTATTTAATTCCGATGCAATTTCTGTGTTTCATCGTCAATAAGAAGGTCAGAGGGATACAGTAAACCTGAAGTGAAGCATCGGAATCTTAAACTAATGTCACAGGAATGGCTCAAATCATAGACAGTAGGAAGAGTCAGTCTTCTTGTACATAAGTCGGCATTGTACGTTTTGTATTTAATACCGATGCAATTTCTGTGTTTCATCGTCAATAAGTTGGTCCAAGGGATCCAGTAAACCAGAAGTGAAGCATCGGAATCTATAACTAGTGTCACAGGAATGGTTCAAAACATAGACAGTTAGAAAGAGCAAGGTTGCTTGTACTTAAGTCGGCATTGTGCCTTTTCTATTTAATTGCGATGCAATTTCTGTGTTTCATCGACAATGAGAAGGTCCAAGGGATACAGTAAACCTGGAGTGAAGCACCGGAATCTATAATTAGTGTCACAGGAATGGTTCAAAACATAGACAGTAGGAAAAGTCAATCTTCTTGTACTTAAGTCGGCATTGTGCCTTTTGTATTTAATTCCGATGCAATATCTGTGTTTCATCGTCAATAAGAAGGTCAGATGGATACAGTAAACCTGAAGTGAAGCATCGGAATCTATAACTAGTGTCACAGGGATGGTTCAAAACATAGACATTGGGAAGAGTCAGTCTTATTGTACTTAGGTCGGCATTGTGCCTTTTATATTTTATTCCGATGCAATTTCTGTGTTTCATCGTCAATAAGAAGGTCTGAGGGATACAGCAAACCTGAAGTGAAGCATCGGAATCTATAACTAGTGTCACAGGAATGGTTCAAACATAGGCAAAAAGAAGAGTCAGTCTTCTTGTACTTCAGTCGGCATTGTGCCTTTTGTATTTAATTCCGATGCAATTTCTGTGTTTCATCGTCAATAAGAACGTCCAAGGGATACAGTAAACCTGAAGTGAAGCATCGGAATCTATAACTAGTGTCACAGGAATGGTTCAAAACATAGTCAGTAAGAAGAGTCAGTCTTCTTGTTCTTAAGTCGGCATTGTGCCGTTTGTATTTAATTCCGAAGCAATTTCTGTGTTTCAGCGTCAGTAAGAAGGTCAGAGGGATACAGTAAACCTGAAGTGAAGCATCGGAATCTAAAACAAATGTCACAGGAATGGTTCAAATCATAGACAGTAGGAAGAGTCATTGTTCTTGTACTTAAGTCGGCATTGTGGCTTTTGTATGTGATTCCGATGCAATTTCTGTGTTTCATCGTCAATAAGTAGGTCCAAGGGAACCAGTAAACCTGAAGTGAAGCACCGGAACCTTAAAGTAGTGTCACAGGAATGGTTCAAAACATAGTCAGTAAGAAGAGTCAGTCTTCTTGTACTTAAGTCGCCATTGTGCCTTTTGTATTAAATTCCGAAGCTATTTCTGTGTTTCATCGTCAATAAGAGCGTCCAAGGGATACAGTAAACCTGGAGTGAAGCAACGGAATCTATAACTAGTGTCACAGGAATGGTTCAAAACATAGACATTAAGAAGAGTCAGTCTTCTTGTACTTAATTCGGCACTGTGCCTTTTGGATTTAATTCCGATGCAATTTCTGTGTTTCATCGTCAATAAGAAGGTCAGAGGGATACAGTAAACCTGAAGTGAATCATCGGAATCCATTACTAGTGTCACAGGAATGGTTCAAAACATAGTCAGTAAGAAGAGTCGGTCTTCATGTACTTAAGTCGGCATTGTGCCTTTTGTGTTTCATTCCGATGCAATTTCTTTGTTTCATCGTCAATAAGAAGGTCCAAGGGATAGAGTAAACCTGAAGTGAAGCATCGAAATTTATAACTTGTGTCACAGGAATGGTTCAAAACA
Source organism: Schistocerca americana (assembly GCF_021461395.2). Lineage (NCBI taxonomy): Eukaryota > Metazoa > Arthropoda > Insecta > Orthoptera > Acrididae > Schistocerca > Schistocerca americana. The sequence continues at coordinate 32,744,524 of NC_060121.1, forward strand.
TAGACAAAAGAAGAATCAGTCTTCTTGTACTTAAGTCGGCATTGTGCCTTTTGTATTTAATTCCGCTCCAATTTATGTGTTTCATCGTCAATAAGAAGTGCAGAGGCATGCAGTAAACCTGAATTGAAGCATCGGAATCTATAACTAGTGTCACAGGAATGGTTCAAACCATAGACAGTAGGAAGAGTCAGTCTCCCTGTACTTAAGTCGGCATTGTGCCTTTTGTATTTAATTCCGATGCAATTTCTGTGTTTCATCGTCAATAAGAAAGTCCAAGGGATACAGTAAACCTGGACTGAAGCATAGGAATCTATAACAAGTGTCACAGGGATGGTTCAAATCATAGACAGTAAGAATAGTCAGTATTCTTGTACTTAAGTCGGCATTGTGCCTTTTGTATTTAATTCCGATGCAATTTCTGTGTTTCATCTTCAATAAGAAGGTCCAAGGGATACAGTAAACCTGAGGTGAAGCATAAGAGTCTATAACTAGTATCACAGGAATGGTTCAAAACATAGTCAGTTAGAATAGTCGGTCTTCTTGTACTTAAGTCGGCATTGTGCATTTTGTATTTAATTCCGATGCAATATCTGTGCTTCATCGTCAATCAGAAGGTTCAAGGGATTCAGAAAACCTGAAGTGAAGCATCGGAATCTATAACTAGTGTCAGAGGAATGGTTCAAAGCATAGAAAGTGGGAAGAGTCAGTCTTCTTGTACTTAAGTCGGCATTGTGCCTTTTGTATTTAATTCCGATGCAATTTCTGTATTTTATCGTAAATAAGAAGGTCAGAGGGATACAGTAAACCTGAGGTGAAGCATCGGAATCTATAACTAGTGTCACAAAAATGGTTCAAAACATAGACAGTGGGAAGAGTCAGTCATCATGTCCTTAAGTCGGCATTGTGCCTTTTCTATTTAATTCCGATGCAATTTCTGTATTTCTTCGTCAATACGAAGGTCCAAGTAATATAGTAAACCTGGAGTGAAGTATCGGAATCTATATCTAGTGTCACAGAAATGGTGCAAAACATAGACAGTAAGAAGAGTCAGTCTTCTTGTACTTAAGTCTGCAATGTGCCTTTTTTATTTAATTCCGATGCAATTTCTGTGTTTCTTCGTCAATAAGAAGGTCTGAGGGATACAGCAAACCTGAAGTGAAGCATCGAAATCTATAACTAGTGTCACAGGAATTTTTCAAATCATAGTCAGTGAGAAGAGTCAGTCTACTTGTACTTAAGTCGGCATTGTGCCATTTGTATTTAATTCCGATGCAATTTCTGTGTTTCATCGTCAATAAGAAGGTCAGAGTGATACAGTAAACCTGAAGTGAAGCATTGGAATCTAAAACAAATGTCACAGAAATGGTTCAAATCATTGGCAGTAGGAAGAGTCAGTCTACTTGTACTTAAGTCGGCATTGTGCCTTTTGTATATAATTACGATGCAATTTCTGTGTTTCATTGTCAATAAGTAGGTCCAAGGGATCCAGTAAACCTCAAGTGAAGCAGCGGAATCTTAAACTAGTGTCACAGGGATGGTTCAAAACATAGTCAGTAAGAAGAGTCAGTCTTCTTGTACTTAAGTCGCCATTGTGCCTTTTGTATTATATTACGATGCAATTTCTGTGTTTCATCGTCAATAATAACGTCCAAGGGATACAGTAAATCTTGAGTGAAGCAACGGAATCTATAACTAGTGTCACAGGAATGGTTCAAAACATAGTCATTAAGAAGAGTCAGTCTTCTTGTACTTAATTCGGCCCTGTGCCTTTTGGATTTAATTCCGATGCAATTTCTGTGTTTCATCGTCAATAAGAAGGTCAGAGGGATACAGTAAACCTGAGGTGAATCATCGGAATCTATTACTAGTGTCACAGGAATGGTTCAAAACATAGTCAGTAAGAAGAGTCGGTCTTCTTGTACTTAAGTCGGCGTTGTGCCTTTTGTATTTAATTCCGCTGCAATTTCTGTGTTTCATCGTCAATAAGAAGTGCAGAGGCATGCAGTAAACCTGAATTGAAGCATCGGAATCTATAACTAGTGTCACAGGAATGGTTCAAACCATAGACAGTAGGAAGAGTCAGTCTCCCTGTACTTAAGTCGGCATTGTGCCTTTTGTATTTAATTCCGATGCAATTTCTGTGTTTCATCGTCAATAAGAAAGTCCAAGGGATACAGTAAACCTGGACTGAAGCATAGGAATCTATAACAAGTGTCACAGGGATGGTTCAAATCATAGACAGTAAGAATAGTCAGTATTCTTGTACTTAAGTCGGCATTGTGCCTTTTGTATTTAATTCCGATGCAATTTCTGTGTTTCATCGTCAATAAGAAGGTCAGAGGGATACAGTAAACCTGAGGTGAATCATCGGAATCTATTACTAGTGTCACAGGAATGGTTCAAAACATAGTCAGTAAGAAGAGTCGGTCTTCTTGTACTTAAGTCGGCGTTGTGCCTTTTGTATTTAATTCCGCTGCAATTTCTGTGTTTCATCGTCAATAAGAAGTGCAGAGGCATGCAGTAAACCTGAAGTGAAGCATCGGAATCTATAACTAGTGTCACAGGAATGGTTCAAAACATAGACTGTCGGAAGAGTCAGTCTCCTTGTACTTAAGTCGGCATTGTGCCTTTTGTATTTAATTCCTATGTTTTTTCGTCAATAAGAAGGTCAGAGGGATAGAGTGAACCTGGAGGGAAGCATCGGAATCTATAACAAGTGTCACAGGGATGGTTGAAATCATACACTGTAAGAAGAGTCAGTATTCTTGTACTTAAGTCGGCATTGTGCCTTTTGCATTTAATTCCAATGCAATTTCTGTGTTTCTTCGTCAATAAGAAGGACTGAGGGATACAGCAAACCTGAAGTGAAGCATCGGAATCTATAACTAGTGTCACAGGAATTTTTCAAATCATAGTCAGTGAGAAGAGTCAGCCTTCTTGTAGTTAAGTCGGCATTGTGCCTTTTGTATATAATTACGATGCAATTTCTGTGTTTCATCATCAATAAGTAGGTCCAAGGGATCCAGTAAACCAGAAGTGAAGCACCGGAATCTTAAACTAGTGTCACAGGAATGGTTCAAAACATAGTCAGTAAGAAGAGTCAGTCTTCTTGTACTTAAGTCGCCATTGTGCCTTTTGTATTAAATTCCGATGTAATTTCTGTGTTTCATCGTCAATAAGAACGTCCTAGGGATACAGCAAACCTGGAGTGAAGCAACGGAATCTATAACTAGTGTCACAGGAATGGTTCAAAACATAGACATTAAGAAGAGTCAGTCTTCTTGTACTGAATTCGGCACTGTGCCTTTCGGATTTAATTGCGATGCAATTTCTGTGTTTCATCGTCAATAAGAAGGTCAGAGGGATACAGTAAACCTGAAGTGAATCATCGGAATCTATTACTAGTGTCACAGGAATGGTTCAAAGCATAGTCAGTAACAAGGGTCGGTCTTCTTGTACTTAAGTCGGCATTGTGCCTTTTGTGTTTAATTCCGATGCAATTTCTTTGTTTCATCGTCAATAAGAAGGTCCAAGGGATAGAGTAAACCTGAAGTGAAGCATCGAAATCTATAACTAGTGTCACAGGAATGGTTCAAAGCATAGACAGTTAGAGGAGCAAGTCTGCTTGAACTTAAGTCGGCATTATGCCTTTTCTATTTAATTGCGATGCAATTTCTGTGTTTCATCGATAATAAGAAGGTCCAAGGGATACAGTAAACCTGGAGTGAAGCACCGGAATCTATAATTAGCGTCACAGGAATGGTTCAAAACATAGACAGTAGGAAGAGTCAATCTTCTTGTACTTAAGTCGGCATTGTGCCTTTTGTATTTAATTCCGATGCAATATCTGTGTTTCATCGTCAATAAGAAGGTCAGAGGGATACAGTAAAACTGAAGTGAAGCATCGGAATCTATAACTAGTGTCACAGGAATGGTTCAAAACATAGACATTGGGAAGAGTCAGTCTTATTGTACTTAGGTCGGCATTGTGCCTTTTGTATTTTATTCCGATTCAATTTCTGTGTTTCATCGTCAATAAGAAGGTCTGAGGGATACAGCAAACCTGAAGTGAAGCATCGGAATCTATAACTAGTGTCACAGGAATGGTTCAAACATAGGCAGTAAGAAGAGTCAGTCTTCTTGTACTTCAGTCGGCATTGTGCCTTTTGTATTTAATTCCGATGCAATTTCTGTGTTTCATCGTCAATAAGAAGGTCCAAGGGATACAGTAAACCTGAAGTGAAGCATCGGAATCTATAACTAGTGTCACAGGAATGGTTCAAAACATAGTCAGTAAGAAGAGTCAGTCTTCTTGTACGTAAGTCTGCATTGTGCCTTCTGTAATTAATTCCGATGCAATTTCTGTGTTTCTTCATCAATAAGAAGGTCTGAGGGATACAGCAAACCTGAAGTGAAGCATCGGAATCTATAACTAGTGTCACAGGAATTTTTCAAGTCATAGTCAGTGAGAAGAGTCAGTCTTCTTGTACTTAAGTCGGCATTGTGCTGTTTGTATTAATTTCCGAAGCAATTTCTGTGTTTCATCGTCAATAAGAAGGTCAGAGGGATACAGTAAACCTGAAGTGAAGCATCGGAATCTAAAACAAATGTCACAGGAATGGTTCAAATCATAGACAGTAGGAAGAGTCATTCTTCTTGTACTGAAGTCGGCATTGTGGCTTTTGTATATGATTCCGATGCAATTTCTGTGTTCCATCGTCAATCAGTAGGTCCAAGGGATCCAGTAAACCTGAAGTGAAGCACCGGAATCTTAAAGTAGTGTCACAGGAATGGTTCAAAACATAGTCAGTAAGAACAGTCAGTCTTCTTGTACTTAAGTCGCCATTGTGCCTTTTCTATTAAATTCCGATGCAATTTCTGTGTTTCATCTTCAATAAGAAGGTCCAAGGGATACAGTAAACTTGAGGTGAAGCATCAGAGTCTATAACTAGTGTCACAGGAATGGTTCAAAGCATAGAAAGTGGGAAGAGTCAGTCTTCTTGTACTTAAGTCGGCATTGTGCCTTTTGTATTTAATTCCGATGCAATTTCTGTGTTTCATCGTCAATAAGGAGGTCAGAGGGATACAGTAAACCTGAAGTGAATCATCGGAATCTATTACTAGTGTCACAGGAATAGTTCAAGACATAGTCAGTAAGAAGAGTCGGTCTTCTTGTACTTAAGGCGGCATTGTGCCTTTTGTATTTCATTCCGACGCAATTTCTTTGTTTCATCGTCAATAAGAAGGTCAGAGGGATACAGTACACCTGAAGTGAAGCATCGGAATCTAAAACAAATGTCACAGGAATGGTTCAAATCATAGACAGTAGGAAGCGTCAGTCTTCTTGTGCTTAAGTCGGCATTGTGCCTTTTGTATACAATTCCGATGCAATTTCTGTGTTTCATCGTAAACAAGTAGGTCCAAGGGATCCAGTAAACCTGTAGTGAAGCACCGGAATCTTAAACTAGTGTCACAGGAATGGTTCAAGACATAGTCAGTAAGAAGAGTCGGTCTTCTTGTACTTAAGGCGGCATTGTGCCTTTTGTATTTCATTCCGACGCAATTTCTTTGTTTCATCGTCAATAAGAAGGTCAGAGGGATACAGTAAACCTGAAGTGAAGCATCGGAATCTAAAACAAATGTCACAGGAATGGTTCAAATCATAGACAGTAGGAAGCGTCAGTCTTCTTGTACTTAAGTCGGCATTGTGCCTTTTGTATACAATTCCGATGCAATTTCTGTGTTTCATCGTAAACAAGTAGGTCCAAGGGATCCAGTAAACCTGTAGTGAAGCACCGGAATCTTAAACTAGTGTCACAGGAATGGTTCAAAACATAGTCAGTAAGAAGAGTCAGTCTTCTTGTACTTAAGTCGCCATTGTGCCTTTTGTATTAAATTCCGATGCAATTTCTGTGTTTCATCGTCAATAAGAACGTCCAAGGTATACAGTAAACCTGGAGTGAAGCACCGGAATCTTAAACTAGTGTCACAGGAATGGTTCAAAACATAGTCAGCAAGAAGAGTCAGACTTCTTGTACTTATGTCTGCATTGTGCCTTTTTTATTTAATTCCGATGCAATTTCTGTGTTTCTTCGTCAATAAGAACGTCTGAGGGATACAGCAAACCTGAAGTGAAGCATCGGAATCTAAAACAAATGTCACAGGAATGGTTCAAATCATAGACAGTAGGAAGAGTCAGTCTTCTTGTACTTAAGTCGACATTGTGCCTTTTGTATACAATTCCGATGCAATTTCTGTGTTTCATCGTAAACAAGTAGGTCCAAGGGATCCAGTAAACCTGTAGTGAAGCACCGGAATCTTAAACTAGTGTCACAGGAATGGTTCAAAACATAGTCAGTAAGAAGAGTCAGTCTTCTTGTACTTAAGTCGCCATTGTGCCTTTTGTATTAAATTCCGATGCAATTTCTGTGTTTCATCGTCAATAAGAACGTCCAAGGTATACAGTAAACCTGGAGTGAAGCAACGGAATCTATAACTAGTGTCACAGGAATGGGTCAAAACATAGACATTAAGAAGAGTCAGTCTTCTTGTACTTAATTCGGCACTGTGCCTTTTGGATTTAATTCCGATGCAATTTCTGTGTTTCATCGTCAATAAGAAGGTCAGAGGAATACAGCAAACCTGAAGTGAATCATCGGAATCTATTACTAGTGTCACAGGAATGGCTCAAAACATAGTCAGTAAGAAGAGTCGGTCTTCTTGTACTTAAGTCGGCATTGTGCCTTTTGTATTTCATTCCGATGCAATTTCTTTGTTTCATCGTCAATAAGAAGGTCCAAGGGATAGAGTAAACCTGAAGTGAAGCATCGAAATCTATAACTAGTGTCACAGGAATGGTCCAAAACATAGACAGAAGAAGAATCAGTCTTCTTGTAGTTAAGTCGGCATTGTGCCTTTTGAATTTAATTCCGCTCCAATTTCTGTGTTTCATCGTCTATAAGAAGTGCAGAGGCATGCAGTAAACCTGAATTGAAGCATCGGAATCTATAACTAGTGTTACAGGAATGGTTCAAATCATAGACAGTAGGAAGAGTCAGTCTCCTTGTACTTAAGTCGGCATTGTGCCTTTTGTATTTAATTCCGAAGCAATTTCTGTGTTTCATCGTCAATAAGAATGTCCAAGGGATACAGTAAACCTGGACTGAAGCATAGGAATCTATAACAAGTGTCACAGGGATGGTTCAAATCATAGACAGTAAGAAGAGTCAGTATTCTTGTACTTAAGTCTTCATTGTGCCTTTTGTATTTAATTCCGATGCAATTTCTGTGTTTCATCTTCAATAAGAAGGTCCAAGGGATACAGTAAACTTGAGGTGAAGCATCAGAGTCTATAACTAGTGTCACAGGAATGGTTCAAAGCATAGAAAGTGGGAAGAGTCAGTCTTCTTGTACTTAAGTCGGCATTGTGCCTTTTGTATTTAATTCCGATGCAATTTCTGTGTTTTATCGTAAATAAGAAGGTCAGAGGGATACAGTAAACCTGAGGTGAAGCATCGGAATCTATAAGTAGTGTCACAAAAATGGTTCAAAACATAGACAGTGGGAAGAGTCAGTCATCTTGTACTTAAGTCGGCAATGTGCCTTTTCTATTTAATTCCGATGCAATTTCTGTATTTCTTCGTCAATACGAAGGTCCAAGTAATATAGTAAACCTGGAGTGAAGCATCGGAATCTAAAACTAGTGTCACAGAAATGGTGCAAAACATAGACAGTAAGAAGAGTCAGTCTTCTTGTACTTAAGTCTGCATTGTGCCTTTTTTGTTTAATTCCGATGCAATTTCTGTGTTTCTTCGTCAATAAGAACGTCAGAGGGATACAGTAAACCTGAAGTGAATCATCGGAATCTATTACTGGTGTCACAGGAATGGTTCAAAACATAGTAAGAAGAGTCGGTCTTCTTGTACTTAAGTCGGCATTGTGCCTTTTTTATTTCATTCCGATGCAATTTCTTTGTTTCATCGTCAATACGAAGGTCCAAGGGATAGAGTAAACCTGAAGTGAAGCATCGAAATCTATAACTAGTGTCACAGGAATGGTTCAAAACATAGACAGAAGAAGAATCAGTCTTCTTGTACTTAAGTCGGCATTGTGCTTTTTGTAGTTAATTCCGCTGCAATTTCTGTGTTTCATCGTCAATACGAAGTGCAGAGGCATGCAGTAAAGCTGAAGTGAAGCATCGGAATCTATAACTAGTGTCACAGGAATGGTTCAAAACATAGACTGTCGGAAGAGTCAGTCTCCTTGTATTTAAGTCGGCATTGTGCCTTTTGTATTTAATTCCGATGCAATTTCTGTGTTTCATCGTCAATAAGAATGTCAGAGGGATAGAGTAAACCTGAAGTGAAGCATCGAAATGTATAACTAGTGTCACAGGAATGGTCCAAAACATAGACAGAAGAAGAATCAGTCTTCTTGTACTTAAGTCGGCATTGTGCCTTTTGAATTTAATTCCGCTCCAATTTCTGTGTTTCATCGTCTATAAGAAGTGCAGAGGCATGCAGTAAACCTGAATTGAAGCATCGGAATCTATAACTAGTGTTACAGGAATGGTTCAAATCATAGACAGTAGGAAGAGTCAGTCTCCTTGTACTTAAGTCGGCATTGTGCCTTTTGTATTTAATTCCGAAGCAATTTCTGTGTTTCATCGTCAATAAGAATGTCCAAGGGATACAGTAAACCTGGACTGAAGCATAGGAATCTATAACAAGTGTCACAGGGATGGTTCAAATCATAGACAGTAAGAAGAGTCAGTATTCTTGTACTTAAGTCTTCATTGTGCCTTTTGTATTTAATTCCGATGCAATTTCTGTGTTTCATCTTCAATAAGAAGGTCCAAGGGATACAGTAAACTTGAGGTGAAGCATCAGAGTCTATAACTAGTGTCACAGGAATGGTTCAAAGCATAGAAAGTGGGAAGAGTCAGTCTTCTTGTACTTAAGTCGGCATTGTGCCTTTTGTATTTAATTCCGATGCAATTTCTGTGTTTTATCGTAAATAAGAAGGTCAGAGGGATACAGTAAACCTGAGGTGAAGCATCGGAATCTATAAGTAGTGTCACAAAAATGGTTCAAAACATAGACAGTGGGAAGAGTCAGTCATCTTGTACTTAAGTCGGCAATGTGCCTTTTCTATTTAATTCCGATGCAATTTCTGTATTTCTTCGTCAATACGAAGGTCCAAGTAATATAGTAAACCTGGAGTGAAGCATCGGAATCTAAAACTAGTGTCACAGAAATGGTGCAAAACATAGACAGTAAGAAGAGTCAGTCTTCTTGTACTTAAGTCTGCATTGTGCCTTTTTTGTTTAATTCCGATGCAATTTCTGTGTTTCTTCGTCAATAAGAACGTCAGAGGGATACAGTAAACCTGAAGTGAATCATCGGAATCTATTACTGGTGTCACAGGAATGGTTCAAAACATAGTAAGAAGAGTCGGTCTTCTTGTACTTAAGTCGGCATTGTGCCTTTTTTATTTCATTCCGATGCAATTTCTTTGTTTCATCGTCAATACGAAGGTCCAAGGGATAGAGTAAACCTGAAGTGAAGCATCGAAATCTATAACTAGTGTCACAGGAATGGTTCAAAACATAGACAGAAGAAGAATCAGTCTTCTTGTACTTAAGTCGGCATTGTGCTTTTTGTAGTTAATTCCGCTGCAATTTCTGTGTTTCATCGTCAATACGAAGTGCAGAGGCATGCAGTAAAGCTGAAGTGAAGCATCGGAATCTATAACTAGTGTCACAGGAATGGTTCAAAACATAGACTGTCGGAAGAGTCAGTCTCCTTGTATTTAAGTCGGCATTGTGCCTTTTGTATTTAATTCCGATGCAATTTCTGTGTTTCATCGTCAATAAGAATGTCAGAGGGATACAGTAAACCTGAAGTGAAGCATCGGAATCTAAAACAAATGGCACAGAAATGGTTCAAATCATAGACAGTAGGAAGAGTCAGTCTTCTTGTACTTAAGTCGGCATTGTGCCTTTTGTATATAATTCCGATGTAATTTCTGTGTTTCATCGTCAATAAGACCGTCCGAGGGATACAGCAAACCTGGTGTGAAGCAACGGAATCTATAACTAGTGTCACAGGAATGGTTCAAAACATAGACATTAAAAAGAGTCAGTCTTCTTGTACTTAATTCGGCACTGTGCCTTTTGGATTTAATTGCGATGCAATTTCTGTGTTTCATCGTCAATAAGAAGGTCCAAGGGATACAGTAAACCTGAAGTGAAGCATCGGAATCTATAACTAGTGTCACAGGAATGGTTCAAATCATAGACAGTAGGAAGAGTCAGTCCTATTATACTTCAGTCGGCATTGTGCTTTTGTATTTTATTCCGATGCAATTTCTGTGTTTCGTCGTCAATAAGAAGGTCTGAGGGATACAGCAAACCTGAAGTGAAGCATCGGAATCCATAACTTGTGTCACAGGAATGGTTCAAACATAGACAGAAAGAATAGTCAGTCTTCTTGTAGTTAAGTCGGCATTGTGCCTTTTGTATTTAATTCCGATGCAATTTTTGTGTTTCATCGTTAATAAGAAGGTCCAAGGGATACAGTAAACCTTAAGTGAAGCATCGGAATCTATAACTAGTGTCACAGGAATGGTTCAAAACATAGTCAGTAAGAAGAGTCAGTCGTCTTGTACTTAGGTCGGCATTGTGCCTTTTGTGTTTAATTCCGATGCAATTTCTGTGTTTCATCGTCAATAAGAAGGTCAGAGGGATACAGTAAACCTGAAGTGAATCATCGGAATCTATAACTAGAGTCACTGGAATGGTTCAAAACATAGTCAGCAAGAAGAGTCGGCCTTCTTGTACTTAAGTCGGCATTGTGCCTTTTGTATTTAATTCCGATGCTTTTTCTGTGTTTCATCGTCAATAAGAAGGTCTGAGGGATACAGCAAACCTGAAGTGAAGCATCGGAATCTATAACTAGTGTCACATGAATGGTTCAAACATAGACAGTAAGAAGAGTCAGTCTTCTTGTACTGAAGTCGGAAGTGTGCCTTTTGTATTTAATTCCGATACAATTTCTGTGTTTCATCGTCAATACTAAGGTCCGAGGGATACAGTAAACCTGAAGTGAAGCATCGAAATCTATAACTAGTGACACAGGAATGGTTCAAATCATAGTCAGTAAGAAGAGTCAGTCTTCTTGTACTTAAGTCGGCATTGTGCCTTTTGTATTTAATTCCGATGCAATTTCTGTGTTTCTTCGTCAATAAGAAGGTCTGAGGGATACTGCAAACCTGAAGTGAAGCATCGGAAACTATAACTAGTGTCACAGGAATTTTTCAAATCATAGTCAGCGAGAAGAGTCAGCCTTCTTGTACTTAAGTCGGCATTGTGCCTTTTGTATTTAATTCCGATGCAATTTCTGTGTCTCACCGTCAATAAGAAGGTCAGAGGGATACAGTAAACCTGTAGTGAAGCATCGGAATCTAAAACAAATGTCACAGGAATGATTCAAATCATAGACAGTACGAAGAGTCAGTCTTCTTGTACGTAAGTCGGCATTGTGCCTTTTGTATTTAATTCCGATGCAATTTCTGTGTTTCATCGCCAATAAGTAGGTCCAAGGGATCCAGTAAACCTGATGTGAAGCACCGGAATCTTAAACTACTGTCACAGGAATTGGTCAAAACATAGTCAGTAAGAAGAGTCAGTCTTCTTGTACTTAAGTCGCCATTGTGCCTTTTGTATTAGATTCCGTTGCAATTTCAGTTTTACATCGTCAATAAGAAGGTGCAAGGGATACAGTTAATCTGGAGTGAAGCAACGGAATCTATAACTATTGTCACAGGAATGGTTCAAAACATAGATATTAAGAAGAGTCCGTCTTCTTGCACTTAATTCGGCACTGTGCCTTTTGGATTGAATGCCGATGCAATTTCTGTGTTTCATCGTCTATAAGAAGGTCAGAGGGATACAGTAAACTTGAAGTGAATCATCGGAATCTATTACTAGTGTCACAGGAATGGTTCAAAACATAGACAGAAGAAGAATCAGTCTTCTTGTACTTAAGTCGGCATTGTGCCTTTTGTATTTAATTCCGCTGCAATTTCTGTGTTCCATCGTCAATAAAAAGTGCAGAGGCATGCAGTAACCCTGAAGTGAAGCATCGGAATCTATAACTAGTGTCACAGGAATGGTTCAAAACATAGACAGTAGGAAGAGTCAGTCTCCTTGTACTTAAGTCGGCATTGTGCCTTTTGTATTTAATTCCGCTGCAATTTCTGTGTTTCATAGTCAATAAGAAGTGCAGAGGCATGCAGTAAACCTGAAGTGAAGCATCGGAATCTATAACTAGTGTCACAGGAATGGTTCAAAACATAGACAGTAGGAAGAGTAAGTCTCCTTGTACTTAAGTCGGCATTGTGCCTTTTGTATTTAATTCCGATGCAATTTCTGTGTTTTTTTCTTCGTCAATAAGAAGGTCAGAGGGATACAGTAAACCTGGAGGGAAGCATCGGAATCTATAACAAGTGTCACAGGGATGGTTCAAATCATAGTAAGAAGAGTCGGTCTTCTTGTACTTAAGTCGGCATTGTGCCTTTTGTATTTCATTCCGATGCAATTTCTTTGTTTCATCGTCACTAAGAAGGTCCAAGGGATAGAGTAAACCTGAAGTGAAGCATCGAAATCTATAACTAGTGTCACAGGAATGGTTCAAAACATAGACAGAAGAAGAATCAGTCTTCTTGTACATAAGTCGGCATTGTGCCTTTTGTATTTAATTCTGCTGCAATTTCTGTGTTTCATCGTCAATAAGAAGTGCAGAGGCATGCAGTAAACCTGAAGTGAAGCATCGGAATCTTAAACTACTGTCACAGGAATGGTTCAAAACATAGTCAGTAAGAAGAGTCGGTCTTTGTACTTAAGTCGGCATTGTGCCTTTTGTATTTAATTCCGATGCAATTTCTTTGTTTCATCGTCAATAAGAATGTCCAAGGAATAGAGTAAACTTGAAGTGAAGCATCAAAATCTATAACTAGTGTCTCAGGAATGGTTCAAAACATAGACAGAAGAAGAATCAATCATCTTGTACTTAAGTCGGCATTGTGCCTTTTGTATTTAATTCCGCTGCAATTTCTGTGTTTCATCGTCAATAAGAAGTGCAGAGGCATGCAGTAAACCTGAAGTGAAGCATCGGAATCTATAACTAGTGTCACAGGAATGGTTCAAAACATAGACAGTAGGAAGAGTCAGTCTTCTCGTACTTAAGTCGGCATTGTGCCTTTTGTATTTAATTCCGATGCAATATCTGTGTTTCATCGTCAATGAGAAGGTCCAAGGGATACACTAAACCTGGAGTGAAGCACCGGAATCTATAACTAGTGTCACAGGAATGGTTCAAAACATAGTCAGTATGAAGAGTCAGTCTTCTTGCACTTAAGTCGGCATTGTACCTTTTGTAATTAATTCCGATGCTATTTCTGAATTTCATCGTCAATAAGAAGGTCAGAGGTATACAGTAAACCTGAAGTTAAGCATCGGAATCTATAACTAGTGTCACAGGAATGGTTCAAAACGTAGACAGAAGAAGAATCAGTCTTCTTGTACATAAGTCGGCCTTGTGCCTTTTGTATTTAATTCCGCTGCAATTTCTGTGTTTCATCGTCAATAAGAAGTGCAGAGGCGTGCAGTAAACCTGAAGTGAAGCATCGGAATCAATAACTAGTGTCACAGGAATGGTTCAAAACATAGACAGTAGGAAGAATCAGTCTCCTTGTACTTAAGTCGGCATTGTGCCTTTTGTATTTAATTCCGATGCAACTTCTGTGTTTCATCGTCAATAAGAAGGTCAGAGGGATACAGTAAACCTGAAGTGAAGCATCGGAATCAATAACTAGTGTCACAAAAATGGTTCAAAACATAGACAGTGGGAAGAGTCAGTCTCCTTGTACTTAAGTCGGCATTGTACCTTTTGTATTTAATTCCGCTGCAATTTCTGTGTCTCATAGTCAATAAGAAGTGCAGAGGGATACAGTAAACCTGGAGGGAAGCATCGGAATCTATAACAAGTGTCACAGGGATGGTTCAAATCATAGTAAGAAGAGTCGGTCTTCTTGTACTTAAGTCGGCATTGTGCCTTTTGTATTTCATTCCGATGCAATTTCTGTGTTTCATCGTCAATAAGAAGGTCAGAGGCATGCAGTAAACCTGAAGTGAAGCATCGGAATCTATAACTAGTGTCACAGGAATGGTTCAAAACATAGACAGTAGGAAGAGTCAGTCTCCTTGTACTTAAGTCGGCATTGTGCCTTTTGTATTTAATTCCGCTGCATTTTCTGTGTTTCGTAGTCAATAAGAAGTGCAGAGGCATGCAGTAAACCTGAAGTGAAGCATCGGAATCTATAACTAGTGTCACAGGAATGGTTCAAAACATAGACAGTAGGAAGAGTAAGTCTCCTTGTACTTAAGTCGGCATTGTGCCTTTTGTATTTAATTCCGATGCAATTTCTGTGTTTCATCGTCAATAAGAAGGTCAGAGGGATACAGTAAACCTGGAGGGAAGCATCGGAATCTATAACAAGTGTCACAGGGATGGTTCAAATCATAGTAAGAAGAGTCAGTCTTCTTGTACTTAAGTCGGCATTGTGCCTTTTGTATTTCATTCCGATGCAATTTCTTTGTTTCATCGTCACTAAGAAGGTACAAGGGATAGAGTAAACCTGAAGTAAAGCATCGAAATCTATAACTAGTGTCACAGGAATGGTTCAAAACATAGACAGAAGAAGAATCAGTCTTCTTGTACATAAGTCGGCATTGTGCCTTTTGTATTTAATTCTGCTGCAATTTCTGTGTTTCATCGTCAATAAGAAGTGCAGAGGCATGCAGTAAACCTGAAGTGAAGCATCGGAATCTAAAACAAATGTCACAGGAATGGTTCAAATCATAGACAGTAGGAAGAGTCAGTCTTCTTGTACGTAAGTCGGCATTGTGCCTTTTGTATTCAATTCCGATGCAATTTCTGTGTTTCATCGTCAATAAGTAGGTCCAAGGGATCCAGTAAACCTGATGTGAAGCACCGGAATCTTAAACTACTGTCACAGGAATGGTTCAAAACATAGTCAGTAAGAAGAGTCAGTCTTCTTGTACTTAAGTCGCCATTGTGCCTTTTGTATTAAATTCCGTTGCAATTTCAGTGTTTCATCGTCAATAAGAAGGTGCAAGGGATACAGTAAATCTGGAGTGAAGAAACGGAATCTATAACTAGTGTCACAGGAATGGTTCAAAACATAGTTATTAAGAAGAGTCAGTCTTCTTGTACTTAATTCGGCACTGTGCCTTTTGGATTTAATGCCGATGCAATTTCTGTGTTTCATCGTCAATAAGAAGGTCAGAGGGATACAGTAAACCTGAAGTGAATCATCGGAATCTATTACTAGTGTCACAGGAATGGTTCAAAACATAGACAGAAAAAGAATCAATCTTCTTGGACTTAAGTCGGCATTGTGCCTTTTGTATTTAATTCCGCTGCAATTTCTGTGTTTCATCGTCAATAAGAAGTGCAGAGGCATGCAGTAAATCAAAAGTGAAGCATCGGAATCTATAACTAGTGTCACAGGAATGGTTCAAAACAAAGACAGTTGAAAGAGTCAGTCTTCTTGTACTTAATTCGGCATTGTGCCTTTTGGATTTAATTCCAATGCAATTTCTGTGTATCATCGTCAATAAGAAGGTCAGAGGGATACAGTAAACCTGAAGTGAATCATCGGAATCTATTACTAGTGTCACAGGAATGGTTCAAAACATAGTCAGTAAGAAGAGTCGGTCTTCTTGTACTTAAGTCGGCATTGTGCCTTTTGTATTTAATTCCGATGCAATTTCTTTGTTTCATCGTCAATAAGAATGTCCAAGGAATAGAGTAAACTTGAAGTGAAGCATCAAAATCTATAACTATTGTCTCAGGAATGGTTCAAAACATTGACAGAAGAAGAATCAATCTTCTTGTACTTAAGTCGGCATTGTGCCTTTTGTATTTAATTCCGCTGCAATTTCTGTGTTTCATCGTCAATAAGAAGTGCAGAGGCATGCAGTAAACCTGAAGTGAAGCATCGGAATCTATAACTAGTGTCACAGGAATGGTTCAAAACATAGACAGTAGGAAGAGTCAGTCTTCTTGTACTTAAGTCGGCATTGTGCCTTTTGTATTTAATTCCGATGCAATATCTGTGTTTCATCGTCAATGAGAAGGTCCAAGGGATACACTAAACCTGGAGTGAAGCACCGGAATCTATAACTAGTGTCACAGGAATGGTTCAAAACATAGTCAGTATGAAGAGTCAGTCTTCTTGCACTTAAGTCGGCATTGTACCTTTTGTAATTAATTCCGATGCAATTTCTGAATTTCATCGTCAATAAGAAGGTCAGAGGTATACAGTAAACCTGAAGTTAAGCATCGGAATCTATAACTAGTGTCACAGGAATGGTTCAAAACATAGACAGAAGAAGAATCAGTCTTCTTGTACATAAGTCGGCCTTGTGCCTTTTGTATTTAATTCCGCTGCAATTTCTGTGTTTCATCGTCAATAAGAAGTGCAGAGGCATGCAGTAAACCTGAAGTGAAGCATCGGAATCAATAACTAGTGTCACAGGAATGGTTCAAAACATAGACAGTAGGAAGAATCAGTCTCCTTGTACTTAAGTCGGCATTGTGCCTTTTGTATTTAATTCCGATGCAACTTCTGTGTTTCATCGTCAATAAGAAGGTCAGAGGGATACAGTAAACCTGAAGTGAAGCATCGGAATCAATAACTAGTGTCACAAAAATGGTTCAAAACATAGACAGTGGGAAGAGTCAGTCATCTTGTACTTAAGTCGGCATTGTGCCTTTTCTATTTAATACCGATGCAATTTCTGTATTTCTTCGTCAATACGAAGGTCCAAGTAATATAGTAAACCTTGAGTGAAGCATCGGTATCTACAACTAGTGTCACAGGAATGGTTCAATACATAGACAGAAAGAGTAGTCAGTCTTCTTGTACTTAAGTCTGCATTGTGCCTTTTTTATTTAATTCCGATGCAATTTCTGTGTTTCATCGTCAACAAGAAGGTCCAAGGGATACAGTAAACCTGAAGTGAAGCATCGGAATCTATAACTAGTGTCACAGGAATGGTTCAAAACATAGACAGAAGAAGAATCAGTCTTCTTGTACATAAGTCGGCATTGTGCCTTTTGTATTTAATTCCGCTGCAATTTCTGTGTTTCATCGTAAATAAGAAGTGCAGAGGCATGCAGTAAACCTGAAGTGAAGCATCGGAATCAATAACTAGTGTCACAGGAATGGTTCAAAACTTAGACAGTAGGAAGAGTCAGTCCCATTGTACTTAAGTCGGCATTGTGCTTTTGTATTTTATTCCGATGCAATTTCTCTGTTTCATCGTCAATAAGAAGGTCTGAGGGATACAGCAAACCTGTAGTGAAGCATCGGAATCTATAACTAGTGTCACAGGAATGGTTCAAACATAGACGGAAAGAATAATCAGTCTTCTTGTAGTTAAGTCGGCATTGTGCCGTTTGTATTTAATTCCGATGCAATTTTTGTGTTTCATCGTTAATAAGAAGGTCCAAGGGAAACAGTAAACCAGAAGCGAAGCATCGGAATCTATAACTAGTGTCACAGGAATGGTTCAAAACATAGTCAGTAAGAAGAGTCAGTCGTCTTGTACTTAGGTCGGCATTGTGTCTTTTGTGTTTAATTCCGATGCTATTTCTGTGTTTCATCGTCAATAAGAAGGTCAGAGGGATACAGTAAACCTGAAGTGAATCATTGGAATCTATAACTAGTGTCACTGGAATGGTTCAAAACATAGTCAGTAAGAAGAGTCGGTCTTCTTGTACATAAGTCGGCATTGTGCCTTTTATATTTAATTCCGATGCAATTTCTGAGTTTCATCGTCAATAAGATGGTCTGAGGGATACAGCAAACCAGAAGTGAAGCATCGGAATCTATAACTAGTGTCACATGAATGGTTCAAACATAGACAGTAAGAAGAGTCAGTCTTCTTGTACTTAAGTCGGCATTGTGCCTTTTGTATTTAATTCCGATGCAATTTCTGTGTTTCATCGTCAATACGAAGGTCCGAGGGATACAGTAAACCTGAAGTGAAGCATCGGAATCTATAACTAGTGACACAGGAATGGTTCAAATCATAGTCAGTAAGAAGAGTCAGTCCTCTTGTACTTAAGTCGGCATTGTGCCTTTTGTATTTAATTCCGATGCAATTTCTGTGTTTCATCGTCAATAAGAAGGTCAGAGGGATACAGTAAACCTGAAGTGAAGCATCGGAATCTAAAACAAGTGTCACAGGAATGGTTCAAATCATAGACAGTAGCAAGAGTCAGTCTTCTTGTACGTAAGTCGGCATTGTGCCTTTTGTATTCAATTCCGATGCAATTTCTGTGTTTCATCGTCAATAAGTAGGTCCAAGGGATCCAGTAAACCTGATGTGAATCACCGGAATCTTAAACTACTGTCACAGGAATGGTTCAAAACATAGTCAGTAAGAAGAGTCAGTCTTCTTGTACTTAAGTCGCCATTGTGCCTTTGGTATTAAATTCCGTTGCAATTTCAGTGTTTCATCGTCAATAAGAAGGTGCAAGGGATACAGTAAATCTGGAGTGAAGAAACGGAATCTATAACTAGTGTCACAGGAATGGTTCAAAACATAGTTATTAAGAAGAGTCAGTCTTCTTGTACTTAATTCGGCACTGTCCCTTTTGGATTTAATGCCGATGCAATTTCTGTGTTTCATCGTCAATAAGAAGGTCAGAGGGATACAGTAAACCTGAAGTGAATCATCGGAATCTATTACTAGTGTCACAGGAATGGTTCAAAGCATAGACAGAAAAAGAATCAATCCTCTTGGACTTAAGTCGGCATTGAGCCTTTTGTATTTAATTCCGCTGCAATTTCTGTGTTTCATCGTCAATAAGAAGTGCAGAGGCATGCAGTAAACCTGAAGTGAAGCATCGGAATCTATAACTAGTGTCACAGGAATGGTTCAAAACAAAGACAGTTGAAAGAGTCAGTCTTCTTGTACTTAATTCGGCACTGTGCCTTTTGGATTTAATTCCAATGCAATTTCTGTGTTTCATCGTCAATAAGAAGGTCAGAGGGATACAGTAAACCTGAAGTGAATCATCGGAATCTATTACTAGTGTCACAGGAATGGTTCAAAACATAGTCAGTAAGAAGAGTCGGTCTTCTTGTACTTAAGTCGGCATTGTGCCTTTTGTATTTAATTCCGATGCAATTTCTTTGTTTCATCGTCAATAAGAATGTCCAAGGAATAGAGTAAACTTGAAGTGAAGCATCAAAATCTATAACTAGTGTCTCAGGAATGGTTCAAAACATAGACAGAAGAAGAATCAATCTTCTTGTACTTAAGTCGGCATTGTGCCTTTTGTATTTAATTCCGCTGCAATTTCTGTGTTTCATCGTCAATAAGAAGTGCAGAGGCATGCAGTAAACCTGAAGTGAAGCATCGGAATCTATAACTAGTGTCACGGGAATGGTTCAAAACATAGACAGTAGGAAGAGTCAGTCTTCTTGTACTTAAGTCGGCATTGTGCCTTTTGTATTTAATTCCGATGCAATATCTGTGTTTCATCGTCAATGAGAAGGTCCAAGGGATACACTAAACCTGGAGTGAAGCACCGGAATCTATAACTAGTGTCACAGGAATGGTTCAAAACTTAGTCAGTAAGAAGAGTCAGTCTTCTTGCACTTAAGTCTTCATTGTGCCTTTTGTATTTAATTCCGATGCAATTTCTGAATTTCATCGTCAATAAGAAGGTCAGAGGTATACAGTAAACCTGAAGTTAAGCATCGGAATCTATAACTAGTGTCACAGGAATGGTTCAAAGATAGACAGTTGGAAGAGTCAGTCCTATTGTACTTAAGTCGGCATTGTGCTTTTGTATTTTATTCCGATGCAATTTCTGTGTTTCATCGTCAATATGAAGGTCCAAGGGATACAGTAAACCGGGAGAGAAGCACCGGAATCTATAACTAGTGTCACAGGAATGGTTCAAAACATAGTCAGTAAGAAGAGTCAGTCTTCTTGCACTTAAGTCGGCATTGTGCCTTTTGTATTTAATTCCGATGCAATTTCTGTGTTTCTTCGTCAATAAGAAGGTCTGAGGGATACAGCAAACCTGAAGTGAAGCATCGTAATCTATAACTAGTGTCACAGGAATTTTTCAAATCATAGTCAGTGAGAAGAGTCAGTCTTCTTGTACTTAAGTCGAAATTGTGCCTTTTGTATTTAATTCCGATGCAATTTCTGCGTTTCATCGTCAACAAGAAGGTCAGAGGGATACAGTAAACCTGAAGTGAAGCATCGGAATCTAAAACAAATGTCACAGAAATGGTTCAAATCATAGACAGTAGGAAGACTCTGTCTTCTTATACTTAAGTCGGCATTGTGCCTTTTGTATTTAATTCCGAAGCAAATTCTGTGTTTCATCGTAAGTAAGTAGGCCCAAGGGATCCAGTAAACCTGAAGTGAAGCACCGGAGTCTTAAACTAGTGTCACAGTAATGGTTCAAAACATAGTCAGTAAGAAGAGTCGGTCTTCTTGTACTTAAGTTGGCATTGTGCCTTTTGTACGTAATTCCGTTGCAAATTTCTTTGTTTCATCGTCAACATGAAGGTCCAAGTAATAGAGTAAACCTGAAGTGAAGCATCGAAATCTGTAACTAGTGTCACAGGAATGGTTCAAAACATAGACAGAAGAAGAATCAGTCTTCTTGTTCTTAAGTCGGCGTTGTGCCTTTTGTATTTAATTCCGCTGCAATTTCTGTGCTCCATCGTCAATAAAAAGTGCAGAGGCATGCAGTAAACCTGAAGTGAAGCATCGGAATATATAACTAGTGTCACAGGAATGGTTCAAAACATAGACAGTAGGAAGAGTCAGTCTTCTTGTACTTAAGTCGGCATTGTGCCTTTTCTATTTAATTCCGATGCAATTTCTGTGTTTCATCGCCAATAAGAAGGTCCAAGGGATACAGCAAACCTGGAGTGAAGCATCGGAATCTACAACATGTGTCACAGGGATGGTTCAAATCATAGACAGTAAGAAGAGTCAGTATTCTTGTACTTAAGTCGGCATTGTGCCTTTTGTATTTAATTCCGATGCAATTTCTGTGTTTCATCTTCGATAAGAAGGTCCATGGTATACAGTAAACCTGAAGTGAAGCATCAGAGTCTATTACTAGTGTCACAGGAATGATTCAAAACATAGTCAGTTAGAAGAGTCGGTCTTCTTGTACTTAAGTCGGCATTGTGCATTTTGTATTTAATTCCGATGCAATTTGTGTGCTTCATCGTCAATAAGAAGGTCCAAGGGATACAGAAAACCTGAATGAAGCATCGGAATCTATAACTAGTGCCACAGGAATGGTTCAAAACATAGAAAGTTGGAAGAGTCAGTCTACTTGTACTTAAGTCGGCATTGTGCCTTTTTTATTTAATTCCGATGCAATTTCTGTGTTTTATCGTCAATAAGAAGGTCTGAGGGATGCAGCAAACCTCAAGTGAAGCATCGGAATCTATAACTAGTGTCACAGGAATGGTTCAAACATAGACAGAATGAAGAGTCAGTCTTCTTGTAGTTAAGTCTCCATTGTGCCTTTTGTATTTAATTCCGATGCAATTTTTGTGTTTCATCGTCAATAAGAAGGTCCAAGGGATACAGTAAACCTGTAGTGAAGCATCGGAATCAATAACTAGTGTCACAGGAATGGTTCAAAACATAGTCAGTAAGAAGAGTCAGTCGTCTTGTACTTATGTCGGCATTGTGCCTTTTGTGTTTAATTCCGATGCAATTTCTGTGTTTCATCGTCAATAAGAAGGTCAGAGGGATACAGTAAACCTGAAGTGAATCAACGGAATCTATAACTAGTGTCACAGGACTTTTTCAAAACATAGTCAGTAAGAAGAGTCGGTCTTCTTGTACTTAAGTCGGCATTGTGCCTTTTGTATTAAATTCCGATGCAATTTCTGTGTTTCATCGTCAATAAGAAGTGCAGAGGCATGCAGTAAACCTGAAGTGAAGCATCGGAATCTATAACTAGTGTCACAGGAATGGTTCAAAACATAGACAGTAGGAAGAGTCAGTCTTCTTGTACTTAAGTCGGCATTGTGCCTTTTGTATTTAATTCCGATGCAATATCTGTGTTTCATCGTCAATGAGAAGGTCCAAGGGATGCACTAAACCTGGAGTGAAGCACCGGAATCTATAACTAGTGTCACAGGAATGGTTCAAAACATAGTCAGTAAGAAGAGTCAGTCTTCTTGCACTTAAGTCGGCATTGTGCCTTTTGTATTTAATTCCGATGCAATTTCTGAATTTCATCGTCAATAAGAAGGTCAGAGGTATACAGTAAACCTGAAGTTAAGCATCGGAATCTATAACTAGTGTCACAGGAATGGTTCAAAACATAGACAGAAGAAGAATCAGTCTTCTTGTACATAAGTCGGCATTGTGCCTTTTTTATTTAATTCCGCTGCAATTTCTGTGTTTCATCGTCAACAAGAAGGTCCAAGGGATACAGTAAACCTGAAGTGAAGCATCGGAATCTATAACTAGTGTCACAGGAATGGTTCAAAACATAGACAGAAGAAGAATCAGTCTTCTTGTACATAAGTCGGCATTGTGCCTTTTGTATTTAATTCCGCTGCAATTTCTGTGTTTCGTCGTAAATAAGAAGTGCAGAGGCATGCAGTAAACCTGAAGTGAAGCATCGGAATCAATAACTAGTGTCACAGGAATGGTTCAAAACTTAGACAGTAGGAAGAGTCAGTCCTATTGTACTTAAGTCGGCATTGTGCTTTTGTATTTTATTCCGATGCAATTTCTCTGTTTCATCGTCAATAAGAAGGTCTGAGGGATACAGCAAACCTGAAGTGAAGCATCGGAATCTATAACTAGTGTCACAGGAATGGTTCAAACATAGACGGAAAGAATAATCAGTCTTCTTGTAGTTAAGTCGGCATTGTGCCTTTTGTATTTAATTCCGATGCAATTTTTGTGTTTCATCGTTAATAAGAAGGTCCAAGGGAAACAGTAAACCAGAAGCGAAGCATCGGAATCTGTAACTAGTGTCACAGGAATGGTTCAAAACATAGTCAGTAAGAAGAGTCAGTCGTCTTGTACTTAGGTCGGCATTGTGCCTTTTGTGTTTAATTCCGATGCTATTTCTGTGTTTCATCGTCAATAAGAAGGTCAGAGGGATACAGTAAACCTGAAGTGAATCATTGGAATCTATAACTAGTGTCACTGGAATGGTTCAAAACATAGTCAGTAAGAAGAGTCGGTCTTCTTGTACATAAGTCGGCATTGTGCCTTTTATATTTAATTCCGATGCAATTTCTGTGTTTCATCGTCAATAAGCAGGTCTGAGGGATACAGCAAACCAGAAGTGAAGCATCGGAATCTATAACTAGTGTCACATGAATGGTTCAAACATAGACAGTAAGAAGAGTCAGTCTTCTTGTACTTAAGTCGGCATTGTGCCTTTTGTATTTAATTCCGATGCAATTTCTGTGTTTCATCGTCAATACGAAGGTCCGAGGGATACAGTAAACCTGAAGTGAAGCATCGGAATCTATAACTAGTGACACAGGAATGGTTCAAATCATAGTCAGTTAGAAGAGTCAGTCCTCTTGTACTTAAGTCGGCATTGTGCCTTTTGTATTTAATTCCGATGCAATTTCTGTGTTTCATCGTCAATAAGAAGGTCAGAGGGATGCAGTAAACCTGAAGTGAAGCATCGGAATCTAAAACAAATGTCACAGGAATGGTTCAAATCATAGACAGTAGGAAGAGTCAGTCTTCTTGTACGTAAGTCGGCATTGTGCCTTTTGTATTCAATTCCGATGCAATTTCTGTGTTTCATCGTCAATAAGTAGGTCCAAGGGATCCAGTAAACCTGATGTGAAGCACCGGAATCTTAAACTACTGTCACAGGAATGGTTCAAAACATAGTCAGTAAGAAGAGTCAGTCTTCTTGTACTTAAGTCGCCATTGTGCCTTTGGTATTAAATTCCGTTGCAATTTCAGTGTTTCATCGTCAATAAGAAGGTGCAAGGGATACAGTAAATCTGGAGTGAAGAAACGTAATCTGTAACTAGTGTCACAGGAATGGTTCAAAACATAGTTATTAAGAAAAGTCAGTCTTCTTGTACTTAATTCGGCACTGTGCCTTTTGGATTTAATGCCGATGCAATTTCTGTGTTTCATCGTCAAAAAGAAGGTCAGAGGGATACAGTAAACCTGAAGTGAATCATCGGAATCTATTACTAGTGTCACAGGAATGGTTCAAAGCATAGACAGAAAAAGAATCAATCTTCTTGGACTTAAGTCGGCATTGTGCCTTTTGTATTTAATTCCGCTGCTATTTCTGTGTTTCATCGTCAATAAGAAGTGCAGAGGCATGCAGTAAACCTGAAGTGAAGCATCGGAATCTATAACTAGTGTCACAGGAATGGTTCAAAACAAAGACAGTTGAAAGAGTCAGTCTTCTTGTACATAATTCGGCACTGTGCCTTTTGGATTTAATTCCAATGCAATTTCTGTGTTTCATCGTCAATAAGAAGGTCAGAGGGATACAGTAAACCTGAAGTGAATCATCGGAATCTATTACTAGTGTCACAGGAATGGTTCAAAACATAGTCAGTAAGAAGAGTCGGTCTTCTTGTACTTAAGTCGGCATTGTGCCTTTTGTATTTAATTCCGATGCAATTTCTTTGTTTCATCGTCAATAAGAATGTCCAAGGAATAGAGTAAACTTGAAGTGAAGCATCAAAATCTATAACTAGTGTCTCAGGAATGGTTCAAAACATAGACAGAAGAAGAATCAATCTTCTTGTACTTAAGTCGGCATTGTGCCTTTTGTATTTAATTCCGCTGCAATTTCTGTGTTTCATCGTCAATAAGAAGTGCAGAGGCATGCAGTAAACCTGAAGTGAAGCATCGGAATCTATAACTAGTGTCACGGGAATGGTTCAAAACATAGACAGTAGGAAGAGTCAGTCTTCTTGTACTTAGGTCGGCATTGTGCCTTTTGTATTTAATTCCGATGTAATATCTGTGTTTCATCGTCAATGAGAAGGTCCAAGGGATACACTAAACCTGGAGTGAAGCACCGGAATCTATAACTAGTGTCACAGGAATGGTTCAAAACATAGTCAGTAAGAAGAGTCAGTCTTCTTGCACTTAAGTCGGCATTGTGCCTTTTGTATTTAATTCCGATGCAATTTCTGAATTTCATCGTCAATAAGAAGGTCAGAGGTATACAGTAAACCTGAAGTTAAGCATCGGAATCTATAACTAGTGTCACAGGAATGGTTCAAAGATAGACAGTAGGAAGAGTCAGTCCTATTGTACTTAAGTCGGCATTGTGCTTTTGTATTTTATTCCGATGCAATTTCTGTGTTTCATCGTCAATATGAAGGTCCAAGGGATACAGTAAACCGGGAGAGAAGCACCGGAATCTATAACTACTGTCACAGGAATGGTTCAAAACATAGTCAGTAAGAAGAGTCAGTCTTCTTGCACTTAAGTCGGCATTGTGCCTTTTGTATTTAATTCCGATGCAATTTCTGTGTTTCTTCGTCAATAAGAAGGTCTGAGGGATACAGCAAACCTGAAGTGAAGCATCGTAATCTATAACTAGTGTCACAGGAATTTTTCAAATCATAGTCAGTGAGAAGAGTCAGTCTTCTTGTACTTAAGTCGAAATTGTGCCTTTTGTATTTAATTCCGATGCAATTTCTGTGTTTCATCGTCAACAAGAAGGTCAGAGGGATACAGTAAACCTGAAGTGAAGC
Organism: Schistocerca americana; assembly: GCF_021461395.2. Lineage (NCBI taxonomy): Eukaryota > Metazoa > Arthropoda > Insecta > Orthoptera > Acrididae > Schistocerca > Schistocerca americana. The sequence continues at coordinate 32,770,390 of NC_060121.1, forward strand.
ATCGGAATCTAAAACAAATGTCACAGAAATGGTTCAAATCATAGACAGTAGGAAGACTCTGTCTTCTTGTACTTAAGTCGGCATTGTGCCTTTTGTATTTAATTCCGAAGGAAATTCTGTGTTTCATCGTAAGTAAGTAGGTCCAAGGGATCCAGTAAACCTGAAGTGAAGCACCGGAGTCTTAAACTAGTGTCACAGTAATGGTTCAAAACATAATCAGTAAGAAGAGTCGGTCTTCTTGTACTTAAGTCGGCATTGTGCCTTTTGTACGTAATTCCGTTGCAAATTTCTTTGTTTCATCGTCAACATGAAGGTCCAAGTAATAGAGTAAACCTGAAGTAAAGCATCGAAATCTGTAACTAGTGTCACAGGAATGGTTCAAAACATAGACAGAAGAAGAATCAGTCTTCTTGTACTTAAGTCGGCATTGTGCCTTTTGTATTTAATTCCGATGCAATTTCTGTGTTTTATCGTCAATAAGAAGGTCAGAGGGATACAGCAAAACCTGAAGTGAAGCATCGGAATCTATAACTAGTGTCCCAGGAATGGTTCAAACATAGACAGTAAGAAGGGTCAGTATTCTTGTACTTAAGACGGCATTGTGCATTTTTTATTTAATTCCGATGCAATTTCTGTGTTTCATCGTCAATAAGACGGTCCAAGGGATACAGTTAACCTGAAGTGAAGCATCGGAATCTAAAACTAGGGTCACAGGAATGGTTCAAATCACTGACAGTACGATGAGTCAATCTTCTTGTACTTAATTCGGCACTGTGCCTTTTGGATTTAATTCCGATGCAATTTCTGTGTATCATCGTCAATACGAAGGACAGAGGGATACAGTAAACCTGGAGTGAAGCATCGGAATCTACAACAAGTGTCACAGTAATGGTTCAAAACATAGACAGTAAGAAGAGTCAGTCTTCTTGTACTTAAGTCTGCATTGTGCTTTTTTATTTAATACCGATGCAATTTCTGCGTTTCATCGTCAACAAGAAGGTCCAAGGGATACAGTAAACCTGAAGTGAAGCATCGGAATCTATAATTAGTGTCACAGGAATGGTTCAAAACATAGACTGTAATAAGAGTCACTCTTCGTGTACTTAAATCGGCTTGGTGCCTTTTCTATTTAATTCCGATGCAATTTCTGTGTTTCATCGTTAATAAGAACGTCCAAGGGATACAGTAAACCTGGAGTGAAGCACCGGAATCTATAACTAGTGTCACAGCAATGGTTCAAACATAGTCAGTAAGAAGAGTCAGTCTTCTAGCACTTAAGTCGGCATTGTGCCTTTTGTATTTATTTCCGATGCAATTTCTGAATTTCATCGTCAATAAGAAGGTCAGAGGGATACAGTAAACCTGAAGTGAAGCATCGGAATCTATATCTAGTGTCACAGGAATGATTCAAAGCATAGACTGTAGGAAGAGTCAGTCCTACTGTACTTAAGTCGGCATTGTGCTTTTGTATTTAATTCCAATGCAATTTCTGTGTTTCATCGTCAATAAGAAGGTCTGAGGGATACAGCAAATCTGAAGTGAAGCATCGGAATCTATAACTAGTGTCACAGGAATGGTTCGAAACATAGTCAGTAAGAAGAGTCAGTCTTCTTGTACTTAAGTCGGCGTTGTGCATTTTGTATTTAATTCCGATGCAATTTCTGTGCTACATCGTCAATAAGAAGGTCCAAGGGATACAGCAAACCTGAAGTGAAGCATCGGAATCTATAACTAGTGTCACAGGAATGGTTCAAAACATAGAAAGTGTTAAGCGTCAGTCTTCTTGTACTTAAGTCGGCATTGTGCATTTTGTATTTAATTCCGATGCAATTTCTGTGTTTTATCGTCAATAAGAAGGTCAGAGGGATACAGTAAACCTGAAGTGAAGCATCGGAGTCTATAACTAGTGTCACAGGGATGGTTCAAAACATAGACAGTAGGAAGAGTCAGTCCTATTGTACTTAGGTCGGCATTGTGCATTTTGTATTTTATTCCGATGCAATTTCTGTGTTTCATCGGCAATGAGAAGGTCTGAGGGATACAGGAAACCTGAAGTGAAGCATCGGAATCAATAACTAGTGTCACAGGAATGGTTCAAAAATAGACAGTAAGAAGAGTCAGTCTTCTTGTACTTAAGACGGCATTGTGCATTTTGTATTTAATTCCGATGCAATTTCTGTGTTTTATCGTCAATAAGACGGTCCAAGGGATACAGTAAACCTGAAGTGAAGCATCGGAATCTATAACAAGTGTCACAGGAATGGTTCAAAACATAGTCAGTAAGAAGAGTCAGTTTTCTTGTACTTAAGTCGGCATTGTGCCTTTTGTATTTAATTCTGACGCAATTTCTGTGTTTCATCGTCAATAAGGAGGTCCAAGGGATACAGTAAACCTGAAGTGAAGCATCGGAATCTATAACTAGTGTCACAGGAATGGTTCAAAAATAGAAAGTGGGAAGAGACAGTCTTCTTGTACTTAAGTCGGCATTGTGCCTTTTGTATTTAATTCCGACGCAATTTCTGTGTTTTATCGTGAATAAGAAGGTCAGAGGGATACAGTAAACCTGAAGTGAAGCATCGGAATCTATAACTAATGTCACAGGAATGGTTCAAAACATAGACATTAGGAAGAGTCAGTCTTCTTGTACTTAAGTCGGCATTGTGCCTTTTCTATTTAATTCTGAAGTAATTTCGGTATTTCATCGTCAATAAGAAGGTCCAAGGGATATAGCAAACCTGGAGTGAAGCATCGGAATCTATAACTAGTGTCACAGGAATGGTTCAAAACATAGTCAGTAAGAAGAGTCAGTCTTCTTGTACTTAAGTCGGCATTGTGCCTTTTGTATTTAATTCCGATTCAATTTCTGTGTTTCATCGTCAATAAGAACTCCCAAGGGATACAGTAAACCTGAAGTGAAGCATCAAAATCTATAACTAGTGTCACATGAATGGTTCAAAAGTTAGACAGAAGAAGAATCAGTCTTCTCGTACTTAAGTCGGCATTGTGCCTTTTTTATTTAATTCCGATGCAATTAATGTGTTTCATCGTTAATAAGAAGGTCAGAGGGATACAGTAAAACTGAAGGGAAGCATCGGAATCTAAAACTAGTGTCACAGGAATGGTTCAAATCACTGACAGTAGGAAGAGTCAGTCATCTTGTACTTAGGTCGACATTGTGCCTTTTGTATTTAATTCCGATGTAATTTCTGTGTTTCATCGTCAATAAGAAGGTCAGAGGGATACAGTAAACCTGAAGTGAATCATCGGAATCTATAACTAGTGTCACAGGATGGGTTCAAAACATAGTCAGTAAGAAGAGTCAGTCTTCTTGTACTTAAGTCGGCATTGTGCCTTTTGTATTTAATTCCGATTCAATTTCTGTGTTTCATCGTCAATAAGAACTCCCAAGGGATACAGTAAACCTGAAGTGAAGCATCAAAATCTATAACTAGTGTCACATGAATGGTTCAAAAGTTAGACAGAAGAAGAATCAGTCTTCTCGTACTTAAGTTGGCATTGTGCCTTTTTTATTTAATTCCGATGCAATTAATGTGTTTCATCGTTAATAAGAAGGTCAGACGGATACAGTAAAACTGAAGGGAAGCATCGGAATCTAAAACTAGTGTCACAGGAATGGTTCAAATCACTGACATTAGGAAGAGTCAGGCATCTTGTACTTAGGTCGACATTGTGCCTTTTGTATTTAATTCCGATGCAATTTCTGTGTTTCATCGTCAATAAGACGGTCCAAGGGATACAGTAAACCTGAAGTGAAGCATCGGAATCTATAATTAGTGTCACAGGAATGGTTCAAAACATAGAAAGTGGGACGCGTCAGTCTTCTTGTACTTAAGTCGGCATTGTGCCTTTTGTATTTAATTCCGATGCAATATCTGTGTTTTATCGTCAATAAGAAGGACAGAGGGATACAGTAAACCTAAAGTGAAGCATCGGAATCTATTACTAGTGTCACAGGAATGGTTCAAAACATAGACAGTAAGAAGAGTCAGTATTCTTGTACTTAAGTGGGCATTGTGCCTTTTGTATTTAATTCCGATGCAATTTCTTTGTTTCACCGTCAATAAGGAGGTCAGAGGGATACAGTTAACATGAAGTGAAGCATCGGAATCTATAACTAGTGTCACAGGAATGGTTCAAAAGCATAGACAGTAGGAAGAGTCAGTCCTATTTTACTTAAGTCGGCATTGTGCCTTTTGTATTTTATTCCGATGCAATTTCTGTGTTTCATCGTCAATAAGAAGATCTGAGGGATACAGCAAAACCTGAAGTGAAGCATCGGAATCTATAACTAGTGTCCCAGGAATGGTTCAAATCATTGACAGTACGATGAGTCAATCTTCTTGTACTAGTTCGGCACTGTGCCTTTTGGATTTAATTTCGATGCAATTTCTGTGTATCATCGTCAATACGAAGGACAGAGGGATACAGTAAACCTGGAGTGAAGCATCAGAATCTATAACAAGTGTCACAGTAATGGTTCATAACATAGACAGTAACAAGAGTAAGTCGTCTTGTATTTAAGTCTGCATTGTGCTTTTTTATTTAATTCCGATGCAATATCTGTGTTTCATCGTCAACAAGAAGGTCCAAGGGATACAGTAAACCTGAAGTGAAGCATCGGAATCTATAATTAGTGTCACAGGAATGGTTCAAAACATAGACAGTAATATGAGTCACTCTTCGTGTACTTAAATCGGCTTGGTGCCTTTTCTATTTAATTCCGATGCAATTTCTGTGTTTCATCGTTAATAAGAACGTCCAAGGGATACAGTAAACCTGGAGTGAAGCTCCGGAATCTATAACTAGTGTCACAGGAATGGTTCAAACATAGTCAGTAAGAAGAGTCAGTCTTCTAGCACTTAAGTCGGCATTGTGCCTTTTGTATTTAATTCCGACGCAATTTCTGTGTTTTATCGTGAATAAGAAGGTCAGAGGGATACAGTAAACCTGAAGTGAAGCATCGGAATCTATAACTAATGTCACAGGAATGGTTCAAAACATAGACATTAGGAAGAGTCAGTCTTCTTGTACTTAAGTCGGCATTGTGCCTTTTCTATTTAATTCTGAAGTAATTTCGGTATTTCATCGTCAATAAGAAGGTCCAAGGGATATAGCAAACCTGGAGTGAAGCATCGGAATCTATAACTAGTGTCACAGGAATGGTTCAAAACATAGTCAGTAAGAAGAGTCAGTCTTCTTGTACTTAAGTCGGCATTGTGCCTTTTGTATTTAATTCCGATTCAATTTCTGTGTTTCATCGTCAATAAGAACTCCCAAGGGATACAGTAAACCTGAAGTGAAGCATCAAAATCTATAATTAGTGTCACATGAATGGTTCAAAAGTTAGACAGAAGAAGAATCAGTCTTCTCGTACTTAAGTCGGCATTGTGCATTTTTTATTTAATTCCGATGCAATTAATGTGTTTCATCGTTAATAAGAAGGTCAGAGGGATACATTAAAACTGAAGGGAAGCATCGGAATCTAAAACTAGTGTCACAGGAATGGTTCAAATCACTGACAGTAGGAAGAGTCAGTCATCTTGTACTTAGGTCGACATTGTGCCTTTTGTATTTAATTCCGATGTAATTTCTGTGTTTCATCGTCAATAAGAAGGTCAGAGGGATACAGTAAACCTGAAGTGAATCATCGGAATCTATAACTAGTGTCACAGGAATGGTTCAAAACATAGTCAGTAAGAAGAGTCAGTCTTCTTGTACTTAAGTCGGCATTGTGCCTTTTGTATTTAATTCCGATTCAATTTCTGTGTTTCATCGTCAATAAGAACTCCCAAGGGATACAGTAAACCTGAAGTGAAGCATCAAAATCTATAACTAGTGTCACATGAATGGTTCAAAAGTTAGACATAAGAAGAATCAGTCTTCTCGTACTTAAGTCGGCATTGTGCCTTTTTTATTTAATTCCGATGCAATTAATGTGTTTCATCGTTAATAAGAAGGTTTGAGGGATACAGTAAAACTGAAGGGAAGCATCGGAATCTAAAACTAGTGTCACAGGAATGGTTCAAATCACTGACATTAGGAAGAGTCAGGCATCTTGTACTTAGGTCGACATTGTGCCTTTTGTATTTAATTCCGATGCAATTTCTGTGTTTCATCGTCAATAAGACGGTCCAAGGGATACAGCAAACCTGAAGTGAAGCATCGGAATCTATAACTAGTGTCACAGGAATGGTTCGAAACATAGTCAGTAAGAAGAGTCAGTCTTTTTGTACTTAAGTCGGCATTGTGCATTTTGTATTTAATTCCGATGCAATTTCTGTGCTACATCGTCAATAAGAAGGTCCAAGGGATACAGCAAACCTGAAGTGAAGCATCGGAATCTATAACTAGTGTCACAGGAATGGTTCAAATAATAGAAAGTGGGAAGCGTCAGTCTTCTTGTACTTAAGTCGGCATTGTGCCTTTTGTATTTAATTCCGATGCAATTTCTGTGTTTTATCGTCAATAAGAAGGTCAGAGGGATACAGTAAACCTGATGTGAAGCATCGGAATCTATAACTAGTGTCACAGGAATGGTTCAAAACATAGACAGTAGGACGAGTCAGTCCTATTGTACTTAAGTCGGCATTGTGCATTTTGTATTTTATTCCGATGCAATTTCTGTGTTTCATCGTCAATAAGAAGGTCTGAGGGATACAGCAAACCTGAAGTGAAGCATCGGAATCTATAACTAGTGTCACAGGAATGGTTCAAAAATAGACAGTAAGAAGAGTCAGTCTTCTTGTACTTAAGACGGCATTGTGCATTTTGTATTAAATTCCGATGCAATTTCTGTGTTTTATCGTCAATAAGACGGTCCAAGGGATACAGTAAACCTGAAATGAAGCATCGGAATCTATAACAAGTGTCACAGGAATGGTTCAAAACATAGTCAGTAAGAAGAGTCAGTCCTCTTGTACTTAAGTCGGCATTGTGCCTTTTGTGTTTAATTCCGATGCAATTTCTGTGTTTCATCGTCAATAAGAAGGTCAGAGGGATACCGTAAACCTGAAGTGAAGCATCGGAATCTAAAACTAGTGTCACAGGAATGGTTCAAATCATTGACAGTACGATGAGTCAATCTTCTTGTACTTAATTCGGCACTGTGCCTTTTGGATTTAATTCCGATGCAATTTCTGTGTATCATCGTCAATACGAAGGTCAGAGGGATACAGTAAACCTGAAGTGAATCATAGGAAACTATAACTAGTGTGACAGGAATGGTTCAAAACATAGTCAGTAAGAAGAGTCAGTTTTCTTGTACTTAAGTCGGCTTTGTGCATTTTGTATTTAATTCTGACGCAATTTCTGTGTTTCATCGTCAATAAGGAGGTCCAAGGGATACAGTAAACCTGAAGTGAAGCATCGGAATCTATAACTAGTGTCACAGGAATGGTTCAGAAATAGAAAGTGGGAAGAGACAGTCTTCTTGTACTTAAGTCGGCATTGTGCATTTTGTATTTAATTCCGACGCAATTTCTGTGTTTTATCGTGAATAAGAAGGTCAGAGGGATACAGTAAACCTGAAGTGAAGCATCGGAATCTATAACTAATGTCACAGGAATGGTTCAAAACATAGACATTAGGAAGAGTCAGTCTTCTTGTACTTAAGTCGGCATTGTGCCTTTTCTATTTAATTCCGAAGTAATTTCGGTATTTCATCGTCAATAAGAAGGTCCAAGGGATATAGCAAACCTGGAGTGAAACATCGGAATCTATAACTAGTGTCACAGGAATGGTTCAAAACATAGACAGTAAGAAGAATCAGTCTTCTTGTACTTAAGTCGGGATTGTGCCTTTTTTATTTACTTCCGATGCAATTTCTGTGTTTCATCGTCAACAAGAAGGTCCAAGGGATACAGTAAACCTGAAGTGAAGCATCGGAATCTAAAACTAGTGTCACAGGAATGGTTCAAATCACTGACAGTAGGAAGATTCAGTCATCTTGTATTTAGGTCGACATTGTGCCTTTTGTATTTAATTCCGATGTAATTTCTGTGTTTCATCGTCAATAAGAAGGTCAGAGGGATACAGTAAACCTGAAGTGAATCATCGGAATCTATAACTAGTGTCACAGGAATGGTTCAAAACATAGTCAGTAAGAAGAGTCAGTCTTCTTGTACTTAAGTCGGCATTGTGCCCTTTGTATTTAATTCCGATTCAATTTCTGTGTTTCATCGTCAATAAGAACTCCCAAGGGATACAGTAAACCTGAAGTGAAGCATCAAAATCTATAACTAGTGTCACATGAATGGTTCAAAACAAAGACAGTAAGAAGAGTCAGTCTTCTTGTACTTAATTCGGCACTGTGCCTTTTGTATTTAATTCCACTGCAATTTCTGTGTTTCATCGTCAATAAGAAGGGCAGAGGGATGCAGTAAACCTGAAGTGAAGCATCGGAATCTATAACTAGTGTTACTGGAATGATTAAAATCATAGACAGTAGGAAGAGTCAGCCTTCTTGTACTTAAGTCGGCATTGTGCCTTTTCTATTTAATTCCGATGCAATTGCTGTGTTTCATCGTCAATAAGAAGGTCCAAGGGATACAGTAAACCTGGAGTGAAGCATCGGAATCTTTAACTGTGTCACAGGGTTGGTTCAAAACATAGACAGTAAGAAGAGTCATTATTCTTGTACTTAAGTCGGCATTGTGCCTTTTGTATTTAATTCCGATGCAATTTCTGTATTTCATCGTCAATAAGAAGGTCAAAGAGATACAGTAAACCAGAAGTGAAGCACCGGAATCTATAACTAGTGTCACAGGAATGGTTCAAAGCATAGTCGATAAGAAGAGTCAGTCTTGTTGTACTTAAGTCAGCATTGTGCATTTTGTATTTAATTCCGATGCAATTTCTGTGTTTCATCGTCAATAAGGAAGTCCAAGGGATACAGTAAACCTGGAGTGAAGCATCGGAATCTATAACTAGTGTCACAGGGTTGGTTCAAAACATAGTATGAAGAGTCAGTATTCTTGTACTTAAGTCGTCATTGTGCCTTTTGTATTTAATTCCGATGCAATTTCTGTATTTCATCGTCAATAAGAAGGTCAGTGGGATACAGTAAACCTGAAGTGAAGCATCGGAATGTATAACTACTATCTCAGCGATGGTTCAAAACATAGTCAGTAAGAGGAGTCAGTCTTCTTGTACTTAAGTCGGCATTCTGAGTTTTGTATTTAATTCCGATGCAATTTCCGTGATTTATCGTCAATACGAAGGTCCAAGGGATACAGTAAACCTGAATTGAAGCATCAGAATCTATAATTAGTGTCACAGGAGTGGTTCTAAACATAGTCAGTAAGAAGAGTCAGTCTTGTTGTACTAAAGTCGGGATTGTGCCTTTTTTATTTAATTCCGATGTAATTTTTGTGTTTCATCGTCAATAAGAAGGTCAGAGGGAAACAGTCAAAATTAAGTGAAGCATCAGAAGCATTAACTAGTGTCACAGGAATGGTTCAAATCATAGACAGTAGGAAGAGTCAGTCTTCTTGTACTTAAGTCGGCATTGTGCCTTTTCTATTTAATTCCGATGCAATTTTTCTATTTCATCGTCAATTAGCAGGTCCAAGGGATATAGTAAACCTGGAGAGAGGCATCGGTATCTATAACTAGTGTCACAGGAATGGTTCAAAACATAGAGAGTAAGAAGAGTCAGTCTTCTTGTACTTAAGTCGGCATTGTGCCTTTTTTATTTAATTCCGATGCAATTTCTGTGTTTCATCGTCAATAAGAAGGTCCAAGGGATACATTAAACCTGGAGTTAAGCATCGGAATCTATAACTAGTGTCATAGGAATGGTTCAAAACATCGACAGTAAGAAGAGTCAGTCTTCTTGTACTTAATTCTTCATTGTGCCTTTAGTTTTTAATTCCGATGCAATATCTGTGTTTCATCGTCAATAAGAAGGTCAGAGGTATACAGTAAATCTGAAGTTAAGCATCGGAATCTAAAACTAGTGTCACAGGAATGGTTCAAAACATAGTCAGTAAGAAGAGTCATTCTTCTTGTACATAAGTCGGCTTTGTGACTTTTGTATTTAATTCCGATGCAATTTCTTTGCTTCATCGTCAATAAGAAGGTCCAAGGGATACAGTAATCCTGAAGTGAAGCATCAGAATCTATAACTAGTGTCACTGGAATGCTTCATAATTAGTCAGTAAGATGAGTCAGTCTTCTTGTACTTAATTCTGCATTGTGCCCTTTGTATTTAATTCCGATGCAATTTCTGTGTTTCAGCGTCAATTAGAAGGTCAGAGGGATACAGTAATCCCGAAGTGAAGCATCGAAAACTATAACTAGTGTCTCAGCGATGGTTCAAAACATAGTCGGTAAGAAGAGTCAGTCTTCTTGTACTTAAGTCGGCATTGTGCCTTTTGTATTTAATTCCGCTGCAATTTCTGTGTTTTATCGTCAATAAGAAGGTCCAAGGGATACAGTAAACCTGAAGTGAAGCACCGGAATCTATAGCTAGTGTCATATGAATGGTTCAAAACATAGTCAGTAAGAAGGGTCAGTCTTCTTGTACTTAAGTCGCCAATGTGCCTTTTGTATTTAATTCCGATGCAATTTCTGTGTTTCAGCCTCAATAAGAAGGTGCAAGGGATACTGTAAACCTGGAGTGAAGCATCGGAATCTATAACTAGTGTTACATGAATGGTTCAAAACATAGACTGTAAGAAGAGTCAGTCTTCTTGTGCTTAATTCGGCATTGTGCCCTTTGTATTTAAATCCGATGCAATTTCTGTGTTTCATCGTCAATAAGAAGGTCAGAGGGATACAGTAAACCTGAAGTGAAGCATCGGAATCTATAACTAGTGTCTCAGCGATGGTTCAAAACATATGCAGTAAGAAGAGTCAGTCTTCTTATACTTATGTCGTCATTGTGCCTTTTGTATTCAATTCCGATGCAATTTCTGTGTTTCATCGTCAATAAGAAGGTCCAAGGGATACAGTAAACCTGGAGTGAAGCATCGGAAACTATAACTAGTGTCACAGGGTTGGTTCAAAACATAGACAGTAAGAAGAGTCAGTATTCTTGTACTTAACTCGGCATTGTGCCATTTGTATTTAATTCCGATGCAATTTCTGTGTTTCATCGTCAATAAGAAGGTCCAAGGGATACAGTAAACCTGAAGTGAAACACCGGAATCTTTAACTAGTGTCACAGGAATGGTTCAAAACATAGTCTGTAAGAAGAGTCAGTCTTCTTGTACTTAAGTCGGCATTGTGCCTTTTGTATTTAATTCCGATGCAATTTCTGTGTTTCATCGTCAATAAGAAGTCCCAAGGGATACAGTAAACCTGAAGCGAAGCATCAAAATCCATAACCAGTGTCACAGGAATGGTTCAAAAGTTAGACAGAAGAAGAATCAATCTTCTCTTACTTAAGTCGGCATTGTGCATTTTTTATTTAATTCCGATGCAATTAATGTGTTTCATCGTTAATAAGAAGGTCAGAGGGATACAGCAAACCTGAAGTGAAGTATCGGAATCTATAACTAGGGTCACAGGAATGGTTCAAAACATAGTCAGTAAGAAGAGTCAGTCTTGTTGTACTTAAGCCAGCATTGTGCATTTTGTATTTAATTCCGATGCAATTTCTGTGTTTCGTCGTCAATAAGGAAGTCCAAGGGATACAGTAAACCTGGAGTGAAGCATCGGAATCTATAACTAGTGTCACAGGGTTGGTTCAAAACATAGTATGAAGAGTCAGTATTCTTGTACTTAAGTCGGCATTGTGCCTTTTCTATTTAATTCCCATGCAATTGCTGTGTTTCATAGTCAATAAGAAGGTCCATGGGATACTGTAAACCTGAAGTGAAGCATCGGAATCTATAACTAGTGTCACAGGAATGGTTCAAAACATAGTCAGTAAGAAGAGTCAGTATTGTTGTACTTAAGTCGGCATTGTGCATTTTGTATTTAATTCCGACGCAATTTCTGTGTTTCAGCGTTAATAAGAAGTTCAGAGGGATACAGTAAACCTGAAGTGAAGCATCAGAATCTATAACTAGTGTCACAGGAATGGTTCAAAACATAGACAGCAGGAAGAGTCAGTCTTCTTGTACTTAAGTCGGCATTGTGCCTTTTCTATTTATTTCCGATGTAATTTCTGTATTTCATCGTCATTAAGAAAGTCCAGGGGATATAGTAAACCTGGAGTGAAGCATCGGAATCTATAACTAGTGTCACAGGAATGTTTCAAATCATAGACAGTAAGAAGAGTCAGTCTTCTTGTACTTAAGTCGGCAGTGTGCCTTTTTTATTTAATTCCGATGCAATTTCTGTGTTTTATCGTCAATACGAAGATCCAAGGGATACAGTAAACCTGAAGTGAAGCATCAGAATCTATAATTAGTGTCACAGGAGTGGTTCTAAACATAGTCAGTAAGAAGAGTCAGTCTTCTTGTACTAAAGTCGGCATTGTGCCTTTTTTATTTAATTCCGATGTAATTTCTGTGTTTCATTGTCAATAAGAAGGTCAGAGGGATACAGTAAAAATGAAGTGAAGCATCAGAAGCTTTACCTAGTGTCACAGGAATGGTTCAATACATCGACAGTAAGAAGAGTCAGTCTTCTTGTACTTAATTCTTCATTGTGCCTTTAGTTTTAATTCCGATGCAATTTCTGTGTTTCATCGTCAATAAGAAGGTCAGAGGGATACAGTAAATCTGAAGTTAAGGATCGGAATCTAAAACTAGTGTCGCAGGAATGGTTCAAAACATAGTCAGTAAGAAGAGTCATTCTTCTTGTACTTAAGTCGGCTTTGTGACTTTTGTATTTAATTCCGATGCAATTTCTTTGCTTCATCGTCAATAAGAAGGTCCAAGGGATACAGTAATCCTGAAGTGAAGCATCAGAATCTATAACTAGTGTCACTGGAATGCTTCATAACGTAGTCAGTAAGATGAGTCAGTCTTCTTGTACTTAATTCTGCATTGTGCCCTTTGTATTTAATTCCGCTGCAATTTCTGTGTTTCATCGTCAATTAGAAGGTCAGAGGGATACAGTAATCCTGAAGTGAAGCATCGAAAACTATAACTAGTGCCTCAGCGATGGTTCAAAACATAGTCGGTAAGAAGAGTCAGTCTTCTTGTACTTAAGTCGGCATTGTGCCTTTTGTATTTAATTCTGATGCAATTTCTGTGTTTTATCGTCAATAAGAAGGTCCAAGGGATACAGTAAACCTGAAGTTAAGCACCGGAATCTATAACTAGTCTCACATGAATGGTTCAAAACATAGTCGGTAAGAAGAGTCAGTCTTCTTGTACTTAAGTCGGCATTGTGCCTTTTGTATTTAATTCTGATGCAATTTCTGTGTTTTATCGTCAATAAGAAGGTCCAAGGGATACTGTAAACCTGGAGTGAAGCATCGGAATCTATAACTAGTGTCACATGAATGGTTCAAAACATAGACAGTAAGAAGAGTCAGTCGTCTTGTACTTAATTCGGCACTGTGCCTTTTGTATTTAATTCCACTGCAATTTCTGTGTTTCATCGTCAATAAGAAGGGCAGAGGGATGCAGTAAACCTGAAGTGAAGCATCGGAATCTATAACTAGTGTCACTGGAATGATTCAAAACATAGACAGTAGGAAGAGTCAGCCTTCTTGTACTTAAGTCGGCATTGTGCCTTTTCTATTTAATTCCGATGTAATCGCTGTGTTTCTTCGTCAATAAGAAGGTCCAAGGGATACAGTAAACCTGGAGTGAAGCATCGGAATCTATAACTGTGTCACAGGGTTGGTTCAAAACATAGACAGTAAGAAGAGTCATTATTCTTGTACTTAAGTCGGCATTGTGCCTTTTGTATTTAATTCCGATGCAATTTCTGTATTTCATCGTCAATAAGAAGGTCAAAGGGATACAGTAAACCAGAAGTGAAGCACCGGAATCTATAACTAGTGTCACAGGAATGGTTCAAAGCATAGTCAGTAAGAAGAGTCAGTCTCGTTGTACTTAAGTCGGCATTGTGACTTTTCTATTTAATTCCGATGCAATTTCTGTGTTTCATCGTCAATAAGAAAGTCCAAGGGATATAGTAAACCTGGAGTGAAGCATCGGAATCTATAACTAGTGTCACAGGAATGTTTCAAATCATAGACAGTAAGAAGAGTCAGTCTTCTTGTACTTAAGTCGGCATTGTGCCTTTTTTATTCAATTCCGATGCAATTTCTGTGTTTCATCGTCAATGAGAAGGTCAGAGGGATACAGTAAACCTGAAGTGAAGCATCGGAATGTATAACTACTATCTCAGCGATGGTTCAAAACATAGTCAGTAAGAGGAGTCAGTCTTCTTGTACTTAAGTCGGCATTCTGAGTTTTGTATTTAATTCCGATGCAATTTCTGTGTTTTATCGTCAATACGAAGGTCCAAGGGATACAGTAAACCTGAATTGAAGCATCAGAATCTCTAATTTGTGTCACAGGAGTGGTTTTAAACACAGTCAGTAAGAAGAGTCAGTCTTCTTGTACTAAAGTCGGCATTGTGCCTTTTTTATTTAATTCCGATGTAATTTCTGTGTTTCATCGTCAATAAGAAGGTCAGAGGGAAACAGTAAAAATGAAGTGAAGCATCAGAAGCTTTAACTAGTGTCACAGGAATGGTTCAAATCATAGACAGTAGGAAGAGTCAGTCTTCTTGTACTTAAGTCGGCATTGTGCCTTTTCTATTTAATTCCGATGCAATTTCTCTATTTCATCGTCAATTAGCAGGTCCAAGGGATATAGTAAACCTGGAGAGAGGCATCGGTATCTATAACTAGTGTCACAGGAATGGTTCAAAACATAGAGAGTAAGAAGAGTCAGACTTCTTGTACTTAAGTCGGCATTGTGCCTTTTTTATTTAATTCCGAAGCAATTTCTGTGTTTCATCGTCAATAAGAAGGTCCAAGGGATACATTACACCTGGAGTTAAGCATCGGAATCTATAACTAGTGTCATAGGAATGGTTCAAAACATCGACAGTAAGAAGAGTCAGTCTTCTTGTACTTAATTCTTCATTGTGCCTTTAGTTTTTAATTCCGATGCAATATCTGTGTTTCATCGTCAATAAGAAGGTCAGAGGGATACAGTAAATCTGAAGTTAAGCATCGGAATCTAAAACTAGTGTCACAGGAATGGTTCAAAACATAGTCAGAAAGAAGAGTCATTCTTCTTGTACTTAAGTCGGCTTTGTGACTTTTGTATTTAATTCCGATGCAATTTCTTTGCTTCATCGTCAATAAGAAGGTCCAAGGGATTCAGTAATCCTGAAGTGAAGCATCAGAATCTATAACTAGTGTCACTGGAATGCTTCATAACGTAGTCAGTAAGATGAGACAGTCTTCTTGTACTTAATTCTGCATTGTGCCCTTTGTATTTAATTCCGATGCAATTTCTGTGTCTCATCGTCAATTAGAAGGTCAGAGGGATACAGTAATCCCGAAGTGAAGCATCGAAAACTATAACTAGTGTCTCAGCGATGGTTCAAAACATAGTCGGTAAGAAGAGTGAGTCTTCTTGTACTTAAGTCGGCATTGTGCCTTTTGTATTTAATTCTGATGCAATTTCTGTGTTTTATCGTCAATAAGAAGGTCCAAGGGATACAGTAAACCTGAAGTGAAGCACCGGAATCTATAACTAGTGTCACATGAATGGTTCAAAACATAGTCAGTAAGAAGAGTCAGTCTTCTTGTACTTAAGTCGCCAATGTGCCTTTTGTATTTAATTCCGATGCAATTTCTGTGTTTCAGCCTCAATAAGAAGGTGCAAGGGATACTGTAAACCTGGAGTGAAGCATCGGAATCTATAACTAGTGTCACATGAATGGTTCAAAACATAGACTGTAAGAAGAGTCAGTCTTCTTGTGCTTAATTCGGCATTGTGCCCTTTGTATTTAATTCCGATGCAAGTACTGTGTTGCATCGTCAATGAGAAGGTCAGAGGGATACAGTAAACCTGAAGTGCAGCATCGGAATCTATAACTACTATCTCAGCGATGGTTCAAAACATAGTCAGTAAGAGGAGTCAGTCTTCTTGTACTTAAGTCGGCATTGTGAGTTTTGTATTTAATTCCGATGCAATTTCTGTGTTTTATCGTCAATACGAAGGTCCAAGGGATACAGTAAACCTGAAGTGAAGCATGAGAATCTACAATTAGTGTCACAGGAGTGGTTCTAAACATAGTCAGTAAGAAGAGTCAGTCTTCTTGTACTAAAGTCGGCATTGTGCCTTTTTTATTTAATTCCGATGTAATTTCTGTGTTTCATCGTCAATAAGAAGGACAGAGGGATACAGTAAAAATGAAGTGAAGCATCAGAAGCTTTAACTAGTGTCACAGGAATGGTTCAAATCATAGACAGTAGGAAGAGTCAGTCATCTTGTACTTAAGTCGGCATTGTGCCTTTTTTATTTAATTCCGATGCAATTTCTGTGTTTCATCGTCAATAAGAGGGTCCAAGGGAGACATTAAACCTGGAGTTAAGCATCGGAATCTATAACTAGTGTCATAGGAATGGTTCAAAACATCGACAGTAAGAAGAGTCAGTCTTCTTGTACTTAATTCTTCATTGTGCCTTTAGTTTTTAATTCCGATGCAATATCTGTGTTTCATCGTCAATAAGAAGGTCAGAGGGATACAGTAAATCTGAAGTTAAGCATCGGAATCTAAAACTAGTGTCACAGGAATGGTTCAAAACATAGTCAGTAAGAAGAGTCATTCTTCTTGTACTTAAGTCGGCTTTGTGACTTTTGTATTTAATTCCGATGCTATTTCTTTGCTTCATCGTCAATAAGAAGGTCCAAGGGATACAGTAATCCTGAAGTGAAGCATCAGAATCTATAACTAGTGTCACTGGAATGCTTCATAACGTTGTCAGTAAGATGAGTCAGTCTTCTTGTACTTAATTCTGCATTGTGCCCTTTGTATTTAATTCCGATGCAATTTCTGTGTTTCATCGTCAATTAGAAGGTCAGAGGGATACAGTCATCCCGAAGTGAAGCATCGAAAACTATAACTAGTGTCTCAGCGATGGTTCAAAACATAGTCGGTAAGAAGAGTCAGTCTTCTTGTGCTTAAGTCGGCATTGTGCCTTTTGCATTTAATTCTGATGCAATTTCTGTGTTTTATCGTCAATAAGAAGGTCCAAGGGATACAGTAAACCTGAAGTGAAGCACCGGAATCTATAACTAGTGTCACATGAATGGTTCAAAACATAGTCAGTAAGAAGAGTCAGTCTTCTTGTACTTAAGTCGCCAATGTGCCTTTTGTATTTAATTCCGATGCAATTTCTGTGTTTCAGCCTCAATAAGAAGGTGCAAGGGATACTGTAAACCTGGAGTGAAGCATCGGAATCTATAACTAGTGTCACATGAATGGTTCAAAACATAGACTGTAAGAAGAGTCAGTCTTCTTGTGCTTAATTCGGCATTGTGCCCTTTGTATTTAATTGCGATGCAATTTCTGTGTTTCATCGTCAATGAGAAGCTCAGAGGGATACAGTAAACCTGAAGTGAAGCATCGGAATCTATAACTACTATCTCAGCGATGGTTCAAAACATAGTCAGTAAGAGGAGTCAGTCTTCTTGTACTTAAGTCGGCATTGTGAGTTTTGTATTTAATTCCGATGCAATTTCTGTGTTTTATCGTCAATACGAAGGTCCAAGGGATACAGTGAACCTGAAGTGAAGCATGAGAATCTATAATTAGTGTCACAGGAGTGGTTCTAAACATAGTCAGTAAGAAGAGTCAGTCTTCTTGTACTAAAGTCGGCATTGTGCCTTTTTTATTTAATTCTGATGTAATTTCTGTGTTTCATCGTCAATAAGAAGGTCAGAGGGATACAGTAAAAATGAAGTGAAGCATCAGAAGCTTTAACTAGTGTCACAGGAATGGTTCAAATCATAGACAGTAGGAAGAGTCAGTCTTCTTGTACTTAAGTCGGCATTGTGCCTTTTTTACTTAATTCCGATGCAATTTCTGTGTTTCATCGTCAATAAGAAGGTCCAAGGGATACATTAAACCTGGAGTTAAGCATCGGAATCTATAACTAGTGTCATAGGAATGGTTCAAAACATCGACAGTAAGATGAGTCAGTCTTCTTGTACATAATTCCTCATTGTGCCTTTAGTTTTCAATTCCGATGCAATATCTGTGTTTCATCGTCAATAAGAAGGTCAGAGGGATACAGTAAATCTGAAGTTAAGCATCGGAATCTAAAACTAGTGTCACAGGAATGGTTCAAAACATAGTCAGTAAGAAGAGTCATTCTTCTTGTACATAAGTCGGCTTTGTGACTTTTGTATTTAATTCCGATGCAATTTCTTTGCTTCATCGTCAATAAGAAGGTCCAAGGGATACAGTAATCCTGAAGTGAAGCATCAGAATCTATAACTAGTGTCACTGGAATGCTTCATAATGTAATCAGTAAGATGAGTCAGTCTTCTTGTACTTAATTCTGCATTGTGCCCTTTGTATTTAATTCCGATGCAATTTCTGTGTTTCATCGTCAATTAGAAGGTCAGAGGGATACAGTAATCCCGAAGTGAAGCATCGAAAACTATAACTAGTGTCTCAGCGATGGTTCAAAACATAGTCGGTAAGAAGAGTCAGTCTTCTTGTACTTAAGTCGGCATTGTGCCTTTTGTATTTAATTCTGATGCAATTTCTGTGTTTTATCGTCAATAAGAAGGTCCAAGGGATACAGTAAACCTGAAGTGAAGCACCGGAATCTATAACTAGTGTCACATGAATGGTTCAAAACATAGTCAGTAAGAAGAGTCAGTCTTCTTGTACTTAAGTCGCCAATGTGCCTTTTGTAATTAATTCCGATGCAATTTCTGTGTTTCAGCCTCAATAAGAAAGTGCAAGGGATACTGTAAACCTGGAGTGAAGCATCGGAATCTATAACTAGTGTCACATGAATGGTTCAAAACATAGACTGTAAGAAGAGTCAGTCTTCTTGTGCTTAATTCGGCATTGTGCCCTTTGTATTTAAATCCGATGCAATTTATGTGTTTCATCGTCAATAAGAAGGTCAGAGGGATACAGTAAACCTGAAGTGAATCATCGGAAACTATAACTAGTGTCACAGGAATGGTTCAAAACATAGACAGCAGGAAGAGTCAGTCTTCTTGTACTTAAGTCGGCATTGTGCCTTTTCTATTTAATTCCGATGCAATTTCTGTATTTCATCGTCATTAAGAAAGTCCAAGGGATACAGTAAACCTGAAGTGAAACACCGGAATCTATAACTAGTGTCACAGGAATGGTTCAAAACATAGTCTGTAAGAAGAGTCAGTCTTCAGGTACTTAAGTCGGCATTGTGCCTTTTGTATTTAAATCCGATGCAATTTCTGTGTTTCATCGTCAATAAGAAGTCCCAAGGGATACAGTAAACCTGAAGCGAAGCATCAAAATCCATAACCAGTGTCACAGGAATGGTTCAAAAGTTAGACAGAAGAAGAATCAATCTTCTCGTACTTAAGTCGGCATTGTGCCTTTTTTATTTAATTATGATGCAATTAATTTGTTTCATCGTTAATAAGAAAGTCAGAGGGACACAGTAAACGTGAAGTGAAGTATCGGAATCTATAACTAGTGTCACAGGAATGGTTCAAAACATAGTCAGTAAGAAGAGTCAGTCTTGTTGTACTTAAGTCAGCATTGTGCATTTTGTATTTAATTCCGATGCAATTTCTGTGTTTCATCGTCAATAAGGAAGTCCAAGGGATACAGTAAACCTGGAGTGAAGCATCGGAATCTATAACTAGTGTCACAGGGTTGGTTCAAAACATAGTATGAAGAGTCAGTATTCTTGTACTTAAGTCGGCATTGTGCCTTTTCTATTTAATTCCCATGCAATTGCTGTGTTTCATAGTCAATAAGAAGGTCCATGGGATACTGTAAACCTGAAGTGAAGCATCGGAATCTATAACTAGTGTCACAGGAATGGTTCAAAACATAGTCAGTAAGAAGAGTCATTATTCTTGTACTTAAGTCGGCATTGTGCATTTTGTATTTAATTCCAGCGCAATTTCTGTGTTTCAGCGTTAATAAGAAGTTCAGAGGGATACAGTAAACCTGAAGTGAAGCATCAGAATCTATAACTAGTGTCACAGGAATGGTTCAAAACATAGACAGCAGGAAGAGTCAGTCTTCTTGTACTTAAGTCGGCATTGTGCCTTTTCTATTTAATTCCGATGCAATTTCTGTATTTCATCGTCATTAAGAAAGTCCAAGGGATATAGTAAACCTGGAGTGAAGCATCGGAATCTATTACTAGTGTCACAGGAATGTTTCAAATCATAGACAGTAAGAAGAGTCAGTCTTCTTGTACTTAAGTCGGCATTGTGCCTTTTTTATTTAATTCCGATGCAATTTCTGTGTTTCATCGTAATGAGAAGGTCAGAGGGATACGGTAAACCTGAAGTGAAGCATCGGAATCTATAACTAGTATCTCAGCGATGGTTCAAAACATAGTCAGTAAGAGGAGTCAGTCTTCTTGTACTTAAGTCGGCATTGTGCCTTTTGTATTTAATTCCGATGCAATTTCTGTGTTTTATCGTCAATACGGAGATCCAAGGGATACAGTAAACCTGAAGTGAAGCATCAGAATCTATAATTAGTGTCACAGGAGTGGTTCTAAACATAGTCAGTAAGAAGAGTCAGTCTTCTTGTACTAAAGTCGGCATTGTGCCTTTTTTATTTAATTCCGATGTAATTTCTGTGTTTCATCGTCAATAAGAAGGTCAGAGGGATACAGTAAAAATGAAGTGAAGCATCAGAAGCTTTAACTAGTGTCACAGGAATGGTTCAATACATCGACAGTAAGAAGAGTCAGTCTTCTTGTACTTATTTCTTCATTGTGCCTTTAGTTTTAATTCCGATGCAATTTCTGTGTTTCATCGTCAATAAGAAGGTCAGAGGGATACAGTAAATCTGAAGTTAAGCATCGGAATCTAAAACTGATGTCGCAGGATTGGTTCAAAACATAGTCAGTAAGAAGAGTCTTTCTTCTTGTACTTAAGTCGGCTTTGTGACTTTTGTATTTAATTCCGATGCAATTTCTTTGCTTCATCGTCAATAAGAAGGTCCAAGGGATACAGTAATCCTGAAGTGAAGCATCAGAATCTATAACTAGTGTCACTGGAATGCTTCATACCGTAGTCAGTAAGATGAGTCAGTCTTCTTGTACTTAATTCTGCATTGTGCCCTTTGTATTTAATTCCGATGCAATTTCTGTGTTTCATCGTCAATTAGAAGGTCAGAGGGATACAGTAATCCTGAAGTGAAGCATCGAAAACTATAACTAGTGTCTCAGCGGTGGTTCAAAACATAGTCGGTAAGAAGAGTCAGTCTTCTTGTACTTAAGTCGGCATTGTGCCTTTTGTATTTAATTCTGATGCAATTTCTGTGTTTTATCGTCAATAAGAAGGTCCAAGGGATACAGTAAACCTGAAGTTAAGCACCGGAATCTATAACTAGTCTCACATGAATGGTTCAAACATAGTCAGTAAGAAGAGTCAGTCTTCTTGTACTTAGGTCGCCAATGTGCCTTTTGTATTTAATTCCGATGCAATTTCTGTGTTTCAGCCTCAATAAGAAGGTGCAAGGGATACTGTAAACCTGGAGTGAAGCATCGGAATCTATAACTAGTGTCACATGAATGGTTCAAAACATAGACTGTAAGAAGAGTCAGTCTTCTTGTGCTTAATTCGGCATTGTGCCCTTTGTATTTAAATCCGATGCAATTTCTGTGTTTCATCGTCAATAAGAAGGGCAGAGGGATGCAGTAAACCTGAAGTGAAGCATCGGAATCTACAACTAGTGTCACTGGAATGATTCAAAACATAGACAGTAGGAAGAGTCAGCCTTCTTGTACTTAAGTCGGCATTGTGCCTTTTCTATTTAATTCCGATGCAATCGCTGTGTTTCTTCGTCAATAAGAAGGTCCAAGGGATACAGTAAACCTGGAGTGAAGCATCGGAATCTATAACTGTGTCACAGGGTTGGTTCAAAACATAGACAGTAAGAAGAGTCATTATTCCTGTACTTAAGTCGGCATTGTTCCTTTTGTATTTAATTCCGATGCAATTTCTGTATTTCATCGTCGATAAGAAGGTCAAAGGGATACAGTAAACCAGAGGTGAAAGACCGGAATCTATAACTAGTGTCACAGGAATGGTTCAAAGCATAGTCAGTAAGAAGAGTCAGTCTTGTTGTACTTAAGTCAGCATTGTGCATTTTGTATTTAATTCCGATGCAATTTCTGTGTTTCATCGTCAATAAGGAAGTCCAAGGGATACAGTAAACCTGGAGTGAAGCATCGGAATCTATAACTAGTGTCACAGGGTTGGTTCAAAACATAGTATGAAGAGTCAGTATTCTTGTACTTAAGTCGGCATTGTGCCTTTTCTATTTAATTCCCATGCAATTGCTGTGTTTCATCGTCAATAAGAAGGTCCATGGGATACTGTAAACCTGAAGTGAAGCATCGGAATCTATAACTAGTGTCACAGGAATGGTTCAAAACATAGTCAGTAAGAAGAGTCAGTATTCTTGTACTTAAGTCGGCATTGTGCATTTTGTATTTAATTCCGACGCAATTTCTGTGTTTCATCGTTAATAAGAAGTTCAGAGGGATACAGTAAACCTGAAGTGAAGCATCAGAATCTATAACTAGTGTCACAGGAATGGTTCAAAACATAGACAGCAGGAAGAGTCAGTCTTGTTGTACTTAAGTCGGCATTGTGCCTTTTCTATTTAATTCCGATGCAATTTCTGTGTTTCATCGTCAATAAGAAAGTCCAAGGGATATAGTAAACCTGGAGTGAAGCATCGGAATCTATAACTAGTGTCACAGGAATGTTTCAAATCATAGACAGTAAGAAGAGTCAGTCTTCTTGTACTTAAGTCGGCATTGTGCCTTTTTTATTCAATTCCGATGCAATTTCTGTGTTTCATCGTCAATGAGAAGGTCAGAGGGATACAGTAAACCTGAAGTGAAGCATCGGAATGTATAACTACTATCTCAGCGATGGTTCAAAACATAGTCAGTAAGAGGAGTCAGTCTTCTTGTACTTAAGTCGGCATTCTGAGTTTTGTATTTAATTCCGATGCAATTTCTGTGTTTTATCGTCAATACGAAGGTCCAAGGGATACAGTAAACCTGAATTGAAGCATCAGAATCTATAATTTGTGTCACAGGAGTGGTTTTAAACACAGTCAGTAAGAAGAGTCAGTCTTCTTGTACTAAAGTCGGCATTGTGCCTTTTTTATTTAATTCCGATGTAATTTCTGTGTTTCATCGTCAATAAGAAGGTCAGAGGGAAACAGTAAAAATGAAGTGAAGCATCAGAAGCTTTAACTAGTGTCACAGGAATGGTTCAAATCATAGACAGTAGGAAGAGTCAGTCTTCTTGTACTTAAGTCGGCATTGTGCCTTTTCTATTTAATTCCGATGCAATTTCTCTATTTCATCGTCAATTAGCAGGTCCAAGGGATATAGTAAACCTGGAGAAAGGCATCGGTATCTATAACTAGTGTCACAGGAATGGTTCAAAACATAGAGAGTAAGAAGAGTCAGTCTTCTTGTACTTAAGTCGGCATTGTGCCTTTTTTATTTAATTCCGATGCAATTTCTGTGTTTCATCGTCAATAAGAAGGTCCAAGGGATACATTACACCTGGAGTTAAGCATCGGAATCTATAACTAGTGTCATAGGAATGGTTCAAAACATCGACAGTAAGAAGAGTCAGTCTTCTTGTACTTAATTCTTCATTGTGCCTTTAGTTTTTAATTCCGATGCAATATCTGTGTTTCATCGTCAATAAGAAGGTCAGAGGGATACAGTAAATCTGAAGTTAAGCATCGGAATCTAAAACTAGTGTCACAGGAATGGTTCAAAACATAGTCAGAAAGAAGAGTCATTCTTCTTGTACTTAAGTCGGCTTAGTGACTTTTGTATTTAATTCCGATGCAATTTCTTTGCTTCATCGTCAATAAGAAGGTCCAAGGGATACAGTAATCCTGAAGTGAAGCATCAGAATCTATAACTAGTGTCACTGGAATGCTTCATAACGTAGTCAGTAAGATGAGACAGTCTTCTTGTACTTAATTCTGCATTGTGCCCTTTGTATTTAATTCCGATGCAATTTCTGTGTCTCATCGTCAATTAGAAGGTCAGAGGGATACAGTAATCCCGAAGTGAAGCATCGAAAACTATAACTAGTGTCTCAGCGATGGTTCAAAACATAGTCGGTAAGAAGAGTGAGTCTTCTTGTACTTAAGTCGGCATTGTGCCTTTTGTATTTAATTCTGATGCAATTTCTGTGTTTTATCGTCAATAAGAAGGTCCAAGGGATACAGTAAACCTGAAGTGAAGCACCGGAATCTATAACTAGTGTCACATGAATGGTTCAAAACATAGTCAGTAAGAAGAGTCAGTCTTCTTGTACTTAAGTCGCCAATGTGCCTTTTGTATTTAATTCCGATGCAATTTCTGTGTTTCAGCCTCAATAAGAAGGTGCAAGGGATACTGTAAACCTGGAGTGAAGCATCGGAATCTATAACTAGTGTCACATGAATGGTTCAAAACATAGACTGTAAGAAGAGTCAGTCTTCTTGTGCTTAATTCGGCATTGTGCCCTTTGTATTTAATTCCGATGCAAGTACTGTGTTGCATCGTCAATGAGAAGGTCAGAGGGATACAGTAAACCTGAAGTGCAGCATCGGAATCTATAACTACTATCTCAGCGATGGTTCAAAACATAGTCAGTAAGAGGAGTCAGTCTTCTTGTACTTAAGTCGGCATTGTGAGTTTTGTATTTAATTCCGATGCAATTTCTGTGTTTTATCGTCAATACGAAGGTCCAAGGGATACAGTAAACCTGAAGTGAAGCATGAGAATCTACAATTAGTGTCACAGGAGTGGTTCTAAACATAGTCAGTAAGAAGATTCAGGCTTCTTGTACTAAAGTCGGCATTGTGCCTTTTTTATTTAATTCCGATGTAATTTCTGTGTTTCATCGTCAATAAGAAGGACAGAGGGATACAGTAAAAATGAAGTGAAGCATCAGAAGCTTTAACTAGTGTCAGAGGAATGGTTCAAATCATAGACAGTAGGAAGAGTCAGTCATCTTGTACTTAAGTCGGCATTGTGCCTTTTTTATTTAATTCCGATGCAATTTCTGTGTTTCATCGTCAATAAGAGGGTCCAAGGGAGACATTAAACCTGGAGTTAAGCATCGGAATCTATAACTAGTGTCATAGGAATGGTTCAAAACATCGACAGTAAGAAGAGTCAGTCTTCTTGTACTTAATTCTTCATTGTGCCTTTAGTTTTTAATTCCGATGCAATATCTGTGTTTCATCGTCAATAAGAAGGTCAGAGGGATACAGTAAATCTGAAGTTAAGCATCGGAATCTAAAACTAGTGTCACAGGAATGGTTCAAAACATAGTCAGTAAGAAGAGTCATTCTTCTTGTACTTAAGTCGGCTTTGTGACTTTTGTATTTAATTCCGATGCTATTTCTTTGCTTCATCGTCAATAAGAAGGTCCAAGGGATACAGTAATCCTGAAGTGAAGCATCAGAATCTATAACTAGTGTCACTGGAATGCTTCATAACGTAGTCAGTAAGATGAGTCAGTCTTCTTGTACTTAATTCTGCATTGTGCCCTTTGTATTTAATTCCGATGCAATTTCTGTGTTTCATCGTCAATTAGAAGGTCAGAGGGATACAGTAATCCCGAAGTGAAGCATCGAAAACTATAACTAGTGTCTCAGCGATGGTTCAAAACATAGTCGGTAAGAAGAGTCAGTCTTCTTGTACTTAAGTCGGCATTGTGCCTTTTGTATTTAAGTCTGATGCAATTTCTGTGTTTTATCGTCAATAAGAAGGTCCAAGGGATACAGTAAACCTGAAGTGAAGCACCGGAATCTATAACTAGTGTCACATGAATGGTTCAAAACATAGTCAGTAAGAAGAGTCAGTCTTCTTGTACTTAAGTCGCCAATGTGCCTTTTGTATTTAATTCCGATGCAATTTCTGTGTTTCAGCCTCAATAAGAAGGTGCAAGGGATACTGTAAACCTGGAGTGAAGCATCGGAATCTATAACTAGTGTCACATGAATTCTTCAAAACATATACTGTAAGAAGAGTCAGTCTTCTTGTGCTTAATTCGGCATTGTGCCCTTTGTATTTAATTGCGATGCAATTTCTGTGTTTCATCGTCAATGAGAAGGTCAGAGGGATACAGTAAACCTGAAGTGAAGCATCGGAATCTATAACTACTATCTCAGCGATGGTTCAAAACATAGTCAGTAAGAGCAGTCAGTCTTCTTGTACTTAAGTCGGCATTGTGCCTTTTTTATTTAATTCCGATGCAATTAATTTGTTTCATCGTTAATAAGAAAGTCAGAGAGACACAGTAAACCTGAAGTGAAGTATCGGAATCTATAACTAGTGTCACAGGAATGGTTCAAAACATAGTCAGTAAGAAGAGTCAGTCTTGTTGTACTTAAGTCAGCATTGTGCATTTTGTATTTAATTCCGATGCAATTTCTGTGTTTCATCGTCAATAAGGAAGTCCAAGGGATACAGTAAACCTGGAGTGAAGCATCGGAATCTATAACTAGTGTCACAGGGTTGGTTCAAAACATAGTATGAAGAGTCAGTATTCTTGTACTTAAGTCGGCATTGTGCCTTTTCTATTTAATTCCCATGCAATTGCTGTGTTTCATAGTCAATAAGAAGGTCCATGGGATACTGTAAACCTGAAGTGAAGCATCGGAATCTATAACTAGTGTCACAGGAATGGTTCAAAACATAGTCAGTAAGAAGAGTCATTATTCTTGTACTTAAGTCGGCATTGTGCATTTTGTATTTAATTCCAGCGCAATTTCTGTGTTTCAGCGTTAATAAGAAGTTCAGAGGGATACAGTAAACCTGAAGTGAAGCATCAGAATCTATAACTAGTGTCACAGGAATGGTTCAAAACATAGACAGCAGGAAGAGTCAGTCTTCTTGTACTTAAGTCGGCATTGTGCCTTTTCTATTTAATTCCGATGCAATTTCTGTATTTCATCGTCATTAAGAAAGTCCAAGGGATATAGTAAACCTGGAGTGAAGCATCGGAATCTATTACTAGTGTCACAGGAATGTTTCAAATCATAGACAGTAAGAAGAGTCAGTCTTCTTGTACTTAAGTCGGCATTGTGCCTTTTTTATTTAATTCCGATGCAATTTCTGTGTTTCATCGTAATGAGAAGGTCAGAGGGATACGGTAAACCTGAAGTGAAGCATCGGAATCTATAACTAGTATCTCAGCGATGGTTCAAAACATAGTCAGTAAGAGGAGTCAGTCTTCTTGTACTTAAGTCGGCATTGTGCCTTTTGTATTTAATTCCGATGCAATTTCTGTGTTTTATCGTCAATACGAAGATCCAAGGGATACAGTAAACCTGAAGTGAAGCATCAGAATCTATAATTAGTGTCACAGGAGTGGTTCTAAACATAGTCAGTAAGAAGAGTCAGTCTTCTTGTACTAAAGTCGGCATTGTGCCTTTTTTATTTAATTCCGATGTAATTTCTGTGTTTCATCGTCAATAAGAAGGTCAGAGGGATACAGTAAAAATGAAGTGAAGCATCAGAAGCTTTAACTAGTGTCACAGGAATGGTTCAATACATCGACAGTAAGAAGAGTCAGTCTTCTTGTACTTAATTCTTCATTGTGCCTTTAGTTTTAATTCCGATGCAATTTCTGTGTTTCATCGTCAATAAGAAGGTCAGAGGGATACAGTAAATCTGAAGTTAAGCATCGGAATCTAAAACTGATGTCGCAGGATTGGTTCAAAACATAGTCAGTAAGAAGAGTCTTTCTTCTTGTACTTAAGTCGGCTTTGTGACTTTTGTATTTAATTCCGATGCAATTTCTTTGCTTCATCGTCAATAAGAAGGTCCAAGGGATACAGTAATCCTGAAGTGAAGCATCAGAATCTATAACTAGTGTCACTGGAATGCTTCATAACGTAGTCAGTAAGATGAGTCAGTCTTCTTGTACTTAATTCTGCATTGTGCCCTTTGTATTTAATTCCGATGCAATTTCTGTGTTTCATCGTCAATTAGAAGGTCAGAGGGATACAGTAATCCTGAAGTGAAGCATCGAAAACTATAACTAGTGTCTCAGCGGTGGTTCAAAACATAGTCGGTAAGAAGAGTCAGTCTTCTTGTACTTAAGTCGGCATTGTGCCTTTTGTATTTAATTCTGATGCAATTTCTGTGTTTTATCGTC
Organism: Schistocerca americana; assembly: GCF_021461395.2. Taxonomy (NCBI): domain Eukaryota; kingdom Metazoa; phylum Arthropoda; class Insecta; order Orthoptera; family Acrididae; genus Schistocerca; species Schistocerca americana. The sequence continues at coordinate 32,798,685 of NC_060121.1, forward strand.
AATAAGAAGGTCCAAGGGATACAGTAAACCTGAAGTTAAGCACCGGAATCTATAACTAGTCTCACATGAATGGTTCAAACATAGTCAGTAAGAAGAGTCAGTCTTCTTGTACTTAAGTCGCCAATGTGCCTTTTGTATTTAATTCCGATGCAATTTCTGTGTTTCAGCCTCAATAAGAAGGTGCAAGGGATACTGTAAACCTGGAGTGAAGCATCGGAATCTATAACTAGTGTCACATGAATGGTTCAAAACATAGACTGTAAGAAGAGTCAGTCTTCTTGTGCTTAATTCGGCATTGTGCCCTTTGTATTTAAATCCGATGCAATATCTGTGTTTCATCGTCAATAAGAAGGGCAGAGGGATGCAGTAAACCTGAAGTGAAGCATCGGAATCTACAACTAGTGTCACTGGAATGATTCAAAACATAGACAGTAGGAAGAGTCAGCCTTCTTGTACTTAAGTCGGCATTGTGCCTTTTCTATTTAATTCCGATGCAATCGCTGTGTTTCTTCGTCAATAAGAAGGTCCAAGGGATACAGTAAACCTGGAGTGAAGCATCGGAATCTATAACTGTGTCACAGGGTTGGTTCAAAACATAGACAGTAAGAAGAGTCATTATTCCTGTACTTAAGTCGGCATTGTTCCTTTTGTATTTAATTCCGATGCAATTTCTGTATTTCATCGTCGATAAGAAGGTCAAAGGGATATAGTAAACCAGAGGTGAAGCACCGGAATCTATAACTAGTGTCACAGGAATGGTTCAAAGCATAGTCAGTAAGAAGAGTCAGTCTTGTTGTACTTAAGTCAGCATTGTGCATTTTGTATTTAAATCCGATGCAATTTCTGTGTTTCATCGTCAATAAGAAGGTCAGAGGGATACAGTAAACCTGAAGTGAATCATCGGAAACTATAACTAGTGTCACAGGAATGGTTCAAAACATAGACAGCAGGAAGAGTCAGTCTTCTTGTACTTAAGTCGGCATTGTGCCTTTTCTATTTAATTCCGATGCAATTTCTGTATTTCATCGTCATTAAGAAAGTCCAAGGGATACAGTAAACCTGAAGTGAAACACCGGAATCTATAACTAGTGTCACAGGAATAGTTCAAAACATAGTCTGTAAGAAGAGTCAGTCTTCAGGTACTTAAGTCGGCATTGTGCCTTTTGTATTTAAATCCGATGCAATTTCTGTGTTTCATCGTCAATAAGAAGTCCCAAGGGATACAGTAAACCTGAAGCGAAGCATCAAAATCCATAACCAGTGTCACAGGAATGGTTCAAAAGTTAGACAGAAGAAGAATCAATCTTCTCGTACTTAAGTCGGCATTGTGCCTTTTTTATTTAATTCCGATGCAATTAATTTGTTTCATCGTTAATAAGAAAGTCAGAGGGACACAGTAAACCTGAAGTGAAGTATCGGAATCTATAACTAGTGTCACAGGAATGGTTCAAAACATAGTCAGTAAGAAGAGTCAGTCTTGTTGTACTTAAGTCAGCATTGTGCATTTTGTATTTAATTCCGATGCAATTTCTGTGTTTCATCGTCAATAAGGAAGTCCAAGGGATACAGTAAACCTGGAGTGAAGCATCGGAATCTATAACTAGTGTCACAGGGTTGGTTCAAAACATAGTATGAAGAGTCAGTATTCTTGTACTTAAGTCGGCATTGTGCCTTTTCTATTTAATTCCCATGCAATTGCTGTGTTTCATAGTCAATAAGAAGGTCCATGGGATACTGTAAACCTGAAGTGAAGCATCGGAATCTATAACTAGTGTCACAGGAATGGTTCAAAACATAGTCAGTAAGAAGAGTCATTATTCTTGTACTTAAGTCGGCATTGTGCATTTTGTATTTAATTCCAGCGCAATTTCTGTGTTTCAGCGTTAATAAGAAGTTCAGAGGGATACAGTAAACCTGAAGTGAAGCATCAGAATCTATAACTAGTGTCACAGGAATGGTTCAAAACATAGACAGCAGGAAGAGTCAGTCTTCTTGTACTTAAGTCGGCATTGCGCCTTTTCTATTTAATTCCGATGCAATTTCTGTATTTCATCGTCATTAAGAAAGTCCAAGGGATATAGTAAACCTGGAGTGAAGCATCGGAATCTATTACTAGTGTCACAGGAATGTTTCAAATCATAGACAGTAAGAAGAGTCAGTCTTCTTGTACTTAAGTCGGCATTGTGCCTTTTTTATTTAATTCCGATGCAATTTCTGTGTTTCATCGTAATGAGAAGGTCAGAGGGATACGGTAAACCTGAAGTGAAGCATCGGAATCTATAACTAGTATCTCAGCGATGGTTCAAAACATAGTCAGTAAGAGGAGTCAGTCTTCTTGTACTTAAGTCGGCATTGTGCCTTTTGTATTTAATTCCGATGCAATTTCTGTGTTTTATCGTCAATACGAAGATCCAAGGGATACAGTAAACCTGAAGTGAAGCATCAGAATCTATAATTAGTGTCACAGGAGTGGTTCTAAACATAGTCAGTAAGAAGAGTCAGTCTTCTTGTACTAAAGTCGGCATTGTGCCTTTTTTATTTAATTCCGATGTAATTTCTGTGTTTCATCGTCAATAAGAAGGTCAGAGGGATACAGTAAAAATGAAGTGAAGCATCAGAAGCTTTAACTAGTGTCACAGGAATGGTTCAATACATCGACAGTAAGAAGAGTCAGTCTTCTTGTACTTAATTCTTCATTGTGCCTTTAGTTTTAATTCCGATGCAATTTCTGTGTTTCATCGTCAATAAGAAGGTCAGAGGGATACAGTAAATCTGAAGTTAAGCATCGGAATCTAAAACTGATGTCGCAGGATTGGTTCAAAACATAGTCAGTAAGAAGAGTCTTTCTTCTTGTACTTAAGTCGGCTTTGTGACTTTTGTATTTAATTCCGATGCAATTTCTTTGCTTCATCGTCAATAAGAAGGTCCAAGGGATACAGTAATCCTGAAGTGAAGCATCAGAATCTACAACTAGTGTCACTGGAATGCTTCATAACGTAGTCAGTAAGATGAGTCAGTCTTCTTGTACTTAATTCTGCATTGTGCCCTTTGTATTTAATTCCGATGCAATTTCTGTGTTTCATCGTCAATTAGAAGGTCAGAGGGATACAGTAATCCTGAAGTGAAGCATCGAAAACTATAACTAGTGTCTCAGCGGTGGTTCAAAACATAGTCGGTAAGAAGAGTCAGTCTTCTTGTACTTAAGTCGGCATTGTGCCTTTTGTATTTAATTCTGATGCAATTTCTGTGTTTTATCGTCAATAAGAAGGTCCAAGGGATACAGTAAACCTGAAGTTAAGCACTGGAATCTATAACTAGTCTCACATGAATGGTTCAAACATAGTCAGTAAGAAGAGTCAGTCTTCTTGTACATAAGTCGCCAATGTGCCTTTTGTATTTAATTCCGATGCAATTTCTGTGTTTCAGCCTCAATAAGAAGGTGCAAGGGATACTGTAAACCTGGAGTGAAGCATCGGAATCTATAACTAGTGTCACATGAATGGTTCAAAACATAGACTGTAAGAAGAGTCAGTCTTCTTGTGCTTAATTCGGCATTGTGCCCTTTGTATTTAAATCCGATGCAATTTCTGTGTTTCATCGTCAATAAGAAGGGCAGAGGGATGCAGTAAACCTGAAGTGAAGCATCGGAATCTACAACTAGTGTCACTGGAATGATTCAAAACATAGACAGTAGGAAGAGTCAGCCTTCTTGTACTTAAGTCGGCATTGTGCCTTTTCTATTTAATTCCGATGCAATCGCTGTGTTTCTTCGTCAATAAGAAGGTCCAAGGGATACAGTAAACCTGGAGTGAAGCATCGGAATCTATAACTGTGTCACAGGGTTGGTTCAAAACATAGACAGTAAGAAGAGTCATTATTCCTGTACTTAAGTCGGCATTGTTCCTTTTGTATTTAATTCCGATGCAATTTCTGTATTTCATCGTCGATAAGAAGGTCAAAGGGATACAGTAAACCAGAGGTGAAGCACCGGAATCTATAACTAGTGTCACAGGAATGGTTCAAAGCATAGTCAGTAAGAAGAGTCAGTCTTGTTGTACTTAAGTCAGCATTGTGCATTTTGTATTTAATTCCGATGCAATTTCTGTGTTTCATCGTCAATAAGGAAGTCCAAGGGATACAGTAAACCTGGAGTGAAGCATCGGAATCTATAACTAGTGTCACAGGGTTGGTTCAAAACATAGTATGAAGAGTCAGTATTCTTGTACTTAAGTCGGCATTGTGCCTTTTCTATTTAATTCCCATGCAATTGCTGTGTTTCATCGTCAATAAGAAGGTCCATGGGATACTGTAAACCTGAAGTGAAGCATCGGAATCTATAACTAGTGTCACAGGAATGGTTTAAAACATAGTCAGTAAGAAGAGTCAGTATTCTTGTACTTAAGTCGGCATTGTGCATTTTGTATTTAATTCCGACGCAATTTCTGTGTTTCATCGTTAATAAGAAGTTCAGAGGGATACAGTAAACCTGAAGTGAAGCATCAGAATCTATAACTAGTGTCACAGGAATGGTTCAAAACATAGACAGCAGGAAGAGTCAGTCTTCTTGTACTTAAGTCGGCATTGTGCCTTTTCTATTTAATTCCGATGCAATTTCTATATTTCATCGTCATTAAGAAAGTCCAAGGGATATAGTAAACCTGGAGTGAAGCATCGGAATCTATAACTAGTGTCACAGGAATGTTTCAAATCATAGACAGTAAGAAGAGTCAGTCTTCTTGTACTTAAGTCTGCATTGTGCCTTTTGTATTTAATTCCGATGCAATTTCTGTGTTTTATCGTCAATACGAAGGTCCTAGGGATACAGTAAACCTGAAGTGAAGCATCAGAATCAATAATTAGTGTCACAGGAGTGGTTCTAAACATAGTCAGTAAGAAGAGTCAGTCTTCTTGTACTAAAGTCGGCATTGTGCCTTTTTTATTTAATTCCGATGTAATTTCTGTGTTTCTTCGACAATAAGAAGGTCAGAGGGATACAGTAAACCTGAAGTGAATCATCGGAAACTATAACTAGTGTCACAGGAATGGTTCAAAACATAGACAGCAGGAAGAGTCAGTCTTCTTGTACTTAAGTCGGCATTGTGCCTTTTCTATTTAATTCCGATGCAATTTCTGTGTTTCAGCCTCAATAAGAAGGTGCAAGGGATACTGTAAACCTGGAGTGAAGCATCGGAATCTATAACTGTGTCACAGGGTTGGTTCAAAACATAGACAGTAAGAAGAGTCATTATTCTTGTACTTAAGTCGGCATTGTGCCTTTTGTATTTAATTCCGATGCAATTTCTGTATTTCATCGTCAATAAGAAGGTCAAAGGGATACAGTAAACCAGAAGTGAAGCACCGGAATCTATAACTAGTGTCACAGGAATGGTTCATAGCATAGTCAGTAAGAAGAGTCAGTCTTGTTGTACTTAAGTCAGCATTGTGCATTTTGTATTTAATTCCGATGTAATTTCTGTGTTTCATCGTCAATAAGGAAGTCCAAGGGATACAGTAAACCTGGAGTGAAGCATCGGAATCTATAACTAGTGTCACAGGGTTGGTTCAAAACATAGTATGAAGAGTCAGTATTCTTGTACTTAAGTCGTCATTGTGCCTTTTCTATTTAATTCCCATGCAATTGCTGTGTTTCATCGTCAATAAGAAGGTCCATGGGATACTGTAAACCTGAAGTGAAGCATCGGAATCTATAACTAGTGTCACAGGAATGGTTCAAAACGTTGTCAGTAAGAAGAGTCAGTATTCTTGTACTTAAGTCGGCATTGTGCATTTTGTATTTAATTCCGACGCAATTTCTGTGTTTCATCGTTAATAAGAAGTTCAGAGGGATACAGTAAACCTGAAGTGAAGCATCAGAATCTATAACTAGTGTCACAGGAATGGTTCAAAACATAGACAGCAGGAAGAGTCAGTCTTCTTGTACCTAAGTCGGCATTGTGCCTTTTCTATTTAATTCCGATGCAATTTCTGTATTTCATCGTCATTAAGAAAGTCCAAGGGATATAGTAAACCTGGAGTGAAGCATCGGAATCTATAACTAGTGTCACAGGAATGTTTCAAATCATAGACAGTAAGAAGAGTCAGTCTTCTTGTACTTAAGTCTGCATTGTGCCTTTTTTATTTAATTCCGATGCAATTTCTGTGTTTCATCGTCAATGAGAAGGTCAGAGGGATACAGTAAACCTGAAGTGAAGCATCGGAATCTATAACTAGTATCTCAGCGATGGTTCAAAACATAGTCTGTAAGAGGAGTCAGTCTTCTTGTACTTAAGTCGGCATTGTGCCTTTTGTATTTAATTCCGATGCAATTTCTGTGTTTTATCATCAATACGAAGGTCCAAGGGATACAGTAAACCTGAAGTGAAGCATCAGAATCAATAATTAGTGTCACAGGAGTGTTTCTAAACATAGTCAGTAAGAAGAGTCAGTCTTCTTGTACTAAAGTCGGCATTGTGCCTTTTTTATTTAATTCCGATGTAATTTCTGTGTTTCTTCGACAATAAGAAGGTCAGAGGGATACAGTAAAAATGAAGTGAAGCATCAGAAGCTTTAACTAGTGTCACAGGAATGGTTCAATACATCGACAGTAAGAAGAGTCAGTCTCCTTGTACTTAATTCTTCATTGTGAATTTAGTTTTTAATTCCGATGCAATTTCTGTGTTTCATCGTCAATAAGAAGGTCAGAGGGATACAGTAAATCTGAAGTTAAGCATCGGAATCTAAAACTTGTGTCACAGGAATGGTTCAAAACATAGTCAGTAAGAAGAGTCATTCTTCTTGTACTTAAGTCGGCTTTGTGGCTTTTGTATTTAATTCCGATGCAATTTCTTTGCTTCATCGTCAATAAGAAGGTCCAAGGGATACAGTAATCCTGAAATGAAGCATCAGAATCTATAACTAGTGTCACTGGAATGCTACATAACGTAGTCAGTAAGATGAGTCAGTCTTCTTGTACTTAATTCTGCTTTGTGCCCTTTGTATTTAATTCCGATGCAATTTCTGTGTTTCATCGTCAATTAGCAGGTCAGAGGGATACAGTAATCCTGAAGTGAAGCATCGAAAACTATAACTAGTGTCTCAGCGATGGTTCAAAACATAGTCGGTAAGGAGAGTCAGTCTTCTTGTACTTAAGTCGGCATTGTGCCTTTTGTATTTCATTCTGATGCAATTTCTGTGTTTTATCGTCAATAACAAGGTCCAAGTGATACAGTAAACCTGAAGTGAAGCACCGGAATCTATAACTAGTCTCACATGAATGGTTCAAAACATAGTCAGTAAGAAGTGTCAGTCTTCTTGTACTTAAGTCGCCAATGTGCCTTTTGTATTTAATTCCGATGCAATTTCTGTGTTTCAGCCTCAATAAGAAGGTGCAAGGGATACTGTAAACCTGGAGTGAAGCATCGGAATCTATAACCAGTGTCACATGAATGGTTCAAAACATAGACTGTAAGAAGAGTCAGTCTTCTTGTGCTTAATTCGGCATTGTGCCCTTTGTATTTAAATCCGATGCATTTTCTGTGTTTCATCGTCAATAAGAAGGTCAGAGGGATACAGTAAACCTGAAGTGAAGCATCGGAATCTATAACTAGTGTCTCAGCGATGGTTCAAAACATAGGCAGTAAGAAGATTCAGTCTTCTTATACTTATGTCGTCATTGTGCCTTTTGTATTTAATTCCGATGCAATTTCTGTGTTTCATCGTCAATAAGTAGGTCCAAGGCATCCAGTAAACCTGAAGTGAAGCATCGGAATCTATAACTAGTGTCACAGGAATGGCTCAAAACATAGACAGTAAGAAGAGTCAGTCTTCTTGTACTTAATTCGGCACTGTGCCTTTTGTATTTAATGCCACTGCAATTTCTGTGTTTCATCGTCAATAAGAAGGGCAGAGGGATGCAGTAAACCTCAAGTGAAGCATCGGAATCTATAACTAGTGTCACTGGAATGATTCAAAACATAGACAGTAGGAAGAGTCAGCCTTCTTGTACTTAAGTCGGCATTGTGCCTTTTCTATTTAATTCCGATGCAATCGCTGTGTTTCTTCGTCAATAAGAAGGTCCAAGGGATACAGTAAACCTGGAGTGAAGCATCGGAATCTATAACTGTGTCACAGGGTTGGTTCAAAACATAGACAGTAAGAAGAGTCATTATTCTTGTACTTAAGTCGGCATTGTGCCTTTTGTATTTAATTCCGATGCAATTTCTGTATTTCATCGTCAATTAGAAGGTCAAAGGGATACAGTAAACCAGAAGTGAAGCACCGGAATCTATAACTAGTGTCACAGGAACGGTTCAAAGCATAGTCAGTAAGAAGAGTCAGTCTTGTTGTACTTAAGTCAGCATTGTGCATTTTGTATTTAATTCCGATGCAATTTCTGTGTTTCATCGTCAATAAAGAAGTCCAAGGGATACAGTAAACCTGAAGTGAAGCATCGGAATCTATAACTAGTGTCACAGGGTAGTTTCAAAACATAGTATGAAGAGTCGGTATTCTTGTACTTAAGTCGGCATTGTGATTTTTCTATTTAATTCCGATGCAATTGCTGTGATTCATCGTCAATAAGAAGGTCCAAGTGATACAGTAAACCTAAAGTGAAGCATCGGAATCTATAACTAGTGTCACAGGAATGGTTCAAAACATAGTCAGTAAGAAGAGTCAGTATTCTTGTACTTAAGTCGGCATTGTGCCTTTTGTATTTCATTCCAATACAATTTCTGTGTTTCATCTTCAATAAGAAGGTCCATGGGATACTGTAAACCTGAAGTGAAGCATCAGAGTCTATAACTAGAGTCACAGGAATGGTTCAAAACGTAGTCAGTAAGATGAGTCAGTTTTCTTGTACTTAAGTCGGCATTGTGCATTTTGTATTTACTTCCGACGCAATTTCTGTGTTTCATCGTTAATAAGAAGGTCAGAGGGATGCAGTAATCCTGAAGTGAAGCATCAGAATCTATAACTAGTGTCACAGGAATGGTTCAAAACATAGACAGCAGGAAGAGTCAGTCTTCTTGTACTTAAGTCAGCATTGTGCCTTTTCTATTTAATTCCGATGCAATTTCTGTATTTCATCGTCAATAAGAAGGTCCATGGGATATAGTAAACCTGGAGTGAAACATCGGAATCTATAACTAGTGTCACAGGAATGTTTCAAATCAAAGACAGTAAGAAGAGTCAGTCTTCTTGTACTTAAGTCGGCATTGTGCCTTTTTTATTTAGTTCCGATGCAATTTCTGTGTTTCATCGTCAATTAGAAGGTCAGAGGGATACAGTAAAACTGAAGTGAAGCATCAGAATCTATAACTAGTGTCACAGGAGTGGCTCTAAACATAGTCAGTAAAAAGAGTAAGTCTTCTTGTACTTAAGTCGGCATTGTGCTTTTTTATTTCATTCCGATGTAATTTCTGTGTTTCATCGTTAATAAGAAGGTCAACGTTATACAGTAAACCTGAAGTGAAGCATCAGAAGCTTTAACTAGCGTCACAGGAATTGTTCAAAACATAGACAGTAGGAAGAGTCAGTCTTCTTGTACTTAAGTCGGCATTGTGCCTTTTCCATTTAATTCCGATGCAATTTCTGTATTTCATCGTCAATACGCAGGTCCAAGGGATATAGTAAACCTGGAGAGAGGCTTCGGTATCTATAACTGGTGTCACAGGTATGTTTCAAATCAAAGACATTAAGAAGGGTCAGTCTTCTTCTACTTAAGTCGGCATTGTGCCTTTTGTATTTAAGTCTGATGCAGTTTCTGTGTTTTATCGACAATAAGAAGGCCCAAGGGATACAGTAAACCTGAAGTGAAGCAGCGGAATCTATAACTAGTGTCACATGAATGGTTCAAAACATAGTCAGTAAGAAGAGTCAGTCTTCTTGTACTTAAGTCGCCAATGTGCCTTTTGTATTTAATTTCGATGCAATTTCTGTGTTTCAGCCTCAATAAGAAGGTGCAAGGGATACAGAAAGCCTGGAGTGAAGCATCGCAATCTATAACTAGTGTCACATGAATAGTTCAAAACATAGACTGTAAGAAGAGTCAGTCTTCTTGTACTTAATTCGGCATTGTGCCCTTTGTATTTAAATTCGATGCAATTTCTGTGTTTCATCGTCAATAAGAAGGTCCAAGGGATACAGTAAACCTGAAGTGATAAACCGGAATCTATAACTAGTGTCACAGGAATGGTTCAAAACATAGTCAGTAAGAAGAGTCAGTCTTCTTGTACTTAAGTCGGCATTGTGCCTTTTGTATTCAATTCCGATGCAATTTCTGTGTTTCATCGTCAATAAGAAGGTCCAAGGGATACAGTAAACCTGGAGTGAAGCATCAGAAACTATAACTAGTGTCACAGGGTTGGTTCAAAACATAGACAGTAAGAAGAGTCAGTATACTTGTACTTAACTCGGCATTGTGCCATTTGTATTTAATTCCGATGCAGTTTCTGTGTTTCATCGTCAATAAGAAGGTCCAAGGGATACAGTAAACCTGAAGTGATACACCGGAATCTATAACTAGTGTCACAGGAATGGTTCATAACATAGTCAGTAAGAAGAGTCAGTCTTCTTGTACTTAAGTCGGCATTGTGCCTTTTGTATTTAATTCCGATGCAATTTCTGTGTTTCATCGTCAATAAGTAGGTCCAAGGCATCCAGTAAACCTGAAGTGAAGCATCGGAGTCTATAACTGTGTCACAGGGTTGGTTCAAAACATAGACAGTAAGAAGGGTCAGTCTTCTTGTACTTAATTCGGCATTGTGCCCTTTGTATTTAATTCCGATGCAATTTCTGTGTTTCATCGTCAATTAGAAGGTCAGAGGGATACAGTAAACCTGAAGTGAAGCATCGGAAACTATAAGTAGTGTCTCAGCGATGGTCCAAAACATAGTCAGTAAGAAGAGTCAGTCTTCTTGTACTTAAGTCGGCATTGTGCCTTTTGTATTTAATTCTGATGCAATTTCTGTGTTTTATCGTCAATAAGAAGGCCCAAGGGATACAGTAAACCTGAAGTGAAGCACCGGAATCTATAACTAGTGTCACATGAATGGTTCAAAACATAGTCAGTAAGTAGAGTCAGTCTTCTTGTACTTAAGTCGCCAATGTGCCTTTTGTATTTAATTCCGATGCAATTTCTTTGTTTCGTCGTCAATAAGAAGGTGCAAGGGATACAGTAAACCTGGAGTGAAGCATCGGAATCTGTAACTAGTGTCACATGAATGGTTCAAAACATAGACTGTAAGATGAGTCAGTCTTCTTGTACTTAATTCGGCATTGTGCCCTTTGTATTTAAATCCGATGCAATTTCTGTGTTTCATCGTCAATAAGAAGGTCAGAGGGATACAGTAAACCTGGAGTGAAGCATCGGAAACTATAACTAGTGTCACAGGGTTGGTTCAAAACATAGACATGAAGAAGAGTCAGTATTATTGTACTTAACTCGGCATTGTGCCATTTGTATTTAATTCCGATGCAATTTCTGTGTTTCACCGTCAATAAGAAGGTCCAAGGGATACAGTAAACCTTAAGTGAAACACCGGTATCCATAACGAGTGTCACAGCAATGGTTCAAAACATAGTCAGTAAGAAGAGTCAGTCTTCTTGTACTTAAGTCGGCATTGTGCCTTTTGTATTAAAATCCGATGCAATTTCTGTGTTTCATCGTCAATATGAAGGTCAGATTGATACAGTAAACCTAGAGTGAAGCATTGGAATCAATAACTAGTGTCACAGGAATGATCCTAAACATAGACAGTAAGAAGAGTCAGTCTTCTTGTACTTAATTGGGCATTGTGCCATTTGTATTTAATTCCGATGCAATTTCTGTGTTTCATCGTCAATAATAAGATCAGAGGGATACAGTAAACCTGAAGTTAAGCATCGGAATCTATAACTAGTGTCACAGGAATGGTTCAAAGCCTAGATAGTTAGAAGTGTCAGTCTTCTTTTACTTAGGTTGGCATTGTGCCTTTTGTATTTACTTCCGATGCAATCTCGGTGTTTCATCGTCAATAAGAAGGTCCAAGGGATACAGTAAACCTGAAGTGAAGCATCGGAATCTATAACTAGTGTCACAGGTATAGTTAAAAACATAGTCAGTAAGAAGAGTCAGTCTTCTTGCACTTAAGTCGGCATTGTGCCTTTTGTATTTATTTCCGATGCAATTTCTGTGTTTCATCGTCAATAAGAAGGTCCGAGGGATGTAGTAAACCTGGTGTGAAGCATCGGAATCTATAACTAGTGTCTCAGCGATGGTTCAAACATAGACAGTAAGAAGAGTCAGTATTCTTGTAATTAAGTCGGCATTGTGCCATTTGTATTTACTTCCGATATAATTTCTGTGTTTCATCGTCAATAAGAATGTCAGAGGGACACAGTAAACCTGAAGTGAAGCATCGGAATCTATAACTAGTGTCACAGGAATGGTTCAAAGCATCGTCAGTAAGAAAAGTCAGTCTTCTTGTACTTAAGTGGGCATTGTGCCTTTTCTATTTAATTCCGTTGCTATTTCTGTGTTTCATCGTCAATACGAATGTCCAAGGGATACAGTAAACCAGGAGTGAAGCATCGGAATCTATAACTAGTGTCACATGAATGGTTCAAAACATAGACAGTAAGAAGAGTCAGTCTTCTTGTACTTAAGTCGGCATTGTGCCTATTGTATTTAATTCCGATGCAATTTCTGTGTTTCATCGTCAATAAGGTCCAAGAGATACAGTAAACCTGGAGTGAAGCATCGGAATCTATAACTAGTGTCACAGGAATGGTTCAAAACATAGTCAGTAAGAAGAGTCAGCCTTCTTGTACTTAACTCAGCATTGTGCCTTTTGTATTTAATTCCGATGCAATTTCTGTGTTTCATCGTCAATAAGAAGGTCCAAGGGAAACAGTAAACCTGAAGTGAAGCATCGTAATCTAAAACTAATCTCACAGGAAACATTCAAAACATAGACAGTAAGAAGAATCAAACTTCTTGTTCTTAAGTCGGCATTGTGCCTTTTGTATTTAATTCCGATCCAATTTTTTTGTTTCATCGTCAACAAGAAGGTCCATGGGATACAGTAAACCTAGAGTGAAGCATCGAAATCTAAAACTGGGCTCACAGGTATGGTTTAAACATAGACAGTAAGAAGAGTCAGTCTTCATGTTCATAAATAGGCATTGTGCCATTTGTATTTAATTCCGATGCAATTTCTGTGTGTCATCGTCAATAAGAAGGTCCAAGGGATACAATATATCTGAGGTGCAGCACTGGAATCTAAAACTGGTCTCACAGGGTAGGTTCATAACAGACAGTAAGAAGAGTCAGTCTTCGTGTACTTATGATGGCATTGTGCATTTAGTATTTAATTCCGATGCAATTTCTGTGTTTCATCGTAATAAGAATGTCCAAGAGATACAGTAAACCGGGAGTGAAGGATCGGAATCTATTACTAGTGTCACAGGAATGGTTCAAAACATAGTCAGTAGGAAGAGTCAGTCATCTTGTACTTAAGTCGTCATTGTGCCTTTTGTATTTAATTTCGATGCAATTTCTGTGCTTCATCGTCAATAGGAAGGTCCATCGGATACAGTAAACCTGGAGTGAAGCATCGGAATCTATAACAAGTGGCACAGGAATGAATCAAAACATAGTCAGTAAGAAGAGTCAGTCTTCTTGTACTTAAGACGGCATTGCGCCTTTTGTATTTAATTCCGATGCAATTTCTGTGTTTCATCGTCAACAAGAAGGTCCAAGGGATTTATTCAACCTGAAGTGAAGCTTCGGAATCTATAAGTAGTGTCACAGGAAACATTCAAAACATAGACAGTCGGAAGAGTCAGTCTTCTTGTACTTAAGTCGGCACTGTGCCTTTTCTATTTAATTCCGATGCAATTTCTGTGTTTCATCGTCAATAAGAAGGCCCAAGGGATACAGTAAACCTGAAGTGAAGCATCGGAATCTATAACTAGTGTCACAGGAATGGTTCGAAACATAGTCAGTAGGAAGAGTCAGTCTTCTTGTACTTAAGTCGGCATTGTGCCTTTTGTATTTAATTCCAATGCAATTTCTGTGTTTCATCGTCAATAAGAAGGTCCAAGGGATGCAGTTAACCTGGAGTGAAGCATCGGAATCTATAACTAGTGTCTCAGCGATGGTTCAAAACATAGACAGTAAGAAGAGTCAGTATTCCTGTACTTAAGTCGGCATTGTGCCTTTTGTATTTATTCCGATGCAATTTCTGTGTTTCATCGTCAATGAGAGGGTCCACGGGATACAGTAAACCTGGAGTGAAGCATCGGAATCTATACCTAGTGTCACATGAATGGTTCAAAACATAGACAATAAGAAGAGTCAGTCTTCTTGTACTTAAGTAGGCATTGTGCCTTTTGTATTTAATTCCGATGCAACTTTTTTGTTTCATCGTCAACAAGAAGGACCATGGTATACAGTAAACCTGAAGTGAAGCATCGAAATCTAAAACTGGTCTCACAGGTATGGTTTAAACATAGACAGTAAGAAGAGTCAGCTTCTTATTCATAAATAGGCACTGAGCCATTTGTAATTAATTCCGATGCCATTTCTGTGTTTCATCGTCAATAAGAAGGTCCAAGGTATACAGTAAACCTGAGGTGAACCACTGGAAGCTAAAACTGGTCTCACAGGTTGGGTTCATAACTGACTGTAAGAAGAGTCAGTCTTCGTGTACTTCTGACGGTATTGTGCATTTAGTATTTAATTCCGATGCAATTTCTGGGTTTTATCGTTAATAAGAAGGTCCAAGGGATACAGTAAACCTGAAGTGAAGCATCGTAATCTAAAACTGGTCTCACAAGAAAGGTTCAGAACATAGACGGTAAGAAGAGCCCGTCCTCTTGTTCTTAAGTCGGCATTGTGCCTTTTGTATTTAATTCCGATGCAATTTCTGTGTTTCATCGTCAATGAGAAGGCCCAAGGGATACAGTAAACCTGAAGTGAAGCATCGGAATCTATAACTAGTGTCACAGGAATGGTTCGAAACATAGTCAGTAAGAAGAGTCAGTCTTCTTGTACTTAAGTCGGCAGTGTGCCGTTTGTATTTAACTCCAATGCAATATCTGGGTTTCATCGTTAATAAGAAGGTCCAAGGGATACAGTAAACCTGAAGTGAAGCATCGTAATCTAAAACTGGTCTCACAAGAAAGGTTCAAAACATAGACGGTAAGAAGAGTCCGTCCTCTTGTTCTTAAGTCGGCATTGTGCCTATTGTATTTAATTCCGATGCAATTTCTGTGTTTCATCGTCAATAAGAAGGTCCAAGGGATACAGTAAACCTGAAATGAAGCATCGGAATCTATAACTAGTGTCACAGGAATGGTTCAAAGCATAAACAGTAGGAAGAGTCCGTCTTCTTGAACATGAGTCGGCATTGGGCCTTTTTATTTAATTCCGATGCAATTTCTGTGTTTCATCGTCAATAAGAAGGTCAGAGGGTTACAGTAAACCTGTAGTGAAGCACCGGAATATATAACTAGTGTCACAGGAATGGTTCAAAACATAGACTGTAGGAAGAGTCAGTCTTCTTGTACTTAAGTCGGCGTTGTGCCTTTTCTATTTAATTCCGATGCAATTTCTGTGTTTCATCGTCAATAAGGAGATCCAAGGGATACAGTAAACCTGGAGTGAAGCATCATAATCTAAAACTAGTGTCACAGGAAATGTTCAAATCATAGGCAGTAGGAAGAGTCAGTCTTCTTGTACTTTAGTCGGCATTGTGGATTTCCTATTTAATTCCGATGCAATTTCTGTGTTTCATCATCAATAAGAAGGACCAAGGGATACAGTAAACCTGGAGTGAAGTATCGGAATCTATAACTAGTGTCACAGGAATGGTTTAAAGCATAGTCAGTAAGAAGAGTCAGTCTTTTTGTACTTAAGTCGGCATTGTGCCTTTTCTATTTAATTCAGATGCAATTTCTGTGTTTCATCGTCAATAAGAAGGTCTAAGGGATACAGTAAGCCTGGAGTGAAGCATCGGAATCTATAAGTAGTGTCACAGGAACGGTTCAAAACATTATCAATAAGAAGAGTCAGTCTTCTTGTACTTAAGTCGGCATTGTGCCTTTTGTATTTAATTCCGATGCAAATTCTGTGTTTCATCGTCAATAAGAAGGTCCAAGGGATACATTAAACCTGAAGTGAAGCATCGGAATCTATAACTAGTGTCACAGGAATGGTTCAAAACATAGACAGTAGGAAGAGTCAGTCTTCTTGTACTTAAGTCGGCATTGTGCCTTTACTATTTCATTCCCATGCAATTTCTGTGTTTCATCGTCAATACGAACGTTCAAGGGATACGGTAAACCTGGAGTGAAGCATCGGTATCTATAACTAGTGTCACATGAATGGCTCAAAACATAGACAGTAAGAAGAGTCAGTCTTCTTGTGCTAAAGTAGGCATTGTGCCTTTTGTATTTAGTTCCGATGCAATTTTTTTGTTTCATCGTCAACAAGAAGGTCCATGGTATACAGTAAACCTGAAGTGAAGCATCGATATCTAAAACTGGTCTCACAGGAATGGTTTAAACATAGACAGTAAGAAGAGTCAGTCTTCTTGTTCATAAAAAGGCATTGTGCCATTTGTATTTAATTCCGATGCAATTTCTGTGTTTCATCGTCCATAAGAAGGTCCAAGGGATACAGTAAACCTGAGTTGAACCACTGGAATCTAAAACTGGTCTCACAGGGTGGGTTCATAACAGACAGTAAGAAGAGTCAGTCTTCGTGTACTTATGACGGCATTGTGCATTTAGTATTTAATTCCGATGCAATTTCTGGGTTTCATCGTTAATAAGAAGGTCCATGGTATACAGTAAACCTGGAGTGAAGCATCGGAATCTATAACTAGTATCACAGGAATGGTTCAAAACATAGTCAGTAAGAAGAGACAGTCTTCTTGTACTTAAGTCGGCATTGTGCCTTTTGTATTTAATTCCGATGCAATTTCTGTGTTTCATCGTCAATAAGAAGGTTAGAAGGATACAGTAAACCTGCAGTGAAGCATCGTAATCTATATTTAGTGTCACAGGAATGGTTCAAAGCATAGACAGTAGGAAGGGTCAGTCTTCTTGTACTCATGTCGGTATTGTGCCTTTTGTATTTTATTCCGATGCAATTTCTCTGTTTCATCGTCAATAAGAAGGTCTGAGGGATGCAGTAAACCTGAAGTGAAGCATCGGAATCTATAACTAGTGTCACAGGAATGGTTCAAACGTAGACAGTAAGAAGAGTCAGTCTTCTTCTACTTAAGTCGTCATTGTGTCTTTTGTATTTAATTCCGATGCAATTTCTGTGTTTCATCGTCAATATGAAGGCCCAAGGTATACAGTAAACCTGAAGTGAAGCATCGAAATCTATAACTGGTGTCACAGGAATGGTGCAAAACGTAGTCAGTAAGAAGAGTCAGTATTCTTGTACTTAAGTCGGCATTGTGCCTTTTGTATTTATTCCGATGCAATTTCTGTGTTTCATCGTCAATGAGAAGGTCCAAGGGATACAGTAAACCTGAGGCGAACCACTGGAATCTAAAACTGGTCTCACAGGTTGGGTTCATAACTGACAGTAAGAAGAGTCAGTCTTCGTGTACTTCTGACGGCATTGTGCATTTAGTATTTGATTCCGATGCAATTTCTGGGTTTCATCGTTAATAAGAAGGTCCAAGGGATACAGTAAACCTGAAGTGAAGCATCGTAATCTAAAACGGGTCTCACAAGAAAGGTTCAAAACATAGACGGTAAGAAGAGCTCGTCCTCTTGTTCTTAAGTCGGCATTGTGCCTTTTGTATTTAATTCCGATGCAATTTCTGTGTTTCATCGTCAATAAGAAGGACCAAGGGATACAGTAAACCTGGAGTGAAGTATCGGAATCTATAACTAGTGTCACAGGAATGGTTTAAAGCATAGTCAGTAAGAAGAGTCAGTCTTCTTGTACTTAAGTCGGCATTGTGCCTTTTCTATTTAATTCAGATGCAATTTCTGTGTTTCATCGTCAATAAGAAGGTTAGTGGGATACAGTAAACCTGAAGTGAAGGATCGGAATCTATAACTAGTGTCACAAGAATGGTTCAAAACATAGACAGTAGGAAGAGTCAGTCTTCTTGTACTTAAGTCGGCATTGTGCCTTTTGTATTTAATTCCGATGCAAATTCTGTGTTTCATCGTCAATAAGAAGGTCCAAGGGATACATTAAACCTGAAGTGAAGCATCGGAATCTATAACTAGTGTCACAAGAATGGTTCAAAACATAGACAGTAGGAAGAGTCAGTCTTCTTGTACTTAAGTCGGCATTGTGCCTTTTCTATTTCATTCCCATGCAATTTCTGTGTTTCATCGTCAATACGAACGTTCAAGGGATACGGTAGACCTGGAGTGAAGCAATGGTATCTATAACTAGTGTCACATGAATGGCTCAAAACATAGACAGTAAGAAGAGTCAGTCTTCTTGTGCTAAAGTAGGCATTGTGCCTTTTGTATTTAATTAAGATGCAATTTTTTTGTTTCATCGTCAACAAGAAGGTCCATGGTATACAGTAAACCTGAAGTGAAGCATCGAAATCTAAAACTGGTCTCACAGGAATGGTTTAAACATAGACAGTAAGAAGAGTCAGTCTTCTTGTTCATAAAAAGGCATTGTGCCATTTGTATTTAATTCCGATGCAATTTCTGTGTTTCATCGTCCATAAGAAGGTCCAAGGGATACAGTAAACCTGAGTTGAACCACTGGAATCTAAAACTGGTCTCACAGGGTGGGTTCATAACAGACAGTAAGAAGAGTCAGTCTTCGTGTACTTATGACGGCATTGTGCATTTAGTATTTAATTCCGATGCAATTTCTGGGTTTCATCGTTAATAAGAAGGTCCAAGGTATACAGTAAACCTGGAGTGAAGCATCGGAATCTATAACTAGTATCACAGGAATGGTTCAAAACGTAGTCAGTAAGAAGAGTCAGTCTTCTTGTACTTAAGTCGGCATTGTGCCTTTTGTATTTAATTCCGATGCAATTTCTGTGTTTCATCGTCAATAAGAAGGTTAGAAGGATACAGTAAACCTGCAGTGAAGCATCGTAATCTATATTTAGTGTCACAGGAATGGTTCACAGCATAGACAGTAGGAAGGGTCAGTCTTCTTGTACTCATGTCGGTATTGTGCCTTTTGTATTTTATTCCGATGCAATTTCTCTGTTTCATCGTCAATAAGAAGGTCTGAGGGATACAGTAAACCTGAAGTGAAGCATCGGAATCTGTAACTAGTGTCACAGGAATGGTTCAAACATAGACAGTAAGAAGAGTCAGTCTTCTTCCACTTAAGTCGGCATTGTGTCTTTTGTATTTAATTCCGATGCAATTTCTGTGTTTCATCGTCAATATGAAGGCCCAAGGGATACAGTAAACCTGGAGTGAAGCATCGTTATCTATAACTAGTGTCACATGAATGGTTCAAAACATAGACAGTAAGAAGAGTCAGTCTTCTTGTATTTAAGTACGCATAGTGCCTATTGTATTTAATTCCGATGCAATTTCTGTCTTTCATCGTCAATAAGGCGGTCCATGGTATACAGTAAACCTGAAGGGAAGCATCGAAATCTAAAACTGGTCCCACAGGAATCGTTTAAACATAGACAGTAAGATGAGTCAGTCTTCTTGTACTTAAGTCGGCATTGTGCCTTTTGTATTTAATTCCGATTCAATTTCTGTGTTTCATCGTCAACAAGAACTTCCAAGGGATACATTAAACCTGAACTAAAGCATCGGAATCTATAACTAGTGTCACAGGAATGGTTCAAAGCATATACAGTAGGAAGAGTCGGTCTTCTTGTACTTAAGTCGGCATTGTGCCTTTTCTATTTAATTCCGATGCAATCTCGGTGTTTCATCGTCAATAAGAAGGTCCAAGGGATACAGTAAACCTGAAGTGAAGCATCGGAATCTATAACTAGTGTCACAGGTATAGTTAAAAACATAGTCAGTAAGAAGAGTCAGTCTTCTTGCACTTAAGTCGGCATTGTGCCTTTTGTATTTATTTCCGATGCAATTTCTGTGTTTCATCGTCAATAAGAAGGTCCGAGGGATGTAGTAAACCTGGTGTGAAGCATCGGAATCTATAACTAGTGTCTCAGCGATGGTTCAAACATAGACAGTAAGAAGAGTCAGTATTCTTGTATTTAAGTCGGCATTGTGCCATTTGTATTTACTTCCGATGTAATTTCTGTGTTTCATCGTCAATAAGAATGTCAGAGGGACACAGTAAACCTGAAGTGAAGCATCGGAATCTATAACTAGTGTCACAGGAATGGTTCAAAGCATCGTCAGTAAGAAAAGTCAGTCTTCTTGTACTTAAGTCGGCATTGTGCCTTTTCTATTTAATTCCGTTGCTATTTCTGTGTTTCTTCGTCAATACGAATGTCCAAGGGATACAGTAAACCAGGAGTGAAGCATCGGAATCTATAACTAGTGTCACATGAATGGTTCAAAACATAG
This sequence comes from Schistocerca americana, assembly GCF_021461395.2. NCBI lineage: Eukaryota > Metazoa > Arthropoda > Insecta > Orthoptera > Acrididae > Schistocerca > Schistocerca americana. Next base: position 32,819,184 of record NC_060121.1, read on the forward strand.
ACAGTAAGAAGAGTCAGTCTTCTTGTACTTAAGTCGGCATTGTGCCTATTGTATTTAATTCCGATGCAATTTCTGTGTTTCATCGTCAATAAGGTCCAAGAGATACAGTAAACCTGGAGTGAAGCATCGGAATCTATAACTAGTGTCACAGGAATGGTTCAAAACATAGTCAGTAAGAAGAGTCAGCCTTCTTGTACTTAACTCAGCATTGTGCCTTTTGTATTTAATTCCGATGCAATTTCTGTGTTTCATCGTCAATAAGAAGGTCCAAGGGAAACAGTAAACCTGAAGTGAAGCATCGTAATCTAAAACTAATCTCACAGGAAACATTCAAAACATAGACAGTAAGAAGAATCAAACTTCTTGTTCTTAAGTCGGCATTGTGCCTTTTGTATTTAATTCCGATCCAATTTTTTTGTTTCATCGTCAACAAGAAGGTCCATGGGATACAGTAAACCTAGAGTGAAGCATCGAAATCTAAAACTGGGCTCACAGGTATGGTTTAAACATAGACAGTAAGAAGAGTCAGTCTTCATGTTCATAAATAGGCATTGTGCCATTTGTATTTAATTCCGATGCAATTTCTGTGTGTCATCGTCAATAAGAAGGTCCAAGGGATACAATATATCTGAGGTGCAGCACTGGAATCTAAAACTGGTCTCACAGGGTAGGTTCATAACAGACAGTAAGAAGAGTCAGTCTTCGTGTACTTATGATGGCATTGTGCATTTAGTATTTAATTCCGATGCAATTTCTGTGTTTCATCGTAATAAGAATGTCCAAGAGATACAGTAAACCGGGAGTGAAGGATCGGAATCTATTACTAGTGTCACAGGAATGGTTCAAAACATAGTCAGTAGGAAGAGTCAGTCATCTTGTACTTAAGTCGGCATTGTGCCTTTTGTATTTAATTTCGATGCAATTTCTGTGCTTCATCGTCAATAGGAAGGTCCATCGGATACAGTAAACCTGGAGTGAAGCATCGGAATCTATAACAAGTGGCACAGGAATGAATCAAAGCATAGTCAGTAAGAAGAGTCAGTCTTCTTGTACTTAAGACGGCATTGCGCCTTTTGTATTTAATTCCGATGCAATTTCTGTGTTTCATCGTCAACAAGAAGGTCCAAGGGATTTATTCAACCTGAAGTGAAGCTTCGGAATCTATAAGTAGTGTCACAGGAAACATTCAAAACATAGACAGTCGGAAGAGTCAGTCTTCTTGTACTTAAGTCGGCACTGTGCCTTTTCTATTTAATTCCGATGCAATTTCTGTGTTTCATCGTCAATAAGAAGGCCCAAGGGATACAGTAAACCTGAAGTGAAGCATCGGAATCTATAACTAGTGTCACAGGAATGGTTCGAAACATAGTCAGTAGGAAGAGTCAGTCTTCTTGTACTTAAGTCGGCATTGTGCCGTTTGTATTTAATTCCAATGCAATTTCTGTGTTTCATCGTCAATAAGAAGGTCCAAGGGATGCAGTTAACCTGGAGTGAAGCATCGGAATCTATAACTAGTGTCTCAGCGATGGTTCAAAACATAGACAGTAAGAAGAGTCAGTATTCCTGTACTTAAGTCGGCATTGTGCCTTTTGTATTTATTCCGATGCAATTTCTGTGTTTCATCGTCAATGAGAGGGTCCACGGGATACAGTAAACCTGGAGTGAAGCATCGGAATCTATACCTAGTGTCACATGAATGGTTCAAAACATAGACAATAAGAAGAGTCAGTCTTCTTGTACTTAAGTAGGCATTGTGCCTTTTGTATTTAATTCCGATGCAACTTTTTTGTTTCATCGTCAACAAGAAGGACCATGGTATACAGTAAACCTGAAGTGAAGCATCGAAATCTAAAACTGGTCTCACAGGTATGGTTTAAACATAGACAGTAAGAAGAGTCAGCTTCTTATTCATAAATAGGCACTGAGCCATTTGTAATTAATTCCGATGCCATTTCTGTGTTTCATCGTCAATAAGAAGGTCCAAGGTATACAGTAAACCTGAGGTGAACCACTGGAAGCTAAAACTGGTCTCACAGGTTGGGTTCATAACTGACTGTAAGAAGAGTCAGTCTTCGTGTACTTCTGACGGTATTGTGCATTTAGTATTTAATTCCGATGCAATTTCTGGGTTTCATCGTTAATAAGAAGGTCCAAGGGATACAGAAAACCTGAAGTGAAGCATCGTAATCTAAAACTGGTCTCACAAGAAAGGTTCAAAACATAGACGGTAAGAAGAGCCCGTCCTCTTGTTCTTAAGTCGGCGTTGTGCCTTTTGTATTTAATTCCGATGCAATTTCTGTGTTTCATCGTCAATGAGAAGGCCCAAGGGATACAGTAAACCTGAAGTGAAGCATCGGAATCTATAACTAGTGTCACAGGAATGGTTCGAAACATAGTCAGTAAGAAGAGTCAGTCTTCTTGTACTTAAGTCGGCAGTGTGCCGTTTGTATTTAACTCCAATGCAATATCTGGGTTTCATCGTTAATAAGAAGGTCCAAGGGATACAGTAAACCTGAAGTGAAGCATCGTAATCTAAAACTGGTCTCACAAGAAAGGTTCAAAACATAGACGGTAAGAAGAGTCCGTCCTCTTGTTCTTAAGTCGGCATTGTGCATTTAGTATTTAATTCCGATGCAATTTCTGGGTTTCATCGTTAATAAGAAGGTCCATGGTATACAGTAAACCTGGAGTGAAGCATCGGAATCTATAACTAGTATCACAGGAATGGTTCAAAACATAGTCAGTAAGAAGAGACAGTCTTCTTGTACTTAAGTCGGCATTGTGCCTTTTGTATTTAATTCCGATGCAATTTCTGTGTTTCATCGTCAATAAGAAGGTTAGAAGGATACAGTAAACCTGCAGTGAAGCATCGTAATCTATATTTAGTGTCACAGGAATGGTTCAAAGCATAGACAGTAGGAAGGGTCAGTCTTCTTGTACTCATGTCGGTATTGTGCCTTTTGTATTTTATTCCGATGCAATTTCTCTGTTTCATCGTCAATAAGAAGGTCTGAGGGATGCAGTAAACCTGAAGTGAAGCATCGGAATCTATAACTAGTGTCACAGGAATGGTTCAAACATAGACAGTAAGAAGAGTCAGTCTTCTTCTACTTAAGTCGTCATTGTGTCTTTTGTATTTAATTCCGATGCAATTTCTGTGTTTCATCGTCAATATGAAGGCCCAAGGTATACAGTAAACCTGAAGTGAAGCATCGAAATCTATAACTGGTGTCACAGGAATGGTGCAAAACGTAGTCAGTAAGAAGAGTCAGTATTCTTGTACTTAAGTCGGCATTGTGCCTTTTGTATTTATTCCGATGCACTTTCTGTGTTTCATCGTCAATGAGAAGGTCCAAGGGATACAGTAAACCTGAGGCGAACCACTGGAATCTAAAACTGGTCTCACAGGTTGGGTTCATAACTGACAGTAAGAAGAGTCAGTCTTCGTGTACTTCTGACGGCATTGTGCATTTAGTATTTGATTCCGATGCAATTTCTGGGTTTCATCGTTAATAAGAAGGTCCAAGGGATACAGTAAACCTGAAGTGAAGCATCGTAATCTAAAACGGGTCTCACAAGAAAGGTTCAAAACATAGACGGTAAGAAGAGCTCGTCCTCTTGTTCTTAAGTCGGCATTGTGCCTTTTGTATTTAATTCCGATGCAATTTCTGTGTTTCATCGTCAATAAGAAGGACCAAGGGATACAGTGAACCTGGAGTGAAGTATCGGAATCTATAACTAGTGTCACAGGAATGGTTTAAAGCATAGTCAGTAAGAAGAGTCAGTCTTCTTGTACTTAAGTCGGCATTGTGCCTTTTCTATTTAATTCAGATGCAATTTCTGTGTTTCATCGTCAATAAGAAGGTTAGTGGGATACAGTAAACCTGAAGTGAAGGATCGGAATTTAAAACTAGTGTCACAGGAATGGTTCAAATCATAGACAGTAGGAAGAGTCAGTCTTCTTGTACTTAAGTCGGCATTGTGCCTTTTGTATTTAATTCCGATGCAAATTCTGTGTTTCATCGTCAATAAGAAGGTCCAAGGGATACATTAAACCTGAAGTGAAGCATCGGAATCTATAACTAGTGTCACAGGAATGGTTCAAAACATAGACAGTAGGAAGAGTCAGTCTTCTTGTACTTAAGTCGGCATTGTGCCTTTTCTATTTCATTCCCATGCAATTTCTGTGTTTCATCGTCAATACGAACGTTCAAGGGATACGGTAGACCTGGAGTGAAGCAATGGTATCTATAACTAGTGTCACATGAATGGCTCAAAACATAGACAGTAAGAAGAGTCAGTCTTCTTGTGCTAAAGTAGGCATTGTGCCTTTTGTATTTAATTAAGATGCAATTTTTTTGTTTCATCGTCAACAAGAAGGTCCATGGTGTACAGTAAACCTGAAGTGAAGCATCGAAATCTAAAACTGGTCTCACAGGAATGGTTTAAACATAGACAGTAAGAAGAGTCAGTCTTCTTGTTCATAAAAAGGCATTGTGCCATTTGTATTTAATTCCGATGCAATTTCTGTGTTTCATCGTCCATAAGAAGGTCCAAGGGATACAGTAAACCTGAGTTGAACCACTGGAATCTAAAACTGGTCTCACAGGGTGGGTTCATAACAGACAGTAAGAAGAGTCAGTCTTCGTGTACTTATGACGGCATTGTGCATTTAGTATTTAATTCCGATGCAATTTCTGGGTTTCATCGTTAATAAGAAGGTCCAAGGTATACAGTAAACCTGGAGTGAAGCATCGGAATCTATAACTAGTATCACAGGAATGGTTCAAAACGTAGTCAGTAAGAAGAGTCAGTCTTCTTGTACTTAAGTCGGCATTGTGCCTTTTGTATTTAATTCCGATGCAATTTCTGTGTTTCATCGTCAATAAGAAGGTTAGAAGGATACAGTAAACCTGCAGTGAAGCATCGTAATCTATATTTAGTGTCACAGGAATGGTTCACAGCATAGACAGTAGGAAGGGTCAGTCTTCTTGTACTCATGTCGGTATTGTGCCTTTTGTATTTTATTCCGATGCAATTTCTCTGTTTCATCGTCAATATGAAGGCCCAAGGTATACAGTAAACCTGAAGTGAAGCATCGAAATCTATAACTGGTGTCACAGGAATGGTGCAAAACGTAGTCAGTAAGAAGAGTCAGTATTCTTGTACTTAAGTCGGCATTGTGATTTTTGTATTTAATTCCGATGCAATTTCTGTGTTTCATTGTCAATGAGAAGGTCAGAGGGATACAGTAAACCTGAAGTGAAGCATCGGAATTTAAAGCTAGTGTCACAGGAATGGTTCAAATCATAGACAGTAGGAAGAGTCAGTCTTCTTGTACTTAAGTCGGCATTGTGCCTTTTGTATTTAATTCCGATGCAAATTCTGTGTTTCATCGTCAATAAGTAGGTCCAAGGGATACAGTAAACCTGGAGTGAAGCATCGGAATCTATAACTAGTGTCACAGGAATGGTTCAAAACATAGACAGTAGGAAGAGTCAGTCTTCTTGGACATAAATCGGCATTGTGCCTTTTGTATTTAATTCCGATGCAATTTCTGTGTTTCATCCTCTATACGAAGGTCCAAGGGATACATTAAACCTGAAGTGAAGCATCGGAATGTGTAACTAGTGTCACAGGGATGGTTCAAAACAAAGTCAGTAGGAAGAGTCAGTCTTCTTGTACTTATGTCGGCATTGTGCCTTTTCTATTTAATTCCCATGCAATTTCTGGTCTCATCATCAATACGAAGGTCCAAGGGATACAGTAAACCTGGAGTGAAGCATCGTTATCTATAACTAGTGTCACATGAATGGTTCAAAACATAGACAGTAAGAAGAGTCAGTCTTCTTGTATTTAAGTACGCATAGTGCCTATTGTATTTAATTCCGATGCAATTTCTGTGTTTCATCGTCAATAAGGCGGTCCATGGTATACAGTAAACCTGAAGGGAAGCATCGAAATCTAAAACTGGTCCCACTGGAAACGTTTAAACATAGACAGTAAGATGAGTCAGTCTTCTTGTTCATAAAAAGGCATTGTGCCATTTGTATTTAATTCCGATGCAATTTCTGTGTTTCATCGTCAATAAGAAGGTCCAAGGGATACAGTAAACCTGAGTTGAACCACTGGAATCAAAAAATGATCTCACAGGGTGGGTTCATAACAGACAGTAAGAAGAGTCAGTCTTCGTGTACTTATGACGGCATTGTGCATTTAGTATTTAATTCCGATGCAATTTCTGGGTTTCATCGTTAATAAGAAGGTCCAAGGTATACAGTAAACAGGGAGTGAAGCATCGGAATCTATAACTAGTGTCACAGGAATGGTTCAAAGCATAGGTAGTAAGAAGAGTCAGCCTTCTTGCACATAAGTCTGCATTGTGCCTTTTGTATTAAATTCCGATGCAATTTCTGTGTTTCATCGTCAATAAGAAGGTCCAACGGATACAGTAAACCTGGAGTGAAGCATCGGAATCTATAACTAGTATCACAGAAATGAATCAAACATAGTCAGTAAGAAGAGTCAGTCTTCTTGTACTTAAGTCGGCATTGTGCCTTTTGTATTTAATTCCGATGCAATTTCTGTGTTTCATCGTCAATAAGAAGGTTAGAAGGATACAGTAAAACTTCAGTGAAGCATCGTAATCTATATTTAGTGTCACAGGAATGGTTCAAAACATAGACAGTAGGAAGGGTCAGTCTTCTTGTACTCATGTCGGTATTGTGCCTTTTGTATTTTATTCCGATGCAATTTCTCTGTTTCATCGTCAATAAGAAGGTCTGAGGGAAACAGTAAAGCTGAAGTGAAGCATCGGAATCTATAACTAGTGTCAAAGGAATGGTTCAAACATAGACAGTAAGAAGAGTCAGTCTTCTTCTACTTAAGTCGGCATTGTGTCTTTTGTATTTAATTCCGATGCAATTTCTGTGTTTCATCTTCAATATGAAGGCCCAAGGTACACAGTAAACCTGAAGTGAAGCATCGAAATCTATAACTGGTGTCACAGGAATGGTGCAAAACGTAGTCAGTAAGAAGAGTCAGTATTCTTGTACTTAAGTCGGCATTGTGCCTTTTGTATTTAATTCCGATGCAATTTCTGTGTTTCATCGTCAATGAGAAGGTCAGAGGGATACAGTAAACCTGAAGTGAAGCATCGGAATTTAAAGCTAGTGTCACAGGAATGGTTCAAATCATAGACAGTAGGAAGAGTCAGTCTTCTTGTACTTAAGTCGGCATTGTGCCTTTTGTATTTAATTCCGATGCAAATTCTGTGTTTCATCGTCAATAAGAAGGTCCAAGGGATACAGTAAACCTGGAGTGAAGCATCGGAATCTATAACTAGTGTCACAGGAATGGTTCAAAACATAGACAGTAGGAAGAGTCAGTCTTCTTGGACATAAATCGGCATTGTGACTTTTGTATTTAATTCCGATGCAATTTCTGTGTTTCATCCTCTATACGAAGGTCCAATGGATACATTAAACTTGAAGTGAAGCATCGGAATGTATAACTAGTGTCACAGTAATGGTTCAAAACAAAGTCAGTAGGAAGAGTCAGTCTTCTTGTACTTAAGTCGGCAATGTGCCTTTTCTATTTAATTCCCACGCAATTTCTGGTCTCATCATCAATACGAAGGTCCAAGGGCTACAGTAAACCTGGAGTGAAGCATCGTTATCTATAACTAGTGTCACATGAATGGTTCAAAACATAGACAGTAAGAAGAGTCAGTCTTCTTGTATTTAAGTACGCATAGTGCCTATTGTATTTAATTCCGATGCAATTTCTGTCTTTCATCGTCAATAAGGCGGTCCATGGTATACAGTAAACCTGAAGGGAAGCATCGAAATCTAAAACTGGTCCCACAGGAATCGTTTAAACATAGACAGTAAGATGAGTCAGTCTTCTTGTACTTAAGTCGGCATTGTGCCTTTTGTATTTAATTCCGATTCAATTTCTGTGTTTCATCGTCAACAAGAACTTCCAAGGGATACATTAAACCTGAACTAAAGCATCGGAATCTATAACTAGTGTCACAGGAATGGTTCAAAGCATAGACAGTAGGAAGAGTCGGTCTTCTTGTACTTAAGTCGGCATTGTGCCTTTTCTATTTAATTCCGATGCAATTTCTGTGTTTCATCGTCAATAAGAAGGTCCAAGGGATGCTGTAAACCTGGTGTGAAGCATCGGAATCTATAACTAGTGTCACAGGAATGGTTCAAAACATAGACAGCAGGAAGAGTCAGTCTTCTTGTACTTAAGTCGGTATTGTGCGTTTTGTATTTTATTCCGATGGAATTTCTGTGTTTCATCGTCAATAAAATGGTCTGAGGGATACAGTAAACCTGAAGTGAAGCATCGGAATCTGTAACTAGTGTCACAGGAATAATTCAAACATAGACAGTAAGAAGAGTCAGTCTTCTTGTACTTAAAACGGCATTGTGCCTTTTGTATTTAATTCCGATGCAATTTCTGTGTTTCATCGTCAATAAGAAGGTCAAGGTATACAGTAAACCTGAAGTGAAGCATCGGAAACTATAACTGGTGTCAGAGGAATGGTTCAAATCGTTGTCAGTAAGAAGAGTCAGTATTCTTGTACTTAAGTCGGCATTGTGCTTTTTGTATTTAATTCCGATGCAATTTCTGTGTTTCATCGTCAATGAGAAGGTCCAAGGGATACAGTAAACCTGGAGTGAAGTATCGGAATCTATAACTAGTGTCACAGGAATGGTTTAAAGCATAGTCAGTAAGAAGAGTCAGTCGTCTTGTACTTAAGTCGGCATTGTGCCTTTTCTATTTAATTCAGATGCAATTTCTGTGTTTCATCGTCAATAAGAAGGTCTAAGGGATACAGTAAGCCTGGAGTGAAGCATCGGAATCTATAAGTAGTGTCACAGGAACGGTTCAAAACATTATCAATAAGAAGAGTCAGTCTTCTTGTACTTAAGTCGGCATTGTGCCTTTTGTATTTACTTCCGATGCAATTTCTGTGTTTCATCGTCAATAAGAAGGTTAGTGGGATACAGTAAACCTGAAGTGAAGGATCGGAATTTAAAACTAGTGTCACAGGAATGGTTCAAATCATAGACAGTAGGAAGAGTCAGTCTTCTTGTACTTAAGTCGGCATTGTGCCTTTGTATTTAATTCCGATGCAAATTCTGTGTTTCATCGTCAGTAAGATGGTCCAAGGGATACATTAAACCTGAAGTGAAGCATCGGAATCTATAACTAGTGTCACAGGAATGGTTCAAAACATAGACAGTAGGAAGAGTCAGTCTTCTTGTACTTAAGTCGGCATTGTGCCTTTTCTATTTCATTCCCATGCAATTTCTGTGTTTCATCGTCAATACGAACGTTCAAGGGATACGGTAATCCTGGAGTGAAGCATCGGTATCTATAACTAGTGTCACATGGATGGCTCAAAACATAGACAGTAAGAAGAGTCAGTCTTCTTGTGCTAAAGTAGGCATTGTGCCTTTGTATTTAATTAAGATGCAATTTTTTTGTTTCATCGTCAACAAGAAGGTCCATGGTATACAGTAAACCTGAAGTGAAGCATCGAAATCTAAAACTGGTCTCACAGGAATGGTTTAAACATAGACAGTAAGAAGAGTCAGTCTTCTTGTTCATAAAAAGTCATTGTGCCATTTGTATTTAATTCCGATGCAATTTCTGTGTTTCATCGTCCATAAGAAGGTCCAAGGGATACAGTAAACCTGAGTTGAACCACTGGAATCTGAAACTGGTCTCACAGGGTGGGTTCATAACAGACAGTAAGAAGAGTCAGTATTCGTGTACTTATGACGGCATTGTGCATTTAGTATTTAATTCCGATGCAATTTCAGTGTTTCATCGTCAATAAGAAGGTTAGAAGGATACAGTAAACCTGCAGTGAAGCATCATAATCCATATTTAGTGTCACAGGAATGGTTCAAAGCATAGACAGTAGGAAGGGTCAGTCTTCTTGTACTCATGTCGGTATTGTGCCTTTTGTATTTTATTCCGATGCAATTTCTCTGTTTCATCGTCAATAAGAAGGTCTGAGGGATACAGTAAACCTGAAGTGAAGCATCGGAAGCTATAACTAGTGTCACAGGAATGGTTCAAACATAGACAGTAAGAAGAGTCAGTCTTCTTCTACTTAAGTCGGCATTGTGTCTTTTGTATTTAATTCCGATGCAATTTCTGTGTTTCATCGTCAATATGAAGGCCCAAGGTATACAGTAAACCTGAAGTGAAGCATCGAAATCTATAACTGGTGTCACAGGAATGGTGCAAAACGTAGTCAGTAAGAAGAGTCAGTATTCTTGTACTTAAGTCGGCATTGTGCCTTTTGTATTTAATTCCGATGCAATTTCTGTGTTTCATCGTCAATGAGAAGGTCAGAGGGATACAGTAAACCTGAAGTGAAGCATCGGAATTTAAAGCTAGTGTCACAGGAATGGTTCAAATCATAGACAGTAGGAAGAGTCAGTCTCCTTGTAGTTAAGTCGGCATTGTGCCTTTTGTATTTAATTCCGATGCAAATTTTGTGTTTCATCGTCAAAAAGACGGTCCAAGGGATACAGTAAACCTGGAGTGAAGCATCGGAATCTATAACTAGTGTCACAGGAATGGTTCAAATCATAGACAGTAGGAAGAGTCAGTCTTCTTGGACATAAATCGGCATTGTGCCTTTTGTATTTAATTCCGATGCAATTTCTGTGTTTCATCCTCTACACGAAGGTCCAAGGGATACATTAAACCTGAAGTGAAGCATCGGAATGTATAACTAGTGTCACAGGGATGGTTCAAAACAAAGTCAGTAGGAAGAGTCAGTCTTCTTGTACTTAAGTCGGCATTGTGCCTTTTCTATTTAATTCCCATGCAATTTCTGGTCTCATCATCAATACGAAGGTCCAAGGGAAACAGTAAACCTGGAGTGAAGCATCGTTATCTATAACTAGTGTCACATGAATGGTTCAAAACATAGACAGTAAGAAGAGTCAGTCTTCTTGTATTTAAGTACGCATAGTGCCTATTGTATTTAATTCCGATGCAATTTCTGTGTTTCATCGTCAATAAGGCGGTCCATGGTATACAGTAAACCTGAAGGGAAGCATCGAAATCTAAAACTGGTCCCACTGGAAACGTTTAAACATAGACAGTGAGATGAGTCAGTCTTCTTTTTCATAAAAAGGCATTGTGCCATTTGTATTTAATTCCGATGCAATTTCTGTGTTTCATCGTCAATAAGAAGGTCCAAGGGATACAGTAAACCTGAGTTGAACCACTGGAATCAAAAAATGGTCTCACAGGGTGGGTTCATAACAGACAGTAAGAAGAGTCAGTCTTCGTGTACTTATGACGGCATTGTGCATTTAGTATTTAATTCCGATGCAATTTCTGGGTTTCATCGTTAATAAGAAGGTCCAAGGTATACAGTAAACAGGGAGTGAAGCATCGGAATCTATAACTAGTGTCACAGGAATGGTTCAAAGCATAGGTAGTAAGAAGAGTCAGCCTTCTTGCACTTAAGTCTGCATTGTGCCTTTTGTATTAAATTCCGATGCAATTTCTGTGTTTCATCGTCAATAAGAAGGTCCAACGGATACAGTAAACCTGGAGTGAAGCATCGGAATCTATAACTAGTATCACAGAAATGAATCAAACATAGTCAGTAAGAAGAGTCAGTCTTCTTGTACTTAAGTCGGCATTGTGCCTTTTGTATTTAATTCCGATGCAATTTCTGTGTTTCATCGTCAATAAGAAGGTTAGAAGGATACAGTAAACCTGCAGTGAAGCATCGTAATCTATATTTAGTGTCACAGGAATGGTTCAAAGCATAGACAGTAGGAAGGGTCAGTCTTCTTGTACTCATGTCGGTATTGTGCCTTTTGTATTTTATTCCGATGCAATTTCTCTGTTTCATCGTCAATAAGAAGGTCTGAGGGATACAGTAAACCTGAAGTGAAGCATCGGAATCTATAACTAGTGTCACAGGAATGGTTCAAACATAGACAGTAAGAAGAGTCAGTCTTCTTCTACTTAAGTCGGCATTGTGTCTTTTGTATTTAATTCCGATGCAATTTCTGTGTTTCATCGTCAATATGAAGGCCCAAGGTATACAGTAAACCTGAAGTGAAGCATCGAAATCTATAACTGGTGTCACAGGAATGGTGCAAAACGTAGTCAGTAAGAAGAGTCAGTATTCTTGTACTTAAGTCGGCATTGTGCCTTTTGTATTTAATTCCGATGCAATTTCTGTGTTTCATCGTCAATGAGAAGGTCAGAGGGATACAGTAAACCTGAAGTGAAGCATCGGAATTTAAAGCTAGTGTCAGAGGAATGGTTCAAATCATAGACAGTAGGAAGAGTCAGTCTTCTTGTACTTAAGTCGGCATTGTGCCTTTTGTATTTAATTCCGATGCAAATTCTGTGTTTCATCGTCAATAAGAAGGTCCAAGGGATACAGTAAACCTGGAGTGAAGCATCGGAATCTATAACTAGTGTCACAGGAATGGTTCAAAACATAGACAGTAAGAAGAGTCAGTCTTCTTGGACATAAATCGGCATTGTGCCTTTTGTATTTAATTCCGATGCAATTTCTGTGTTTCATCCTCTATACGAAGGTCCAAGGGATACATTAAACCTGAAGTGAAGCATCGGAATGTATAACTAGTGTCACAGGGATGGTTCAAAACAAAGTCAGTAGGAAGAGTCAGTCTTCTTTTACTTAAGTCGGCATTGTGCCTTTTCTATTTAATTCCCATGCAATTTCTGGTCTCATCATCAATACGAAGGTCCAAGGGATACAGTAAACCTGGAGTGAAGCATCGTTATCTATAACTAGTGTCACATGAATGGTTCAAATCATAGACAGTAAGAAGAGTCAGTCTTCTTGTATTTAAGTACGCATAGTGCCTATTGTATTTAATTCCGATGCAATTTGTGTGTTTCATCGTCAATAAGGCGGTCCATGGTATACAGTAAACCTGAAGGGAAGCATCGAAATCTAAAACTGGTCCCACAGGAATCGTTTAAACATAGACAGTAAGATGAGTCAGTCTTCTTGTTCATAAAAAGGCATTGTGCCATTTGTGTTTAATTCCGATGCAATTTCTGTGATTCATCGTCAATAAGAAGGTCCAAGGGATACAGTAAACCTGAGTTGAACCACTGGGATCAAAAAATGGTCTCACAGGGTGGGTTCATAACAGACAGTAAGAAGAGTCAGTCTTCGTGTACTTATGACGGCATTGTGCATTTAGTATTTAATTCCGATGCAATTTCTGGGTTTCATCGTTAATAAGAAGGTCCAAGGTATACAGTAAACAGGGAGTGAAGCATCGGAATCTATAACTAGTGTCACAGGAATGGTTCAAAGCATAGTCAGTAAGAAGAGTCAGTCTTCTTGCACTTAAGTCTGCATTGTGCCTTTTGTATTAAATTCCGATGCAATTTCTGTGTTTCATCGTCAATAAGAAGGTCCAACGGATACAGTAAACCTGGAGTGAAGCATCGGAATCTATAACTAGTATCACAGAAATGAATCAAACATAGTCAGTAAGAAGAGTCAGTCTTCTTGTACTTAAGTCGGCATTGTGCTTTTTGTATTTAATTCCGATTCAATTACTGTGTTTCATCGTCAACAAGAACTTCCAAGGGATACAATAAACCTGAACTAAAGCATCGGAATCTATAACTAGTGTCACAGGAATGGTTCAAAGCATAGACAGTAGGAAGAGTCGGTCTTCTTGTACTTAAGTCGGCATTGTGCCTTTTCTATTTAATTCCGATGCAATTTCTGTGTTTCATCGTCAATAAGAAGGTCCAAGGGATACTGTAAACCTGGTGTGAAGCATCGGAATCTATAACTAGTGTCACAGGAATGGTTCAAAACATAGACAGCAGGAAGAGTCAGTCTTCTTGTACTTAAGTCGGTATTGTGCGTTTTGTATTTTATTCCGATGGAATTTCTGTGTTTCATCGTCAATAAAATGGGCTGAGGGATACAGTAAACCTGAAGTGAAGCATCGGAATCTGTAACTAGTGTCACAGGAATAATTCAAACATAGTCAGTAAGAAGAGTCAGTCTTCTTGTACTTAAGTCGGCATTGTGCTTTTTGTATTTAATTCCGATGCAATTTCTGTGTTTCATCGTCAATGAGAAGGTCCAAGGGATGCAGTAAACCTGGAGTGAAGCATCGGAATTTAGAACTAGTGTCACAGGAATGGTTCAAATCATAGACAGTAGGAAGAGTCAGTCTTCTTGTACTTAAGTCGGCATTGTGCCTTTTGTATTTAATTCCGTTGCAAATTCTGGGTTTCATCGTCAATACGAAGGTCCAAGGGATACAGTAAACCTGGAGTGAAGCATCGGAATCAATAACTAGTGTCACAGGAATGAATCACACATAGTCAGTAAGAAGAGTCAGTCTTCTTGTACTTAAGTATTCATTGTGCCTACTGTATTTAATTCCGATGCAATTTCTGTGTTTCATCGTCAATAAGAAGGTCCACTGGATACAGTAAACCTGGAGTGAAGCATCGGAGTCTATAACTAGTGTCACAGGAAAGATTCAAAGCATTGTTAGTAAGAAGAGTCATTCTTCTTGTACTTAAGTCGGCATTGTGCGTTTTGTATTTAATTCCGATGCTATTTCTGTGTTTCATCGTCAATAAGAAGGTCCAAGAGATACAGTAAACCTGGAGTGAAGCATCGGAATTCATAACTAGTGTCACAGGAACGAATCAAACACAGTCAGTAAGAAGAGTCAGTCTTCTGTACTTAAGTCGGCATTGTGCCTTTTGTATATAATTCCGATGCAATTTCTGTGATTCATCGTCAACAAGAAGGTCCAAGGGATACATTAAACCTGAAGTGAAGCATCGAAATCTATAAGTAGTGTCACAGGAATGGTTCAAAACATAGACAGTAGGAAGAGTCGGTCTTCTTGTACTTTAGTCGGCATTGTGCCTTTTCTATTTAATTCCGATGCAATTTCTGTGTTTCATCGTCAATAAGAAGGTCCAAGGGATACAGTAAACCTGGAGTGAAGCATCGGAATCTATAACTAGTGTCACAGGAATGGTTCAAAACATAGACAGTAGGAAGAGTCAGTCTTCGAGTACTTAAGTCGGCATTGTGCCTTTTGTATTTAATTCCGATGTAATTTCTATGTTTCATCGTCAATAAGAAGTTTAGAGCGATACCGTAAACTTGCAGTGAAGCATCGGAATCTATAACTAGTGTCACAGGAATGGTTCAAAGCATAGACAAAAGGAAGAGTCAGTCTTCTTGTACTTAAGTCGGTATTGTGCGTTTTGTATTTTATTCCGATGCAATTTCTGTGTTTCATCGTCAATAAGAAGGTCTGAGGGATACAGTAAACCTGAAGTGAAGCATCGGAATGTATAACTAGTGTCACAGGAATGGTTCAAACATAGACAGTAAGAAGAGTCGGTCTTCTTGTACTTAAGTCGGCATTGTGCCTTTTGTATTTAATTCCGATGCAATTTCTGTGTTTCATCGTCAATGAGAAGGTCAGAGGGATACAGTAAACCTGAAGTGAAGCATCGGAATTTAAAACTAGTGTCACAGGAATGGTTCAAATCATAGACAGTGGGAAGAGTCAGTCATCTGGCACTTAAGTCGGCATTGTGCCTTTTGTATTTAATTCCGATGCAAATTCTGTGTTTCATCGTCAATAAGAAGGTCCAAGGGATACATTAAACTTGAAGTGGTGAAGCATCGGAATCTATAACTAGTGTCACAGGGATGGTTCAAAACATAGTCAGTAAGAAGAGTCAGTCTTCTAGAACTTAAGTCGGCATTGTACCTTTTGTATTTAATTCCGATGCAATTTCTGTGTTTCATCGTCAATAAGAAGGTTAGAGGGATGCAGTAAACCTGCAGTGAAGCATCGTAATCTATAACTAGTGTCACAGGAATGGTTCAAACATAGACAGTAAGAAGAGTCAGTCTTCTTCTACTTAAGTCGGCATTGTGCCTTTTGTATTTAATTCCGATGCAATTTCTGTGTTTCATCGTCAATATGAAGGCCCAAGGTATACTGTAAACCTGAAGTGAAGCATCGAAAACTATAACTGGTGTCACAGGAATGGTGCAAAACGTAGTCAGTAAGAAGAGTCAGTATTCTTGTACTTAAGTCGGCATTGGGCCTTTTGTATTTAATTCCGATGCAATTTCAGTGTTTCATCGTCAATGAGAAGGTCAGAGGGATACAGTAAACCTGAAGTGAAGCATCGGAATTTAAAGCTAGTGTCACAGGAATGGTTCAAATCATAGACAGTATGAAGAGTCAGTCTTCTTGTACTTATGTCGGCATTGTGCCTTTTGTATTTAATTCCGATGCAAATTCTGTGTTTCATCGTCAATAAGAAGGTCCAAGGGATACAGTAAACCTGGAGTGAAGCATCGGAATCTATAACAAGTGTCACAGGAATGGTTCAAAACATAGACAGTAGGAAGAGTCAGTCTTCTTGTACCTAAGTCGGCATTGTGCCTTTTGTATTAATTCCGATGGAATTTCTGTGTTTCATCGTCAATAAGAAGGTCCAAGGGATACCTTGAGCCTGAAGTGAAGCATCGGAATTTATAACTAGTGTCACAGGAATGGTTCAAAACATAGTCAGTAGGAAGAGTCAGTCTTCTTGTACTTAAGTCGGCATTGTACCTTTTCTATTTAATTCCCATGCAATTTCTGGTTTTCATCGTCAATACGAAGGTCCAAGGGATACAGTAAACCTGGAGTGAAGCATCGGTATCTATAACTAGTGTCACATGAATGGTTCAAAACATAGACAGTAAGAAGAGTCAGTCTTCTTGTACTTAAGTAGGCATAGTGCCTATTGTGTTTAATTCCGATGCAATTTCTGTGTTTCATCGCCAATAAGAAGGTCCGCGGGATACAGTAAACCTGGAGTGAAGCATCGGAATCTATAACTAGTGTCACAGGAATTGTTCAAAACATAGTCAGTAAGAAGAGTCAGTCTTTTGTACTTAAGTCGACATTGTGCCTTTTGTATTTAATTCCGACGCAATTTCTGTGTTTCATCGTCAATGAGAAGGTCCAAAGGATACAGTAAACCTGGAGTGAAGCATCGGAATCTATAACTAGTGTCACAGGAATGGTTCAAAACATAGACAGTAAGAAGAGTCAGTCTTCTTGTACTTAAGTAGGCATTGTGCCTTTTGTATTTAATTCCGATGCAATTTTTTTGTTTCATCGTCAACAAGAAGGCCCATGGTATACAGTAAACCTGAAGTGAAGCATCGAAATCTGAAACTGGTCCCACAGGAATGGTTTAAACGTAGACAGTAAGAAGAGTCAGTCTTCTTGTTCATAAAAAGGCATTGTGCCATTTGTATCAAATTCCGATGCAATTTCTGTGTTTCATCGTCAATAAGAAGGTCCAAGGGATACAGTAAACCTGAGTTGAACCACTGGAATCTAAAACTGGTCTCACAGGGTGGGTTCAAAACAGACAGTAAGAAGAGTCAGTCTTCGTGTACTTATGACGGCATTGTGCATTTAGTATTTAATTCCGATGCAATTTCTGGGTTTCATCGTTAATAACAAGGTCCAAGGTATACAGTAAACCGGGAGTGAAGCATCGGAATCTATAACTAGTGTCACAGGAATGGTTCAAAACATAGTCAGTAAGAAGAGTCAGTCTTCTTGTACTTAAGTCTGCATTGTGCCTTTTGTATTAAATTCCGATGCAATTTCTGTGTTTCATCGTCAATAAGAAGGTCCAAGGGATACAGTAAACCTGGAGTGAAGCATCGGAATCTGTAACTAGTATCACTGAAATGAATCAAACATAGTCAGTAAGAAGAGTCAGTCTCTTTGTACTTAAGTCGGCATTGTGCCTTTTGTATTTAATTCCGATTCAATTTCTGTGTTTCATCGTCAACAAGAACTTCCAAGGGATACATTAAACTTGAAGTACAGCATCGGAATCTATAACTAGTGTCACAGGAATGGTTCAAAGCGTAGACAGTAGGAAGAGTCGGTCTTGTTGTACTTAAGTCGGCATTGTGCCTTTTCTATTTAATTCCGATGCAATTTCTGTGTTTCATCGTCAATAAGAAGGTCCAAGGGATACAGTAAACCTGGTGTGAAGCATCGGAATCTATAACTAGTGTCACAAAAATGGTTCAAAACATAGACAGCAGGAAGAGTCAGTCTTCTTGTACTTGAGTCGGTATTGTGCGTTTTGTATTTTATTCCGATGCAATTTCTGTGTTTCATCGTCATTAAGAAGGTCTGAGGGATACGGTAAAACTGAAGTGAAGCATCGGAATCTGTAACTAGTGTCACAGGAATAATTCAAACATAGACAGTAAGAAGAGTCAGTATTCTTGTACTTAAGTCGGCATTGTGCCTTTTGTATTTAATTCCGATGCAATTTCTGTGTTTCATCGTCAATAAGAAGGTCCAAGGTATACAGTAAACCTGAAGTGAAGCATCGGAAACTATAACTGGTGTCACAGGAATGGTTCAAAACGTTGTCAGTAAGAAAAGTCAGTATTCTTGTACTTAAGTCGGCATTGTGCTTTTTGTATTTAATTCCGATGCAATTTCTGTGTTTCATCGTCAATGAGAAGGTCAGAGGGATACAGTAAACCTGAAGTGAAGCATCGGAATTTAGAACTAGTGTCACAGGAATGGTTCAAATCATAGACAGAAGGAAGAGTCAGTCTTCTTGTACTTAAGTCGGCATTGTGCCTTTTGTATTTAATTCCGATGCAAATTCTGGGTTTCATCGTCAATACGAAGGTCCAAGGGATACAGTAAACCTGGAGTGAAGCATCGGAATCTATAACTAGTGTCACAGGAATGAATCACACATAGTCAGTAAGAAGAGCCAGTCTTCTTGTACTTAAGTATTCATTGTGCCTATTCTATTAAATTCCGATGCAATTTCTGTGTTTCATCGTCAATAAGAAGGTCCACTGGATACAGTAAACTTGGAGTGAAGCATCGGAGTCTATAACTAGTGTCACAGGAATGGTCAAAGCATAGTTAGTAAGAAGAGTCATTCTTCTTGTACTTAAGTCGGCATTGTGCCTTTTGTATTTAATTCCGATGCTATTTCTGTGTTTCATCGTCAATAAGAAGGTCCAAGGGATACAGTAAACCTGGAGTGAAGCATCGGAATCCATAACTAGTGTCACATGAATGGTTCAAAACGTAGACAGTAAGAAGAGTCAGTCTTCATGTACTTAGGTCGGCATTGTGCCTTTTGTATTTAACTCCGATGCAATTTCTGTGTTTCATCGTCAATAAGAAGGTCCAAGAGATACAGTAAACCTGGAGTGAAGCATCGGAATTTATAACTAGTGTCACAGGAACGAATCAAACATAGTCAGTAAGAAGAGTCAGTCTTCTTGTACTTAAGTCAGCAATGTGCCTTTTGTATATAATTCCGATGCAATTTCTGTGATTCATCGTCAACAAGAAGGTCCAAGGGATACATTAAACCTGAAGTGAAGCATCGGAATCTATAACTAGTGTCACAGGAATGGTTCAAAACATAGACAGTAGGAAGAGCCGGTCTTCTTGTACTTAAGTCGGCATTGTGCATTTTCTATTTAATTCCGATGCAATTTCTGTGTTTCATCGTCAATAAGGAGGTCCAAGGGATACAGTAAAGCTGGAATGAAGCATCGGAATCTATAACTAGTGTCACAGGAATGGTTCAAATCATAGACAGTACTAAGAGTCAGTCTTCTTGTACTTAAGTCGGCATTGTGCCTTTTGTATTAAATTCCGATGCAATTTCTGTGTTTCATCGTCAATATGAAGGTTAGAGGGATACTGTGAACCTGCAGTGAAGCATCGTAATCTACAGCTAGTGTCATAGGAATGGTTCAAAGCAAAGACAGTAGGAAGGGTCAGTCTTCTTGTACTTAGGGCGGTATTGTGCCTTTTGTATTTTATTCCGATGCAATGTCTGATTTTCATCGTCAGTAAGAAGGTCTGAGGGATACAGTAAACCCAAAGTGAAGCATTGGAATCTATAACTAGTGTCACAGGAATGGTTCATACATAGACAGTAAGAAGAGTCAGTCTTCTTGTACTTAAGTCGGCATTGTGCCTTTTGGATTTAATTCCGATGGAATTTCTGTGTTTCATCGTCAATAAGAGGGCCCAAGGGATACAGTAAACCTCAAGTGAAGCATCGGAATCTATAACTAGTGTCACAGGAATGGTTCAAAACATTGTCAGTAAGAAGAGTCAGTCTTCTTGTACTTAAGTCGGCATTGTGCCTTATCTATTTAGTTCAGATGCAATTTCTGTGTTTCATCGTCAATAAGGAGGTCCTAGGGATACAGTAAACCGGGAGTGAAGCATCGGAATCTATAACTAGTGTCACAGGAATGGTTCAAGACATAGTCAGTAAGAAGAGTCAGTATTCTTATACTTAAGTCGGCATTGTGCCTTTTGTATTTAATTCCGATGCAAATTCTGTGTTTCATCGTCAATAAGACGGTCCAAGGGATACAGTAAACCTGGAGTGAAGCATCGGAATCTATAACTAGTGTCACAGGAATGAATCAAACACAGTCTGTAAGAAGAGTCAGTCTTCTTGTACTTAAGTCGGCATTGTGCCTTTTGTATTTAATTCGGATGCAATTTCTGTGTTTCATCGTCAATAAGAAGGTTAGAGGGATACAGTAAACCTGAAATGTAGCATCGGAATCTATAACTAGTGTCACACAAATGGTTCAAAGCATAGACAGTAGAAATAGTCAGTCCTTATGTACTTAAGTCGGCATTGTGCCTTTTGGATTTTATTCCGATGCAGTTTCTGTGTTTCAACGTCAATAAGAAGGTCTGAGGGATACAGTAAACCTAAAGTGAAGTATCGGAATCTATAACTAGTGTCACAGGAACGGTTCAAAACATAGTCAGTAAGAAGAGTCAGTCTTCTTGTACTTAAGTCGGCATTGTGCCTTTATATTTAATTCCGAGGTTATTTCTGTGTTTCATCGTCAATAAGAAGGTCCAAGGGAAACAGTAAACCGGGAGTGAAGCATCGGAATCTATAACTAGTGTCACAGGAATGTTTAAAACATAGTCAGTAAGAAGAGTCAGTCGTCTTGTACTTAAGTAGGCAATGTGCCTTTTGTATTTAATTCCGATGAAATTTCTGTGTTTCATGCCAATACGAAGGTCCAAGGGATACAGTAAACCTGGAGTGAAGCATCGGTTTCTATAATTAGTGTCACATGAATGGTTCAAAACATAGACTGTAAGAAGGGTCAGTCTTCTTGTACTTAAGTAGGCATAGTGCCTATTGTATTTAATTCCGATGCCATTTCTCTGTTTCATCGTCAATGAGAAGGTCCAAGGGATACAGTAAACCTGAAGTGAAGCATCGGAATCTATAGCTAGTGTCACAGGAATGGTTCAAAACATAGTCAGTAAGAAGAGTCAGTATTCTTGTACTTAAGTCGGCATTGTGCCTTTTGAATTTAATTCCGATGCAATTTCTGTGTTTCATCGTCAATGAGAAGGTCAGAGGGATACAGTAAACCTGAAGTGAAGCATCGGAATCTAAAACTAGTGTCACAGGAATGGTTCATATCATAGGCAGTAGGAAGAGTCAGTCTTCTTGTACTTTAGTCGGCATTGTGCCTTTTCTATTTAATTCCGATGCAATTTCTGTGTTTCATCGTCAAAAAGAAGGTGTGAGGGATACATTAAACCTGAAGTGAAGCATCGGAATCTATTACTAGTGTCACAGGATTGGTTAAAAACGTAGTCAGTAAGAAGAGTCAGTGTTCTTGTACTTAAGTCAGCATTGTCCCTTATCTATTTAATTCAGATGCAATTTCTGTGTTTCATCATCAATAAGAAGGTTAGAGGGATACACTAAACCTGAAGTGTAGCATCGGAATCCATAAATAGTGTGACACGAATGGTTCAAAGCTTAGACAGTAGGAAGAGTCAGTCTTCTTGTACATAAGTCGGCATTGTGCCTTTTGTATTTTATTCCGATGCAATTTCTGTGTTTCAACGTCAATAAGAAGGTCTGAGGAATACAGTAAACCTGAAGTGAAGCATCGGAATCTATAACTAGTGTCACAGGAATGGTTCAAAACATAGTCAGTAAGAAGAGTAAGTCTTCTTGTACTTAAGTCGGCATTGTGCCTTTTGTATTTAATTCCGAGCCAATTTCTGTGTTTCATCGTCAATAACAAGGTCCAAGGGAAACAGTAAACCGGGAGTGAAACATCGCAATCCATAACTAGTGTCACAGGAATGAATCAAAACATAGTCAGTAAGAAGAGTCAGTCTTCTTGTACTTAAGTCGGCATTGTGCCTTTTGTATCTAATTCCGATGCAATTTCTGTGTTTCATCTTCAATAAGAAGGTCCAAGGGATACTGTAAACCTGAAGTGAAGCATCGGAATCTATAACTAGTGTCACAGGAATGGTTCAAAACATAGTCAGTAAGAAGAGTCAGTCTTCTTGTACTTAAGTCGGCATTGTGCCTTTTGTATTTTATTCCGATGCAGTTTCTGTGTTTCAACGTCAATAAGAAGGTCTGAGGGATGCAGTAAACCTAAAGTGAAGTATCGGAATCTATAACTAGTGTCACAGGAATGGTTCAAATCATAGTCAGTAAGAAGAGTCAGTCTTCTTGTACTTAAGTCGGCATTGTGCCTTTTGTATTTATTTGCGAGGTAATTTCTGTGTTTCATCGTCAATAAGAAGGTCCAAGGGAAACAGTAAACTGGAGTGAAGCATCGGAATCTATAACTAGTGTCACAGGAATGTTCAAAACATAGTCAGTAAGAAGAGTCGGTCGTCTTGTACTTAAGTCGGCATTGTGCCTTTTGTATTTAATTCCGAGGCAATTTCTGTGTTTCATCGTCAATAAGAAGGTCCAAGGGATACAGTAAACCTGGAGTGAAGCATCGGAATCTATAACTAGTGCCACAGGAATAAATCTAAAAATTGTCAGTAAGAAGAGTCAGTCTTCTTGTACTTAAGTCGGCATGGTACCTTCTCTATTTAATTCCGATGCAATTTCTGTGTTTCATCGTCAGCAAGAACGTCCAAGGGATACATTAACTCTGAAGTGAAGCATCCGAATCTATAACTAGTGTCACAGGAATGGTTCAAAACATAGACAGTAGGAAGGGTCAGTATTCTTGTACTTAAGTCGGCATTGTGCCTTTTCTATTTAATTCCGATGCAATTTCTGTGTTTCATCGCCAATACGAAGGTCCAAGGGATACAGTAAACCTGGAGTGAAGCATCGGTATCTATAATTAGTGTCACATGAATGGTTCAAAACATAGACTGTAAGAAGAGTCAGTCTTGTTGTACTTAAGTAGGCATAGTGCCTATTGTATTTAATTCCGATGCAATTTCTGTGTTTCATCGTCAATGAGAAGGTCCAAGGGATACAGTAAACCTGAAGTGAAGCATCGGAATCTATAACTAGTGTCACAGGAATGGTTCAAAACATAGTCAGTAAGAAGAGTCAGTATTCTTGTACTTAAGTCGGCATTGTGCTTTTGAATTTAATTCCGATGTAATTTCTGTGTTTCATCGTCAATGAGAAGGTCAGAGGGATACAGTAAACCTGAAGTGAAGCATCGGAATCTAAAACTAGTGTCACAGGAATGGTTCAAATCATAGGCAGTAGGAAGAGTCAGTCCTCTTGTACTTTAGTCGGCATTGTGCCTTTTCTATTTAATTGCGATGCAATTTCTGTGTTTCATCGTCAATAAGAAGGTCTGAGGGATACATTAAACCTGAAGTGAAGCATCGGAATCTATTACTAGTGTCACAGGATTGGTTAAAAACATAGTCAGTAAGAAGAGTCAGTCTCCTTGTACTTAAGTCAGCATTGTCCCTTATCTATTTAATTCAGATGCAATTTCTGTGTTTCATCGTCAATAAGGCAGTCATAGGGATACAGTAAACCTGGAGTGAAGCATCGGAATCTATAACTAGTGTCACAGGAATGGTTCAAAACATAGTCAGTAAGGAGAGTCAGTATTCTTGTACTTAAGTCGGCATTGTGCCTTTTGTTTTTAATTCCGATGCAATTTCTGTGTTTCATCGTCAACAAGAAGGTCCAAGGGATACATTAAACCTGAAGTACAGCATCGGAATCTATAACTAGTGTCACAGGAATGGTTCAAAATATAGACATTAGGAAGTGTCGGTCTTCTCGTACTTAAGTCGGCATTGTGCCTTTTGTATTTAATTCCGATGCAATTTCTGTGATTCATCGTCCATAAGAAGGTTAGAGGGATACAGTAAACCTGCAGTGAAGCATCGTAATCTATAACTAGTGTCACAGGAATGGTTCAAAGCATAGACAGTAGGAAGAGTCAGTCTTCTTGTACTTAAGTCAGTATTGTGCCTTTTGTATTTTATTCCGATGCAATTTCTGTGTTTCATCGTCAATGCGAAGGTCTGAGGGATACAGTAAAGCTGAAGTGAAGCATCGGAATCTATAACTAGTGTCACAGGAATCGTTCATACATAGAGAGTAAGAAGATTCTGTCTTCTTGTACTTAAGTCGGCATTGTGCCTTTTGTATTTAATTCCGATGCAATTTCTGTATTTCATCGTCAATAAGAAGGCCCAAGGTATACAGTAAACCTGAAGTGAGACATCGGAAACTATAACTGGTGTCACAGGAATTGTTCAAAACGTAGTCAGTAATAAGAGTCAGTATTCTTGTACTTAAGTCGGCATTGTGCCTTTTGTATTTTATTCCGATGCAATTTCTGTGTCTCAACGTCAATAAGAAGGTCTGAGGGATACAGTAAACCTGAAGTGAAGCATCGGAATCTATATCTAGTGTCACAGGAATGGTTCAAAACATAGTCAGTAAGAAGAGTAAGTCTTCTTGTACTTAAGTCGGTATTGTGCCTTTTGTATTTAATTCCGAGGCAAATTCTGTGTTTCACCGTCAATAACAAGGTCCAAGGGAAACAGTAAACCGGGAGTGAAGCATCGGAATCTATAACTAGTGTCACAGGAATGTTCAAAACATAGTCAGTAAGAAGAGTCAGTCTTCTTGTACTTAAGTCGGTATTGTGCCTTTTATATTTAATTCCGATGCAATTTATGTGTTTCATCGTCAATAAGAAGGTCCAAGGGATACAGTAAACCTGGAGTGAAGCATCGGAATCTATAACTAGTGTCACAGGAATGAATCAAAACATAGTCAGTAAGAAGAGTCAGTCTTCTTGTCCTTAAGTCGGCATTGTGCCTTTTGCATTTAATTCCGATGCAATTTCTGTGTTTCATCATCACCAAGAACGTCCAAGGGATACATTAAACCTGAAGTGAAGCATCGGAATCTATAACTAGTGTCACAGGAATTCTTCAAAACATAGACAGTAGGAAGAGTCAGTCTTCTTGTACTTAAGTCGGTATTGTTCGTTTTGTATTTTATTCCGATGCAATTTCTGGGTTTCATCGCCAATAAGAAGGTCTGAGGGATACAGTAAACCTGAAGTGAAGCATCGGAATGTATAACTAGTGTCGCAGGAATGGTTCAAACATAGACAGTAAGAAGAGTCAGTCCTCTTGTACTTAAGTCGGCATTGTGCCTTTTGTATTTAATTCCGACGCAATTTCTCTGTTTCATCGTCAATGAGAAGGTCCAAGGGATACAGTAAACCTGGAGTGAAGCATCGGAATCTATAACTAGTGTCACATGAATGGTTCAAAACGTAGACAGTAAGAAGAGTCTGTCTTCTTGTACTTAAGTAGGCATTGTGCCTTTTGTATTTAATTCCGACGCAATTTTTTTGTTTCATCGTCAACAAGAAGGTCCATGGTATACAGTCAACCTGAAGTGAAGCATCGAAATCTACAACTGGTCTCACAGGAATGGTTTAAACATAGACAGTAAGAAGAGTCAGTCTTCTTGTTCATAAAAAGGCATTGTGCCATTTGTATTTAATTCCGATGCAATTTCTGTGTTTCATCGTCAATAAGAAGGTCCAAGGGATACAGTAAACCTGAGGTGAACCACTGGAATCTAAAACTGGTCTCACAGGGTGGGTTCATAACAGACAGTAAGAAGAGTCAGGCTTCGTGTACTTATGACGGCATTGTGCATTTAGTATATACTTCCGATGCAATTTCTGGGTTTCATCGTTAATAAGAAGGTGCAAGGTATACAGTAAACCGGGAGTGAAGCATCGGAATCTATAACTAGTGTCACAGGAATGGTTCAACACATAGTCAGTAAGAAGAGTCAGTCTTCTTGTACTTAAGTCTGCATTGTGCTTTTCGTATTTAATTCCGATGCAATTTCTGTGTACCATCGTCAATAAGAAGGTCCAAGGGATACAGTAAACCTGGAGTGAAGCATCGGAATCTATAACTAGTGTCACAGGAATGAATCAAATATAGTCAGTAAGAAGAGTCAGTCATCTTGTACTTAAGTCTGCATTGTGCTTTTCGTATTTAATTCCGATGCAATTTCTGTGTTTCATCGTCAACAAGAAGGTCCAAGGGATACATTAAACCTGAAGTAAAGCATCGGAATCTATAACTAGTGTCACAGGAATGGTTCAAAATATAGACATTAGGAAGAGTCGGTCTTCTCGTACTTAAGTCGGCATTGTGCCTTTTGTATTTAATTCCGATGCAATTTCTGTGATTCATCGTCCATAAGAAGGTTAGAGCGATACAGTAAACCTGCAGTGAAGCATCGTAATCTATAACTAGTGTCACAGGAATGGTTCAAACATAGAGTGTAAGAAGAGTCAGTCTTCTTGCACTTAAGTCGGCATTGTGCCTTTTGTATTTAATTCCGATGCAATTTCTGTGTTTCATCGTCAATAAGAAGGCCCAAGGTATACAGTAAACCTGAAGTGACACATCGGAAACTATAACTGGTGTCACAGGAATTGTTCAAAACGTAGTCAGTAAGAAGAGTCAGTATTCTTGCACATAAGTTTCCATTGTGCCTTTTGTATTTAATTCCGATGCAATTTCTGTGTTTCATCGTCAATGAGAAGGTCAGAGGGATACAGTAAACCTGAAGTGAAGCATCGGAATTTAAAACTAGTGTCACAGGAATGGTTCAAACATAGACAGTAGGAAGAGTCAGTCTTCTTGTACTTAAGTAGGCATAGTGCCGATTGTATTTAATTCCGACGAAATTTCTGTGATTCATCGTCAATAAGTAGGTCCGCGGGATACAGTACACCTGGAGTGAAGCATCGGAATCTATAACTAGTGTCACAGGAATGGTTCAAAACATAGTCAGTAAGAAGAGTCAGTCTTCTTGTACTTAAGTCGGCGTTGTGCCTTTTGTATTTAATTCCGACGCAACTTCTGTGTTTCACCGTCAATGAGAAGGTCCAAGGGATACAGTAAACCTGGAGTGAAGCATCGGAATCTGTAACTAGTGTCACATGAATGGTTCAAAACGTAGACAGTCAGAAGAGTCAGTCTTCTTGTACTTAAGTAGGCATTGTGCCTTTTGTATTTAATTCCGATGCAATTTTTTTGTTTCATCGTCAACAAGAAGGTCCATGGTATACAGTAAACCTGAAGTGAAGCATCGAAATCTAAAACTGGTCTCACAGGAATGGTTTAAACATAGACAGTAAGAAGAGTCAGTCTTCTTGTTCATAAAAAGGCATTGTGCCATTTGTATTTAATTCCGATGCAATTTCTGTGTTTCATCGTCAATACGAAGGTCCAAGGGATACAGTAAACCTGCGTTGATCCACTGGAATCTAAAACTGGTCTCACAGGGTGGGTTCAAAACAGACAGTAAGAAGAGTCAGTCTTCATGTACTTATGACGGCATTGTGCATTTAGTATTTAATTCCGGTGCAATTTCTGTGTTTCATCGACAATAAGAATGTCCAAGGGATACATTAAACCTGAAGTAAAGCATCGGAATCTATAACTAGTGTCACAGGAATGGTTCAAAACATAGACAGTAGGAAGAGTCGGTCTTCTTGTACTTATGTCGGCATTGTGCCTTTTCTATTTAATTCCGATGCAATTTCTGTGTTTCATCGTCAATAAGAAGGTCCAAGGCATACAGTAAACCTGGAGTGAAGCATCGGAATCTATAACTAGTGTCACAGGAATGGTTCAAAACATAGACAGCAGGAAGAGTCAGTCTTCTTGTACCTAAGTCGGCATTGTGCCTTTTGTATTTAATTCCGATGCAATTTCTGTGTTTCAACGACAATAAGACGGTTAGAGGGATACAGTAAACCTGAAGTGAAGCATCGGAATCTATAACTAGTGTCACAGGAATGGTTCAAACATAGACAGTATGTAGAGTCAGTCTTCTTGTTCATAAATAGGCATTGTGCCATTTGTATTTAATTCCGATGGAGTTTCTGTGTTTCATCGTCAATAAGAAGGTCCAAGGGATACAGTAAACGTGAGGTGAACCAATGGAATCTAAAACTGGTCTCACAGGGTGGGTTCATAACAGACAGTAAGAAGAGTCAGTCTTCGTGTACTTATGACGGCATTTTCTATTTAGTATTTAATTCCGATGCAATTTCTGGTTTTCATCGTTAATAAGAAGGTCCAAGGTATACAGTAAACCGGGAGTGAAGCATCGGACTCTATAACTAGTGTCACAGGAATGGTTCAAAACATAGTCAGTAAGAAGAGTCAGTCTTCTTGTACTTAAGACGGCATTGTGCCTTTTGTTTTTAATTCCGATGCCATTTCTGTGTTTCATCGTCAATAAGAAGGTCCAAGGGATACAGTAAACCTGGAGTGAAGCATCGGAATCTATAACTAGTGTCACAGGAATGAATCACACATAGGAAGAAGAGTCAGTCTACTTGTACTTAAGTCGGCATTGTGCCTTTTGTATTTAATTCCGATGCAATTTCTGTGTTTCATCGTCAAGAAGAAAGTCCAAGGGATACAGTAAACCTGAAGTGAAGCATCGGAATCTATAACTAGTGTCACAGGAATGGTTCAAAACATAGTCATTAAGAAAAGTCAGTATTCTTGTACTTAAGTCAACATTGTGCCTTTTGTATTTAATTCCGATGCAATTTCTGTGTTTCATCGTCAATAAGAAGGCCCAAGGTATACAGTAAACCTGAAGTGAGACATCAGAAACTATAACTGGTGTCACAGGAATTGTTCAAAACGTAGTCAGTAAGAAGTGTCAGTATTCTTGCACTTAAGTCGGCATTGTGACTTTTGTATTTAATTCCGATGCAATTTCTGTGTTTCATCGTCAATGAGAAGGTCAGAGGGATACAGTAAACCTGAAGTGAAGCATCGGAATTTAAAACTAGTGTCACAGGAATGGTTCAAATCATAGACAGTAGGAAGAGTCAGTCTCCTTGTACTTATGTCGGCATTGTGCCTTTTGTTTTTAATTCCGATGCAAATTCTGTGTTTCATCGTCAATAAGAAAGTCCAAGGGATACAGTAAACCTGGTGTGAAGCATCGGAATCTATAACTAGTGTCACAGGAATGGTTCAAACCATATACAGTAGGAAGAGTCAGTCTTCTTGTACCTAAGTCGGCAATGTGCCTTTTGTATTTAATTCCGATTCAATTTCGGTGTTTCATCGTCAATAAGAAGGTCCAAGGGATGCATTAAACCTGAAGTAAAGCATCGGAATCTATAACTAGTGTCACAGGAATGGTTCAAAACATAGTCAGTAAGAAAAGTCAGTATTCTTGTACTTAAGTCAACATTGTGCCTTTTGTATTTAATTCCGATGCAATTTCTGTGTTTCATCGTCAAAAAGAAGGTCCAAGGCATGTAGTAAACCTGGAGTGAAGCATCGGAATCTATAACTAGTGTCACAGGAATGGTTCAAAACATAGACAGCAGGAAGGGTCAGTCTTCTTGTACCTAAGTCGGAATTGTGCCTTTTGTATTTAATTCCGATGCAATTTCTGTGTTTCATCGACAATAAGAAGGTTAGAGGGATACAGTAAACCTGAAGTGAAACATCGGAATCTATAACTAGTGTCACAGGAAAGGTTCAAACATAGACAGTAAGAAGAGTCAGTCTTCTTGTACTTAAGTCGGCGTTGTGCCTTTTGTATTTAATTCCGACGCAACTTCTGTGTTTCATCGTTAATAAGAAGGTCCATGGTATACAGTAAACCTGGAGTGAAGCATCGGAATCTATAACTAGTGTCACAGGAATGGTTCAAACATAGACAGCAGGAAGAGTCAGTTTTCTTGTACCTAAGTCGGCATTGTGCCTTTTGTATTTAATTCCGGTGCAATTTCTGTGTTTCATTGACAATAAGAATATCCAAGGGATACATTAAACCTGAAGTAAAGCATCGGAATCTATAACTAGTGTCACAGGAATGGTTCATAACATAGACAGTAGGAAGAGTCGGTCTTCTTGTACTTATGTCGGCATTGTGCCTTTTCTATTTAATTCCGATGCAATTTCTGTGTTTCATCGTCAAAAAGAAGGTCCAAGGCATGTAGTAAACCTGGAGTGAAGCATCGGAATCTATAACTAGTGTCACAGGAATGGTTCAAACATAGACAGCAGGAAGGGTCAGTCTTCTTGTACCTAAGTCGGAATTGTGCCTTTTGTATTTAATTCCGATGCAATTTCTGTGTTTCATCGACAATAAGAAGGTTAGAGGGATACAGTAAACCTGAAGTGAAACATCGGAATCTATAACTAGTGTCACAGGAATGGTTCAAACATAGACAGTAAGAAGAGTCAGTCTTCTTGTTCATAAATAGGCATTGTGCATTTTTATTTAATTCCGATCGAATTTCTGTGTTTCATCGTCAATAAGAAGGTCCAAGGGATACAGTAAACCTGAAGTGAAGCATCGGAATCTATAACTAGTGTCACAATAATTTTTCAAATCATAGACAGTAGGAAGAGTCGGTCCTCTTGTACTTAAGTCGTCATTCTGCCTTTTCTATTTAATTCCCATGCAATTTCTGTGTTTCATTGTCAAAAAGAAGGTCCAAGGGATACAGTAAACCTGAAGTGAAGCATCGGAATCTATAACTAGTGTCACAAGAATGGTTCAAAACATAGTCAGTAAGAAAAGTCAGTATTCTTGTACTTAAGTCAACATTGTGCCTTTTGTATTTAATTCCGATGCAATTTCTGTGTTTCATCGTCAATAAGAAGGTCCAAGGGATACAGTAAACCTGGAGTGAAGCATCGGAATCTATAACTAGTATCACAGGAATGAATCACACATAGTAAGAAGAGTCAGTCTACTTGTACTTAAGTCGGCACTGTGCCTTTTGTATTTAATTCCGATGCAATTTCTGTGTTTCATCGTCAACAAGAAGGTCCAAGGGATACATTAAACCTGAAGTGAAGCATCGGAATCTATAACTAGTGTCACAATAATTTTTCAAATCATAGACAGTAGGAAGAGTCGGTCCTCTTGTACTTAAGTCGGCATTCTGCCTTTTCTATTTAATTCCGATGCAATTTCTGTGTTTCATCGTCAAGAAGAAGGTCCAAGGGATACAGTAAACCTGAAGTGAAGCATCGGAATCTATAACTAGTGTCACAAGAATGGTTCAAAACATAGTCAGTAAGAAAAGTCAGTATTCTTGTACTTAAGTCAACATTGTGCCTTTTGTATTTAATTCCGATGCAATTTCTGTGTTTCATCGTCAATGAGAAGGTCAGAGGGATACAGTAAACCTGAAGTGAAGCATCGGATTCTAAAACTAGTATCATAGGAATGGTTCAAATCATAGACAGTAGAAAGAGTCAGTCTTCTTGTACTTAAGTCGGCATTGTGCCTTTTGTATTTAATTCCGATGCAATTTCTGTGTTTCATCGTCAATAAGAAGGTTAGAGGGATACAGTAAAACTGAAGTGTAGCATCGGAATCTATAACTAGTGTCACAGGAATGGTTAAAAGCATAGACAGTAGGAAGAGTCAGTCTTCTTGTACTTAAGACGGCATTGTGCCTTTTGTATTTTATTCCGATGCAATTTCTGTCTTTCAACATCAATAAGAAGGTCTGAGGGATACAGTAAACCTGGAGTGAAGCATCGGAATCTGTAACTAGAGTCACAGGAATGGTTCAAACATAGACAGTAAGAAGAATCACTCTTCTTGTACTTAAGTCGGCATTGTGCCTTTTGTATTTAATTCCGATGCAGTTTCTTTGTTTCATCGTCAATAAGAAGGTCCAAGGGATACAATAAACCTGAAGTTAAGCATCGGAATCTATAACTAGTTTCACAGGAATGGTTCAAAACATAGTCAGTAAGAAGAGTCAGTCTTCTTGTTCTTAAGTAAGCATTGTGCCTTTTGTATTTAATTCCGATGCAATTTCTGTGTTTCATCGTCAACAAGAAGGTCCAATTGATACATTAAACCTGAAGTGAAGCATCGGAATCTATAACCAGTGTCACAGGAATGGTTCAAACATAGACTGTAGGAAGAGTCAGTCTTCTTGTACTTAAATCGGCATTGTGCCTTTTCTATTTAATTGCGATGCAATTTCTGTGTTTCATCGTCAATAAGAAGGCCCAAGGTATAGAGTAAACCCGAAGTGAAGCATCGGAAACTATAACAGGTGTCACAGGAATGGTTCAAAACGTAGTCAGTAAGAAGAGTCAGTATTCTTGTACTTAAGTCGGCATTGTGCTTTTTGTATTTAATTCCGATGCAATTTCTGTGTTTCATCGTCAATGAGAAGGTCAGAGGGGTACAGTAAACCTGAAGTGAAGCATCGGAATTTAAAACTAGTGTCACAGGAATGGTTCAAATCATAGACAGTAAGAAGAGTCAGTCTTCTTGTACATAAGTAGGCATAGTGCCTATTGTATTTAATTCCGATGCAATTTCTGTGTTTCATCGTCAATAAGTAGGTCTGCGGGATACAGCAAACCTGGAGTGAAGCATCGGAATCTATAACTAGTGTCACAGGAATGGTTCAAAACATAGTCAGTAAGAAGAGTCAGTCTTCTTGTACTTAAGTCGGCATTGTGCCTTTTGTATTTAATTCCGACGCAATTTCTGTGTTTCATCGTCAATGAGAAGGTCCAAGGGATACACTAAACCTGGAGTGAAGCATCGGAATCTATAACTAGTGTCACAGGAATGGTTCAAAACATAGACAGTAAGAAGGGTCAGTCTTCTTGTACTTAAGTCGGCATTGTGCCTTTTGTATTTAATTCCGATGCAATTTCTGTGCTTCATCGTCAATAAGAAGGTCCAAGGGATACACTAAACCCGAAGTCAAACATCGGAATCTAAAACTGGTCTCACAGGAAACGTTCAAAACATAGACAGTAAGAAGTGCCGGTCCTCCTGTAATTGAGTCGTCAAAGTGCCTTTTGTATATATTTCCGATGCAATTTCTGTGTTTCATCGTCAACAAGAAGGTCAGAGGGACACAGTAAACCTGAAGAGAAGCATCGGAATCTAAAACCGGTCTCACAGGATTGGTTCAAAACATAGACAGCAAGATGAGCCAGTCTTCTCGTACTTGAGTCGGCATTGTGCCTTTTGTTTTTAATTCCGATGCAATTTCTGTGTTTCATCGTCCGTAAGTGGGTCAGAGCGATACAGTAAACCTGAAGTGAGGCATCGGAATCTATAACTAGTGTCACAGGAATGGTTCAAAGCATAAACAGTAAGAAGTGTCAGTTTTCTTATAATTAAGTCGGCATTGTGCCTCTTGTACTTAATTCCCATGCAATTTCTGTGTTTCATCGTCAATAAGAAGGTCAGAGGGATACAGTAAACCTGAAGCGAAGCATCGGAATCTCTAACTAGTGTCACAGGAATTTTTCAATACATAGACAGTAAGAAGAGTCAGTTTACTTGTACTGAAGTCGGCATTGGGCCTTTTGTATTTAATTCCGATGCCATTTCTGTGTTACATCGTTAATAAGAAAGTCAGAGGGATACAGTAAGCCTGAAGTGAAGCATCGGAATCTATAACTAGTGTCACAGAAATGGTTGAAAACATAAACTGTAAGAAGAGTCAGTTTTCATTTACTTATGTCGTCATTGTGCCTTTTCTATTTAATTCCGATGCAATTTCTGTGTTTCATCGTCAATAAGAAGGTCGGAGGGATACAGTAAACCTGAAGTGAAGCATCGGAATGTATAACTAGTGTCACAGGAATGGTTCAAAACATAGACAGTAAGAGGAGTCAGTTTTCTTGTACTTAAGTCGTCATTGTGACTTTTGTATTTAATTCCGATGCAATTTCTGTGCTTCGTCGTCAATAAGAAGGTCCAAGGGATACACTAAACCTGAAGTCAAACATCGGAATCTAAAACTGGTCTCACAGGAAAGGTTCAGACATAGACAGTAAGAAGAGCCGGTCCTCCTGTAATTGAGTCGTCAAAGTGCCTTTTGTATTTATTTCCGATGCAATTTCTGTGTTTCATCGTCAACAAGAAGGTCAGAGGGATACAGTAAACCAGAAGTGAAGCATCGGGATTTATAACTAGTTTCACAGGAATGGTTCAAAGCATAGACAGTAGGAAGAGTCTGTTTTCTTATAATTAAGTCGGCATTGTGCCTTTTGTATATAATGCCGATGCAATTTCTGTGTTTCATCGTCAATAAGTGGGTCAGAGGGATGCAGTAAGCATGAAGTGAGGAATCGGAATCTATAACTAGCGTCACAGGAATGGTTCAAAACACAGACAGTCAGAAGAGTCAGTTATCTTGCACTTCAGTCGGCATTGTGCCTTTTCTATTTAACTCCGATGCAATTTCTGTATTTGGTCGTCAATAAGAAGGTTAGAGGGACACAGTAAACCTGAAGTGAAGCATCGGAATCTAAAACCGGTCTCACAGGAAAGGTTCAAAACATAGACAGTAAGAAGAGCCAGTCATCTTGTATTTGAGTCGGCATTGTGCCTTTTGTATTTAAAACCGATGCAATTTCTCAGTTTCATCGTCAATAAGAAGGTCAGAGGGATGCAGTAAACCTGAAGTGAAGCATCGGAATGTATAACTAGTGTCCCAGGAATGGTTCAAAGCATAGACAGTAAGAAGAGTCAGTTTTCGTATACTGAAGTCGGCATTGTGCCTTTTGTATTTAATTCCGATGCAATTTCTGTGTTTCATCGTCAATACGAAGGTCAGAGGGATACAGTGAACCTGAAGTGAAGCAATGGAATTTAAACAGGTCACACAGGAAAGGTTCAAAACATAGACATTAAGAAGAGCCAGTCTTCTTGTACTTGAGTCGGCATTGTGCCTTTTGTATTTAATTCCGATGCAATTTCTGTGCTTCAACGTCAATTAGACGGTCAGAGGGATACAGTAAACCTGAAGTGAAGCAACGGAAACTAAAACTGGTCTCACAGGAAAGGTTCAAAACATAGACATTACGAAGAGCCAGTCTTCTTGTACTTGAGTCGGCATTGTGCCTTTTGTATTTAATTCCGATGCCATTTCTGTGCTTCAACGTCAATAAGACGGTCAGAGGGATACAGGATACCTGAAGTGAAGCATCGGAAGCTAAAACCGGTGTCACAGGAAAAGTTCAAAATTAGACATTAAGAAGAGCCAGTCTTCTTGTACTTGAGTCGGCATTGTGACTTTTGTATTTAAATCCGATGCAAATTCTGTGTTTCATCGTCAATAAGAAGGTCAGAGGGATGCAGTAAACCTGAAGTGAAGCATCGGAATGTATAACTAGTGTCACAGGAATGGTTCAGAGCATAGACAGTAAGAAGAGTCAGTTTTCTTATACTTAAGTCGGCATTGTGCCTTTTCTATTTAATTCCGATGCAATATCTGTGTTTCATCGTCAATAAGAAGGTCAGAGGAATACAGTAAACCTGAAGTGAAGCATCGGAATCTAAAACCGGTCTCACAGGAAAGGTTCAAATCATAGACACTTAGAAGAGCCAGTCTTCTTGTAATTGAGTCGGCACTGTGCCTTTTGTATTTAATTCCGATGCAATTTCTGTGCTTCAACGTCAATAAGACGGTCAGAGGGATACAGTAAACCTTAAGAGAAGCATCGGAAACTAAAACCGGTCTCACAGGAAAGGTTCAAAACATAGACATTAAGAAGAGCCAGTATTCTTGTACTTGAGTCGGTATCGTGCCTTTTGTATGTAATTCCGATGCAATTTCTTAGTTTCATCGTCAATAAGAAGTTCAGAGTGATACAGTAAACCTGAAGTGAAGCATCGGAATCTATAACTAGTGTCACAGGAATGGTTCAAAATATAGACAGTAAGAAGAGTCAGTTTTCTTTTACTTATCCCGGCATTGTGCCTGTTCTATTTAATTCCGTTGCAATTTCTGTGTTTCGTCGTCAATAAGAAGGTCCAAGGGATACAGTACACCTGAAGTGAAGCAACGGAATCTAAAACCGGTCTCACAGGAAAGGTTCAAAACATAGACAGTAACAAGAGCCAGTCTTCTTGTACTTGAGTCGGTAGTGTGCCTTTTGTATTTAATTCCGATGCAATTTCTGTGTTTCATTGTCAATAAGATGGTCAGAGGGATACAGCAAACCTGAAGTGAAGTATCGGAATCTATAACTAGTGTCACAGGAATGGTTCCAACACAGACAGTAAGAAGAGTCAGTTTTCTTGTGCTTAAGTCGCCAATTTGCCTTGTCTATTTAATTCCGATGCAATTTCTGTGTTTCATCGTCAATAAGAAGGGCCAAGGGATACAGTAAACCTGAAGTGAAGCATCGGAATCTAAAACCGGTCTCACAGGAAAGGTTCAAAAATAGACAGTAAGAAGCGTCTGTCTTCTAGTACTTAAGTCGGCACTGTGCCTTTTGTTTATATTCCGATGCAATATCTGTGTTTCTTCGTCATTTAGAAGGTCAGAGGGATACAGTAAACCTGAAGTGAAGCATCGGAATTTTTCACTAGTGTCACAGGAATGGTTCAAAGCGTAGACAGTAAGAAGAGTCAGTTTTCTTATAATTAAGTCGGCATTGTGCCTTTTGTATTTAATTACGTTGCAATTTCTGTGTTTCTCCGTCAATAAGAAGGTCAGAGGGATACAGTAACCCTGACGTGATGCATCGGAATCTATAACTAGTGTCACAGGAATGGTTCAAAGCATAGACAGCAAGAAGAGTAAGTTTTCTTATACTTAAGTCGGCATTGTGCCTTTTGTATTTAATTCCGATGCAATTTCTGTGTTTCATCATCAATAAGAAGGTCAGAGGGATACAATTAACCTGAAGTGATGCTTCGGAATCTATAACTAGTGTCACAGGAATGGTTCGAAACGTACACAGTAAGAAGTCTCAGTTTTCTTGTACTTAAGTTGACATTGTGCTTTTTCTATTTAATTTCGATGCAGTTTCTGTGTTTCGTCATCAATAAGAAGGTCCAAGGGATACAATAAACCTGAACTGAATCATCGGAATCTAAAACCGGTCTCACAGTAAAGGTTCAAAGCATAGACAGTAAGAAGAGCCAGTCTTCTTGTACTTGAGTCGGCATTGTGCTTTTTGTATTTAATTCCGATGCAATTTCTGTGTTTCATCGTCAATAAGAAAGTCAGAGGGATACAGTGAACCTGAAGTGAAGCATCGGGATCTATAACTAGTGTCACAGGAATGGTTCAAAGCATAGACAGTAAGAAGAGTCTGTTTTCTTATAATTAAGTCCTCATTGTGCCTTTTGTATATAATGCCGATGCAATTTCTGTGTTTCATCGTCAATAAGAAGGTCAGAGGGATGCAGTAAGCATGAAGTGAGGAATCGGAATCTATAACTAGCGTCACAGGAATGGTTCAAAACACGGACAGTCAGAAGAGTCAGTTTTCTTGCACTTCAGTTGGCATTGTACTTTTTCTATTTAACTCCGATGCAATTTCTGTGTTTGGTCGTGAATAAGAAGGGCCAAGGGACACAGTAAACCTGAAGTGAAGCATCGGAATCTAAAACCGGTCTCACAGGAAAGGTTCAAAACATAGACAGTAAGAAGAGCCAGTCATCTTGTATTTGAGTCGGCATTGTGCCTTTTGTATTTAAAACCGATGCAATTTCTGTGCTACAACGTCTATAAGGCGGTCAGAGGGATACAGTATACCTGAAGTGAAGCATCGGAAACTAAAACCGGTCTCACAGGAAAGGTTCAAACCATAGACATTAAGAAGAGCCAGTCTTCTTGTACTTCAGTCGGCATTGTGCCTTTTGTATTTAATTCCGATGCAATTTCTGTGTTTCATCGTCAATAAGAAGGTCACAGGGATACAGTAAACCTGAAGTGAAGCATCGGAATCTAAAACCGGTCTCACAGGAAAGGTTCAAATCATAGACAGTTAGAACAGCCAGTCTTCTTGTAGTTGAGTCGGCATTGTGCCCTTTGAATTTAATTCCGATGCAATTTCTGTGCTTCAACGTCAATAAGACGGTCAGAGGGATATAGTAAAACTGAAGTGAAGCATTGGAAATTAAAACCGGTCTCACAGGAGAGTTTCAAAGCATAGACATTAAGAAGAGCCAGTCTTCTTGTACTTGAGCCGGCATTGTGCCTTTTGTATGTAATTCCGATGCAATTTCTGTGCTTCAACGTCAATAAGAAGGTCAAAGGGATACAGTAAACCTGAAGTGAAGCAACTGAAACTAAAACCAGTCTCACAGGAAAAGTTCATAACATAGACATTAAGAAGAGCCAGTCTTCTTGTACTTGAGTCGGCATTGTGCCTTTTGTATTTAATTCCGATGCCATTTCTGTGCTTCAACGTCAATAAGACGGTCAGAGGGATACAGGATACCTGAAGTGAAGCATCGGAAACTAAAACCGGTGTCACAGGAATGGTTCAAAGCATAGACAGTAAGAAGAGTCAGTTTTCTTATACTTAAGTCGGCATTGTGCCTTTTGTATTTAATTCCGATGCAATTTCTGTGTTTCATCGTCAATAAGAAGGTCAGAGGGATACAGTAAACCTGAAATGAAGCGTCGGAATCTAAAACCGCTCACATAGGAAAGGTTCAAATCATAGACAGTTAGAAGAGCCAGTCTTCTTGTAATTGAGTCAGCACTGTGCCTTTTGTATTTAATTCCGATGCAATTTCTGTGCTTCAACGTCAATAAGACGGTCAGAGGGATACAGTAATCCTTAAGTGAAGCATCGGAATCTAAAACCGGTCTCATAGGAAAGGTTCAAAACATAGAAATTAAGAAGAGCCAGTCTTCTTGTACTTGAGTCGGCGTTATGCCTTTTGTATGTAATTCCGATGCAATTTCTTAGTTTCATCGTCAATATGAAAGTCAGAGTGATATAGTAAACCTGAAGTGAAGCATCGTAAACTATAACTAGTGTCACAGGAATGGTTCAAACATAGACAGTAAGAAGAGTCAGTTTTCTTTTTCTTATGTCGGCATTGTGCCTTTTCTATTTAATTGAGATGCAATTTCAGTGTTTCATCGTCAATAAGAAGGTCAGAGGGATGCAGTAAACCTGAAGTGAAGCATCGGAATGTATAACTAGTGTCACAGGAATGGTTCAAAGCATAGCAAGTAAGAAGGGTCAGTTTTCTTATACTTAAGTCGGCATTGTGCCTTTTGTATTTAATTCCAATGTACTGTTTGTGTTTCATCGTCAATAAGAAGGTCAAAGGGATACAGTAAACCTGAAGTGAAGCATCGGAATCTAAAACCGGTCTCACAGGAAAGGTTCAAATCTCAGACAGTTAGAGGAGCCAGTCTTCTTGTAGTTGAGTCGGCATTGTGCCTTTTGTATTTAATTCCGATGCTATTTCTGTGCTTCAACGTCTATAAGACGGTCAGAGGGATACTGTAAACCTGAAGTGAGCATCGGAAACTAAAACCGGTCACACAGGAAAGGTTCAAAACATAGACATTAAGAAGAGCCAGTCTTCTTGTACTTCAGACGGCATTGTGCCTTTTGTATCTAATTCCGATGCAATTTCTGTGCTTCAACGTCAATAAGACGGTCAGAGGGATACAGTAAACCTGAAGTGAAGAAACGGAAACTAAAACCGGTCTCACAGGAAAGGTTCAAAACATAGACATTACGAAGAGCCAGTCTTCTTGTACTTGAGTCGGCATTGTGCCTTTTGTATTTAATTCCGATGCCATTTCTGTGCTTCAACGTCAATAAGACGGTCAGAGGGATACAGGATACCTGAAGTGAAGCATCGGAAACTAAAACCGGTGTCACAGGAAAGGTTCAAAACATAGACATTAAGAAGAGCCAGTCTTCTTGTACTTGAGTCGGCATTGTGACTTTTGTATTTAAATCCGATGCAAATTCTGTGTTTCATCGTCAATAAGAAGGTCAGAGGGATGCAGTAAACCTGAAGTGAAGCATCGGAATGTATAACTAGTGTCCCAGGAATGGTTCAAAGCATAGACAGTATGAAGAGTCAGTTTTCCTATACTGCAGTCGGCATTGTGCCTTTTGTATTTAATTCCGATGCAATTTCTGTGTTTCATCGTCAATAAGAAGGTCAGAGGGATACAGTGAACCTGAAGTGAAGCATCGGAATTTATACAGGTCTCACAGGAAAGGTTCAAATCATAGAGAGTTAGAAGAGCCAGTCCTCTTGTAGTTGAGTCGGCATTGTGCCCTTTGCATTTAATTCCGATGCCATTTCTGTGCTTCAACGTCTATAAGGCGGTCAGAGGGTTACAGTATACCTGAAGTGAAGCATCGGAAACTAAAACCGGTCTCACAGGAAAGGTTCAAACCATAGACATTAAGAAGAGCCAGTCTTCTTGTACTTCAGTCGGCATTGTGCCTTTTGTATTTAATTCCGATGCAATTTCTGTGTTTCATCGTCAATAAGAAGGTCACAGGGATACAGTAAACCTGAAGTGAAGCATCGGAATCTAAAACCGGTCTCACAGGAAAGGTTCAAATCATAGACAGTTAGAACAGCCAGTCTTCTTGTAGTTGAGTCGGCATTGTGCCCTTTGAATTTAATTCCGATGCAATTTCTGTGCTTCAACGTCAATAAGACGGTCAGAGGGATACAGTAAACCTGAAGTCAAGCATTGGAAATTAAAACCGGTCTCACAGGAGAGTTTCAAAGCATAGACATTAAGAAGAGCCAGTCTTCTTGTACTTGAGTCGGCATTGTGCCTTTTGTATGTAATTCCGATGCAATTTCTGTGCTTCAACGTCAATAAGACGGTCAGAGGGATACAGTAAACCTGAAGTGAAGCAACTGAAACTAAAACCAGTCTCACAGGAAAGGTTCATAACATAGACATTAAGAAGAGCCAGTCTTCTTGTACTTGAGTCGGCATTGTGCCTTTTGTATTTAAATCCGATGCAATTTCTGTGTTTCATCGTCAATAAGATGGTCAGAGGGATGCAGTAAACCTGAAGTGCAGCATCGGAATGTGTAACTAGTGTCACAGGATTGGTTCAAAGCATAGACAGTAAGAAGAGTCAGTTTTCTTGTACTTAACCCGGCATTGTGCCTTTTCTATTTAATTCCGATGCAATTTCTGTGTTTCGTAGTCAATAAGAAGGTCCAAGGGATACAGTAAACCTGAAGTCAAGCATCGAAATCTAAAACCGATCTCACAGGAAAGGTTCAAAACATAGACAGTAAGAAGCGCCGGTCCTCCAGTACTTGAGTCGTCAAAGTGCCTTTTGTATTTATTTTCGATGCAATTTCTGCGTTTCATCGTCAATAAGAAGGTCAGAGGGATACAGTAAACCTAAAGTGAAGCATCGGGATCTATAACTAGCGTCACAGGAATGGTTCAAACATAGCGAGTAAGAAGAGCCAGTCTTTTTGTACTTAAGTCGGCATTGTGCCTGTTGTATTTAATTCCGATGCAATATCTGTGTTTCATCGTCAATAAAAAGATCAGAGGGATACAGTAAACCTGAAGTGAAGCATCGGAATCTATATCTAGTGTCACAGGAATGGTTCAAAACATAAACAGTAAGAAGCGTCAGTTTTCTTGTACTTAAGTCGGCATTGCTCTTTTTGTATTTACTTCCGATGCAATTTCTGTGTTTCATCGTCAATTACAAGGTCAGAGGGATGCAGTAAACCTGATGTGAGCATCGGAATCTATAACTAGTGTCACAGGAATGGTTCAAACATAGACAGTAAGAAGATTCAGTTTTCTTGTACTTACGTCGGCATTCTGCCTTTTGTATTTAATTCCGATGCAACTTCAGTGCTTCATCGTCAATATGAAGGGCAGAGGGATACAATAAACCGGAAGTGAAGTATCGGAATCTATAACTAGTGTCACAGGAATGGTTCAAAACATAGGCAGTAAGAAGAGTCAGTTTTCTTGTGCTTAAGCCGGCATTGTGCCTTTTCTATTTAATTCCGATGCAATTTCTGTGTTTCGTCGTCAATAAGAAGGTCCAAGGGATACAGTAAACCTGAAGTGAGCATCTTAATCTATAACTAGTGTCACAGGAATGGTTGAAACATAGACAGTAAGAAGAGTCAGTTTTCTTGTACTTAAGTCGGCATTGTGCATTTGTATTTCATTCCGATGCAATTTCTGTGTGTCATCGTCAATACGAAGGACAGAGGTATACAGTAAACCTGAAGTGAAGCATCGGAATCTACAACTAGTGTCACAGGAATGGTTCATAACATAGACAGTAAGAAGAGTCAGTTTACTTGTACTTAAGTCGGCATTGTGCTTTTTGTATTTAATTCTGATGCAGTTTCTGTGTTTCATCGTCAATATGAAGGTCAGAGGGATACAGTAAACCTTAAGTGAAGCATCGGAATCTATAACTAGTGTCACAGGAATGTTTCAAATCATAGACAGTAAGAAGAGTCTGTTTACTTGTACTTTATTCGGCATTGTGCCTTTTGTATTTAAATCCGATGCAATTTTTGTGTTTCATCGTCAATAAGAAGGTCAGAGGGATACAGTAAACCTCAAGTGAAGCGTCGGAATCTATAACAAGTGTCACAGGAATGGTTCAAAGCACAGACAGTAAGAAGAGTCAGTTTTCTTATAATTAAATCGGCATTGTGCCTTTTGTGTTTAGTTCCGATGCAATTTCTGTGTTTCATCCTCAATAAGAAGGTCAGAGGGATACAGTAACCCTGAAGTGATGCATCGGAATCTATAACTAGTGTCACAGGAATGGTTCAAAGAATAGACAGTAAGAGGAGTCAGTTTTCTTGTACTTAAGCCGGCATTGTGCCTTTTCTATTTAATTCCGATGCAATTTCTGTGTTTCGTCGTCAATAAGAAGGTCCAAGGGATACAGTAAACCTGAAGTGAAGCATCGGAATCTAAAACCGGTCTCACAGGAAAGGTTCAAAACATAGACAGTAAGAAGAGCCAGTCTTCTTGTACTTAAGTCGGCATTGTGCCTGTTGTATTTAATTCCAATGCAGTTTCTGTGTTTCATCGTCAATAAGAAGGTCAGAGGGATACAGTAAACCTGAAGTGAAGCATCGGAATCTATAACTAGTGTCACAGGAATGTTTCAAAACATAGAAAGTAAGAAGAGTCAGTTTTCTTGTACTTAAGTCGGCATTGAGCCTTTTGTATTAAACGACGATGAAATTTCTGTGTTTCATCGTCAATAAGAAGGTCAGAGGGATACAGCAAACTTGAAGTGAAGCATCGGAATCTATAACTAGTGTCACAGGAATGGTTCAAAAACATAGACAGTAATAGGAGTCAGTTTTCTTGTACTTAAATCGACATTGTGACTTTTGTATTTAATTCCGATGCAATTTCTGTGCATCATCGTCAATAAGATGGTCCAATGCATACACTAATCCTGAAGTCAAGCTTGGAATCTAAAACTGGTCTCACAGGAAAGGTTCAAAACATAGACAGTAAGAAGGGACGGTCCTCCAGTAATTGAGTCGTCAAAGTGCCTTTCTTATTTATTTCCGATGCAATTTCTGTGTTTCATCGTCAATAAGAAGGTCAGAGGGATACAGTAAACCTGAAGTGAAGCATCAGGATCTATAACTAGCGTCACAGGAATGGTTCAAACATAGAGAGTAAGGAGAGCCCGTCTTTTTGTACTTAAGTCGGCATTGTGCCTGTTGTATTTAATTCCGATGCTATTTCTGTGTTTCATCGTCAATAAGAAGGTCAGAGGGATACAGTAAACCAAAAGTGAAGCATCGGAATCTATAACTAGTGTCACAGGAATATTTCAAAACATAGACAGTAAGAAAGGTCAGTCTTCTTGTACTTAAGTCGGCATTGTGCCTTTTGTAATTAATTCCGATGCAATATCTGTGTTTCATCGTCAATAAGAAGATCAGAGGGATACAGTAAACCTGAAGTGAAGCATCGGAATCTATAACTAGCGTCACAGGAATGGTTAAAAACATAGACCGTAAGAATAGTCAGTTTTCTTTTACTTAAGTCATCATTGTGCCTTTTCTATTTAATTCCGATGCAATTTCTGTGTTTCATCGTCAATGAGAAGGTCGGAGGGATACAGTAAACCTGAAGTGAAGCATCGGAATCTATAACTAGTGTCACAGGAATGGTTCAAAACATACACAGTAAGAGGAGTCAGTTCTCTTGTACTTAAGTCGACATTGTGACTTTTGAATTTAATTCCGATGCAATATCTGTGCTTTATCGTCAATAAGAAGGTCCATGGGATACACTAAACCTGAAGTCAAGCATCGGAATCTAAAACTGGTCTCACAGGAAAGGTTCAAATCATAGACAGTAAGAAGAGCCGGTCCTCCAGTACTTGAGTCGTCAAAGTGCCTTTTGTATTTATTTCCGATGCAATTTCTGTGTTTCATCGT
This sequence comes from Schistocerca americana, assembly GCF_021461395.2. Lineage (NCBI taxonomy): Eukaryota > Metazoa > Arthropoda > Insecta > Orthoptera > Acrididae > Schistocerca > Schistocerca americana. Next base: position 32,863,875 of record NC_060121.1, read on the forward strand.
CAATAAGTAGGTCAGAGGGATACAGTAAACCTGAAGTGAAGCATCGGGATCTATAACTAGTGTCACAGGAAAGATTCAAAGCATAGATAGTAAGAAGAATCAGTTTTCTTATAATTACGTCGGCATCGTGCTTTTTGTATATAATGCTGATGCAATTTCTGTGTTTCATCGTCAATAAAAGGGTCAGAGGGATGCAGTAAACATGAAGTGAGGAATCCGAATCTATAACTAGCGTCACAGGAATGGTTCAAAACATAGACAGCAAGAAGAGTCAGTTTACTTGTACTTAAGTCGGCATTGCTCTTTTTGTATTTACTTCCGATGCAATTTCTGTGTTTCATCGTCAATTACAAGGTCAGAGGGATGCAGTAAACCTGATGTGAGCATCGGAATCTATAACTAGTGTCACAGGAATGGTTCAAACATAGACAGTAAGAAGATTCAGTTTTCTTGTACTTACGTCGGCATTCTGCCTTTTGTACTTAATTCCGATGCAACTTCAGTGCTTCATCGTCAATATGAAGGGCAGAGGGATACAGTAAACCTGAAGTGAAGCATCGGAATCTATAACTAGTGTCACAGGAATGTTTCAAAACATAGACAGTAGGAAGAGTCAGTTTTCCTGTACTTAAGTCGGCATTGAGCCTTTTGTATTTAATGCCGAAGAAATTTCTGGGTTTCATCGTCAATAAGAAGGTCAGAGGGATACAGTAAACCTGAAGTGAAGCATCGGAATCTATAACTAGTGTCACAGGAATGGTTGAAAACATAGACCGTAAGAATAGTCAGTTTTCTTTTACTTAAGTCATCATTGTGCCTTTTCTATTTAATTCCGATGCAATTTATGTGTTTCATCGTCAATAAGAAGGTCGGAGGGATACAGTAAACCTGAAGTGAAGCATCGGAATCTATAACTAGTGTCACAGGAATGGTTCAAAACATAGACAGTAAGATTAGTCAGTTTTCTTGTACTTAAGTCGACATTGTGACTTTTGTATTTCATTCCGATGCAATATCTGTGCTTCATCGTCAATAAGAAGGTCCAAGGGATACACTAAACCTGAAGTCATGCATCGGAATCTAAAAATGGTCACACAGGAAAGGTTCAAAACATAGACATTAAGAAGAGCCAGTTTTCTTGTACTTGAGTCGGCATTGTGCCTTTTGTATTTAATTCCGATGCAATTTCTGTGTTTCATCGTCAATAAGACGGTCGGAGGGTTACAGTAAACCTGTAGTGAAGCATCGGAATCTATAACTAGTGTCACAGGAATGGTTCAAACATAGACGGTCAGAAGAGTCAGTTTTCGTGTACTTCAGTCGGCATTGTGCCTTTTCTATTTAATTCCGATGCAATTTCTGTGCTTCATCGTTAATAAGAAGGTCCAATGCATACACTAAACCTGAAGTCAAGCTTCAGAATCAAAAACTGGTCTCACAGGAAAGGTTCAAAGCATAGACAGTAAGCGGAGACGGTCCTCCAGTACTTGAGTCGTCAAAGTGCCTTTTGTATTTATTTCCGATGCAATTTCTGTGTTTCATCGTCAATAAGAAGGTCAGAGGGATACAGTAAACCTGAAGTGAAGCATCGGGATCTATAACTAGCGTCACAGCAATGGTTAAAACATAGAGAGTAAGAAGAGCCAGTCTTTTTGTACTTAAGTAGGCATTGTGCATTTTGTATTTAATTCCGATGCTATTTCTGTGTTTCATCGTCAATAAGAAGGTCAGAGGGATACAGTAAACCAGAAGTGAAGCATCGGAATCTATAACTAGTGTCACAGGAATATTTCAAAACATAGAGAGTAAGAAAGGTCAGTCTTCTTGTACTTAAGTCGGCATTGTGCCTTTTGTATTTAATTCCGATGCAGTATCTGTGTTTCATCGTCAATAAGAAGATCAGAGGGATAGAGTAAACCTGAAGTGAAGCATCGGAATCTATAACTAGTGTCACAGGAATGGTTAAAAACATAGACCGTAAGAATAGTCAGTTTTCTTTTACTTAAGTCATCATTGTGCCTTTTCTATTTAATTCCGATGCAATTTCTGTGTTTCATCGTCAATAAGAAGGTCGGAGGGATACAGTAAACCTGAAGTGAAGCATCGGAATCTATAACTAGTGTCACAGGAATTGTTCAAACATAGACAGTAAGAGGAGTCAGTTTTCTTGTACTTAAGTCGACATTGTGACTTTTGTATTTAATTCCGATGCAATATCTGTGCTTCATCGTTAATAAGAAGGTCCATGGGATACACTAAACCTGAAGTCAAGCATCGGAATCTAAAACTGGTCCCATAGGAAAGGTTCAAAACATAGACAGTAAGAAGAGCCGGTCCTCCGGTACTTGAGTCGACAAAGTGCCTTTTGTATTTATTTCCGGTGCAATTTCTGTGTTTCATCGTCAATAAGAAGGTCAGAGGGATACAGTAAACCTGAAGTGAAGCATCGGGATCTATAACTAATGTCACAGGAAAGGTTCAAAGCATAGACAGTAAGAAGAGTCAGTTTTCTTATAATTACGTCGGCATCGTGCTTTTTGTATATAATGCTGATGCAATTTCTGTGTTTCATCGTCAATAAAAGGGTCAGAGGGATGCAGTAAACATGAAGTGAGGAATCGGAATCTATAACTAGCGTCACAGGAATGGTTCAAAACATAGACAGTAAGAAGAGTCAGTTTACTTGTACTTAAGTCGGGTATTGTGCCTTTTGTATTTAATTCCGACGCAATTTCTGTGTTTCATCGTCAATACGAAGGTCAGAGGAATACAGTAAACCTGAAGTGAAGCATCGCAATCTATAACTAGTGTCAGAGGAATGTTTCAAATCATTGACAGTAAGAAAGGTCTGTTTACTTGTACTTTATCCGGCATTGTGCCTTTTGTATTTAAATGCGATGCAATTTCTGTGTTTCATCGTCAATAAGAAGGTCAGCGGGATACAGTAAACCTGAAGTGAAGCATCGGCATCTATAACAAGTATCAAAGGAATGGTTCACAACATAGACAGTAAGAAGAGTCAGTTTTCTTATAATTAAATCGGCATTGTGCCTTTTGTGTTTAGTTCCGATGCAATTCCTGTGTTTCATCGTCAATAAGAAGGTCAGAGGAATTCAGTAAACCTGAAGTGAAGCTTCGGAATCTAGAACCGGTCTCACAGGAAAGGTTCAAAACATAGACAGTAAGAAGAGCCAGTCTTCTTGTACTTGAGTCGGCATTGTGCCTTTTGTATTTAATTCCAATGCAATTTCTGTGTTTCATCGTCAATAAGAAGGTCAGAGGGCACCAGTAAACCTGAAGTGAAGCATCGGAATCTATAACTAGTGTCACAGGAATGTTTCATAACATAGACAGTAAGAAGAGTCAGTTTTCTTGTACTTAAGTCGGCATTGAGCCTTTTTTATTTAATGCCGAAGAAATTTCTGGGTTTCATCGTCAATAAGAAGGTCTGAGGGATACAGTAAACCTGAAGTGAAGCATCGGAATCTATAACTAGTGTCACAGGAATGGTTGAAAACATAGACCGTAAGAATAGTCAGTTTTCTATTACTTAAGTCATCATTGTGCCTTTTCTATTTAATTCCGATGCAATTTCTGTGTTTCATCGCTAATGAGAAGGTCGGAGGGATACAGTAAACCTGATGTGAAGCATCGGAATCTATAACTAGTGTCACAGGAATGGTTCAAAACATGGAGAGTAAGATTAGTCAGTTTTCTTGTACTTAAGTCGACATTGTGACTTTTGTATTTCATTCCGATGCAATATCTGTGCTTCATCGTCAATAAGAAGGGCCAAGGGATACACTAAACCTGAAGTCATGCATCGGAATCTAAAACTGGTCACACAGGAAAGGTTCAAAACATAGACATTAAGAAGAGCCAGTTTTCTTGTACTTGAGTCGGCATTGTGCCTTTTGTATTTAATTCCGATGCAATTTCTGTGTTTCATCGTCAATAAGACGGTCGGAGGGTTACTGTAAACCTGTAGTGAAGCATCGGAATCTATAACTAGTGTCACAGGAATGGTTCAAAACATAGACAGTCGGAAGAGTCAGTTTTCTTGTACTTCAGTCGGCATTGTGCCTTTTCTATTTAATTCCGATGCAATTTCTGTGCTTCATCGTCAATAAGAAGATCCAATGCATACACTAAACCTGAAGTCAAGCATCGGAATCAAGAACTGGTCTCACAGGAAAGGTTCAAAACATGGACAGTAAGAGGAGACGGTCCTCCAGTACTTGAGTCGTCAAAGTACCTTTTGTATTTATTTCCGATGCAATTTCTGTGTTTCATCGTCAATAAGAAGGTCAGAGGGATACAGTAAACCAGAAGTGAAGCATCGGGATCTATAACTAGCGTCACAGGAATGGTTCAAACATAGAGAGTAAGAAGAGCCAGTCTTTTTGTACTTAAGTCGGCATTGTGCATTTTGTATTTAATTCCGATGCTATTTCTGAGTTTCATCGTCAATAAGAAGGTCAGAGGGATACAGTAAACAAGAAGTGAAGCATCGGAATCTATAACTAGTGTCACAGGAATACTTCAAAACATAGACAGTAAGAAAGGTCAGTCTTCTTGTACTTAAGTCGGCATTGTGCCTTTTGTATTTAATTCCGATGCAATATCTGTGTTTCATCGTCAATAAGTAGATCCGAGGGATACAGTAAACCTGAAGTGAAGCGTCGGAATCTATAACTAGTGTCACAGGAATGGTTAAAAAATAGACCGTAAGAATAGTCAGTTTTCTTTTACTTAAGTCATCATTCTGCTTTTCTATTTAATTCCGATGCAATTTCTGTGATACATCGTCAATAAGTAGGTCGGAGGGATACAGTAAACCTGATGTGAGGCATCCGAATCTATAACTGTTGTCACAGGAATGGTTCAAAACATAGACAGTAAGAGGAGTCAGTTTTCTTGTACTTAAGTCGACATTGTGCCTTTTGTATTTAATTCCGATGCAATATCTGTGCTTCATCGTCAATAAGAAGGTCCAAGGGATACACTAAACCTGAAATCAAGCATCGGAATCTAAAACTGGTCTCACAGGAAAGGTTCAAAACATAGACAGTAAGAAGAGCCGGTCCTCCAGTACTTGAGTCGTCAAAGTGCCTTTTGTATTTATTTCCGATGCAATTTCTGTGTTTCATCGTCAATAAGAAGGTCAGAGGGATACAGTAAACCTGAACTGAAGCATCGGGATCTATAACTAGTGTCACAGGAAAGGTTCAAAGCATAGACAGTAAGAAGAGTCAGTTTACTTGTACTTAAGTCGGGTATTGTGCCTTTTGTATTTAATTCCGACGCAATTTCTGTGTTTTATCGTCAATACGAAGGTCAGAGGAATACAGTAAACCTGAAGTGAAGCATCGGAATCTATAACTAGTGTCAGAGGAATGTTTCAAATCATTGATAGTAAGAAAGGTCTGTTTACTTGTACTTTATCCGGCATTGTGCCTTTTGTATTTAAATGCGATGCAATTTCTGTGTTTCATCGTCAATAAGAAGGTCAGAGGGATACAGTAAACCTGAAGTGAAGCATCGGCATCTATAACAAGTATCACAGGAATGGTTCACAACATAGACAGTAAGAAGAGTCAGTTTTCTTATAATTAAATCGGCATTGTGCCTTTTGTGTTTAGTTCCGATGCAATTCCTGTGTTTCATCGTCAATAAGAAGGTCAGAGGAATTCAGTAAACCTGAAGTGAAGCTTCGGAATCTAGAACCGGCCTCACAGGAAAGGTTCAAAACATAGACAGTAAGAAGAGCCAGTCTTCTTGTACTTGAGTCGGCATTGTGCCTTTTGTATTTAATTCCAATGCAATTTCTGTGTTTCATCGTCAATAAGAAGGTCAGAGGGCACCAGTAAACCTGAAGTGAAGCATCGGAATCTATAACTAGTGTCACAGGAATGTTTCATAACATAGACAGTAAGAAGAGTCAGTTTTCTTGTACTTAAGTCGGCATTGAGCCTTTTTTATTTAATGCCGAAGAAATTTCTGGGTTTCATCGTCAATAAGAAGGTCTGAGGGATACAGTAAACCTGAAGTGAAGCATCGGAATCTATAACAAGTGTCACAGGAATGGTTGAAAACATAGACCGTAAGAATAGTCAGTTTTCTATTACTTAAGTCATCATTGTGCCTTTTCTATTAAATTCCGATGCAATTTCTGTGTTTCATCGCTAATGAGAAGGTCGGAGGGATACAGTAAACCTGATGTGAAGCATCGGAATCTATAACTAGTGTCACAGGAATGGTTCAAAACATAGAGAGTAAGATTAGTCAGTTTTCTTGTACTTAAGTCGACATTGTGACTTTTGTATTTCATTCCGATGCAATATCTGTGCTTCATCGTCAATAAGAAGGGCCAAGGGATACACTAAACCTGAAGTCATGCATCGGAATCTAAAACTGGTCACACAGGAAAGGTTCAAAACATAGACATTAAGAAGAGCCAGTTTTCTTGTACTTGAGTCGGCATTGTGCCTTTTGTATTTAATTCCGATGCAATTTCTGTGTTTCATCGTCAATAAGACGGTCGGAGGGTTACTGTAAACCTGTAGTGAAGCATCGGAATCTATAACTAGTGTCACAGGAATGGTTCAAAACATAGACAGTCAGAAGAGTCAGTTTTCTTGTACTTCAGTCGGCATTGTGCCTTTTCTATTTAATTCCGATGCAATTTCTGTGCTTCATCGTCAATAAGAAGGTCCAATGCATACACTAAACCTGAAGTCAAGCATCGGAATCAAGAACTGGTCTCACAGGAAAGGTTCAAAACATGGACAGTAAGAGGAGACGGTCCTCCAGTACTTGAGTCGTCAAAGTACCTTTTGTATTTATTTCCGATGCAATTTCTGTGTTTCATCGTCAATAAGAAGGTCAGAGGGATACAGTAAACCTGAAGTGAAGCATCGGGATCTATAACTAGCGTCACAGGAATGGTTCAAACATAGAGAGTAAGAAGAGCCAGTCTTTTTGTACTTAAGTCGGCATTGTGCATTTTGTATTTAATTCCGATGCTATTTCTGTGTTTCATCGTCAATAAGAAGGTCAGAGGGATACAGTAAACCAGAAGTGAAGCATCGGAATCTATAACTAGTGTCACAGGAATACTTCAAAACATAGACAGTAAGAAAGGTCAGTCTTCTTGTACTTAAGTCGGCATTGTGCCTTTTGTATTTAATTCCGATGCAATATCTGTGTTTCATCGTCAATAAGTAGATCCGAGGGATACAGTAAACCTGAAGTGAAGCGTCGGAATCTATAACTAGTGTCACAGGAATGGTTAAAAAATAGACCGTAAGAATAGTCAGTTTTCTTTTACTTAAGTCATCATTCTGCTTTTCTATTTAATTCCGATGCAATTTCTTTGTTACATCGTCAATAAGAAGGTCGGAGGGATACAGTAAACCTGATGTGAAGCATCCGAATCTATAACTATTGTCACAGGAATGGTTCAAAACATAGACAGTAAGAGGAGTCAGTTTTCTTGTACTTAAGTCGACATTGTGCCTTTTGTATTTAATTCCGATGCAATATCTGTGCTTCATCGTCAATAAGAAGGTCCAAGGGATACACTAAACCTGAAATCAAGCATCGGAATCTAAAACTGGTCTCACAGGAAAGGTTCAAAACATAGACAGTAAGAAGAGCCGGTCCTCCAGTACTTGAGTCGTCAAAGTGCCTTTTGTATTTATTTCCGATGCAATTTCTGTGTTTCATCGTCAATAAGAAGGTCAGAGGGATACAGTAAACCTGAAGTGAAGCATCGGGATCTATAACTAGTGTCACAGGAAAGGTTCAAAGCATAGACAGTAAGAAGAGTCAGTTTTCTTATAATTACGTCGGCATCGTGCCTTTTGTATATAATGCTGATGCAATTTCTGTGTTTCATCGTCAATTAAAGGGTCAGAGGGATGCAGTAAATATGAAGTGAGGAATCGGAATCTATAACTAGCGTCACAGGAATGTTTCAAATCATAGACAGTAAGAAGAGTCTGCTTACTTGTACTTTATTCGGCATTGTACCTTTTGTATTTAAATCCGATGCAATTTCTGTGTTTCATCGTCAATAAGAAGGTCAGAGGGATACAGTAAACCTGAAGTGAAGCATCGAAATCTATAACAAGTATCACAGGAATGGTTCAAAGCATAGACAATAAGAAGAGTCAGTTTTCTTATAATTAAATCGGCATTGTGCCTTTTGTGTTTAGTTCCGATGCAATTTCTGTGTTTCATCGTCAATAAGAAGGTCAGAGGGATACAGTAAACCTTAAGTGAAGCATCGGAATCTATAACTAGTGTCACAGGAATGGTTGAAAACATAGACCGTAAGAATAGTCAGTTTTCTTTTACTTAAGTCATCATTGTGCCTTTTCTATTTAATTCCGATGCAATTTCTGTGTTTCATCGTCAATAAGAAGGTCGGAGGGATACAGTAAACCTGAAGTGAAGCATCGGAATCTATAACTAGTGTCACAGGAGTGGTTCAAAACATAGACAGTAAGAGGAGTCAGTTTTCTTGTACATAAGTCGACATTGTGACTTTTGTATTTAATTCCGAGGCAATATCTGTGCTTCATCGTCAATAAGAAGGTCCAAGGGATACAGTAAAAATGAAGTCATGCATCGGAAACTAAAACAGGTCACACAGGAAAGGTTCAAAACATAGACATTAAGAAGATCCAGTTTTCTTGTACTTGAGTCGGCATTGTGCCTTTTGTATTTAAATCCGATGCAATTTCTGTGTTTCATCGTCAATAAGAAGGTCAGAGGGATACAGTAAACCTGAAGTGAAGTATCGGAATCTATAACTAGTGCACAGGAATGGTTCAAAACGTAGACAGTAAGAAGAGTCAGTGTTCTTGTACTTAAGTCGGCATTGTGCCTTTTATTTGTATTCCGATGCAGTTTCTGTGTTACATCGTCAATAAGAAGGTCAGAGGGATACAGTAAACCTGAAGTGAAGCATCGTAAACTATAACTAGTGTCACAGGAATGGTTCAAACATAGACAGTAAGAAGAGTCAGTTTTCTTGTTCTAATGTCGGCATTGTGCCTTTTCTATATATTTCCGATGCAATTTCTGTGATTCGTCGTCAATAAGAAGGTCCAAAGGAGACAGTAATCCTGAAGTCAAGCACCGGAACCTAAAACTGGTCTCACAGGAAAGGTTCAAAACATAGACAGTAAGAAGAGCCAGTCTTCTTGTCGGTGCCTTTTGAATTTTGTGTTTAAATCCGATGCAATTTCTGAGTTTCATCGTCAATAAGAAGGTCAGAGGGATGCAGTAAGATTGAAGTGAAGCATCGGAATGTATAACTAGTGTCACAGGAATGGTTCAAAGCATAGACAGTAAGAAGAGTCAGTTTTCTTACACTTAAGTCGGCATTGTGCCTTTTGTATTTAATTCCGATGCAATATCTGTGTTTCATCGTCAATAAGAAGGTCAAAGGGATACAGTAAACCTGAAGTGAAGCATCGGAATCTAAAACCGGTCTCACAGGAATGGTTAAAATCTCAGACAGTTAGAACAGCCAGTCTTCTTGTAGTTATGTCGGCATTGTGCTTTTTGTATTTAACTCCGATGCCATTTCTGTCCTTCAACGTCTATAAGACGGTCAGAGGGATACAGTAAACCTGAAGTGAAGCATCGGAAACTTAAACCGGTCTCACACGAAAGGTTCAAAACATGGACATTAAGAAGAGCCAGTCTTCTTGTACTTGAGTCGGCATTGTGCCTTTTGTATTTAATTCCGATGCAATTTCTGTGTTTCATCGTCAATAAGAAGGTCAGAGGGATACGGTAAACCTGAAGTGAAGCATCGGAATCTAAAACCGGTCTCACAGGAAAGGTTCAAATCATAGACAGTTAGAAGAGCCAGTCTTCTTGCAGTTGAGTCGGCATTGTGCATTTTGTATTTAATTCCGATGCAATTTCTGTGCTTCAACGTCAATAAGACGGTCAGAGGGATACAGTAAACCTAAAGTGTAGCATTGGAAACTAAAACCGGGCTCACAGGAAAAGTTCAAAGCATAGACATTAAGAAGAGCCAGTCTTCTTGTACTCGAGTCGGCATTGTGCCTTTTGTATTTAATTCCAATGCAACTTCTGTGCTTCAACGTCAATAAGACGGTCAGAGGGATACAGTAAACCTGAAGTGAAGCATCGGAAACTGTGCCTTTTGCCTTTTGTATTTAAATCCGATGCAATTTCTGAGTTTCATCGTCAATAAGAAGGTCAGAGGGATGCAGTAAGATTGAAGTGAAGCATCGGAATGTATAACTAGTGTCACAGGAATGGTTCAAAGCATAGACAGTAAGAAGAGTCAGTTTTCTTATACTTAAGTCGGCATAGTGCCTTTTGTATTTAATTCCGATGCAATTTCTGTGTTTCATCGTTAATAAGAAGGTCAAAGGGATACAGTAAACATGAAGTGAAGCATCGGAATCTAAAACCGGTCTCACACGAAAGGTTCAAAACATGGACATTAAGAAGAGCCAGTCTTCTTGTACTTGAGTCGGCATTGTGCCTTTTGTCTTTAATTCCGATGCAATTTCTGTGTTTCATCGTCAATAAGAAGGTCAGAGGGATACACTAAACCTGAAGTGAAGCATCGGAAACTTAAACCGGTCTCACACGAAAGGTTCAAAACATGGACATTAAGAAGAGCCAGTCTTCTTGTACTTGAGTCGGCATTGTGCCTTTTGTATTTAATTCCGATGCCATTTCTGTGCTTCAACGTCTATAAGACGGTCAGAGGGATACACTAAACCTGAAGTGAAGCATCGGAAACTTAAACCGGTCTCACACGAAAGGTTCAAAACATGGACATTAAGAAGAGCCAGTCTTCTTGTACTTGAGTCGGCATTGTGCCTTTTGTCTTTAATTCCGATGCAATTTCTGTGTTTCATCGTCAATAAGAAGGTCAGAGGGATACAGTAAATCTGAAGTGAAGCATCGGAATCTAAAACCGGTCTCACAGGAAAGGTTCAAATCATAGACAGTTAGAAGAGCCAGTCTTCTTGTAGTTGAGTCGGCATTGTGCCTTTTGTATTTAATTCCGATGCAATTTCTGTGCTTCCACGTCAATAAGACGGTCAGAGGGATACAGTAAACCTAAAGTGTAGCATTAGAAACTAAAACCTGTCTCACAGGAAAGGTTCAAAACATAGACATTAACAAGAGCCAGTCTTCTTGTACTTGAGTCGGCATTGTGCCTTTTGTATTTAAATCCGATGCAAATTCTGTGTTTCATCGACAATAAGAAGGTCAGAGGGATGCAGTAAACCTGAAGTGAAGCATCGGAATGTATAACTAGTGTCACAGGAATGGTTCAAAGCATAGACAGTAAGAGGAGTCAGTTTTCTTATACTTAAGTCGGCATTGTGCCTTTTGTATTTAGTTCCGATGCAATTTCTGTGTTTCATCGTCAATTAGAAGGACAGAGGGATACAATGAACCTGAAGTGAAGCATCGGAATCTAAAACCGGTCTAGCAGGAAAGATTCAAATCATAGACAGTTAGAAGAGCCAGTGTTCTTGTAATTGAGTCGGCACTGTGCCTTTTGTATTTAAGTCCGATGCAATTTCTGTGCTTCAACGTCTATAAGACGGTCAGAGGGATACAGGAAACCTTAAGTAAAGCATCGGAAACTAAAACCGGTCTCACAGGAAAGGTTCAAAACATAGACATTAAGAAGAGCCAGTCTTCTTTTACTTGAGTCGGCATTGTGCCTTTTGTATTTAAATCCGATGCAAATTCTGTGTTTCATCGACAATAAGAAGGTCAGATAGATGCAGTAAACCTGAAGTGAAGCATCGGAATGTATAACTAGTGACAAAGAAATGGTTCAAAACATAGACAGTAAGAAGAGTCAGTTTTCTTGTACTTAAGTCGGCATTGTGTCTTTTGTATTTAATTCTGATGCAATTTCTGTGTTTCATCGTCAATAAGAAGGTCAGAGGGATACAGTAAACCTGAAGTGAAGCATCGGAATATATCACTAGTGTCACAGGAATGGTTCAAAGCATAGACAGTAAGAAGAGTCAGTTTTCTTATCATTAAGTCGGCATTGTGCCTTTTGTATCTAAATCCGATGCAATTTCTGTGTTTCATCGTCAATAAGAAGGGCCAAGGGATACAGTACACCTGAAGTGAAGCATCGGAATCTAAAACTGGTCTCACAGGTAAGGTTCAAAACATAGACAGTATAAAGTGCCAGTCTTCTTGTACTTAAGTCGGCATTGTGTCTTTTGTATTTAATTCTGATGCAATTTCTGTGTTTCATCGTCAATAAGAAGGTCAGAGGGATACAGCAAACCTGAAGTGAAGCATCGGAATCTATAACTAGTGTCACAGGAATGGTTCAAAACATAGACAGTAAGAAAGGTCAGTCTTCTTGTACTTAAGTCGGCATTGTGCCTTTTGTATTTGATTCCGGTGCATTATCTGTGTTTAATCGTCAATAAGAAGATCAGAGGGATACAGTATACCTGAAGTTAAGCACCGGAACCTAAAACTGGTCTCACAGGAAAGGTTCAAAACATAGACAGTAAGAAGAGCCAGTCTTCTTGTCGGTGCCTTTTGAATTTTGTATTTAAATCCGATGCAATTTCTGAGTTTCATCGTCAATAAGAAGGTCAGAGGGATGCAGTAAGATTGAAGTGAAGCATCGGAATGTATAACTAGTGTCACAGGAATGGTTCAAAGCATAGACAGTAAGAAGAGTCAGTTTTCTTACACTTAAGTCGGCATTGTGCCTTTTGTATTTAATTCCGATGCAATATCTGTGTTTCATCGTCAATAAGAAGGTCAAAGGGATACAGTAAACCTGAAGTGAAGCATCGGAATCTAAAACCGGTCTCACAGGAAAGGTTAAAATCTCAGACAGTTAGAACAGCCAGTCTTCTTGTAGTTATGTCGGCATTGTGCTTTTTGTATTTAACTCCGATGCCATTTCTGTGCTTCAACGTCTATAAGACGGTCAGAGGGATACAGTAAACCTGAAGTGAAGCATCGGAAACTTAAACCGGTCTCACACGAAAGGTTCAAAACATGGACATTAAGAAGAGCCAGTCTTCTTGTACTTGAGTCGGCATTGTGCCTTTTGTATTTAATTCCGATGCAATTTCTGTGTTTCATCGTCAATAAGAAGGTCAGAGGGATACGGTAAACCTGAAGTGAAGCATCGGAATCTAAAACCGGTCTCACAGGAAAGGTTCAAATCATAGACAGTTAGAAGAGCCAGTCTTCTTGCAGTTGAGTCGGCATTGTGCTTTTTGTATGTAATTCCGATGCAATTTCTGTGTTTCATCGTCAATAAGAAGGTTAGAGGGATACAGTGAACCTGAAGTGAAGCATCGGAATCTATAACTAATGTCACAGGAATGGTTCAAAATATAGACGGTAAGAAGAGTCAGTCTTCCTGTATTTAAGTCGGCATTGTGGCTTTAGAATTTAATTAAGATGCAATTTCTGTGTTTCATCGTCAATAAGAAGGTCTGTGGGATACAGTGAACCTGAAGTGAAGCATCGGAATCTATAACTAGTGTCACAGGAATGGTTCAAAGCATAGAGAGTAAGAAGAGTCAGTCTTTTTGTACTTAAGCGGCATTGTGCCTTTTGTATTAAATTCCGATGCAATTTCTGTATTTCATCGTCAATAAGAAGGTCAGAGGGACACAGTAAACCTGAAGTGAAGCATCGGAATCTATAACTAGTGTCACAGGAATGGTTCAAAACATAGACAGTAAGAAAGGTCAGTCTTCTTGTACTTAAGTCGGCATTGTGCCTTTTGTATTTGATTCCGGTGCATTATCTGTGTTTAATCGTCAATAAGAAGATCAGAGGGATACAGTATACCTGAAGTTAAGCACCGGAACCTAAAACTGGATTCACAGGAAAGGTTCAAAACATAGACAGTAAGAAGAGCCAGTCTTCTTGTCGGTGCCTTTTGAATTTTGTATTTAAATCCGATGCAATTTCTGAGTTTCATCGTCAATAAGAAGGTCAGAGGGATGCAGTAAGATTGAAGTGAAGCATCTGAATGTATAACTAGTGTCACAGGAATGGTTCAAAGCATAGACAGTAAGAAGAGTCAGTTTTCTTACACTTAAGTCGGCATTGTGCCTTTTGTATTTAATTCCAATGCAATATCTGTGTTTCATCGTCAATAAGAAGGTCAAAGGGATACAGTAAACCTGAAGTGAAGCATCGGAATCTAAAACCGGTCTCACAGGAAAGGTTAAAATCTCAGACAGTTAGAACAGCCAGTCTTCTTGTAGTTATGTCGGCATTGTGCTTTTTGTATTTAACTCCGATGCCATTTCTGTGCTTCAACGTCTATAAGACGGTCAGAGGGATACAGTAAACCTGAAGTGAAGCATCGGAAACTTAAACCGGTCTCACACGAAAGGTTCAAAACATGGACATTAAGAAGAGCCAGTCTTCTTGTACTTGAGTCGGCATTGTGCCTTTTGTATTTAATTCCGATGCAATTTCTGTGTTTCATCGTCAATAAGAAGGTCAGAGGGATACGGTAAACCTGAAGTGAAGCATCGGAATCTAAAACCGGTCTCACAGGAAAGGTTCAAATCATAGACAGTTAGAAGAGCCAGTCTTCTTGCAGTTGAGTCGGCATTGTGCATTTTGTATTTAATTCCGATGCAATTTCTGTGTTTCAACGTCAATAAGACGGTCAGAGGGATACAGTAAACCTAAAGTGTAGCATTGGAAACTAAAACCGGGCTCACAGGAAAAGTTCAAAGCATAGACATTAAGAAGAGCCAGTCTTCTTGTACTCGAGTCGGCATTGTGCAGTTTGTATTTAATTCCGATGCAACATCTGTGCTTCAACGTCAATAAGACGGTCAGAGGGATACAGTAAACCTGAAGTGAAGCATCGGAAACTGTGCCTTTTGCCTTTTGTATTTAAATCCGATGCAATTTCTGAGTTTCATCGTCAATAAGAAGGTCAGAGGGATGCAGTAAGATTGAAGTGAAGCATCGGAATGTATAACTAGTGTCACAGGAATGGTTCAAAGCATAGACAGTAAGAAGAGTCAGTTTTCTTACACTTAAGTCGGCATTGTGCCTTTTGTATTTAATTCCGATGCAATATCTGTGTTTCATCGTCAATAAGAAGGTCAAAGGGATACAGTAAACCTGAAGTGAAGCATCGGAATCTAAAACCGGTCTCACAGGAAAGGTTAAAATCTCAGACAGTTAGAACAGCCAGTCTTCTTGTAGTTATGTCGGCATTGTGCTTTTTGTATTTAACTCCGATGCCATTTCTGTGCTTCAACGTCTATAAGACGGTCAGAGGGATACAGTAAACCTGAAGTGAAGCATCGGAAACTTAAACCGGTCTCACACGAAAGGTTCAAAACATGGACATTAAGAAGAGCCAGTCTTCTTGTACTTGAGTCGGCATTGTGCCTTTTGTATTTAATTCCGATGCAATTTCTGTGTTTCATCGTCAATAAGAAGGTCAGAGGGATACGGTAAACCTGAAGTGAAGCATCGGAATCTAAAACCGGTCTCACAGGAAAGGTTCAAATCATAGACAGTTAGAAGAAACAGTCTTCTTGCAGTTGAGTCGGCATTGTGCATTTTGTATTTAATTCCGATGCAATTTCTGTGCTTCAACGTCAATAAGACGGTCAGAGGGATACAGTAAACCTAAAGTGTAGCATTGGAAACTAAAACCGGGCTCACAGGAAAAGTTCAAAGCATAGACATTAAGAAGAGCCAGTCTTCTTGTACTCGAGTCGGCATTGTGCAGTTTGTATTTAATTCCGATGCAACTTCTGTGCTTCAACGTCAATAAGACGGTCAGAGGGATACAGTAAACCTGAAGTGAAGCATCGGAAACTGTGCCTTTTGCCTTTTGTATTTAAATCCGATGCAATTTCTGAGTTTCATCGTCAATAAGAAGGTCAGAGGGATGCAGTAAGATTGAAGTGAAGCATCGGAATGTATAACTAGTGTCACAGGAATGGTTCAAAGCATAGACAGTAAGAAGAGTCAGTTTTCTTATACTTAAGACGGCATAGTGCCTTTTGTATTTAATTCCGATGCAATTTCTGTGTTTCATCGTTAATAAGAAGGTCAAAGGGATACAGTAAACCTGAAGTGAAGCATCGGAATCTAAAACCGGTCTCACAGGAAAGGTTAAAATCTCAGACAGTTAGAAGAGCCAGTCTTCTTGTAGTTGAGTCGGCATTGTGCCTTTTGTATTTAATTCCGATGCCATTTCTGTGCTTCAACGTCTATAAGACGGTCAGAGGGATACACTAAACCTGAAGTGAGGCATCGGAAACTTAAACCGGTCTCACACGAAAGGTTCAAAACATGGACATTAAGAAGAGCCAGTCTTCTTGTACTTGAGTCGGCATTGTGCCTTTTGTCTTTAATTCCGATGCAATTTCTGTGTTTCATCGTCAATAAGAAGGTCAGAGGGATACAGTAAATCTGAAGTGAAGCATCGGAATCTAAAACCGGTCTCACAGGAAAGGTTCAAATCATAGACAGTTAGAAGAGCCAGTCTTCTTGTAGTTGAGTCGGCATTGTGCCTTTTGTATTTAATTCCGATGCAATTTCTGTGCTTCCACGTCAATAAGACGGTCAGAGGGATACAGTAAACCTAAAGTGTAGCATTAGAAACTAAAACCTGTCTCACAGGAAAGGTTCAAAACATAGACATTAACAAGAGCCAGTCTTCTTGTACTTGAGTCGGCATTGTGCCTTTTGTATTTAAATCCGATGCAAATTCTGTGTTTCATCGACAATAAGAAGGTCAGAGGGATGCAGTAAACCTGAAGTGAAGCATCGGAATGTATAACTAGTGTCACAGGAATGGTTCAAAGCATAGACAGTAAGAGGAGTCAGTTTTCTTATACTTAAGTCGGCATTGTGCCTTTTGTATTTAGTTCCGATGCAATTTCTGTGTTTCATCGTCAATTAGAAGGACAGAGGGATACAATGAACCTGAAGTGAAGCATCGGAATCTAAAACCGGTCTCGCAGGAAAGATTCAAATCATAGACAGTTAGAAGAGCCAGTGTTCTTGTAATTGAGTCGGCACTGTGCCTTTTGTATTTAAGTCCGATGCAATTTCTGTGCTTCAACGTCTATAAGACGGTCAGAGGGATACAGGAAACCTTAAGTAAAGCATCGGAAACTAAAACTGGTCTCACAGGAAAGGTTCAAAACATAGACATTAAGAAGAGATAGTCTTCTTTTACTTGAGTCGGCATTGTGCCTTTTGTATTTAAATCCGATGCAAATTCTGTGTTTCATCGACAATAAGAAGGTCAGATAGATGCAGTGATCCTGAAGTGAAACATCGGAATGTATAACTAGTGACACAGAAATGGTTCAAAACATAGACAGTAAGAAGAGTCAGTTTTCTTGTACTTAAGTCGGCATTGTGTCTTTTGTATTTAATTCTGATGCAATTTCTGTGTTTCATCGTCAATAAGAAGGTCAGAGGGATACAGTAAACCTGAAGTGAAGCATCGGAATATATAACTAGTGTCACAGGAATGGTTCAAACATAGACAGTAAGAAGAGTCAGTTTTCTTGTACTGAAGTCGACATTGTGCCTTTTCTACTTAATTCCGATGCAGTTTCTGTGTTTCGTCGTCAGTAAGAAGGTCCAAGGGAAACAGTAAACCTGAACTGAAGCATCGGAATCTAGAACCGGTCTCACAGGAAAGGTTCAAAACATAGACAGTAAGAAGAGCCAGTCCTCTTGTACTTGGGTCGGCATTGTGCTTTTTGTATGTAATTCCGATGCAATTTCTGTGTTTCATCGTCAATAAGAAGGTTAGAGGGATACAGTGAACCTGAAGTGAAGCATCGGAATCTATAACTAATGTCACAGGAATGGTTCAAAATATAGACGGTAAGAAGAGTCAGTCTTCCTGTATTTAAGTCGGCATTGTGGCTTTAGAATTTAATTAAGATGCAATTTCTGTGTTTCATCGTCAATAAGAAGGTCTGTGGGATACAGTGAACCTGAAGTGAAGCATCGGAATCTATAACTAGTGTCACAGGAATGGTTCAAAGCATAGAGTATAAGAAGAGTCAGTCTTTTTGTACTTAAGCGGCATTGTGCCATTTTGTATTAAATTCCGATGCAATTTCTGTGTTTCATCGTCAATAAGAAGGTCAGAGGGACACAGTAAACCTGAAGTGAAGCATCGGAATCTATAACTAGTGTCACAGGAATGGTTCAAAACATAGACAGTAAGAAAGGTCAGTCTTCTTGTACTTAAGTCGGCATTGTGCCTTTTGTATTTGATTCCGGTGCATTATCTGTGTTTAATCGTCAATAAGAAGATCAGAGGGATACAGTATACCTGAAGTTAAGCATCGGAATCTATAACTAGTGTCACAGGAATGGTTCAAAACATAGACAGTAAGAAGAGCCAGTCTTCTTGTACTTGAGTCGGCATTGTGCCTTTTGTATTTAATTCCGATGCATTTTCTGTGCTTCATCGTCAATAAGGAAGTCAGAGGGATACAGTAAACCTGAAGTGAAGCATCGGAATCTATAACTACCGACACAGGAATGGTTCAAACATAGAGAGTAAGAAGTGCCAGTCTTTTTGTACTTAAGTCGGCATTGTGCCCTTTGTATTTAATTCCGATGCTATTTCTGTGTTTCATCGTCAATAAGAAGATCAGAGGGATACAGTAAACCTGAAGTGAAGTATCGGAACCTATAACTAGTGTCACAGGAATAGTTCAAAACATAAACAGTAAGAAGCGTGAGTTTTCTTGTACTTAAGTCGGCATTGTTCTTTTTGTATTTAATTCCGATGCAATTTCTGTGTTTCACCGTCAATAAGAAGGTCAGAGGGATACAGTAAACCTGAAGTGAAGCATCGTAAACTATAACTAGTGTCACAGGAATGGTTCAAACATAGACAGCAAGAAGAGTCAGTTTTCTTGTTCTAATGTCGGCATTGTGCCTTTTATATATATTTCCGATGCAATTTCTGTGATTCGTCGTCAATAAGAAGGTCCAAAGGAGACAGTAAACCTGAAGTCAAGCACCGGAACCTAAAACTGGTCTCACAGGAAACGTTCAAAACATAGACAGTAAGAAGAGCCAGTCTTCTTGTCGGTGCCTTTTGAATTTTGTATTTAAATCCGATGCAATTTCTGAGTTTCATCGTCAATAAGAAGGTCAGAGGGATGCAGTAAGATTGAAGTGAAGCATCGGAAAGTATAACTAGTGTCACAGGAATGGTTCAAAGCATAGACAGTAAGAAGATTCAGTTTTCTTACACTTAAGTCGGCATTGTGCCTTTTGTATTTAATTCCGATGCAATATCTGTGTTTCATCGTCAATAAGAAGGTCAAAAGGATACAGTAAACCTGAAGTGAAGCATCGGAATCTAAAACCGGTCTCACAGGAAAGGTTAAAATCTCAGACAGTTAGAACAGCCAGTCTTCTTGTAGTTATGTCGGCATTGTGCTTTTTGTATTTAACTCCGATGCCATTTCTGTGCTTCAACGTCTATAAGGCGGTCAGAGGGATACAGTAAACCTGAAGTGAAGCATCGGAAACTTAAACCGGTCTCACACGAAAGGTTCAAAACATGGACATTAAGAAGAGCCAGTCTTCTTGTACTTGAGTCGGCATTGTGCCTTTTGTATTTAATTCCGATGCAATTTCTGTGTTTCATCGTCAATAAGAAGGTCAGAGGGATACGGTAAACCTGAAGTGAAGCATCGGAATCTAAAACCGGTCTCACAGGAAAGGTTCAAATCATAGACAGTTAGAAGAGCCAGTCTTCTTGCAGTTGAGTCGGCATTGTGCATTTTGTATTTAATTCCGAGGCAATTTCTGTGCTTCAACGTCAATAAGACGGTCAGAGAGCCAGTCTTCTTGTACTTGAGTCGGCATTGTGCCTTTTGTATTTAAATCCGATGAGAATTCTGTGTTTCATCGACAATAAGAAGGTCAGAGGGATGCAGTAAACCTGAAGTGAAGCATCGGAATGTATAACTAGTGTCACAGGAATGGTTCAAAGCATAGACAGTAAGAGGAGTCAGTTTTCTTATACTTAAGTCGGCATTGTGCCTTTTGTATTTAGTTCCGATGCAATTTCTGTGTTTCATCGTCAATTAGAAGGACAGAGGGATACAATGAACCTGAAGTGAAGCATCGGAATCTAAAACCGGTCTCGCAGGAAAGATTCAAATCATAGACAGTTAGAAGAGCCAGTGTTCTTGTAATTGAGTCGGCACTGTGCCTTTTGTATTTAAGTCCGATGCAATTTCTGTGCTTCAACGTCTATAAGACGGTCAGAGGGATACAGGAAACCTTAAGTAAAGCATCGGAAACTAAAACCGGTCTCACAGGAAAGGTTCAAAACATAGACATTAAGAAGAGCCAGTCTTCTTTTACTTGAGTCGGCATTGTGCCTTTTGTATTTAAATCCGATGCAAATTCTGTGTTTCATCGACAATAAGAAGGTCAGATAGATGCAGTAAACCTGAAGTGAAGCATCGGAATGTATAACTAGTGACACAGAAATGGTTCAAAACATAGACAGTAAGAAGAGTCAGTTTTCTTGTACTTAAGTCGGCATTGTGTCTTTTGTATTTAATTCTGATGCAATTTCTGTGTTTCATCGTCAATAAGAAGGTCAGAGGGATACAGTAAACCTGAAGTGAAGCATCGGAATATATCACTAGTGTCACAGGAATGGTTCAAAGCATAGACAGTAAGAAGAGTCAGTTTTCTTATAATTAAGTCGGCATTGTGCCTTTTGTATCTAAATCCGATGCAATTTCTGTGTTTCATCGTCAATAAGAAGGGCCAAGGGATACAATACAACCGGAAGTGAAGCATCGGAATCTAAAACCGGTCTCACAGGTAAGGTTCAAAACATAGACAGTATAAAGTGCCAGTCTTCTTGTACTTGAGTCGGTATTGTGCCTTTTGTATTTAATTCCGATGCAATTTCTGTGTTTCATCGTCAATACCACGGTCAGAGGGATACAGCAAACCTGAAGTGAAGCATCGGTATCTATAACTAGTGTCACAGGAATGGTTCAAACATAGACAGTAAGAAGAGTCAGTTTTCTTGTACTGAAGTCGACATTGTGCCTTTTCTATTTAATTCCGATGCAGTTTCTGTGTTTCGTCGTCAGTAAGAAGGTCCAAGGGAAACAGTAAACCTGAACTGAAGCATCGGAATCTAGAACCGGTCTCACAGGAAAGGTTCAAAACATAGACAGTAAGAAGAGCCAGTCTTCTTGTACTTGGGTCGGCATTGTGCTTTTTGTATGTAATTCCGATGCAATTTCTGTGTTTCATCGTCAATAAGAAGGTTAGAGGGATACAGTGAACCTGAAGTGAAGCATCGGAATCTATAACTAATGTCACAGGAATGGTTCAAAATATAGACGGTAGGAAGAGTCAGTCTTCCTGTATTTAAGTCGGCATTGTGGCTTTAGAATTTAATTAAGATGCAATTTCTGTTTTTCATCGTCAATAAGAAGGTCTGTGGGATACAGTGAACCTGAAGTGAAGCATCGGAATCTATAACTAGTGTCACAGGAATGGTTCAAAGCATAGAGAGTAAGAAGAGTCAGTCTTTTTGTACTTAAGCGGCATTGTGCCTTTTGTATTAAATTCCGATGCAATTTCTGTGTTTCATCGTCAATAAGAAGGTCAGAGGGACACAGTAAACCTGAAGTGAAGCATCGGAATCTATAACTAGTGTCACAGGAATGGTTCAAAACATAGACAGTAAGAAAGGTCAGTCTTCTTGTACTTAAGTCGGCATTGTGCCTTTTGTATTTGATTCCGGTGCATTATCTGTGTTTAATCGTCAATAAGAAGATCAGAGGGATACAGTATACCTGAAGTTAAGCATCGGAATCTATAACTAGTGTCACAGGAATGGTTCAAAACATAGACAGTAAGAAGAGCCAGTCTTCTTGTACTTGAGTCGGCATTGTGCCTTTTGTATTTAATTCCATTGCATTTTCTGTGTTTCATCGTCAATAAGAAGGTCAGAGGAATACAGTAAACCTGAAGTGAAGCATCGGAATCTAGAACCGGTCTCACAGGAAAGGTTCAAAACATAGACAGTAAGAAGAGCTAGTCTTCAGGTACTTGGGTCGGCATTGTGCCTTTTGTATTTATTTCCAATGCAATTTCTGTGTTTCATCGTCAATAAGAAGGTCAGAGGAATACAGTAAACCTGAAGTGAAGCATCGGAATCTATAACTAGTGTCACAGGAATGTTTCAAAACACAGACAGTAAGAAGAGTCAGTTTTCTTGTACTTAAGTCGGCATTGAGCCTTTTGTATTTAATGCCGAAGAAATTTCTGTGTTTCATCGTCAATAAGAAGGTCAGAGGGATACAGTAAACTTGAAGTGAAGCATCGGAATCTATAACTAGTGTCACAGGAATGGTTGAAAACATAGACCGTAAGAATAGTCAGTTTTCTTTTACTTAAGTCATCATTGTGCCTTTTCTATTTAATTCCGATGCAATTTCTGTGTTTCATCGTCAATAAGGAGGTCGGAGGGATACAGTAAAGCTCAAGTGAAGCATCGGAATCTATAACTAGTGTCACAGCAATGGTTCAAAACATAGACAGTAAGAGGAGTCAGTTTTCTTGTACTTAAGTCGACATTGTGACTTTTGTATTTAATTGCGATGCAATATCTGTGCTTCATCGTCAATAAGAAGGTCCATGGGATATACTAAACCTGAAGTCAAGCATCGGAATCTAAAACTGGTCTCATAGGAAAGGTTCAAAACATAGACAGTAAGAAGAGCCGGTCCTCCAGAACTTGAGTCGTCAAAGTGCCTTTTGTATTTATTTCCGGTGCAATTTCTGTGTTTCATCGTCAATAAGAAGGTCAGAGGGATACAGTAAACCTGAAGTGAAGCATCGGGATCTATAACTAGTGTCACAGGAAAGGTTCAAAGCATAGACAGTAAGAAGAGTCAGTTTTCTTATAATTACGTCGGCATCGTGCTTTTTGTATATAATGCTGATGCAATTTCTGTGTTTCATCGTCAATAAAAGGGTCAGAGGGATGCAGTAAACATGAAGTGAGGAATCGGAATCTATAACCAGTGTCACAGGAATGGTTGAAAACATAGACCGTAAGAATAGTCAGTTTTCTATTACTTCAGTCATCATTGTGCCTTTTCTATTTAATTCCGATGCAATTTCTGTGTTTCATCGTCAGTGAGAAGGTCGGAGGGATACAGTAAACCTGAAGTGAAGCATCGGAATCTATAACTAGTGTCACAGGAATGGTTCAAAACATAGACAGTAAGATTAGACAGTTATCTTGTACTTAAGTCGACATTGTGACTTTTGTATTTCATTCCGATGCAATATCTGTGCTTCATCGTCAATAAGAAGGTCCAAGGGATACACTAAACCTGAAGTCATGCATCGGAATCTAAAACTGATCACACAGGAAAGGTTCAAAACATAGACTTTAAGAAGAGCCAGTTTTCTTGTACTTGAGTCGGCATTGTGCCTTTTGCATTTAATTCCGATGCAATTTCTGTGTTTCATCGTCAATAAGACGGTCGTAGGGTTACAGTAAACCTGTAGTGAAGCATCGGAATCTATAACTAGTGTCACAGGAATGGTTCAAAACATAGACAGTCAGAAGAGTCAGTTATCTTGTACTTCAGTCGGCATTGTGCCTTTTCTATTTAATTCCGATGCAATTTCTGTGCTTCAGCGTCAATAAGAAGGTCCAATGCATACACTAAACCTGAAGTCAAGCATCGGAATCAAGAACTGGTCTCACAGATAAGGTTCAAAACATGGACAGTAAGAGGAGCCGGTCCTCCAGTACTTGAGTCGTCAAAGTGCCTTTTGTATTTATTTCCGATGCAATTTCTGTGTTTCATCGTCAATACGAAGGTCAGAGGGATACAGTAAACCTGAAGTGAAGCATCGGAATCTAAAACTCGTCTCACAGGAAAGGATCAAAACATAGACAGTAAGAAGAGCCAGTCTTCTTGTACTTGAGTCGGCATTGTGCCTTTTGTATTTAATTCCGATGCAATTTCTGTGTTTCATCGTCAATCAGAAGGTCAGAGGGATACAGTAAACCTGAAGTGAAGCATCGGAATCTAAAACCGGTCTCGCAGGAGAGGTTCAAATCATAGACAGTAAGGAGAGTCAGTTTTCTTGTTCTTAAGTCGGCATTGTACCTTTTCTATTTCATTCCGATGCAATTTCTGTGTTTTGTCGACAATAAGAAGGTCCAAGGGATACAGTAAACCTGAAGTCAAGCATCGAAATCAATAACTTGTGTCACAGGAATGGTTCAAAGCATAGACAGTAAGAAGAGTCAGTTTTCTTTTACTTAAGTCGGCAATGTGCATTTTGTATTTAATTCCGATGCAATTTCTGTGTTTGATCATCAATAAGCTCAGAGGGATACAATTAACCTGAAGTGATAGTTCGGAATCTATAACTAGTGTCATAGGAATGGTTCGAAACGTACACAGTAAGAAGAGTCAGTTTTCTTGTACTGAAGTCGACATTGTGCCTTTTCTATTTAATTCCGATGCAGTTTCTGTGTTTCGTCGTCAATAAGAAGGTCCAAGGGAAACAGTAAACCTGAACTGAAGCATCGGAATCTAGAACCAGTCTCACATTAAAGGTTCAAAACATAGACAGTAAGAAGAGCCAGTCTTCTTGTACTTGGGTCGGCATTGTGCTTTTTGTATTTAATTCCGAAGCAATTTCTGCGTTTCATCGTCAATAAGAAGGTTAGAGGGATACAGTGAACCTGAAGTGAAGCATCGGAATCTATAACTAATGTCACAGGAATGGTTCAAATATAGACGGTAAGAAGAGTCAGTCTTCCTGTATTTAAGTCGGCATTGTGGCTTTAGAATTTAATTCCGATGCATTTTCTGTGCTTCATCGACAATAAGGAAGTCAGAGGGATACAGTAAACCTGAAGTGAAGCGTCGGAATCTATAACTAGTGTCACAGGAATGGTTCAAAACATAAACAGTAAGTAGCGTCAGTTTTCTTGTACTTAAGTCGGCATTGTTCTTTTTGTATTTAATTCCGATGCAATTTCTGTGTTTCACCGTCAATAAGAAGGTCAGAGGGATACAGTAAACCTGAAGTGAAGCATCGGAATATATCACTAGGGTCACAGGAATGGTTCAAAGCATAGACAGTAAGAAGAGTCAGTTTTCTTATAATTAAGTCGGCATTGTGCCTTTTGTATCTAAATCCGATGCAATTTCTGTGTTTCATCGTCAATAAGAAGGGCCAAGGGATACAATACAACCGGAAGTGAAGCATCGGAATCTAAAACCGGTCTCACAGGTAAGGTTCAAAACATAGACAGTATAAAGTGCCAGTCTTCTTGTACTTGAGTCGGTATTGTGCCTTTTGTATTTAATTCCGATGCAATTTCTGTGTTTCATCGTCAATACCACGGTCAGAGGGATACAGCAAACCTGAAGTAAAGCATCGGTATCTATAACTAGTGTCACAGGAATGGTTCAAACATAGACAGTAAGAAGAGTCAGTTTTCTTGTACTTAAGTCGGCATTGTGCCTTTTGTATTTGATTCCGGTGCATTATCTGTGTTTAATCGTCAATAAGAAGATCAGAGGGATACAGTATACCTGAAGTTAAGCATCGGAATCTATAACTAGTGTCACAGGAATGGTTCAAAACATAGACAGTAAGAAGAGCCAGTCTTCTTGTACTTGAGTCGGCATTGTGCCTTTTGTATTTAATTCCATTGCATTTTCTGTGCTTCATCGTCAATAAGGAAGTCAGAGGGATACAGTAAACCTGAAGTGATGCATCGGAATCTATAACTACCGACACAGGAATGGTTCAAACATAGAGAGTAAGAAGTGCCAGTCTTTTTGTACTTAAGTCGGCATTGTGCCTTTTGTATTTAATTCCGATGCTATTTCTGTGTTTCATCGTCAATAAGAAGATCAGAGGGATACAGTAAACCTGAAGTGAAGTATCGGAACCTATAACTAGTGTCACAGGAATAGTTCAACACATAAACAGTAAGAAGCGTGAGTTTTCTTGTACTTAAGTCGGCATTGTTCTTTTTGTATTTAATTCCGATGCAATTTCTGTGTTTCACCGTCAATAAGAAGGTCAGAGGGGTACAGTAAACCTGAAGTGAGCATCGGAATGTATAACTAGTGTCACGGGAATGGTTCAAAACTTAGACAGTAAGAAGAGTCAGTTTTCTTGTACTTACGTCGGCATTGTCCCTTTTGTATTTAGTTCCGATGCAATTTCTGTGTTTCGTCGTCAATAGGAAGGTCCAAGGGATACAGTAAACCTGAAGTGAAGCATCGGAATCTAGAACCGGTCTCACAGGAAAGGTTCAAAACATAGACAGTAAGAAGAGCTAGTCTTCAGGTACTTGGGTCGGCATTGTGCCTTTTGTATTTAATTCCAATGCAATTTCTGTGTTTCATCGTCAATAAGAAGGTCAGAGGAATACAGTAAACCTGAAGTGAAGCATCGGAATCTATAACTAGTGTCACAGGAATGTTTCAAAACACAGACAGTAAGAAGAGTCAGTTTTCTTGTACTTAAGTCGGCATTGAGCCTTTTGTATTTAATGCCGAAGAAATTTCTGTGTTTCATCGTCAATAAGAAGGTCAGAGGGATACAGTAAACCTGAAGTGAAGCATCGGAATCTATAACTAGTGTCACAGGAATGGTTGAAACCATAGACCGTAAGAATAGTCAGTTTTCTTTTACTTGAGTCATCATTGTGCCTTTTCTATTTAATTCCGATGCAATTTCTGTGTTTCATCGTCAATAAGGAGGTCGGAGGGATACAGTAAAGCTCAAGTGAAGCATCGGAATCTATAACTAGTGTCACAGCAATGGTTCAAAACATAGACAGTAAGAGGAGTCAGTTTTCTTGTACTTAAGTCGACATTGTGACTTTTGTATTTAATTGCGATGCAATATCTGTGCTTCATCGTCAATAAGAAGGTCCATGGGATATACTAAACCTGAAGTCAAGCATCGGAATCTAAAACTGGTCTCATAGGAAAGGTTCAAAACATAGACAGTAAGAAGAGCCGGTCCTCCAGAACTTGAGTCGTCAAAGTGCCTTTTGTATTTATTTCCGGTGCAATTTCTGTGTTTCATCGTCAATAAGAAGGTCAGAGGGATACAGTAAACCTGAAGTGAAGCATCGGGATCTATAACTAGTGTCACAGGAAAGGTTCAAAGCATAGACAGTAAGAAGAGTCAGTTTTCTTATAATTACGTCGGCATCGTGCTTTTTGTATATAATGCTGATGCAATTTCTGGGTTTCATCGTCAATAAAAGGGTCAGAGGGATGCAGTAAACATGAAGTGAGGAATCGGAATCTATAACTAGCGTCACAGGAATGTTTCAAAACATAGACAGCAAGAAGAGTCAGTTTTCTTGTACTTAAGTCGGCATTGAGCCTTTTGTATTTAATGCCGAAGAAATTTCTGGGTTTCATCGTCAATAAGAAGGTCAGAGGGATACAGTAAACCTGAAGTGAAGCATCGGAATCTATAACTAGTGTCACAGGAATGGTTCAAAACATAGACAGTAAGATTAGACAGTTATCTTGTACTTAAGTCGACATTGTGACTTTTGTATTTCATTCCGATGCAATATCTGTGCTTCATCGTCAATAAGAAGGTCCAAGGGATACACTAAACCTGAAGTCATGCATCGGAATCTAAAACTGATCACACAGGAAAGGTTCAAAACATAGACTTTAAGAAGAGCCAGTTTTCTTGTACTTGAGTCGGCATTGTGCCTTTTGTATTTAATTCCGATGCAATTTCTGTGTTTCATCGTCAATAAGACGGTCGTAGGGTTACAGTAAACCTGTAGTGAAGCATCGGAATCTATAACTAGTGTCACAGGAATGGTTCAAAACATAGACAGTCAGAAGAGTCAGTTATCTTGTACTTCAGTCGGCATTGTGCCTTTTCTATTTAATTCCGATGCAATTTCTGTGCTTCAGCGTCAATAAGAAGGTCCAATGCATACACTAAACCTGAAGTCAAGCATCGGAATCAAGAACTGGTCTCACAGATAAGGTTCAAAACATGGACAGTAAGAGGAGCCGGTCCTCCAGTACTTGAGTCGTCAAAGTGCCTTTTGTATTTATTTCCGATGCAATTTCTGTGTTTGATCGTCAATAAGAAGGTCTGAGGGATACAGTAAACCTGAAGTGAAGCATCGGGATCTAAAACTAGTGTCACAGGAAAGGTTCAAAGCATAGACAGTCAGAAGAGTCAGTTTTCTTATAATTACGTCGGCATCGTGCCTTTTGTATATAATGCTGATGCAATTTCTGTGTTTCATCGTCAATAAAAGGGTCAGAGGGATGCAGTAAACATGAAGTGAGGAATCGGAATCTATAACTAGCGTCACAGGAATGGTTCAAAACATAGACAGTAAGAAGAGTCAGTTTACTTGTACTTATGTCGGCATTGTGCCTTTTGTATTTAATTCCGATGCAATTTCTGTGTTTCATCGTCAATACGCAGGTCAGAGGGATACAGTAAACCTGAAGTGAAGCATCGGAATCTAAAACTCGTCTCACAGGAAAGGATCAAAACATAGACAGTAAGAAGAGCCAGTCTTCTTGTACTTGAGTCGGCATTGTGCCTTTTGTATTTAATTCCAATGCAATTTCTGTGTTCCATCGTCAATCAGAAGGTCAGAGGGATACAGTAAACCTGAAGTGAAGCATCGGAATCTAAAACCGGTCTCACAGGAGAGGTTCAAATCATAGACAGTAAGGAGAGTCAGTTTTCTTGTTCTTAAGTCGGCATTGTACCTTTTCTATTTCATTCCGATGCAATTTCTGTGTTTTGTCGTCAATAAGAAGGTCCAAGGGATACAGTAAACCTGAAGTCAAGCATCGAAATCAATAACTTGTGTCACAGGAATGGTTCACAGCATAGACAGTAAGAAGAGTCAGTTTTCTTTTACTTAAGTCGGCAATGTGCATTTTGTATTTAATTCCGATGCAATTTCTGTGTTTGATCATCAATAAGCTCAGAGGGATACAATTAACCTGAAGTGATACTTCGGGATCTATAACTAGTGTCATAGGAATGGTTCGAAACGTACACAGTAAGAAGAGTCAGTTTTCTTGTACTGAAGTCGACATTGTGCCTTTTCTATTTAATTCCGATGCAGTTTCTGTGTTTCGTCGTCAATAAGAAGGTCCAAGGGAAACAGTAAACCTGAACTGAAGCATCGGAATCTAGAACCAGTCTCACATTAAAGGTTCAAAACATAGACAGTAAGAAGAGCCAGTCTTCTTGTACTTGGGTCGGCATTGTGCTTTTTGTATTTAATTCCGAAGCAATTTCTGCGTTTCATCGTCAATAAGAAGGTTAGAGGGATACAGTGAACCTGAAGTGAAGCATCGGAATCTATAACTAATGTCACAGGAATGGTTCAAATATAGACGGTAAGAAGAGTCAGTCTTCCTGTATTTAAGTCGGCTTGTGGCTTTAGAATTTAATTCCGATGCATTTTCTGTGCTTCATCGTCAATAAGGAAGTCAGAGGGATACAGTAAACCTGAAGTGAAGCATCGGAATCTATAACTAGTGTCACAGGAATGGTTCAAAACATAAACAGTAAGTAGCGTCAGTTTTCTTGTACTTAAGTCGGCATTGTTCTTTTTGTATTTAATTCCGATGCAATTTCTGTGTTTTACCGTCAATAAGAAGGTCAGAGGGATACAGTAAACCTGAAGTGAGCGTCGGAATCTATAACTAGTGTCACAGGAATGGTTCAAAACATAGACAGTAAGAAGATTCAGTATTCTTGTACTTAAGTCGGCATTGTGCCTTTTGTATTTAATTCCGATGCAATTTCTGTGCTTCATCGTCAATAGGGAAGTCAGAGGGATACAGTAAACCCGAAGTGAAGCATCGGAATCTATAACTACCGTCACAGGAATGGTTCAAACATAGAGAGTAAGAAGTGCCAGTCTTTTTGTACTTAAGTCGGCATTGTGCCTTTTGTATTTAATTCCGATGCTATTTCTGTGTTTCATCGTCAATAAGAAGATCAGAGGGATACAGTAAACCTGAAGTGAAGTATCGGAACCTATAACTAGTGTCACAGGAATGGTTCAAAACATAAACAGTAAGAAGCGTCAGTTTTCTTGTACTTAAGTCGGCATTGTTCTTTTTGTATTTAATTCCGATGCAATTTCTGTGTTTCACCGTCAATAAGAAGGTCAGAGGGATACAGTAAACCTGAAGTGAGCATCGGAATCTATAACTAGTGTCACAGGAATGGTTCAAAACATAGACAGTAAGAAGATTCAGTATTCTTGTACTTAAGTCGGCATTGTGCCTTTTGTATTTAATTCCGATGCAATTTCTGTGCTTCATCGTCTATATGAAGGGCAGAGGAATACAGTAAAACTGAAGTGAAGCATCGCAATCTATAACTAGTGTCACGGGAATGGTTAAAAACTTAGACAGTAAGAAGAGTCAGTTTTCTTGTACTTACGTCGGCATTGTGCCTTTTGTATTTAATTCCGATGCAATTTCTGTGTTTCATCTTCAATAAGAAGGTCAGAGGGATACAATAAACCGGAAGTGAAGTATCGGAATCTATAACTAGTGTCACAGGAATGGTTCAAAACATAGGCAGTAAGAAGAGTCAGTTTTCTTGTACTTAAGTCGGCACTGTGCATTTGTATTTCATTCCGATGCAATTTCTGTGTGTCATCGTCAATACGAAGGACAGAGGTATACAGTAAACCTGAAGTAAAGCATCGGAATCTATAACTAGTGTCACAGGAATGGTTCAAATCATAGACAGTAAGAAGAGTCTGTTTACTTGTGCTTAAGTCGGCATTGTGCCTTTTGTATTTAATTCCGATGCAATTTCTGTGTTTCATCGTCAATACGAAGGTCAGAGGGATACAGTAACCCTGAAGTGAAGCACCGGAATCTATACCAAGTGTCACAGGAATGGTTCAAATCATAGACAGTAAGATGAGTCAGTTTACTTGTACTTAAGTTGGCATGGTGCGCTTTGTATTTCATTCCGATGCAATTTCTGTGTTTCATCGTCAATAAGAAGGTTAGAGGTATACAGTAAACCTGAAGTGAAGCATCGGAATCTATAACTAGTGTGACAGGAATGTTTCAAAGCATAGAGAGTAAGAAGAGTCAGTTTTCTTATAATTAAATCGGCATTGTGCCTTTTGTGTTTATTTCCGATGCAATATCTGTGTTTCATCGTCAATAAGAAGGTCAGAGGGATACAGTAACCCTGAAGTGATGCATCGGAATCTATAACTAGTGTCACAGGAATGGTTCAAAGCATAGACAGTAAGAAGAGTCAGTTTTCTTGTACTTAACCCGGCATTGTGCCTTTTCTATTTAATTCCGATGCAATTTCTGTGTTTCACCGTCAATAAGAAGGTCAGATGGATACTGTAAACCTGACGTGAGCATCGGAATCTATAACTAGTGTCACAGGAATGGTTCAAAACATAGACAGTAAGAAGATTCAGTTTTCTTGTACTTAAGTCGGCATTGTGCCTTTTGTATTTAATTCCGATGCAATTTCTGTGCTTCATCGTCTATATGAAGGGCAGAGGGATACAGTAAAACTGAAGTGAAGCATCGCAATCTATAACTAGTGTCACGGGAATGGTTCAAAACTTAGACAGTAAGAAGAGTCAGTTTTCTTGTACTTACGGCGGCATTGTGCCTTTTGTATTTAATTCCGATGCAATTTCTGTGTTTCATCTTCAATAAGAAGGTCAGAGGGATACAATAAACCGGAAGTGAAGTATCGGAATCTATAACTAGTGTCACAGGAATGGTTCAAAACATAGGCAGTAAGAAGAGTCAGTTTTCTAGTACTTAAGTCAACACTGTGCATTTGTATTTCATTCCGATGCAATTTCTGTGTGTCATCGTCAATACGAAGGACTGAGGTATACAGTAAACCTGAAGTAAAGCATCGGAATCTATAACTAGTGTCACAGGAATGGTTCAAATCATAGACAGTAAGAAGAGTCAGTTTACTTGTACTTAAGTCGGCATTGTGCCTTTTGTATTTAATTCCGATGCAATTTCTGTGTTTCATCGACAATACGAAGGTCAGAGGGATACAGTAAACCTGAAGTGAAGCACCGGAATCTATACCAAGTGTCACAGGAATGGTTCAAATCATAGACAGTAAGATGAGTCAGTTTACTTGTACTTAAGTTGGCATGGTGCGCTTTGTATTTCATTCCGATGCAATTTCTGTGTTTCATCGTCAATAAGAAGGTTAGAGGTATACAGTAAACCTGAAGTGAAGCATCGGAATCTATAACTAGTGTGACAGGAATGGTTCAAAGCATAGAGAGTAAGAAGAGTCAGTTTTCTCATAATTAAATCGGCATTGTGCCTTTTGTGTTTAGTTCCGATGCAATATCTGTGTTTCATCGTCAATAAGAAGGTCAGAGGGATACAGTAACCCTGAAGTGATGCATCGGAATCTATAACTAGTGTCCAGGAATGGTTCAAAGCATAGACAGTAAGAAGAGTCAGTTTTCTTGTACTTAACCCGGCATTGTGCCTTTTCTATTTAATTCCGATGCAATTTCTGTGTTTCGTCCTCAATATGAAGGTCCAAGGGATACAGTAAACCTGAAGTGAAGCATCGGAATCTCAAACTGGTCTCACAGGAATGGTTCAAAACATAGACAGTAAGAAGAGCCAGTCTTCTTGAACTTGAGTCGGCATTGTGCCTTTTGTATTTAATGCCAATGCAATTTCTGTGTTTCATCGTCAATAAGAAGGTCAGAGGGATACAGTAAACCTGAAGTGAAGCATCGGAATCTATTACTAGTGTCACAGGAATGGTTCAAAACATAGACAGTAAGAAGAGTGAGTTTACTTGTACCTAAATTTGCATTGTGCGTTTTGTATTTCATTGCGATGCAATTTCTGTGTTTCATCGTCAATAAGAAGGTTAGATGGATACAGTAAACCTGAAGTAAAGCATCGGAATCTATAACTAGTGTCACAGGAATGGTTCAAAACATAGACAGTAAGAAGAGTCAGTCTTCTTGTACTTAAGTCGGCATTGTGCCTTTTGTATGTAATTCCGATGCAATTTCTGTGTTTCATCGTCAATAAGAAGGTCAGAGGGATACAGTAAACCTGAAGTGAAGCATCGGAATCTATAACTAGTGTCACAGGAATGGTTCAAATCATAGACAGTATGAAGAGTCAGTCTTCTTGTACTTAAGTCGGCATTGTGCCATTTGTATTTAATTCCGATGCAATTTCTGTGTTTCATCGTCAATAAGGGGGTCGGAGGGTTACAGTAAAACTAAAGTGATGCATCGCAATCTATAACTAGTGTCACAGGAATGGTTCAAAACATAGACAGTAAGAGGAGTCAGTTTACTTGTACTTAAGTCGGCATTGTGCCTTTTCTATTTAATTCCGATGCAATATCTGTGTTTCATCGTCAATAAGAAGGTCAGAGGGATCCAGTAAACCTGAAGTGAAGCATCGGAATCTATAACTATCGTCACAGGAATGGTTCAAAGCATAGACAGTGAGAGGAGTCAGTTTTCTTATATTTAAGTCGGCATTGTGCCTTTCGTAATTAATTACGATGCAATTTCTGTTTTCATCGTCAATAAGAATGTCCAAGGGATACAGTAAACCTGAAGTGAAGCATCGGAATCTAAAACCGGTCTCACAGGAATGGTTCAAAACATAGACAGTAAGAAGAGCCAGGATTCTTCTACTTGAGACTGCACTGTGCCTTTTGTATTTAATTCCGATGCAATTTATGTGTTTCATCGTCAACAAGAAGGTCAGAGGGATACAGTAAACCTGAAGTGAAGCATCGAAATCTATAACTAGTGTCACAGGAATGGTTCAAAACATAGACAGTAAGAAGAAAAAGTATTCTTCTACTTGAGGCCGCACTGTGCCTTTTGTATATAATTCCGATGCAATTTCTGTGTTTCACCGTCAATAAGACGGATAGAGGGATACAGCAAACCTGAAGTGCAGCATCGGAATCTATTACTAGTGTCACAGGAATGGCTCAAACATAGACAGTAAGATGTGTCAGTTTTGTTGTACATAAGTCGGCATTGTGCCTTTTCAATTTAATTCCAATGCAATTTCTGTGTTCTGTCGACAATAAGAAGGGTCAAGGGATACAGTAAACCTGACGTGAAGCATCGGAATCTAAAACCGGTTTCACAGGAATGGTTCAAAACATAGAAAGTAAAAAGAGCCAGTCTTCTTGTACTTGAGTCGGCATTGTGCCTTTTGTATTTAATTCCGATGCAATTTCTGTGTTTCATCGTCAATAAGAAGGTCAGAGGGATACAGTAAACCTGAAGTAAAGCATAGGAATCTAAAACCGGTCTCACAGGAAAGGTTCAAAACATAAACAGTAAGAAGAGCCAGTGCTCTTGTACTTGAGTAGGCATTGTGCCTTTTGTATTTAATTCCGATGCTATTTCTGTGTTTCATTGTCAATAAGAAGGTCAGAGTGATACAGTAAACCTGAAGTGAAGCATCGGAATCTATAACTAGAGTCACAGGATTAGTTCTAAACATAGACAGTTAGGAGAGTCACTCGTCTAGTACTTAAGTCGGCATTGTGCCTTTTGTTTGTATTCCGATGAAATTTCTGTGTTTCATCGTCATTAAGAAGGTCAGAGGGATACAGTAATCCTGAAGTGAAGCATCGGAATCTATAACTAGTGTCACAGGAATGGTTCAAAACATAGACAGTAAGAAGAGTCACTTTTCTTGTACTTAAGTCGGCATTGTGCCTTTTCTATTTAATTCCGATGCAATTTCTGTGTTTCATCGTCAATAAGAAGGTCCAAGGGATACAGTAAACCTGAAGTCAAGAATCGGAATCCAAAACTGGTCTTACAGGAAAGGTTCAAAACATAGACAGTAAGAAGAGCCAGTCTTCTTGTACATGAGTTGTTATTGTGCCTTTTGTATTTAATTCAGAAGCAATTTCTGTGGTTCATCGTCAATAAGAAGGTCAGAGGGATACAGTAAACTAGAAGTGAAGCATCGGAATCTATAACTAGTGTCACAGGAATAGTTCAAAGCATAGGCAGTAACAAGAGTCAGTTTTCTTATAATTAAGTCGGCTTTGTGCCTTTTGTATTTAATTCCGATGCAATTTCTGTGTTTCATCGTTAATAAGATGGTAAGAGGGATACAGTATACCTGAAGTGAAGCATCGGAATCCATAACTAGTGTCAGAGGAATGGTTCAAACATAGACAGTAAGAAGAGTCTGTTTACTTGTACTTAAGTCAGCATTGTGCCATTTCTATTTAATTCCGATGCAATTTGTGTGTTTCGTCGTCAATAAGAAGGTCCAAGGGATACAGTAAACCTGAAGTGAAGCATCGGAATCTAAAAACCAGTCTCACAGAAAAGGTTCAAATCATAGACAGTAGGAAGAGCCAGTCTTCTTGTACTTGAGCCGGCATTGTGCCTTTTGAATTTAGTTCCGGTGCGATTTCTGTAATTCATCGTCAATAAGACGGTCAGAGGGATACATTACACCTGAAGTGAAGCATCGGAATTTATAACTAGTTTCACAGGAATGGTTCAAACATAGACAGTTAGAAGAGTCAGTTTTCTTGTACTTAAGTCGGCATTGTGCCTTTTCTATTTAATTCCGATGCAATTTCTGTGTTTCGTCGTCAATAAGAAGGTCCAAGGGATACAGTAAACCTGAAGCGAACCATCGGAATCTAAAACCCGTCTCACAGGAAAGGTTCAAAATATAGACAGTAAGAAGAGCCAGTCTTCTTGTACTAGAGTCGGCATTGTGCCTTATGTATTTCATTCCGATGCAATTTCTCTGTTTCATCGTCAATAAGAAAGTCACAGGGATACAGTAAACCTGAAGTGAAGCATCGGAATCTATAACTAATGAAGCAGGAATGGTTCAAAACATAGACAGTAAGAAGAGTAAGTTTTCTTGTACTTAAGTAGGCATTGTGCCTTTTGTAATTAATTCCGATGCAATTTCTGTATTTCATCGTCAATAAGAAGGTCAGAGGAATACAGTAAACCTGAAGTGAAGCTTCGGAATCTATAACTAGTATCACAGGAATGGTTAAAACATAGACAGTAAGAAGAGTCTGTTTTCGTAAACTTAAGTCGGCATTGTGGCTTTTCTACTTAATTCCGATGCAATTTCTGTGTTTCATCGTCAATAAGAAGGTCGGAGGGATCCAGTAAACCTGAAGTGAAGCATCGGAATCTATAACTAGTGTCAAGGGAATGGTTCAAAACATAGACAGTAAGAAGAGTCAGTTTTCTTGTACTTAAGTCGGCATTGTGCCTTTTGTATTTAATTCCGATGCAATTTCTGTGTTTCATCGTAAATAAGAAGGTCCAAGGGATACAGCAAACCTGAAGTCAAGCATCAGAAACTAAAACTGGTCTCACAGGATAGGTTCAAAACATAGACAGTAAGAAGAGCCAGTCTTCTTGTACTAGAGTCGGCATTGTGTCTTTTGTATTTAATTCCGATGCAATTGCTGTGTTTCAACGTCAATAAGAAGGTCAGAGGGATACAGTAAACCTGAAGTGAACCATCGGAAACCATAACTAGTGTCACAGGAATGGTTCAAAACATAGACAGTAAGAAGAGTCAGTCTTCTTGTGCTTTAGTCGGCATTGTGCCTTTAGTTTGTATTCCGATGCAATTTCTGTGTTTCATTGTCATTAAGAAGGTCAGAGGGATACAGTAACCCTGAAGTGAAGCATCGGAATCTATAACTAGTGTCACAGGAATGGTTCAAAACATAGACAGTAATAGAGTCAGTTTTCTTGTTGTTAAGTCGGCATTGTGCCTTTTCTATTGAATTCCGATGCAATTTCTGTGTTTCGTCGTCAATGAGAAGGTCCAAGGAATACAGTAAACCTGAAGTGAAGCATCGGAATCTAAAACTGGTCTCACAGGAAAGGTTCAAAACATACACAGTAAGAAGAGCCTGTCTCCTTGTACTTGAGTCGCATCGTGCCTTTTGTATTTAATTCCGATGCAATTTCTGTGTTTCATCGTCAATAAGAAGGTCAGAGGGATACAGTAAACCTGAAGTGAAGCATCGTAATCTATAACTAGTGTCACAGGAATGGTTTAAAGCATAGACAGTAAGAAGAGTCTGTTTTCTTATACTTAAGTCGGCATTGTGCCTTTTGTGTTTAATTCCGATGCAATTTCTGTGTTTCATCGTCAATAAGAAGGTCAGAGGAATATAGTAAACCTGATGTGAAGCATCGGAATCTATAACTAGTGTCACAGGAATGGTTAAAAACATAGACAGTAAGAAGAATCAGTTTTCTTGTGCCTAAGTCGGCATTGTGCCATTTGTATTTAATTCCGATGCAATTTCTGTGTTTCATCGTCCATAAGAAGGTCAGCTGGATACAGTAAACCTGAAGTGAAGCATCGGAATCTATAACTAATGTCACAAGAATGGTTCAAAACATAGACTGTAAGACGAGTCAGTTTTCTTGTACTTAAGTCGGCATTGTGCCTTTTGTAATTAATTCCGGTGCAATTTCTGTGTTTCATCGTCAATAAGAAGGTCAGAGGGATACAGTAAACCTGAAGTGAAGCATCGTAATCTATAACTAGTGTCACAGGAATGGTTTAAAGCATAGACAGTAAGAAGAGTCTGTTTTCTTATACTTAAGTCGGCATTGTGCCTTTTGTGTTTAATTCCGATGCAATTTCTGTTTTTCATCGTCAATAAGAAGGTCAGAGGAATATAGTAAACCTGATGTGAAGCATCGGAATCTATAACTAGTGTCACAGGAATGGTTAAAAACATAGACAGTAAGAAGAATCAGTTTTCTTGTGCCTAAGTCGGCATTGTGCCATTTGTATTTAATTCCGATGCAATTTCTGTGTTTCATCGTCCATAAGAAGGTCAGCTGGATACAGTAAACCTGAAGTGAACCATCGGAATCTATAACTAATGTCACAAGAATGGTTCAAAACATAGACTGTAAGACGAGTCAGTTTTCTTGTACTTAAGTCGGCATTGTGCCTTTTGTAATTAATTCCGGTGCAATTTCTGTGTTTCATCGTCAATAAGAAGGTCAGAGGGATACAGTAAACCTGAAGTGAAGCATCGGAATCTGTAACTAGTGTCACAGGAATGGTTCAAAACATAGACAGTAAGAAGAGTCAGTTTTCTTGTACTTAAGTCGGCATTGTGCCTTTTCGATTTAATTCCGTTGCAATTTCTGTGT
Organism: Schistocerca americana; assembly: GCF_021461395.2. Taxonomy (NCBI): domain Eukaryota; kingdom Metazoa; phylum Arthropoda; class Insecta; order Orthoptera; family Acrididae; genus Schistocerca; species Schistocerca americana. Next base: position 32,902,216 of record NC_060121.1, read on the forward strand.
TTCATCGTCAATAAGAAGGTCCAAGGGATACAGTAAACCTGAAGTCAAGAATCGGAATCTAAAACTGGTCTTACAGGAAAGGTTCAAAACATAGACAGTAAGAAGAGCCAGTCTTCTGGCACTTGAGTTGTTATTGTGCCTTTTGTATTTAATTCCGATGCAATTTCTGTGTTTCATCGTCAATTAGAAGGTCAGAGGGATACAGTAAACCTGAGGTGAAGCATCGGAATCAATAACTAGTGTCACAGAAATGGTTCAAAGCATAGGCCGTAACAACAGTCAGTTTTCTCATAATTACTTCGGCATTGTGCCTTTTGTATTTAATTCCGATGCAATTTCTGTGTTTCATCGTTAATAAGATGGTGAGAGGGATACAGTATACCTGAAGTGAAGCATCGGAATCCATAACTAGTGTCAGAGGAATGGTTCAAACATAGACAGTAAGAAGAGTCTGTTTTCTTGTACTTAAGTCAGCATTCTGCCATTTCTATTTAATTCCGATGCAATTTGTGTGTTTCGTCGTCAATAAGAAGGTCCAAGAGATACAGTAAACCTGAAGTCAAGAATCGGAATCTAAAACTGGTCTTACAGGAAAGGTTCAAAACATAGACAGTAAGAAGAGCCAGTCTTCTTGTACTTGAGTCGGCATTGTGCCTTTTGTATTTAGTTACGGTGCGATTTCTGTGTTTCATCGTCAATAAGACAGTCAGAGGGATACAGTAAACCTGAAGTGAAGCATCGGAATCTATAACTAGTGTCACAGGAATGGTTCAAACATAGACAGTTAGAAGAGTCAGTTTTCTTGTACTTAAGTCGGCATTGTGGTTTTTCTATTTAATTCCGATGCAATTTCTGTGTTTCGTCGTCAATAAGAAGGTCCAAGGGATACAGTAAACCTGAAGCGAAGCATCGGAATCTAAAAAAGGCCTCACAGGATAGGTTCAAAGTATAGGCAACAAGAAGAGCCAGTCTTCTTGTACTAGAGTCGGCATTGTACCTTTTGTAATTAATTCCGGTGTAATTTCTGTGTTTCATCGTCAATAAGAAGGTCAGAGGGATACAGTAAACCTGAAGTGAAGCATCGGAATTTATAACTAGTGTCACAAGAATGGTTCAAAACATAGACAGTAAGAAGAGTCAGTTTTCTTGTACTTAAGTCGGCATTGTGCCTTTTGTAATTAATTCCGGTGCAATTTCTGTGTTTCATCGTCAATAAGAAGGTCAGAGGGATACAGTAAACCTGAAGTGAAGCATCGGAATCTATAACTAGTGTAACGGGAATGGTTCAAAACATAGACAGTAAGAAGAGTCAGTTTTCTTGTACTTATGTCGGCATTGTGCCTTTTGTATATAATTCCGATGCAATTTCTGTGTTTCATCGTCAATAAGATGGTCCAAGGGATACGGTAAATCTGAAGTCAAGCATCGGAATCTAAAACTGGCCTCACAGGATAGGTTCAAAACAAAGGCAGTAAGAAGAGCCAGTCTTCTTGTACTTGAGTTGTTATTGTGCCTTTTGTATGAAATTCCGATGAAATTTCTATGTTTCATCGTCAATAAGAAGGTCAGAGGGATACAGTAAACCTGAAGTGAACCATCGGAATCTATACCTAGTGTCACAGGAATGGTTCAAAGCATAGACAGTAAGAATTGTCAGTTTTCTTATACTTCAGTCGGCATTGTGCCTTTTGTATTTAATTCCGATGCAATTTCTGTGTTTCATCGTCAATAAGAAGGTCAGAGGGATACAGTAAACCTGAAGTGATGCTTAGGAATTTATAACTAGTGTCACAGGAATGGTTCAAATCATAGACAGTAAGAAGAGTCAGTTTTCTTGTACTTAGGTCGACATTGTGCCTTTTCCATTTAATACCGATGCAGTTTCTGTGATTCGTCGTCAAAAGAAGGTCCAAGGGATACAGTAAACCTGAAGTGAAGAATCAGAAACTAAAACCGGTATCACAGGAAATGTTCAAAACATAGACAGTAAGAAGAGCCAGTCTTCTTGTACTTGATTCGGCATTGTGCCTATTCTATATATTTCCGATGCAATTTCTGTGTTTCATCGTCAATACGACGGTCAGAGGGATACACTAATCCTGAAGTGAAGCATCGGAATCTATAACTAGTGTCACAGGAATGGTTAAAAACATAGACAGTAAGAAGAAATAGTTTTCTTTTACTTAAGTCGGCATTGTGCCTTTTGTATTTAATTCCGATGCAATTTCTGTGTTTCATCGTCAATAAGAAAGTCAGAGGAATACAGTAAACCTGAAGTGAAGCATCGGAATCTATAACTAGTGTCACAGGAATGGTTCAATTCATAGACAGTAAGAAGAGGCAGTCATCTTGTACTAGAGTCGGCATTGTGCCTTTTGGATTAATATCCAATGCAATTTCTGTGTTTCATCGTCAGTAAGAAGGTATGAGGGATACAGTAAACCTGAAGTGAAGCATCGGAATCTATAACTAGTGTCACAGGAATGGTTCAATTCATAGACAGTAAGAAGCGTCAGTCTTCTTGTACTTAAGTCGGCATTGTGCCTTTTATTTGTATTCCGATGCAATATCTGTGTTTCCTCGTCATTAAGAAGGACAGAGGGATACAGTAAACCTGAAGTGAAGCATCAGAATTTATAACTAGTGTCACAGGAATCGTTAAAAACATAGACAGTATGAAGAGCCAGTCTTCTTGTCCTTGAGTCGGCATTGTGCCTTTTGTATTTAATTCCGATGCAATTTCTATGTATCATCGTCAATGAGACGGTCAGAGGGATACAGTAAACCTGAAGTGAAGCTTCGGAATCTAAAACTAGTGTCACAGGAATGGTTAAAATCATAGACAGTAATAAGAATCAGTTTTCTTGTACTAAAGTTGTCATTGTGCCCTTTGGATTTAATTCCGACGCAATTTCTGTGTTTCCTCGTCAATAAGAAGGTCCAAGGGATACAGTAAACCTGAAGTGAAGCATCGGAATCTATAACTAGTGTCACAGGAATGGTTCAAATCATTGACAGTAAGAAGAGTCAGGTTTCTTATACTTAAGTCGGCATTGTGCCTTTTGTATTTAGTTCCGATGCAATTTCTGTGTTTCATCGTCAATAAGAAGGTCAGAGCGATACAGTAAACCTGAAGTGATGCATCGGAATCTATAACTAGTGTCACAGTAATGGTTCAAACCATAGACAGGAAGAGGAGTCAGTTCTCTTGTACTTAAGGCGGCATTGTGCCTTTTCTATTTAATTCGGATGCAATTTCTGTGTTTCGTCGTCAATAAGAGAGTCCAAGAGATACAGTAAACCTGAAGTGAAGCATCGGAATCTAAAACCGGTATCACAGGAAAGGTTCAAAACATAGACAGTATGAAGAGCCAGACTTCTTGTACTTCACTCTTCATTATGCCTTTTATATTTAATTCCGATGCAATTTCTGTGTTTCATGGACAATAAGACTGTCACAGGGATACAGTAAACCAGAAGTGAAGCCTCGGAATCTATAGCTAGTGTCACGGGAATGGTTCAAAGCATAGACACTTAGAAGAGTCAGTTTTCTTGTACTTAAGACGGCATTGTGCCTTTTCTATTTATTTCCAATGCATATTCTGTGTTCCGTCGTCAATAAGAAGGTCCAATGGATGCAGTAAACCTGAAGTGAAGCATCTGAATCTATAACTAGTGTCACAGGGATGATTCAAAGCATAGACAGTAAGAAGAGTCAGTTTTCTTATACTTAGGTCGGCATTGTGCGGTTTGTATTTAATTCCGATGCAATTTCTGTGTTACATCGTCAAAAAGAAGGTCAACTGGATACAGTAAACCTGAAGTGAAGCATCGGAATCTATAACTAGTGTCACAGGAATGGTTCAAAACGTAGAAAGGAAGAAAAGCCAGTTTCCTTGTACTCGAGTCGGCATTGTGCCTTTTGTATTTAATTCCGATGCAATATCTGTGTTTCATCGTCAATACGACGGTCAGAGGGATACAGTAAACCTGAAGTGAAGCATCGGAATCAATAACTAGTGTCACAGGAATGGTTCAAAACTTAGATATTAAAAAGAGTCTGTTTTCATGTACTTAAGTAGGCATTGTGCCTTTTCCATTAAATTCCGATGCAATTTCTGTGTTTCGTCGTCAATAAGAAGGTCCAAGGGATACAGTAAAACTGAAGTGAAGCAGCGCAATGTAAAACCGGTCTGACAGGAAAGGTTCAAAACATAGACAGTTAGAAGTGCCAGACTTCTTGTACTTGAGTCGGCATTGTGCCTTTTTTTTTTTAATTCCGATGCAATTTCTGTGTTTCATCGTCAAAAAGGAAGGTCAGAGGGATACAGTAAAGCTGAAGTGAAGCATCGGAATCTATAACTAGTGTCACAGGAATGATTCAAAAGCATAGACAGTAAGAAGAGTCAGTCGTCTTGTACTTCAGCCGGCATTGTGCCCTTTGTATTTAATTGCGATGCTATTTCTGTGTTTCATCGTCAATAAGAAGGTCAGAGGTATACAGTAAAACTGAAGTGAAGCATCGGAATTTATAACTAGTGTCACAGGAATGGTTCAAAGCATAGACAGTAAGAAGAGTCAGTCTTTTTGTACTTAAGTCGGCATTGTGCCTTTTGTATTTAATTCCGTTGCAATCTCTGTGTTTCATCGTCAACAAGAAGGTCAGCTGGATACAGTAAACCTGAAGTGAAGCATCGGAATCTATAACTAGTGTCACAGGAATGGTTCAAAACGTAGACAGGAAGAAGGGTCAGTTTACTTGTACTTAAGTCGGCATTGTGCCTTTTCTATTTAATTCCGATGCAATTTCTGTGTTTCGTCGTCAATAAGAAAGTCCAAGGGATACAGTAAACCTGAAGCGAACCATCGGTTTCTAAAACCCGTCTCACAGGAAAGGTTCAAAATATAGACAGTAAGAAGAGCCAGTCTTCTTGTACTAGAATCGGCATTGTGCCTTATGTATTTAATTCCGATTTAATTTCTCTGTTTCATCGTCAATAAGAAGGTCACAGGGATACAGTAAACCTGAAGTGAAGCATCGGAATCTATAACTAATGTCACAGGAATGGTTCAAAACATAGACAGTAAGAAGAGTAAGTTTTCTTGTACTTAAGTAGGCATTGTGCCTTTTGTAATTAATTCCGATGCAATTTCTGTATTTCATCGTCAATAAGAAGGTCAGAGGAATACAGTAAACCAGAAGTGAAGCTTCGTAATCTATAACTAGTATCACAGGAATGGTTAAAACATAGACAGTAAGAAGAGTCAGTTTTCGTAAACTTAAGTCGGCATTGTGGCTTTTCTACTTAATTCCGATGCAATTTCTATGTTTCATCGTCAATAAGAAGGTCGGAGGGATCCAGTAAACCTGAAGTGAAGCATCGGAATCTATAACTAATGTCAACGGAATGGTTCAAAACATAGACAGTAAGAAGAGTCAGTTTTCTTGTACTTAAGTCGGCATTGTGCCTTTTGTATTTAATTCCGATTCAATTTCTGTGTTTCATCGTAAATAAGAAGGTCCAAGGGATACAGTAAACCTGAAGTCAAGCATCAGAAACTGAAACTGGTCTCACAGGATAGGTTCAAAACATACACAGTAAGAAGAGCCAGTCTTCTTGTACTAGAGTCGGCATTGTGTCTTTTGTATTTAATTCCGATGCAATTTCTGTGTTTCAACGTCAATAAGAAGGTCAGAGGGATACAGTAAACCTGAAGTGAACCATCGGAAACCATAACTAGTGTCACAGGAATGGTTCAAAACATAGACAGTAAGAAGAGTCAGTCTTCTTGTGCTTTAGTCGGCATGGTGCCTTTAGTTTGTATTCCGATGCAATTTCTGTGTTTCTTCGGTATTAAGAAGGTCAGAGGGATACAGTAACCCTGAAGTGAAGCATCGGAATCTATAACTAGTGTCACAGGAATGGTTTAAAGCATAGACAGTAAGAAGAGTCTGTTTTCTTATACTTAAGTCGGCATTGTGCCTTTTGTGTTTAATTCCGATGCAATTTCTGTGTTTCATCGTCAATAAGAAGGTCAGAGGAATATAGTAAACCTGATGTGAAGCATCGGAATCTATAACTAGTGTCACAGGAATGGTTAAAAACATAGACAGTAAGAAGAATCAGTTTTCTTGTGCCTAAGTCGGCATTGTGCCATTTGTATTTAATTCCGATGCAGTTTCTGTGTTTCATCGTCCATAAGAAGGTCAGCTTGATACAGTAAACCTGAAGTGAAGCACCGGAATCTATAACTAATGTCACGAGAATGGTTCAAAACATAGACAGTAAGAAGAGTCAGTTTTCTTGTACTTAAGTCGGCATTGTGCCTTTTGTAATTAATTCCGGTGCAATTTCTGTGTTTCATCGTCAATAAGAAGGTCAGAGGGATACTGTAAACCTGAAGTGAAGCATCGGAATCTATAACTAGTGTCACAGGAATGGTTCAAAACATAGACAGTAAGAAGAGTCAGTTTTCTTGTACTTAAGTCGGCATTGTGCCTTTTCGATTTAATTCCGTTGCAATTTCTGTGTTTCATCGTCAATAAGAAGGTCCAAGGGATACAGTAAACCTGAAGTCAAGAATCGGAATCTAAAACTGGTCTTACAGGAAAGGTTCAAAACATAGACAGTAAGAAGAGCAAGTCTTCTTGCACTTGAGTTGTTATTGTGCCTTTTGTATTTAATTCCGATGCAATTTCTGTGTTTCATCGTCAATTAGAAGGTCAGAGGGATACAGTAAACTTGAGGTGAAGCATCAGAATCAATAACTAGTGTCACAGGAATGGTTCAAAGCATAGGCCGTAACAACAGTCAGTTTTCTTATAATTACGTCGGCATTGTGCCTTTTGTATTTAATTGCGATGCAATTTCTGTGTTTCATCGTCAATACGACGGTCAGAGGGATACAGTAATGCTGAAGTGAAGCATCGGAATCTATAACTAGTGACAGAGGAATGGTTAAAAACATAGACAGTAAGAAGAAATAGTTTTCTTTTACGTAAGTCGGCATTGTGCCTTTTGTATTTAATTCCGATGCAATTTCTGTGTTTCATCGTCAATAAGAAGGTCAGAGGAATACTGTAAACCTGAAGTGAAGCATCGGAATCTATAACTAGTGTCACAGGAATGGTTCAATTCATAGACAGTAAGAAGAGGCAGTCATCTTGTACTCGAGTCGGCATTGTGCCTTTTGTATTAATATCCAAAGCAATTTCTGTGTTTCATCGTCAGTAAGAAGGTCAGACGGATACCGTAAACCCGAAGTGAAGCATCGGAATCTATAACTAGTGTCACAGGAATGGTTCAAATCGTAGACAGTAAGAAGAGTCAGTTTTCTTGTACTTAAGTCGGCATTGTGCCTTTTGTATTTAAATCCGATGCAATTTCTGTGTTTCATCGTCAAGAAGAAGGTCAGAGGGATACAGTAAACCTGAAGTGAAGCATCGGAATCTAAACCTAGTGTCACAGGATAGGTTCAAAACGTAGAGAGTAAGAATAGTCAGTCATTTGGCACTTAAGTCGGCATTGTGCCTTTTGTATTTAATTCCTATGCAATTTCTGTGTTTCATCGTCAATAAGAAGGTCAGAGGGATACAGTAAACCTGAAGTGAAACATCGGAATCTATAACTAGTGTCACAGGAATTTTTCAAAACATGGACAGTAAGAAGAGCCAGTCTTCTTGTACTTAAGTCGGCATTGTGCCTTTTGTATTTAATTCCGATGCAATTTCTGTGTTTCCTCGTCAATACGAAGGTCAGAGGGATACAGTAAACCTGACGTGAAGCACCGGAATCTATAACTAGTGTCACAGGAATGGTTCAAATCATAAACAGTAAGAAGAGCTAAGTTTCTTCTACTTAAGTCGGCACTGTGCCTTTTCTATGTAATTCCGATGCAGTTTCTGTGTTTCGTCGTCAAAAGAAGGTCGAAGGGATGCAGTAAACCTGAAGTGAAGCATCGGAATCTAATACCGGTCTCACAGGAAAGTTTCAAATCATAGAGAGTAAGAACAGCCAGTCTTCTTGTACTTGATTCGGCATTGTGCCTTTTGAATTTAGTTCCGATGCAATTTCTGTGTGTCATCGTCAATACGACGGTCAGAGGGATACAGTAAACCTAAAGTGAAGCATCGGAAGCTATAACTAGTGTCACAGGAATGGTTCAAAACATAGGCAGTAAGAAGAGTCAGTCTTCTTGTACTTAAGTCGGCATTGTGCCTTTTGTATTTAATTACGATGCTATTTCTGTGTTTCATCGTCAATAAGAAGGTCAGAGGGATACAGTAAACCTGAAGTGAAGCATCGGAATCTATAACTAGTGTCACAGGAATGGTTCAAAACATATACAGTAAGAAGTGTCAGTCTTCTTGTACTTAAGTCGGCATTGTGCCTTTTGTATATAATGCCGATGCAATTTCTGTGTTTCATCGTCAATAAGATGGTCAGAGGGATACAGTAAACCTGACGTGAAGCATCGGAATCGATAACTAGTGTGACAGGAATGGTTCAAAACATAGACAATAAGAAGAGCCACTCATCTTGTACTTGAGTCGGCATTGTTACTTTTGTATTTAATTCCGATGCAATTTCTGTGTTTCATCGTCAATACGAAGGTCAGCTGGATACATTAAACCTGAATTGAAGCGTTGGAAACTATAACTAATGTCACAGGAATGGTTCAAAACATAGACAGTAAGAAGAGCCAGTCTTCTTGTACTTGAGTCGGCATTGTGCTTTTTGTATTTAATTCCGATCAATTTTCTGTGTTTGATCGTCAATAAGAAGGTCAGAGGGATACAGTAAACATGAAGTGAGGCATCGGAATCCATAACTAGTGTCACAGGAATGGTTCAAACATAGCCAGTAAGAAGAGTCAGTTTTATTGTACTTATGTCGGCATTGTGCCTTTTGTGTATAATTCCGATGCAATTTCTGTGTTTCATCGTCAATAAGAAGGTAAGACGGATACAGTAAACCTGAAGTGAAGCATCGGAATCTATAAGTAGTGTCACAGGAATGGTTCAAATCATAGAGAGTAAGAAGAGCCAGTCTTCTTGTACTTGATTCGGCATTGTGCCTTTTGTATTAAGTTCCGATGCAATTTCTGTGTGTCATCGTCAATACGACGGTCAGAGGGATACAGTAAACCTGAAGTGAAGCATCGGAATCTATAACTAGTGTCACAGGAATGGTTCAAATCATAGACAGTAAGACGAGTCAGTCTTCTTGTACTTAAGTCGGCATTGTGCCTTTTGTATTTAATTCCGATACATATTCGGTGTTTCATCGTCAACAAAAAGGTCAACTGGATACAGTAAACCTGAAGTGAAGCATCGAAATCTATAACTAGTGTACCAGGAATGGTTCAAAAATAGACATTAAGAAGAGTCTGTTTTCTTGTACTTACGTAGTCATTGTGCTTTTTCTATTTAATTCCGATGCAATTTCTGTGTTTCGTCGTCAATAAGAAGGTAGAAGGGATACAGTAAACCTGAAGTGAAGCATCGCAATCTAAAACCGGTCTCACAGGAAAGGTTCAAAACATAGACAGTAAGAGGAGCCAGACTTCTTGTACCTGAGTCGGCATTGTGCCTTTTGTATTTAATTCCGATGCAATTTCTGTGTTTCATCGTCAATAAGACGGTCAGAGGGATACACGAAACCTGAAGTGAAGCATCGGAATCCATAACTAGTGTCACAGGAATTGTTCAACACATAGACAGTAGGAAGAGTCAGTCTTCTTGTACTTATGTCGGCATTGTGCCTTTTATATTGATCTCCGATGCAATTTCTGTGTTTCATCGTTAATAGGAAGGTCAGCTGGATACAGTAAACCTGAAGTGAAGCATCGGAATCTATAACTAATTTCACAGGAATGGTTCAAAACATAGACAGGAAGAAGAGTAAGTTTACTTGTACTTAAGTCGGCATTGTGCCTTTTGTATTTAATTCCGATGCAATTTCTGTGTTCTACGTCAATCAGAAGGTCAGAGGGATACATTAAAACTGAAGTGAACCATCGGAATCTATAACTAGTGTCACAGTAATGGTTCAAAACATAGACAGTAGGAAAAGTCCGTCTTCTTGTACTTAAGTCGGCATTGTGCCTTTTGTTTTTACTTCCGATGCAATTTCTGTCTTACATCGTCAATAAGGAGGTCAGAGGGATACAGTAGAACTGAAGTGAAGCATCGCAATCTATAACATGTGTCTCAGGAATGGTTCAAAACATAGACAGTAAGAAGAGTCAGTCTTCTTGTACTTAAGTCAGCATTGTGCCTTTTGTATATAATTCCGATGCAATTTCTGTGTTTCATCGTCAATAAGAAGGTCAGAGAGATACAGTAAACCTGAAGTGAAGCATCGGAATCTATAACTAGTGTCACAGGAATGGTTCAAACCATAGACAGTAAGAAGAACCAGTCTTCTTGAACTGGAGTCGGCATATTTCCTTTTGTATTTAATTCCGATGCAATTTCAGTGTTTCATCGTCAATTAGAAGGTCAGACGGATACCGTAAACCCGAAGTGAAGCATCGGAATCTATAACTAGTGTCACAGGAATGGTTCAAATCGTAGACAGTAAGAAGAGTCAGTTTTCTTGTACTTAAGACGGCATTGTGCCTTTTGTATTTAAATCCGATGCAATTTCTGTGTTTCATCGTCAAGAAGAAGGTCAGAGGGATACAGTAAACCTGAAGTGAAGCATCGGAATCTAAACCTAGTGTCGCAGGATAGGTTCAAAACATAGAGAGTAAGAAGAGTCAGTCTTTTGGTACTTAAGTCGGCATTGTGCCTTTTGTATTTAATTCCTATGCAATTTCTGTGTTTCATCGTCAATAAGAAGGTCAGAGGGATACAGTAAACCAGAAGTGAAACATCGGAATCCATAACTAGTGTCACAGGAAAGGTTCAAACATAGACAGTAAGAAGAGTTAGTCTTCTTGTACTTAAGTCGGCATTGTGCATTTTGTATTTAATTGCGGTGCAATATCTGTGTTTCATCGTCAATATGAAGATCAGAGGGATACAGTAAACCTGAAGAGAAGCATCGGAATCTATAACTAGTGTCACAGGAATTTTTCAAAACATGGACAGTAAGAAGAGCCAGTCTTCTTGTACTTAAGCCGGCATTGCGCCTTTTGTATTTAATTCCGATGCAATTTCTGTGTTTCCTCACCAATACGAAGGTCAGAGGGATACAGTAAACCTGACGTGAAGCACCGGATTCTATAACTAGTGTCACAGGAATGGTTCAAATCATAAACAGTAAGAAGGGCCAAGTTTCTTCTACTTAAGTCGGCACTGTGTGTGCCTTTTCTATGTAATTCCGATGCAGTTTCTGTGTTTCGTCGTGAAAAGAAGGTCCAAGGGATGCAGTAAACCTGAGGTGAAGCATCGGAAACTAAAACCGGTATCACAGGAAAGGTTCAAAGCATAGAGAGTAAGAAGAGCCGGTCTTCTTGTACTTGATTCGGCATTGTGCCTTTTGCATTTAGTTCCGATGCAATTTCTGTGTTTCATCGTCAATACGACGGTCAGAGGGATACAGTAAACCTGAAGTGAAGCATCGGAATTTATAACTAGTGTCACAGGAATGGTTAAAAACATAGACAGTAAGAAGAATCAGTTTTCTTGTACTTATGTCGACATTGTGCGATTTGTATTTAATTCCGATTCAATTTCTGTGTTTCATCGTCAATAAGAAGGTCAGAGGGAAACAGTAAACCTGAAGTGAAGCATCGGAATCTATAACTAGTGTCACAGGAATGGTTTAAAGCATAGACATTAAGATGAGTCAGTTTTCTTATAATTAAGTCGGCATTGTGCCTTTTGTATTTCATTCCGATGAAATTTCTGAGTTTCATCGTCAATAAGACGGTCAGAGGGATACAGTAAACCTGAAGTGATGCATCGGAATCCATAAGTAGTGTCACAGTAATGGTTCAAAACACAGACAGGAAGAAGAGTCAGTTCTCTTGTACTAAAATCGGCATTGTGCCTTTTCTATTTAATTCCGATGCAATTTCTGGGATTCGTCGTCAATAAGAGGGTCCAGGGGATACAGTAAACCTGAAGTGAAGCATCGTAAACTAAAACCGGTATCACAGGAAAGGTTCAAAACATAGACACTAAGAACAGTCAGTTTTCTTGTACTTAAGTCGGCATTGTGCCTTTTCTATTTAATTCCAATGCATATTCGGTGTTTCGTCGTCAATAAGAAGGTCCAAGAATACAGTAAACCTGAAGTCAAGCATCGGAATCTAAAACTGGTCTTACAGGAAAGGTTCAAAACATAGACAGTAAGAAGAGCCAGTCTTCTTGTACTTGAGTCGGCATTGTGCCTTTTGTATTAAATTCCGATGCAATTTCTGTGTGTCATCGTCAATTAGAAGGTCAGAGGGATACAGTAAAACTGAAGTGAAGCATCGGAATCGATAACTTGTGTCAAAGGAATGGTTCAAAACGTAGCCAGTAAGAAGAGTCAGTCTTCTTCTTCTTAAGTCGGCATTGTGCCTTTTGTATTTAATTCCGATGCAATTTCTGTGTTTCGTCATCAATAAGAAGGTCAGCTGGATACATTAAACCTGAATTGAAGCGTTGGAAACTATAACTAATGTCACAGGAATGGTTCAAAACATAGACAGTAAGAAGAGCCAGTCTTCTTGTACTTGAGTCGGCATTGTGCCTTTTGTATTTAATTCCGATCAATTTTCTGTGTTTGATCGTCAATAAGAAGGTCAGAGGGATACAGTAAACATGAAGTGAGGCATCGGAATCCATAACTAGTGTCACAGGAATGGTTCAAAACATAGCCAGTAAGAAGAGTCAGTTTTATTGTACTTATGTCGGCATTGTGCCTTTTGTGTATAATTCCGATGCAATTTCTGTGTTTCACCGTCAATAAGAAGGTAAGACGGATACAGTAAACCTGAAGTGAAGCATCGGAATCTATAAGTAGTGTCACAGGAATGGTTCAAATCATAGAGAGTAAGAAGAGCCAGTCTTCTTGTACTTGATTCGGCATTGTGACTTTTGTATTAAGTTCCGATGCAATTTCTGTGTGTCATCGTCAATACGACGGTCAGAGGGATACAGTAAACCTGAAGTGAAGCATCGGAATCTATAACTAGTGTCACAGGAATGGTTCAAATCATAGACAGTAAGACGAGTCAGTCTTCTTGTACTTAAGTCGGCATTGTGCCTTTTGTATTTAATTCCGATACATATTCGGTGTTTCATCGTCAACAAAAAGGTCAACTGGATACAGTAAACCTGAAGTGAAGCATCGAAATCTATAACTAGTGTACCAGGAATGGTTCAAAAATAGACATTAAGAAGAGTCTGTTTTCTTGTACTTACGTAGTCATTGTGCTTTTTCTATTTAATTCCGATGCAATTTCTGTGTTTCGTCGTCAATAAGAAGGTAGAAGGGATACAGTAAACCTGAAGTGAAGCATCGCAATCTAAAACCGGTCTCACAGGAAAGGTTCAAAACATAGACAGTAAGAGGAGCCAGACTTCTTGTACCTGAGTCGGCATTGTGCCTTTTGTATTTAATTCCGATGCAATTTCTGTGTTTCATCGTCAATAAGACGGTCAGAGGGATACACGAAACCTGAAGTGAAGCATCGGAATCCATAACTAGTGTCACAGGAATTGTTCAACACATAGACAGTAGGAAGAGTCAGTCTTCTTGTACTTATGTCGGCATTGTGCCTTTTATATTGATCTCCGATGCAATTTCTGTGTTTCATCGTTAATAGGAAGGTCAGCTGGATACAGTAAACCTGAAGTGAAGCATCGGAATCTATAACTAATTTCACAGGAATGGTTCAAAACATAGACAGGAAGAAGAGTAAGTTTACTTGTACTTAAGTCGGCATTGTGCCTTTTCTATTTAATTCCGATGCAATTTCTGTGTTTCGTCGTCACTAAGAGGGTACCAGGGATACAGTAAACCTGAAGTGAAGCATCGGATTCTAAAACCGGTCTCACAGGAAAGGTTCAAAACATAGACAGTAAGAAGTGACAGACTTCTTGTACTTGAGTCATCATTGTGCCTTTTTTTTTTTTAATTCCGATGCAATTTCTGTGTTTCATCGTCAATAAAGATGGTCAGAGGGATACAGTAAAACTGAAGTGAAGCATCGGAATATATAACTAGTGTCACAGGAATGATTCAAAACATAGACAGTAAGAAGAGTCAGTCCTCTTGTACTTCAGTCGGCATTGTGGCCTTTGTATTTAATTCCGATGCTATTTCTGTGTTTCATCGTCAATAAGAAGGTCAGCTGGATACAGTAAATCTAAGGTGAAGCATCGGAATCTAAAACTCGTGTCACGGGAATAATTCAAAACATAGACAGTAAGAAGAGCCAGTCTTCTTGTACTTGAATGGGCAATGTGCCTTTTGTATTTAATTCCGATGGATCGTCAATGAGACGGTCAGAGGGATACAGTAAACCAGAAGTGAAGCATCGGAATCCTTAACTAGTGTCCCAGGAATGGTTCAAATCATAGACAGTAAGAAGAGTCAGTCTTCTTGTACTTAAGTCGGCATTGTGTCTTTTGTATTTAATTCCGATGCAATTTCTGTGTTCTACGTCAATCAGAAGGTCAGAGAGATACAGTAAACCTGAAGTGAAGCATCGGAATCTATAACTAGTGTCACAGGAATGGTTCAAACCATAGACAGTAAGAAGAACCAGTCTTCTTGAACTGGAGTCGGCATATTTCCTTTTGTATTTAATTCCGATGCAATTTCTGTGTTTCATCGTCAATTAGAAGGTCAGACGGATACCGTAAACCCGAAGTGAAGCATCGGAATCTATAACTAGTGTCACAGGAATGGTTCAAATCGTAGACAGTAAGAAGAGTCAGTTTTCTTGTACTTAAGTCGGCATTGTGCCTTTTGTATTTAAATCCGATGCAATTTCTGTGTTTCATCGTCAAGAAGAAGGTCAGAGGGATACAGTAAACCTGAAGTGAAGCATCGGAATCTAAACCTAGTGTCACAGGATAGGTTCAAAACATAGAGAGTAAGAAGAGTCAGTCTTTTGGTACTTAAGTCGGCATTGTGCCTTTTGTATTTAATTCCTATGCAATTTCTGTGTTTCATCGTCAATAAGAAGGTCAGAGGGATACAGTAAACCAGAAGTGAAACATCGGAATCCATAACTAGTGTCACAGGAAAGGTTCAAAACATAGACAGTAAGAAGAGTTAGTCTTCTTGTACTTAAGTCGGCATTGTGCATTTTGTATTTAATTGCGGTGCAATATCTGTGTTTCATCGTCAATAAGAAGATCAGAGGGATACAGTAAACCTGAAGAGAAGCATCGGAATCTATAACTAGTGTCACAGGAATTTTTCAAAACATGGACAGTAAGAAGAGCCAGTCTTCTTGTACTTAAGCCGGCATTGCGCCTTTTGTATTTAATTCCGATGCAATTTCTGTGTTTCCTCGTCAATACGAAGGTCAGAGGGATACAGTAAACCTGACGTGAAGCACCGGATTCTATAACTAGTGTCACAGGAATGGTTCAAATCATAAACAGTAAAAAGGGCCAAGTTTCTTCTACTTAAGTCGGCACTGTGTGTGCCTTTTCTATGTAATTCCGATGCAGTTTCTGTGTTTCGTCGTCAAAAGAAGGTGCAAGGGATGCAGTAAACCTGAGGTGAAGCATCGGAAACTAAAACCGGTGTCACAGGAAAGGTTCAAAGCATAGAGAGTATGAAGAGCCGGTCTTCTTGTACTTGATTCGGCATTGTGCCTTTTGCATTTAGTTCCGATGCAATTTCTGTGTTTCATCGTCAATACGACGGTCAGAGGGATACAGTAAACCTGAAGTGAAGCATCGGAATTTATAACTAGTGTCACAGGAATGGTTAAAAACATAGACAGTAAGAAGAATCAGTTTTCTTGTACTTATGTCGACATTGTGCGATTTGTATTTAATTCGGATTCAATTTCTGTGTTTCATCGTCAATAAGAAGGTCAGATGGAAACAGTAAACCTGAAGTGAAGCATCGGAATCTATAACTAGTGTCACAGGAATGGTTTAAAGCATAGACAGTAAGATGAGTCAGTTTTCTTATACTTAAGTCGGCATTGTGCCTTTTGTATTTCATTCCGATGAAATTTCTGAGTTTCATCGTCAATAAGACGGTCAGAGGGATACAGTAAACCTTAAGTGATGCATCGGAATCCATAAGTAGTGTCACAGTAATGGTTCAAAACACAGACAGGAAGAAGAGTCAGTTCTCTTGTACTAAAATCGGCATTGTGCCTTTTCTATTTAATTCCGATGCAATTTCTGGGATTCGTCGTCAATAAGAGGGTCCAGGGGATACAGTAAACCTGAAGTGAAGCATCGGAAACTAAAACCGGTATCACAGGAAAGGTTCAAAACATAGACACTAAGAAGAGTCAGTTTTCTTGTACTTAAGTCGGCATTGTGCCTTTTCTATTTAATTCCAATGCATATTCGGTGTTTCGTCGTCAATAAGAAGGTCCAAGAATACAGTAAACCTGAAGTCAAGCATCGGAATCTAAAACTGGTCTTACAGGAAAGGTTCAAAACATAGACAGTAAGAAGAGCCAGTCTTCTTGTACTTGAGTCGGCATTGTGCCTTTTGTATTAAATTCCGATGCAATTTCTGTGTGTCATCGTCAATTGGAAGGTCAGAGGGATACAGTAAACCTGAAGTGATGGATCGGAATCTATAACTAGTGGCACAGGAATGGTTCAAAACGTAGATATTAAGAGGAGTCTGTTTTCTTGTACTTAAGTCGGCATTGTGCCTTTTGTATTTGATTACGATGCTATTTCTGTGATTCATCGTCAATAAGAAGGTCAGAGGGATACAGTAAACCTGAAGTGAAGCATCGGAATCTATAACTAGCGTCACAGGAATGGTTCAAAACATAGGCAGTAAGAAGAGTCAGTCTTCTTGTACTTAAGTCGGCATTGTGCCTTTTGTATTTGATTACGACGCTATTTCTGTGTTTCATCGTCAATAAGAAGGTCAGAGGAATACAGTAAACCTGAAGTGAAGCATCGGAATCTATAACTAGTGTCACAGGAATGGTTCAAATCATAGACAGTATGAAGTGTCAGTCTTCTTGTACTTAAGTCGGCATTGTGCCTTTTGTATATAATGCCGATGCAATTTCTGTGTTTCATCGTCAATAAGAAGGTCAGAGGGATACAGTAAACCTGAAGTGAAGCATCGGAATCTATAACTAGTGTGACAGGAATGGTTCAAAACATAGACAATAAGAAGAGCCACTCATCTTGTACTTGAGTCGGCATTGTTACTTTTGTATTTAATTCCGATGCAATTTCTGTGTTTCATCGTCAATAAGAAGGTCAGAGGGATACAGTAAACCTGAAGTGAAGCATCGGAATCTATAACTAGTGTCACAGGAATGATTCAAAACATAGACAGTAAGAAGAGTCAGTCTTCTTGTACTTAAGTCAGCATTGTGCCTTTTATATTTAATTAAGATGCAATTTCTGTGTTTCATCGTCAATAAGGAGGTCTGAGAAATACAGTAAACCTGAAGTGAAGCATCGGAATCTAAAACTAGTGTCACAGTAATGGTTCAAACCATAGACAATAGGATGAGTCAGTCTTCTTGTACTTAAGTCGGCATTGTGCCTTTTGTATTTAATTCCGATCAATTTTCTGTGTTTGATCGGCAATAAGAAGGTCAGAGGGATAC
Organism: Schistocerca americana; assembly: GCF_021461395.2. NCBI lineage: Eukaryota > Metazoa > Arthropoda > Insecta > Orthoptera > Acrididae > Schistocerca > Schistocerca americana. The sequence continues at coordinate 32,919,946 of NC_060121.1, forward strand.
AGTAAACATGAAGTGAGGCATCGGAATCTATAACTAGTGTCACAGGAATGGTTCAAAACATAGCCAGTAAGAAGAGTCAGTTTTATTGTACTTATGTCGGCATTGTGCCTTTTGTGTATAATTCCGATGCAATTTCTGTGTTTCATCGTCAATAAGAAGGTAAGAGGGATACAGTAAACCTGAAGTGAAGCATCGGAATCTATAAGTAGTGTCACAGGAATGGTTCAAATCATAGAGAGTAAGAAGAGCCAGTCTTCTTGTACTTGATTCGGCATTGTGCCTTTTGTATTTAGTTCCGATGCAATGTCTGTGTGTCATCGTCAATACGACGGTCAGAGGGATACAGTAAACCTGAAGTGAAGCATCGGAATCTATAACTAGTGTCACAGGAATGGTTCAAAACATAGGCAGTAAGAAGAGTCAGTCTTCCTGTACTTAAGTCGGCATTGTGCCTTTTGTATTAAATTACGATGCTATTTCTGTGTTTCATCGTCAATAAGATGGTCAGAGGGATACAGTAAACCTGAAGTGAAGCATCGGAATCTATAACTAGTGTCACAGGAATGGTTCAAAGCATAGACAGTAAGAAGTGTCAGTCTTCTTGTACTTATGTCGGCATTGTGCCTTTTGTATATAATGCCGATGCAATTTCTGTGTTTCATCGTCAATAAGAAGGTCAGAGGGATACAGTAAACCTGAAGTGAAGCATCGGAATCTATAACTAGTGTGACAGGAATGGTTCAAAACATAGACAATAAGAAGAGCCACTCATCTTGTACTTGAGTCGGCATTGTTACTTTTGTATTTAATACCGATGCAATTTCTGTGTTTCATCGTCAATAAGAAGGTCAGAGGGATACAGTAAACCTGAAGTGAAGCATCGGAATCTATAACTAGTGTCACAGGAATGATTCAAAACATAGACAGTAATAAGAGTCAGTCTTCTTGTACTTAAGTCAGCATTGTGCTTTATATATTTAATTAAGATGCAATTTCTGTGTCTCATCGTCAATAAGGAGGTCTGAGAAATACAGTAAACCTGAAGTGAAGCATCGGAATCTAAAACTAGTGTCACAGTAATGGTTCAAACCATAGACAGTAGGATGAGTCAGTCTTCTTGTACTTAAGTCGGCATTGTGCATTTTGTATTTAATTCCGATGCAACTTCTGTGTTTCATCGTCAATAAGAAGGTCAGAGGGATACAGTAAAACTGAAGTGAAGCGACGGAATCGATAACTTGTGTCAAAGGAATGGTTCAAAACGTAGACAGTAAGAAGAGTCAGTCTTCTCGTACTTAAGTCGGCATTGTGCCTTTTGTATTTAATTCCGATGCAATTTCTGTGTTTCATCGTCAATAACAAGGTCAGCTGGAAACATTAAACCTGAAGTGAAGCATTGGAATCTATCACTAGTGTTACAGGAATGGTTCAAAACATAGACAGTAAGAAGAGCCAGTCTTCTTGTACTTGAGTCGGCATTGTTCCTTTTGTATTTAATTCCGATGCAATTTCTGTGTTTTATCGTCAATAAGAAGGTCAGAGGGATACAGTAAACCTGAAGAAAGCATCGGAATCTATAACTAGTGTCACAGAAATGGTTCAAAACATAGAAAGTAAGAGGAGTCAGTTTTCTTGTAGTTAAGTCGGCATTGTGCCTTTTGTATTTATTTCCGATGCAATTTCTGTGTTTCATCGTCAACAAGAAGGTCAGAGGGATACAGTAAACCTGAAGTGATGCATCGGAATCCATAACTAGTGTCACAGGAATGGTTCAAAACATAGAGAGTAAGAAGAGTCAGTCTTTTGGTACTGAAGTCGGCATTGTGCCTTTTGTACTTAATTCCGATGCAATTTCTTTGTTTCATCGTCAATAAAAAGGACAGAGGGATACGGTAAACCTGAAGTGAAACATCGGAATCAATAACTAGTGTCACAGGAAAGGTTCAAAACATAGACAGTAAGAAGAGCCAGTCCTCTTGTACTTAAGTCGGCATTGTGCCTTTTGTATTTATTTCCGATGCAATTTCTGTGTTTCATCGTCAATAAGAAGGTCAGAGGGATACAGTGAACCTGAATTGAAGCATCGTAATCTGTAACAAGTGGCACAGAAATGGTTCAATACATAGACACTACGAAGAGCCAGTTTTCTTGTACTTAAGACGGCATTGTGCCTTTTGTATTTCATTCCGATGCAATTTCTGTGTTTCATCTTCAATAAGAAGGTCACAGGGATACAGTAAACCTGAAGTGAAGCATCAGAATCTGTAACAAGTGTCACAGGAATGGTACAAAACATAAACAGTAAGAAGAGCCCGTTTTCTTGTACCTAAGTCGGCATTGTGCCATTTGTATTTAATTCCGATGCAACTTCTGTGTTTCAACGTCAATAAGACGGTCAGAGGGATACAGTAAACCTGAAGTGAAGCATCGGAATCCATAACTAGCGTCACAGGAATGGTTCAAAACATGGACAGTAAGACGAGTCAGTTTTCCTGTACTAAAGTCGGCATTGTGCTTTTGTATTTAATTCCGATCCATTTTCTGTGTTTCATCGTCAATAAGCAGTTCAGAGGGATACAGTAAACCTGAAGTGAAGCATCGGAATCCATAACTAGCGTCACAGGAATGGTTCAAAGCATAGACAGTAAGATGAGGCAGTTTTCTAGTACTTAAGTCGGCATTGTGCCTTTTGTATTTCATTCCGATGAAATTTCTGAGTTTCATCGTCAATAAGACGGTCAGAGGGATACAGTAAACCTGAAGTGATGCATCGGAATCCATAAGTAGTGTCACAGTAATGGTTCAAAACACAGACAGGAAGAAGAGTCAGTTCTCTTGTACTAAAATCGGCATTGTGCCTTTTCTATTTAATTCCGATGCAATTTCTGGGATTCGTCGTCAATAAGAGGGTCCAGGGGATACAGTAAACCTGAAGTGAAGCATCGGAAACTAAAACCGGTATCACAGGAAAGGTTCAAAACATAGACACTAAGAAGAGTCAGTTTTCTTGTACTTAAGTCGGCATTGTGCCTTTTCTATTTAATTCCAATGCATATTCGGTGTTTCGTCGTCAATAAGAAGGTCCAAGAATACAGTAAACCTGAAGTCAAGCATCGGAATCTAAAACTGGTCTTACAGGAAAGGTTCAAAACATAGACAGTAAGAAGAGCCAGTCTTCTTGTACTTGAGTCGGCATTGTGCCTTTTGTATTAAATTCCGATGCAATTTCTGTGTGTCATCGTCAATTGGAAGGTCAGAGGGATACAGTAAACCTGAAGTGATGGATCGGAATCTATAACTAGTGGCACAGGAATGGTTCAAAACGTAGATATTAAGAGGAGTCTGTTTTCTTGTACTTAAGTCGGCATTGTGCCTTTTGTATTTGATTACGATGCTATTTCTGTGATTCATCGTCAATAAGAAGGTCAGAGGGATACAGTAAACCTGAAGTGAAGCATCGGAATCTATAACTAGTGTCACAGGAATGGTTCAAAACATAGGCAGTAAGAAGAGTCAGTCTTCTTGTACTTAAGTCGGCATTGTGCCTTTTGTATTTGATTACGACGCTATTTCTGTGTTTCATCGTCAATAAGAAGGTCAGAGGAATACAGTAAACCTGAAGTGAAGCATCGGAATCTATAACTAGTGTCACAGGAATGGTTCAAATCATAGACAGTATGAAGTGTCAGTCTTCTTGTACTTAAGTCGGCATTGTGCCTTTTGTATATAATGCCGATGCAATTTCTGTGTTTCATCGTCAATAAGAAGGTCAGAGGGATACAGTAAACCTGAAGTGAAGCATCGGAATCTATAACTAGTGTGACAGGAATGGTTCAAAACATAGACAATAAGAAGAGCCACTCATCTTGTACTTGAGTCGGCATTGTTACTTTTGTATTTAATTCCGATGCAATTTCTGTGTTTCATCGTCAATAAGAAGGTCAGAGGGATACAGTAAACCTGAAGTGAAGCATCGGAATCTATAACTAGTGTCACAGGAATGATTCAAAACATAGACAGTAAGAAGAGTCAGTCTTCTTGTACTTAAGTCAGCATTGTGCCTTTTATATTTAATTAAGATGCAATATCTGTGTTTCATCGTCAATAAGGAGGTCTGAGAAATACAGTAAACCTGAAGTGAAGCATCGGAATCTAAAACTAGTGTCACAGTAATGGTTCAAACCATAGACAATAGGATGAGTCAGTCTTCTTGTACTTAAGTCGGCATTGTGCCTTTTGTATTTAATTCCGATCAATTTTCTGTGTTTGATCGGCAATAAGAAGGTCAGAGGGATACAGTAAACATGAAGTGAGGCATCGGAATCTATAACTAGTGTCACAGGAATGGTTCAAAACATAGCCAGTAAGAAGAGTCAGTTTTATTGTACTTATGTCGGCATTGTGCCTTTTGTGTATAATTCCGATGCAATTTCTGTGTTTCATCGTCAATAAGAAGGTAAGAGGGATACAGTAAACCTGAATTGAAGCATCGGAATCTATAAGTAGTGTCACAGGAATGGTTCAAATCATAGAGAGTAAGAAGAGCCAGTCTTCTTGTACTTGATTCGGCATTGTGCCTTTTGTATTTAGTTCCGATGCAATGTCTGTGTGTCATCGTCAATACGACGGTCAGAGGGATACAGTAAACCTGAAGTGAAGCATCGGAATCTATAACTAGTGTCACAGGAATGATTCAAAACATAGGCAGTAAGAAGAGTCAGTCTTCCTGTACTTAAGTCGGCATTGTGCCTTTTGTATTAAATTACGATGCTATTTCTGTGTTTCATCGTCAATAAGATGGTCAGAGGGATACAGTAAACCTGAAGTGAAGCATCGGAATCTATAACTAGTGTCACAGGAATGGTTCAAAGCATAGACAGTAAGAAGTGTCAGTCTTCTTGTACTTATGTCGGCATTGTGCCTTTTGTATATAATGCCGATGCAATTTCTGTGTTTCATCGTCAATAAGAAGGTCAGAGGGATACAGTAAACCTGAAGTGAAGCATCGGAATCTATAACTAGTGTGACAGGAATGGTTCAAAACATAGACAATAAGAAGAGCCACTCATCTTGTACTTGAGTCGGCATTGTTACTTTTGTATTTAATACCGATGCAATTTCTGTGTTTCATCGTCAATAAGAAGGTCAGAGGGATACAGTAAACCTGAAGTGAAGCATCGGAATCAATAACTAGTGTCACAGGAATGATTCAAAACATAGACAGTAATAAGAGTCAGTCTTCTTGTACTTAAGTCAGCATTGTGCTTTATATATTTAATTAAGATGCAATTTCTGTGTCTCATCGTCAATAAGGAGGTCTGAGAAATACAGTAAACCTGAAGTGAAGCATCGGAATCTAAAACTAGTGTCACAGTAATGGTTCAAACCATAGACAGTAGGATGAGTCAGTCTTCTTGTACTTAAGTCGGCATTGTGCATTTTGTATTTAATTCCGATGCAACTTCTGTGTTTCATCGTCAATAAGAAGGTCAGAGGGATACAGTAAAACTGAAGTGAAGCGACGGAATCGATAACTTGTGTCAAAGGAATGGTTCAAAACGTAGACAGTAAGAAGAGTCAGTCTTCTCGTACTTAAGTCGGCATTGTGCCTTTTGTATTTAATTCCGATGCAATTTCTGTGTTTCATCGTCAATAACAAGGTCAGCTGGAAACATTAAACCTGAAGTGAAGCATTGGAATCTATCACTAGTGTTACAGGAATGGTTCAAAACATAGACAGTAAGAAGAGCCAGTCTTCTTGTACTTGAGTCGGCATTGTTCCTTTTGTATTTAATTCCGATGCAATTTCTGTGTTTTATCGTCAATAAGAAGGTCAGAGGGATACAGTAAACCTGAAGAAAGTATCGGAATCTATAACTAGTGTCACAGAAATGGTTCAAAACATAGAAAGTAAGAGGAGTCAGTTTTCTTGTAGTTAAGTCGGCATTGTGCCTTTTGTATTTATTTCCGATGCAATTTCTGTGTTTCATCGTCAACAAGAAGGTCAGAGGGATACAGTAAACCTGAAGTGATGCATCGGAATCCATAACTAGTGTCACAGGAATGGTTCAAAACATAGAGAGTAAGAAGAGTCAATCTTTTGGTACTGAAGTCGGCATTGTGCCTTTTGTACTTAATTCCGATGCAATTTCTTTGTTTCATCGTCAATAAAAAGGACAGAGGGATACGGTAAACCTGAAGTGAAACATCGGAATCAATAACTAGTGTCACAGGAAAGGTTCAAAACATAGACAGTAAGAAGAGCCAGTCCTCTTGTACTTAAGTCGGCATTGTGCCTTTTGTATTTATTTCCGATGCAATTTCTGTGTTTCATCGTCAATAAGAAGGTCAGAGGGATACAGTGAACCTGAATTGAAGCATCGTAATCTGTAACAAGTGGCACAGAAATGGTTCAATACATAGACACTACGAAGAGCCAGTTTTCTTGTACTTAAGACGGCATTGTGCCTTTTGTATTTCATTCCGATGCAATTTCTGTGTTTCATCTTCAATAAGAAGGTCACAGGGATACAGTAAACCTGAAGTGAAGCATCAGAATCTGTAACAAGTGTCACAGGAATGGTACAAAACATAAACAGTAAGAAGAGCCCGTTTTCTTGTACCTAAGTCGGCATTGTGCCATTTGTATTTAATTCCGATGCAACTTCTGTGTTTCAACGTCAATAAGACGGTCAGAGGGATACAGTAAACCTGAAGTGAAGCATCGGAATCCATAACTAGCGTCACAGGAATGGTTCAAAACATGGACAGTAAGACGAGTCAGTTTTCCTGTACTAAAGTCGGCATTGTGCTTTTGTATTTAATTCCGATCCATTTTCTGTGTTTCATCGTCAATAAGCAGTTCAGAGGGATACAGTAAACCTGAAGTGAAGCATCGGAATCCATAACTAGCGTCACAGGAATGGTTCAAAGCATAGTCAGTAAGATGAGGCAGTTTTCTAGTACTTAAGTCGGCATTGTGCCTTTTGTATTTCATTCCGATGAAATTTCTAAGTTTCATCGTCAATAAGACGGTCAGAGGGATACAGTAAACCTGAAGTGATGCATCGGAATCCATAAGTAGTGTCACAGTAATGGTTCAAAACACAGACAGGAAGAAGAGTCAGTTCTCTTGTACTAAAATCGGCATTGTGCCTTTTCTATTTAATTCCGATGCAATTTCTGGGATTCGTCGTCAATAAGAGGGTCCAGGGGATACAGTAAACCTGAAGTGAAGCATCGGAAACTAAAACCGGTATCACAGGAAAGGTTCAAAACATAGACACTAAGAAGAGTCAGTTTTCTTGTACTTAAGTCGGCATTGTGCCTTTTCTATTTAATTCCAATGCATATTCGGTGTTTCGTCGTCAATAAGAAGGTCCAAGAATACAGTAAACCTGAAGTCAAGCATCGGAATCTAAAACTGGTCTTACAGGAAAGGTTCAAAACATAGACAGTAAGAAGAGCCAGTCTTCTTGTACTTGAGTCGGCATTGTGCCTTTTGTATTAAATTCCGATGCAATTTCTGTGTGTCATCGTCAATTGGAAGGTCAGAGGGATACAGTAAACCTGAAGTGATGGATCGGAATCTATAACTAGTGGCACAGGAATGGTTCAAAACGTAGATATTAAGAGGAGTCTGTTTTCTTGTACTTAAGTCGGCATTGTGCCTTTTGTATTTGATTACGATGCTATTTCTGTGATTCATCGTCAATAAGAAGGTCAGAGGGATACAGTAAACCTGAAGTGAAGCATCGGAATCTATAACTAGTGTCACAGGAATGGTTCAAAACATAGGCAGTAAGAAGAGTCAGTCTTCTTGTACTTAAGTCGGCATTGTGCCTTTTGTATTTGATTACGACGCTATTTCTGTGTTTCATCGTCAATAAGAAGGTCAGAGGAATACAGTAAACCTGAAGTGAAGCATCGGAATCTATAACTAGTGTCACAGGAATGGTTCAAATCATAGACAGTATGAAGTGTCAGTCTTCTTGTACTTAAGTCGGCATTGTGCCTTTTGTATATAATGCCGATGCAATTTCTGTGTTTCATCGTCAATAAGAAGGTCAGAGGGATACAGTAAACCTGAAGTGAAGCATCGGAATCTATAACTAGTGTGACAGGAATGGTTCAAAACATAGACAATAAGAAGAGCCACTCATCTTGTACTTGAGTCGGCATTGTTACTTTTGTATTTAATTCCGATGCAATTTCTGTGTTTCATCGTCAATAAGAAGGTCAGAGGGATACAGTAAACCTGAAGTGAAGCATCGGAATCTATAACTAGTGTCACAGGAATGATTCAAAACATAGACAGTAAGAAGAGTCAGTCTTCTTGTACTTAAGTCAGCATTGTGCCTTTTATATTTAATTAAGATGCAATTTCTGTGTTTCATCGTCAATAAGGAGGTCTGAGAAATACAGTAAACCTGAAGTGAAGAATCGGAATCTAAAACTAGTGTCACAGTAATGGTTCAAACCATAGACAATAGGATGAGTCAGTCTTCTTGTACTTAAGTCGGCATTGTGCCTTTTGTATTTAATTCCGATCAATTTTCTGTGTTTGATCGGCAATAAGAAGGTCAGAGGGATACAGTAAACATGAAGTGAGGCATCGGAATCTATAACTAGTGTCACAGGAATGGTTCAAAACATAGCCAGTAAGAAGAGTCAGTTTTATTGTACTTATGTCGGCATTGTGCCTTTTGTGTATAATTCCGATGCAATTTCTGTGTTTCATCGTCAATAAGAAGGTAAGAGGGATACAGTAAACCAGAAGTGAAGCATCGGAATCTATAAGTAGTGTCACAGGAATGGTTCAAATCATAGAGAGTAAGAAGAGCCAGTCTTCTTGTACTTGATTCGGCATTGTGCCTTTTGTATTTAGTTCCGATGCAATGTCTGTGTGTCATCGTCAATACGACGGTCAGAGGGATACAGTAAACCTGAAGTGAAGCATCGGAATCTATAACTAGTGTCACAGGAATGGTTCAAAACATAGGCAGTAAGAAGAGTCAGTCTTCCTGTACTTATGTCGGCATTGTGCCTTTTGTATTAAATTACGATGCTATTTCTGTGTTTCATCGTCAATAAGATGGTCAGAGGGATACAGTAAACCTGAAGTGAAGCATCGGAATCTATAACTAGTGTCACAGGAATGGTTCAAAGCATAGACAGTAAGAAGTGTCAGTCTTCTTGTACTTATGTCGGCATTGTGCCTTTTGTATATAATGCCGATGCAATTTCTGTGTTTCATCGTCAATAAGAAGGTCAGAGGGATACAGTAAACCTGAAGTGAAGCATCGGAATCTATAACTAGTGTGACAGGAATGGTTCAAAACATAGACAATAAGAAGAGCCACTCATCTTGTACTTGAGTCGGCATTGTTACTTTTGTATTTAATACCGATGCAATTTCTGTGTTTCATCGTCAATAAGAAGGTCAGAGGGATACAGTAAACCTGAAGTGAAGCATCGGAATCTATAACTAGTGTCACAGGAATGATTCAAAACATAGACAGTAATAAGAGTCAGTCTTCTTGTACTTAAGTCAGCATTGTGCTTTATATATTTAATTAAGATGCAATTTCTATGTCTCATCGTCAATAAGGAGGTCTGAGAAATACAGTAAACCTGAAGTGAAGCATCGGAATCTAAAACTAGTGTCACAGTAATGGTTCAAACCATAGACAGTAGGATGAGTCAGTCTTCTTGTACTTAAGTCGGCATTGTGCATTTTGTATTTAATTCCGATGCAACTTCTGTGTTTCATCGTCAATAAGAAGGTCAGAGGGATACAGTAAAACTGAAGTGAAGCGACGGAATCGATAACTTGTGTCAAAGGAATGGTTCAAAACGTAGACAGTAAGAAGAGTCAGTCTTCTCGTACTTAAGTCGGCATTGTGCCTTTTGTATTTAATTCCGATGCAATTTCTGTGTTTCATCGTCAATAACAAGGTCAGCTGGAAACATTAAACCTGAAGTGAAGCATTGGAATCTATCACTAGTGTTACAGGAATGGTTCAAAACATAGACAGTAAGAAGAGCCAGTCTTCTTGTACTTGAGTCGGCATTGTTCCTTTTGTATTTAATTCCGATGCAATTTCTGTGTTTTATCGTCAATAAGAAGGTCAGAGGGATACAGTAAACCTGAAGAAAGCATCGGAATCTATAACTAGTGTCACAGAAATGGTTCAAAACATAGAAAGTAAGAGGAGTCAGTTTTCTTGTAGTTAAGTCGGCATTGTGCCTTTTGTATTTATTTCCGATGCAATTTCTGTGTTTCATCGTCAACAAGAAGGTCAAAGGGATACAGTAAACCTGAAGTGATGCATCGGAATCCATAACTAGTGTCACAGGACTGGTTCAAAACATAGAGAGTAAGAAGAGTCAGTCTTTTGGTACTGAAGTCGGCATTGTGCCTTTTGTACTTAATTCCGATGCAATTTCTTTGTTTCATCGTCAATAAAAAGGACAGAGGGATACGGTAAACCTGAAGTGAAACATCGGAATCAATAACTAGTGTCACAGGAAAGGTTCAAAACATAGACAGTAAGAAGAGCCAGTCCTCTTGTACTTAAGTCGGCATTGTGCCTTTTGTATTTATTTCCGATGCAATTTCTGTGTTTCATCGTCAATAAGAAGGTCAGAGGGATACAGTGAACCTGAATTGAAGCATCGTAATCTGTAACAAGTGGCACAGAAATGGTTCAGTACATAGACACTACGAAGAGCCAGTTTTCTTGTACTTAAGACGGCATTGTGCCTTTTGTATTTCATTCCGATGCAATTTCTGTGTTTCATCTTCAATAAGAAGGTCACAGGGATACAGTAAACCTGAAGTGAAGCATCAGAATCTGTAACAAGTGTCACAGGAATGGTACAAAACATAAACAGTAAGAAGAGCCCGTTTTCTTGTACCTAAGTCGGCATTGTGCCATTTGTATTTAATTCCGATGCAACTTCTGTGTTTCAACGTCAATAAGACGGTCAGAGGGATACAGTAAACCTGAAGTGAAGCATCGGAATCCATAACTAGCGTCACAGGAATGGTTCAAAACATGGACAGTAAGACGAGTCAGTTTTCCTGTACTAAAGTCGGCATTGTGCTTTTGTATTTAATTCCGATCCATTTTCTGTGTTTCATCGTCAATAAGCAGTTCAGAGGGATACAGTAAACCTGAAGTGAAGCATCGGAATCCATAACTAGCGTCACAGGAATGGTTCAAAGCATAGACAGTAAGATGAGGCAGTTTTCTAGTACTTAAGTCGGCATTGTGCCTTTTGTATTTAATTCCGATGCAATTTATGAGTTTCATCTTCAATAAGACGGTCAGAGGGATACAGTGAACCTGAAGTGATGCATCGGAATCCATAACTAGTGTCACAGTAATGGTTCAAAGCATAGACAGGAAGAAGAGTTAGTTCTCTTGTACTAAAATCGGCATTGTGCCTTTTCTATTTAATTTCGATGCAATTTCTGGGTTTCGTCGTCAATAAGAGGGTCCAAGGGATACAGTAAACCTGAAGAGAAGCATCGGAAACTAAAACCGGTATCACAGGAAAGGTTCAAAACATAGACACTAAGAAGTGTCAGTTTTCTTGTACTTAAGTCGGCATTGTGCCTTTTCTATTTAATTCCAATGCATATTCTGTGTTTCGTCGTCAATAAGAAGGTCCAAGTATAGAGTAAACCTGAAGTCAAGCAACGGAATCTAAAACTGGTCTTACAGGAAAGGTTCAAAACATAGACAGTAAGAAGAGCCAGTCTTCTTGTACTCGAGTCGGCATTGTGCCTTTTGTATTAAATTCCGATGCAATTTCTGTGTTTCATCGTCAATTAGAATGTCGGAGGGATACAGTAAACCTGAAGTGAAGAATCGGAATCTATAACTAGTGTCACAGGAATGGTTCAAGACATAGACAGTTAGAAGTGCCAGTCTTCTTGTACTTGAGTCGGCATTGTTCCTTTTGTATTTAATTCCGATGCAATTTCTGTGTTTTATCGTCAATAAGAAGGTCAGTGGGATACAGTAAACCTGAAGTGAAGCATCGGAATCTATAACTAGTGTCACAGGAATGGTTCAAAGCATAGAAAGTAAGAAGAGTCAGTTTTCTTGTAGTTAAGTCGGCATTGTGCCTTTTGTATTTAATTCCGATGCAATTTCTGTGTTACATCGTCAATAAGAAGGTCAGAGGGATACAGTAAACCTGAAGTGAAGCAACGGAATCCGTAACTAGTGTCACAGGAGTGGTTCAAAACATAGAGGGTAAGAAGAGTCAGTCTCTTGATATTTAAGTCGGCATTGTGCCTTTTGTATTTAATTCCGTTGCAATTTCTGTGATTCATCGTCAATAAAAAGGACAGAGGGATACAGTAAACCTGAAGTGAAACATCGGAATCTATTAGTAGTGTCACAGGAAAGGTTCAAAACATAGACAGTAAGAAGAGCCAGTCTTCTTGTACTTAAGTCGGCATTGTGCCTTTTTGTATTTATTTCCGATGCAATTTCTGTGTTTCATCGTCAATAAGAATTTCAGAGGGATACAGTGAACCTGAAGTGAAGCATCGGAATCTGTAACAAGTGGCACACAAATGGTTCAAAACATAGACACTAAGAAGAGTCAGTTTTCTTGTAGTTAAGTCGGCATTGTGCCTTTTGTATTTTATTCCGATGCAATTTCTGTGTTTCATCCTCAATAAGAAGGTCAGAGGGATACAGTAAACCTAAAGTGAAGCATCGGAATCTATAACTAGTATCACAGGAAAGGTTCAAAACATAGACAGTAAGAAGAGCCAGTCTTCTTGTACTTAAGTCGGCATTGTGCCGTTTGTATTTATTTCCGATGCAATTTCTGTGATTCATCGTCAATAAGAAGGTCAGAGGGATACAGTGAACCTGAAGTGAAGCAACGTAATCTGTAACATGTGGCACAGGAATGGTTCAATACATAGACACTAAGAAGAGCCAGTTTTCTTGTACTTAAGTCGGCATTGTGCCTTTTGTATTTAATTCCGATGCAATTTCTGTGTTTCATCTTCAATAAGAAGGACACAGGGATACAGTAAACCTGAAGTGAAGCATCGGAATCTGTAACAACTGTCACAGGAATGGTACAAAACATAAACAGTAAGAAGAGCCCGTTTTCTTGTACTTAAGTCGGCATTGTGCCATTTGTATCTAATTCCGATGCAACTTCTGTGTTTCAACGTCAATAAGACGGTCAGAGGGATACAGTAAACCTGAAGTGAATCATCGGAATCCATAACTAGCGTCACAGGAATGGTTGAAAACATAGACAGTAAGAAGAGTCAGTTTTCCTGTACTTAAGTCGGCATTGTGCTTTTGTATTTAATTCCGATGCATTTACTGTGTTTCATCGTCAATAAGAAGGTCAGAGGGATACAGTAAACCTGAAGTGAAGCATCGGAATCCATAACTAGCGTCACAGGAATGGTTCAAAAAATAGACTGTAAGATGAGTCAGTTTTCTTGTACTTAAGTCGGCATTGTGCCTTTTGTATTTAATTCCGATGCAATTTCTGAGTTTCATCGTCAATAAGACGGTCAGAGGGATACAGTGAACCTGAAGTGATGCATCGGAATCCATAACTAGTGTCACAGTAATGGTTCAAAGCATAGACATTAAGAAGAGTCAGTTCTCTTGTACTAAAATCGGCATTGTGCCTTTTCTATTTAATTTCGATGCAATTTCTGGGTTTCGTCGACAATAAGAGGGTCCAAGGGATACAGTAAACCTGAAGAGAAGCATCGGAAACTAAAACCGGTATCACAGGAAAGGTTCAAAACATAGACACTAAGAAGAGTCAGTTTTCTTGTACTTAAGTCGGCATTGTGCCTTTTCTATTTAATTCCAATGCATATTCTGTGTTTCGTCGTCAATAAGAAGGTCCAAGTATAGAGTAAACCTGAAGTCAAGCAACGGAATCTAAAACTGGTCTTACAGGAAAGTTTCAAAACATAGACAGTAAGAAGAGCCAGTCTTCTTGTACTCGAGTCGGCATTGTGCCTTTTGTATTAAATTCCGATGCAATTTCTGTGTTTCATCGTCAATTAGAAGGTCGGAGGGATACAGTAAACCTGAAGTGAAGCATCGGAATCTATAACTAGTGTCACAGGAATGGTTCAAGGCATAGACAGTAAGAAGTGCCAGTCTTCTTGTACTTGAGTCGGCATTGTTCCTTTTGTATTTAATTCCGATGCAATTTCTGTGTTTTATCGTCAATAAGAAGGTCAGTGGGATACAGTAAACCTGAATTGAAGCATCGGAATCTATAACTAGTGTCACAGGAATGGTTCAAAGCATAGAAAGTAAGAAGAGTCAGTTTTCTTGTAGTTAAGTCAGCATTGCGCCTTTTGTATTTAATTCCGATGCAATTTCTGTGTTACATCGTCAATAAGAAGGTCAGAGGGATACAGTAAACCTGAAGTGAAGCAACGGAATCCATAACTAGTGTCACAGGAGTGGTTCAAAACATAGAGGGTAAGAAGAGTCAGTCTTTTGATATTTAAGTCGGCATTGTGCCTTTTTTATTTAATTCCGTTGCAATTTCTGTGTTTCATCGTCAATAAAAGGGACAGAGGGATACAGTAAACCTGAAGTGAAACATCGGAATCTATAACTAGTGTCACAGGAAAGGTTCAAAACATAGACAGTAAGAAGAGCCAGTCTTCTTGTACTTAAGTCGGCATTGTGCCTTTTGTATTTATTTCCGATGCATTTTCTGTGTTTCATCGTCAATAAGAAGGTCAGAGGGATACAGTGAACCTGAAGTGAAGCATCGGAATCTGTAACAAGTGGCACACAAATGGTTCAAAACATAGACACTAAGAAGAGTCAGTTTTCTTGTAGTTAAGTCGGCATTGTGCCTTTTGTATTTTATTCCGATGCAATTTCTGTGTTTCATCCTCAATAAGAAGGTCAGAGGGATACAGTAAACCTAAAGTGAAGCATCGGAATCTATAACTAGTGTCACAGGAAAGGTTCAAAACATAGACAGTAAGAAGAGCCAGTCTTCTTGTACTTAAGTCGGCATTGTGCCGTTTGTATTTATTTCCGATGCAATTTCTGTGATTCATCGTCAATAAGAAGGTCAGAGGGATACAGTGAACCTGAAGTGAAGCATCGTAATCTGTAACATGTGGCACAGGAATGGTTCAATACATAGACACTAAGAAGATCCAGTTTTGTTGTACTTAAGTCGGCATTGTGCCTTTTGTATTTAATTCCGATGCAATTTCTGTGTTTCATCTTCAATAAGAAGGACACAGGGATACAGTAAACCTGAAGTGAAGCATCGGAATCTGTAACAACTGTCACAGGAATGGTACAAAACATAAACAGTAAGAAGAGCCCGTTTTCTTGTACTTAAGTCGGCATTGTGCCATTTGTATCTAATTCCGACGCAACTTCTGTGTTTCAACGTCAATAAGACGGTCAGAGGGATACAGTAAACCTGAAGTGAATCATCGGAATCCATAACTAGCGGCACAGGAATGGTTCAAAACATAGACAGTGAGAAGAGTCAGTTTTCCTGTACTTAAGTCGGCATTGTGCTTTTGTATTTAATTCCGATGCAATTACTGTGTTTCATCGTCAATAAGAAGGTCAGAGGGATACAGTAAACCTGAAGTGAAGCATCGGAATCCATAACTAGTGTCACAGGAATGGTTCAAAACATAGACAGTAAGATGAGTCAGTTTTCTTGTACTTAAGTCGGCATTGTGCCTTTTGTATTTAATTCCGATGCAATTTCTGTGTTTCATCGTCAATTAGAAGGTCAGAGGGATACAGTAAACCTGAAGTGAAGCATCGGAATCTATAACTAGTGTCACAGGAATGGTTCAAAACATAGACAGTAAGAAGTGCCAGTCTTCTTGTACTTGAGTCGGCATTGTTCCTTTTGTATTTAATTCCGATGCAATTCCTATGTTTTATCGTCAATAAGATGGTCAGTGGGATACAGTAAACGTGAAGTGAAGCATCGGAATCTATAACTAGTGTCACAGGAATGGTTCAAACATAGAAAGTAAGAAGAGTCAGTTTTCTTGTAGTTAAGTCGGCATTGTGCCTTTTGTATTTAATTCCGATGCAATTTCTGTGTTTCATCGTCAATAAGAAGGTCAGAGGGATACAGTAAACCTGAAGTGAAGCATCGGAATCCATAACTAGTGTCACAGGTGTGGTTCAAAACATAGAGATTAAGAAGAGTCAGTCTTTTGATATTTAAGTCGGCATTGTGCCTTTTGTATTTAATTCCGATGCAATTTCTGTGTTTCATCGTCAATAAAAAGGACAGAGGGATACAGTAAACCTGAAGTGAAACATCGGAATCTATAACTAGTGTCACAGGAAAGGTTCAAAACATAGACAGTAAGATGAGCCAATCTTCTTGTACTTAAGTCGGCATTGTGCCTTTTGTATTTATTTCCGATGCAATTTCTGTGTTTCATCGTCAATAAGAAGGTCAGAGGGATACAGTGAACCTGAAGTGAAGCATCGGAATCTGTAGCAAGTGGCACACAAATGGTTCAAAACATAGACACTAAGAAGAGTCAGTTTTCTTGGTGTTAAGTCGGCATTGTGCCTTTTGTATTTTATTCCGATGCAATTTCTGTGTTTCATCGGCAATTAGAAGGTCAGAGGGATATAGTAAACCTGAAGTGATGCATCGGAATCTATAACTAGTGTCACAGGAATTGTTCAAAACGTAGATATTATGAAGAGTCTGTTTTCTTGTACTTAAGTTGGAATTGTGCCTTGTCTATTTATTTCCGATGCAATTTCTGTGTTCTTCGTCGGCAATAAGAAGGTCCAAGGGATACAGTAAACCTGAAGTGAAGCATCGGAATCAAATACCGGTCTCACAGGAAAGTTTCAAAGCATAGAGGGTAAGAAGAGCCAGACTTCTTGTACTTGATTCGGCATTGTGCCTTTTGTATTTAGTTCCGATGCAATTTCTGTGTGTCATCGTCAATACGACGGTCAGAGGGATACAGTAAACCTGAAATGAACCATCGGAATCTATAACTAGTGTCACAGGAATGGTTCAAAACATAGAAAGTAAGAAGAGTCAGTTTTCTTGTAGTGAAGTCGGCATTGTGCCTTTTGTATTTAATTCCGATGCAATTTCTGTGTTTCATCCGCAATAAGAAGGTCAGCTGGATACAGTAAACCTGAAGTGATGCATCGGAATCTATAGCTAGTGTCACAGGAATGGTTCAAAACATAGACAGGAAGAAGAGCCAGTCTTCTTGTACTCGAGTCGGCATTGTGCCTTTTGTATTTAATTCCGATGCAATTTCTGTGTTTCATCGTCAATACGACGGTCAGCTGGATACAGTAAACCAGAAGTGAAGCATCGCAATCTGTAACTAGTGTCACAGGAATGGGTCAAAACATAGACAGTAAAAAGGGTCAGTTTTCTTGTACTTAAGTCGGCATTGTGCCTTTTGTATTTAATTCCGATGCAATTTCTGTGTTTCATCGTCAATATGAAGGTCAGCTAGATACAGTAAACCTGAAGTGAAGCATCGGAATCTATAACTAGTGTCACAGGAATGGTTCAAAGCATATATATTAAGAAGAGTCTGTTTTCTTGTACTTAAGTAGGCATTGTGCCTTTTCTATTTAATTCCGATGCAATTTCTGTGTTTCGTCGTCAATAAGAAGGTCCAAGGGATACAGTAAACCTGAAGTGAAGCTTCGCAATATATAACCGGTCTGACAGGAAAGGTTCTAAACATAGACAGTAAGAAGAGCCACACTTCATGTGCCTGAGTCGGCATTGTGCCTTTTGTATTTAATTCCGATTCAATTTCTGTGTTTCATCGTCAATATGAAGGTCAGCTGGATACAGTAAACCTGAAGTGAAGCATCGGAATCTATACCTAGTGTCACAGGAATTTTTCAAAACATAGACAGGAAGAAGAGACAGTTTTCTTGTACATAAGTCGGCATTGTGACTTTTCTATTTAATTCCGATGGAATTTCCGTGTCTCGTCGTCACTAAGAAGGTACAAGGGATACAGTAAATCTGAAGTGATGCATCGGAATCTAAAACCGGTCTCACAGGAAAGGTTCAAAACATAGGCAGTAAGAAGAGCCACACTTCCTGTACTTGAGTCGGCATGGTGCCTTTTGTTTTTAATTCCGATGCAATTTCCGTTTTTCATCGTCAATAAGAAAGGTCAGAGGGATACAGTAAAACTGAAGTGAAGCATCGGAATCTATAAGTAGTGTAACAGGAATGGTGCAAAACATAGACAGTAAGAAGAGTCAGTCTTCTTGTACTTCAGTCGGCATTGTGCCTTTTGTATTTAATTCCGATTCAATTTCTGTGTTTCGTCGACAATAAGAAGGTCAACTGGATACAGTAAACCTGAAGTGAAGCTTCTGAATCTATAACTAGTGTCCCAGGAATGGTTCAAAACATAGACAGTAAGAAGAGTCAGACTTCTTGTACATAAGTCGGCAATGTGCCTTTTGTATTTAATTAAGATGCTATTTCTGTGTTTCATCGTCAATAAAAAGGACAGAGGGATACAGTAAACCTGAAGTGAAACATCGGAATCAATAACTAGTGTCACAGGAAAGGTTCAAAACATAGACAGTAAGAAGAGCCAGTCATCTTGTACTTATGTCGGCATTGTGCCATTTGTATTTAATTCCGATGCAACTTCTGTGTTTCAACGTTAATAAGACGGTCAGAGGGATACAGTAGACCTGAAGTGAAGCATCGGAATCCATAACTAGCGCCACAGGAACGGTTCAAAACATAGACAGTAAGAAGAGTCAGTTCTCCTGTACTTAAGTCGGCATTGTGCTTTTGTATTTAATTCCGATGCATTTTCTGTGTTTCATCGTCAATAAGAAGGTCAGAGGGATACAGTAAACCTGAAGTGAAGCATCGGAATCTATAACTAGTGTCACAGGAATGGTACAAAGCATAAACAGTAAGAAGAGCCCGGTTTCTCGTACTTAAGTCGGCATTGTGCCTTTTGTATTTAATTCCGATGCAACTTCTGTGTTTGATCGTCAATCAGAAGGTCAGAGGGATACAGTAAACAAGAACTGAGGTATCGTAATCTATAACTAGTGTCACAGGAATGGTTCAAAACATAGACAGTAAGAAGAGTCAGTTTTATTGTACTTATGTCGGCATTGTGCCTTTTGTGTATAATTCCGATGCAATTTCTGTGTTTCATCGTCAATAAGAAGGTAAGAGGGATACAGTAAACCTGAAGTGAAGCATCGGAATCTATAAGTAGTGTCACAGGAATGGGGCAAAACATAGACAGTAAGAAGAGCCAGTCTTCTTGTACTTGAGTCGGCATTGTTCCTTTCGTATTTAATTCCGATGCAATTTCTGTGTTTTATCGTCATTAAGAAGGTCAGAGGGATACAGTAAACCTGAAGTGAAGCATCGGAATCAATAACTAGTGTCACAGGAATGTTTCAAAACATAGAAAGTAAGAGGAGTCACTTTTCTTGTAGTTAAGTCGGCATTGTGCCTTTTGTATTTATTTCCGATGCAATTTCTGTGTTTCATCGTCAATAAGAAGGTCAGAGGGATACAGTAAACCTGAAGTGAAGCATTGGAATCCATAACTAGTGTCACAGGAATGGTTCAAAACATGGAGAGTAGAAGAGTCAGTCTTTTGGTACTTAGGTCGGCATTGTGCCTTTTGTATTTAATTCCGATGCAATTTCTGTGTTTCATCGTCAATAAAAAGGACAGAGGGATACAGTAAACCTGAAGTGATGCATCGGAATCTGTAACAAGTGGCACAGGAATGGTTCAATACATAGACACTAAGAAGAGCCAGTTTTCTTGTACTTAAGTCGGCATTGTGCCTTTTGTATTTAATTCCGATGCAATTTCTGTGTTTCATCTTCAATAAGAAGGACACAGGGATACAGTAAACCCGAAGTGAAGCATCGGAATCTGTAACAAGTGTCACAGGAATGGTACAAAACATAAACAGTAAGAAGAGCCCGTTTTTTGTACTTAAGTCGGCATTGTGCTTTTGTATTTAATTCCGATGCATTTTCTGTGTTTCATCGTCAATAAGAAGGTCAGAGGGATACAGTAAACCTGAAGTGAAACACCGGAATCAATAACTAGTGTCACAGGAAAGGTTCAAAACATAGACAGTAAGAAGAGCCAGTCATCTTGTACTTAAGTCGGCATTGTGCCATTTGTATTTAATTCCGATGCAACTTCTGTGTTTCAACGTTAATAAGACGGTCAGAGGGATACAGTAGACCTGAAGTGAAGCATCGGAATCAATAACTAGCGTCACAGGAATGGTTCAAAACATAGACAGTAAGAAGAGTCAGTTTTCTTGTACTTAAGTCGGCATTGTGCTTTTGTATTTAATTCCGATGCATTTTCTGTGTTTCATCGTCAATAAGAAGGTCAGAGGGATACAGTAAACCTGAAGTGAAGCATCGGAATCCATAACTAGCGTCACAGGAATGGTTCAAAACATAGACAGTAAGAAGAGTCAGTTTTCCTGTACTTAAGTCGGCATTGTGCTTTTGTATTTAATTCCGATGCATTTTCTGTGTTTCATCGTCAATAAGAAGGTCAGAGGGATACAGTAAACCTGAAGTGATGCATCGGAATCCATAACTAGTGTCACAGTAATGGTTCAAAGCATAGACAGGAAGAAGAGTCAGTTCTCTTGTACTAAAATCGGCATTGTGCCTTTTCTATTTAATTTCGATGCAATTTCTGGGTTTCGTCGTCAATAAGAGGGTCCAAGGGATACAGTTAACCTGAAGTGAAGCATCGGAAACTAAAACCGGTATCACAGGAAAGGTTCAAAACATAGACACTAAGAAGAGTCAGTTTTCATGTACTTAAGTCGGCATTGTGCCTTTTCTATTTAATTCCAATGCATATTCTGTGTTTAGTCGTCAATAAGAAGGTCCAAGTATAGAGTAAACCTGAAGTCAAGCATCGGAATCTAAAACTGGTCTTACAGGAAGGGTTCAAAACATAGACAGTAAGAAGAGCCAGTCTTCTTGTACTCGAGTCGGCATTGTGCCTTTTGTATTAAATTCCGATGCAATTTCTGTGTTTCATCGTCAATTAGAAGGTCAGAGGAATACAGTAAACCTAACGTGAAGCATCGGAATCTATAACTAGTGTCACAAGAATGGTTTAATACATAGACAGTAAGAAGTGCCAGTCTTCTTGTACTTGAGTCGGCATTGTTCCTTTTGTATTTAATTCCGATGCAATTTCTGTGTGTTATCGTCAATAAGAAGGTCTGTGAGATACAGTAAACCTGAAGTGAAACATCGGAATCTATAACTAGTGACACAGGAAAGGTTCAAAACTTAGACAGTAAGAAGAGCCAGTCTTCTTGTACTTAAGTCGGCATTGTGCCTTTTGTATTTATTTCCGATGCAATTTCTGTGTTTCATCGTCAATAAGGTCAGAGGGATACAGTGAACCTGAAGTGAAGCATCGGAATCAATAACTAGTCTCACAGGAATGGTAAAAACATAGACAGTAAGAAGAGTCTGTTTTGTTGTAGTTAAGTCGGCATTGTGCCTTTTGTATTTTATTCCGATGCAATTTCTGTGTTTCATCTTCAATAAGAAGGTCAGAGGGATACAGTAAACCTGAAGTGAAGCATCGGAATCTATAACTAGTGTCACAGGAAAGGTTCAAAACATAGACAGTAAGAAGAGCCAGTCTTCTTGTACTTAAGTCGGCATTGTGCCTTTTGTATTTATTTCCGATGCAATTTCTGTGATTCATCGTCAATAAGAAGGTCAGAGGGATACAGTGAACCTGAAGTGAAGCATCGTAATCTGTAACAAGTGGCACAGGAGTGGTTCAATACATAGACACTAAGACGAGCCAGTTTTCTTGTACTTAAGTCGGCATTGTGCCTTTTGTATTTAATTCCGATGCAATTTCTGTGTTTCATCTTCAATAAGAAGGACACAGGGATACAGTAAACCTGAAGTGAAGCATCGGAATCTGTAACAAGTGTCACAGGATTGGTACAAAACATAAACAGTAAGAAGAGCCCGTGTTCTTGTACTTAAGTCGTTATTGTGCCATTTGTATTTAATTCCGATGCAACTTCTGTGTTTCAACGTCAATAAGACGGTCAGAGGGATACAGTAAACCTGAAGTGAAGCATCGGAATCAATAACTAGCGTCACAGTAATGGTTCAAAACATAGACAGTAAGAAGAGTCATATTTCCTGTTCTTAAGTCGGCATTGTGCTTTTGTATTTAATTCCGATGCATTTTCTGTGTATCATCGTCAATAAGAAGGTCAGAGGGATACAGTAAACCTGAAGTGAAGCATCGGAATCCATAACTAGCGTCACAGGAATGGTTCACAACATAGACAGTAAGATGAGTCAGTTTTCTTGTACTTAAGTCGGCATTGTGCCTTTTGTATTTAATTCCGATGCAATTTCTGAGTTTCATCGTCAATAAGACGGTCAGAGGGATACAGTGAACCTGAAGTGATGCATCGGAATCCATAACTAGTGTCACAGTAATGGTTCAAAGCATAGACAGGAAGAAGAGTCAGTTCTCTAGTACTAAAATCGGCATTGTGCCTTATCTATTTGATTTCGATGCAATTTCTTAGTTTCGTCTCAATAAGAGGGTCCAAGGGATACAGTAAACCTGAAGTGAAGCATCGGAAACTAAAACCGGTATCACAGGAAAGGTTCAAAACATAGACACTAAGAAGAGTTAGTTTTCTTGTACTTAAGTCGGCATTGTGCCTTTTCTATTTAATTCCAATGCATATTCTGTGTTTCGTCGTCAATAAGAAGATCCAAGTATAGAGTAAACCTGAAGTCAAGCATCGGAATCTAAAACTGGTCTTACAGGAAAGGTTCAAAACATGGACAGTAAGAAGAGCCAGTCTTCTTGTACTCCAGTCGGCATTGTGCCTTTTGTATTAAATCCGATGCAATTTCTGTGTTTCTTCGTCAATTAGAAGGTCAGAGGGATACAGTAAACCTGAAGTGAAGCATCGGAATCTATAACTAGTGTCACAGGAATGGTTCAAAACGTAGATATTAAGAAGAGTCTGTTTTCTTGTACTTAAGTCGGAATTGTGCCTTGTCTATTTATTTCCGATGCAATTTCTGTGTTTTTCGTCGGCAACAAGAAGGTATAAGGGATACAGTAAACCTGAAGTGAAGCATCGGAATCTAATACCGGTCTCACAGGAAAGTTTCAAAGCATAGAGGGTAAGAAGAGCCAGTCTTCTTGTACTTCATTCGGCATTGTGCCTTTTGTATTTAATTCCGATGCAATTTCTGTGTTTCATCCGCAATAAGATGGTCAGCTGGATACAGTAAACCTGAAGTGATGCATCGCATTTTATAACTAGTGTCCCAGGAATGGTTCAAAACATAGACAGGAAGAAGAGCCAGTCTTCTTGTACTCGAGTCGGCATTGTGCCTTTCGTATTTAATTCCGATGCAATTTCTGTGTTTCATCGACAATACGACGGTCAGCTGGATACAGTAAACCTGAAGTGAAGCATCGCAATCTATAACTAGTGTCACAGGAATGGTTCAAAACATAGACAGGAAGAAGAGCCAGTCTTCTTGTACTCGAGTCGTCATTGTGCCTTTTGTATTTAATTCCGATGCAATTTCTGTGTTTCATCGTTAATACGACGGTCAGCTGGATACAGGAAACCTGAAGTGAAGCATCGGAATCTATAACTAGTGTCACAGGAATGGGTCAAAACATAGACAGTAAAAAGGGTCAGTTTTCTTGTACTTAAGTCGGCATTGTGCCTTTTGTATTTAATTCCGAAGCATTTTTTGTGTTTCATCGTGAATATGAAGGTCAGCTGGATACAGTAAACCTGAAGTGAAGCATCGGAATCTATAACTAGTGTCACAGGAATGGTTCAAAACATAGACAGTAAGAAGAGTCAGACTTCCTGTACTTAAGTCGGCTTGTGCCTGTGTATTAAATTAAGATGCAATTTCTGTGTTTCATCGTCAATAAGGAGGTCCGAGGGATACAGTAAAACTGAAGTGAAGCTTCGGAATCTAAAACCAGTGTCACAAGAATGGTTCAAAACTTTGGCAGTAGGAAGGGTCAGTCTTCTTGTACTTAAGTCGCAATGTGCATTTGTATATAATTCCGATGCAATTTCTGTGTTTCATCGTCAATACGACTGTCACAGGGATACAGTAAACCTGAAGTGAAGCATCGGAATTTATAACTAGTGTCACAGGAATGATTCAAAACATAGACAGTAAGAAGAGCCAGTCTTCTTCTACTTGAGTCGGCTTTGTGCCTTTTGTATTTAATTCCGATCAATTTTCTGTGTTTGATCGTCAATAAGAAGGTTAGAGGGATACAGTAAACCTGAAGTGAAGCATCGGAATCTATAACTAGTGTCACAGGAATGGTTCAAAACATAGGCAGTAAGAAGAGTCAGTCTTCTTGTACTTAAGTCGGCATTGTGCCTTTTGTATTTAATTAAGATGCTATTTCTGTGTTTCATCGTCAATAAGAAGTTCAGAAGGATACAGTGAACCTGAAGTGAAGCATCGGAATCTATAACTAGTGTCACAGGAATGGTTCAAAACATAGACAGTATGAAGAGTCAGTCTTCTTGTACTTAAGTCAGCATTGTGCCTTTTATATTGAATTAAGATGCATTTTCTGTGTTTCATCGTCAATAAGGAGGTCTGAGAAATACAGTAAACATGAAGTGAAGCATCGGAATCTAAAACTAGTGTCACAGTAATGGTTCAAACCATAGACTGTAGGATGAGTCAGTCTTCTTGTACTTAAGTCGGCATTGTGCATTTCGTATTTAATTCCGATCAATTTCTGTGTTTCATCGTCAATAAGAAGGTACGAGGGATACAGTAAACCTGAAGTGAAGCATCGGAATCTATAACTAGTGTCACAGGAATGGTTCAAAGCATAGACAGTAAGACGAGTCAGTTGTCTTGTACTTAAGTCGGCATTGTGCCTTTTGTATACAATTTCGATGCAATTTCTGTGTTTCATCGTCAATAAGAAGGTTAGATGGATACAGCAAACCTGAAGTGAAGCATCGGAATCTATAACTAGTGTCACAGTATTGGTTCAAAACATAGTCAGTAAGATGAGTCAGTTTTATTGTACTTATGTCGGCATTGTGCCTTTTGTGTATAATTCCGATGTAATTTCTGTGTTTCATCGTCAATAAGAAGGTAAGAGGGATTCAGTGAACCTGAGGTGAAGCGTCGGAATCTATAACTAGTGTCACAGGAATGGATCAAAACATAGACAGTAAGAAGAGCCAGTCTTCTCGTACTTGAGTCGGCATTGTTCCTTTTGTATTTAATTCCGATGCTATTTCTCTGTTTTATCGTCAATAAGAAGGTCAGAGGGATACAGTAAACCTGAAGTGAAGCATCGGAATATATAACTAGTGTCACAGTAATGGTTCAAAACATAGAAAGTAAGAAGAGTCAGTTTTCTTGTAGTTATGTCCGCATTGTGCCTTTTGTAATTAATTCCGATGCAATTTCTGTGTTTCATCGTCAATAAGAAGGTCAGAGGGATACAGTAAACCTGAAGTGAAACATCGGAATCTATAACTAGTGTCACAGGAAAGGTTCAAAACATAGACAGTAAGAAGAGCCAGTCTTCTTGTACTTGAGAAGGCATTGTGCCTCTTGTATTTAGTTCCGATGCAATTTCTGTGTTTCATCTTCAATAAGAAGGTCACAGGGATACAGTAAACCTGACGTGAAGCATCGGAATCTATAACTAGTGTCACAGGAATGGTACAAAGCATAAAAAGTCAGAAGAGCCCGTTTTCTTGTACCTATGTCGGCATTGTGCCATTTGTATTTAATTCCGATGCAACTTCTGTGTTTCATCGTCAATAAGACGGTAAGAGGGAAACAGTAAACCTGAAGTGAAGCATCGGAATCCGTAACTAGCGTCACAGGAATGGTTCAAAACATAGACAGTAAGAAGAGTCAGTTTTCTTGTACTTAAGTCGGCATTGTGCCTTTTGTATTTAATTCCGATGCATTTTCTGTGTTTCATCGTCAATAAGAAGGTTTGAGGGATACAGTAAACCTGAAGTGAAGCATCGCAATCTATAAATAGTGTCACAGGAATGGTTCAAAACAAAGACAGTTAGAAGAGTCAGTCTTCTTGTACTTGAGTCGGCATTGTGCCTGTGTATTTAATTAGGATGCAATTTCTGTGTTTCATCGTCAATAGGGAGATCCGAGGGATACAGTGATCCTGAAGTGAAGCATCGGAATCTATAACTAGTGTCATAGGAATGGTTCAAAACATAGACAGTAAGAGGAGTCAGTCTTCTTGTACTTAAGTCGCCATTGTGCCTTTTGTATTTAATTAAGCTGCAAATTCTGTGTTTCATCGTCAGTAAGAAGGTCAGAGGGATACAGTAAACCTGAAGTGAAGCATCGGAATCTATAACTAGTGTCACAGGAATGGTTCAAAAATAGACAGTAAGAAGAGACAGTTTACTTGTACTTAAGTCGGCATTGTGCCTTTTGTATTTAATTCCGATGCAATTTCTGTGTTTCATCGTCAATAAGAAGGTCAGAGGGATACAGTAATCCTGAAGTGAAGCACCGGAATCCATAACTAGTGTCACAGGAATGGTTCAAAACATAGAGAGTAAGAAGAGTCAGTCTTTTGGTACTTAAGTCGGCATTGTGCCTTTTGTATTTAATTCCGATGCAATTTCTGTGTTTCATCGTCAATAAGAAGGTCACAGGGATACAGTAAACCTGAAGTGTAGCATCGGATTCTGTAACAGGTGTCACAGGAATGGTTCAATACATAGACACTATGAAGAGTCAGTTTTCTTGTACTTATGTCGGCATTGTGCCTTTTGTATTTAATTCCGATGCAATGTCTGTGTTTCATCGTCAATAAGAAGGTCAGAGGGATACAGTAAACCTGAAGTGAAGCATCGGAATCTATAACTAGTGTCACAGGAATGGTTCAGAACATAGATAGTAAGAAGAGTCATTTTTCTTGTACTTAAGTCGCATTCTGCCTTTTGTATTTAATTCCGATGTAATTTCTTTGTTTCATCGTCAATAAGAAGGTCAGAGGGATACAGTAAACCTGAAGTAATGC
Source organism: Schistocerca americana (assembly GCF_021461395.2). NCBI lineage: Eukaryota > Metazoa > Arthropoda > Insecta > Orthoptera > Acrididae > Schistocerca > Schistocerca americana. The sequence goes on from NC_060121.1 coordinate 32,947,111, forward strand.
ATCGGAATATATAACTAGTGTCACAGGAATGGTTCAAAACGTAGTTATTAAGAAGTGTCTGTTTTCTTGTACTTAAGTCGGCATTGTGCATTTTCCATTTAATTCCGATCCAATTTCTGTGTTTCGTAATCAATAAGAAGGTCCAAGGGACACAGTAAAAAAGTGAAGCAGCGGAATCTATAACTAGTGTCACAGGAATGGTTCAAAACATAGACAGTAAGAAAAGTTAGTTTTCTTGTACTTAAGTCGGCATTGTGCCATTTGTATATAATTCCGATGCAATTTCTGTGTTTCGTCTTCAATAAGAAGGTTAGAGGGATACAGTAAACCTGAAGTGAAGCGTCGGAATCTATAACTATGGTCCCAGGAATGGTTCAAAACATAGACAGTAAGAAATGCCAGTCTTCTTGTACTTGAGTCGGCATTGTTCGTTTTGTATTTAATTCCGATGCAATTTCTGTGTTTCATCGTCAATCAGTAGGGATGAGGGATACAATAAAACTGAAGTGAAGCATCGGAATATATAATTTGTGTCACAGGAATGGTTCAAAACATAGACAGTAAGAAGAGTCAGTCTTCTTGTACTTAAGTCGGCATTGTGCCGTTTGTATTTAATTCCGATGCAATTTCTGTGTTTCATCGTCAATAAGAAGGTCAGCTGGATACAGTAAACCTGAAGTGAAGCATCGGAATCTATAACTAGTGTCACAGGAATGGTTCAAAACATAGACAGTAAGAAGAGCCAGTCTTCTTGTACTTGAGTCGGCATTGTGACTTTTGTATTTAAATCCGATCAATTTTCGGTGTTTGATCGTCAATAAGAAGGTCAGAGGGATACAGTAAACCTGAAGTGAAGCATAGGAATTTATAACTAGTGTCACAGGAATGGTTCAAAACATAGACAGTAGGAAGAGTCAGTCTTCTTGTACTTAAGTCGGCATTGTGCCTTTTGTATTTAATTAAGATGCAATTTCTGTGTTTCATCGTCAATTGGAAGGTCAGAGGGATACAGTAAACCTGAAGTGAAGCATCGGAATCTATATCTAGTGTCACAGGAATGGTTCAAAACATAGAAAGGAGAGTCAGTTTTCTTGTACTTAAGTCGGCATTGTGCCTTTTGTATTTAATTCCGATGCTTTTTCTGTGTTTCATCGTCAATAAGTAGGGCAGAGGGATACAGTGAACCTGAAGTAAAGAATCGGAATCCATAACTAGTGTCACAGGAATGGTTCAAAACAAAGATATTAAGAAGAGTTTGTTTTCTTGTACTTAAGTCGGCATTTTGCATTTTCTATTAATTTCAGATGCAATTTCTGTGTTTCGTAATCAATAAGAAGGTTCAAGGGACACAGTAAACCTGAAGTGAAGCATCCGAATCTAAAACCGATCTCACAGGAAAGGTTCAAAACATAGACTGTAAGAGGAGCCAGTCTTCTTGTACTTGAGTCGGAATTGTCCCATTTGTATTTAATTAAGTTGAAATTTCTGTGTTTCATCGTCAATAAGAAGGTCAGAGGGATACAGTAAACCTGAAGTGATGCATCGGAATCTATAACTAGTGTCACAGGAATGGTTCAAAACATAGACAGAAAGAAGAGTAAGTTTTCTTGTTCTTAAGTCAGCATTGTGCCTTTTGTATTTAATTCCGATGCAATTTCTGTGTTTCATCGTCAATAGAAAGGTCAGAGGGATACAGTAAATCTGGAGTGAAGCATCGGAATCTATAACTAGTGTCACAGGAATGGTTCAAAACATAGACAGTAAGAAGAGCCAGTCTTCTTGTACTTGAGTCGGAATTGTGCCTTTTGAATTTAATTCCGATCAATTTTCTGTGTTTGATCGTCAATAAGAAGGTGAGAGGGATACAGTAAACCTGAAGTGAGGCATCGGAATCTATAACTATTGTCACAGGAATGGTTCATAACATAGACTGTAAGAAGAGTCAGTCTTCTTGTACTTAAGTCGGCATTGTCCCATTTGTATTTAATTAAGTTGAAATTTCTGTGTTTCATCGTCAATAAGAAGGTCAGAGGGATACAGTAAACCTGAAGTGATGCATCGGAATCTATAACTAGTGTCACAGGAATGGTTCAAAACATAGACAGAAAGAAGAGTAAGTTTTCTTGTACTTAAGTCAGCATTGTGCCTTTTGTATTTAATTCGGATGCAATTTCTGTGTTTCATCGTCAATAGAAAGGTCAGAGGGATACAGTAAACCTGAAGTGAAGCATCGGAATCCATAACTAGTGTCACAGGACTGGTTCAAAACATAGAGAGTAAGAAGAGTCAGTCTTTTGGTACTTAAGTCGGCATTGTGAATTTGTATTAAATTCCGATGCAAGGTCTGTGTTTCATCGTCAATAAGAAGGTCAGAGGGATACAGTAAACCTGAAGTGAAGCATCGGAATCCATAACTAGTGTCACAGGAATGGTTCAAATCATAGAGAGTATGAAGAGTCAGTCATTTTGTACTTAAGTCGGCATTGTGCCTTTTGTATTTAATTCCGATGCAATTTCTGTGTTTCATCGTCAATAAGAAGGTCACAGGGATACAGTAAACCTGAAGTGTAGCATCGGATTCTGTAAAAAGTGTCACAGGAATGGTTCAATACATAGACACTATGAAGAGTCAGTTTTCTTGTACTTGAGTCGGCATTGTTCCTTTTGTATTTAATTCCGATGCTATTTCTCTGTTTTAATCGTCAATAAGAAGGTCAGAGGGATACAGTAAACCTGAAGTGAAGCATCGGAATATATAACTAGTGTCACAGTAATGGTTCAAAACATAGAAAGTAAGAAGAGTCAGTTTTCTTGTAGTTATGTCCGCATTGTGCCTTTTGTAATTAATTCCGATGCAATTTCTGTGTTTCATCGTCAATAAGAAGGTCAGAGGGATACAGTAAACCTGAAGTGAAACATCGGAATCTATAACTAGTGTCACAGGAAAGGTTCAAAACATAGACAGTAAGAAGAGCCAGTCTTCTTGTACTTGAGTCGGCATTGTGCCTTTTGTATTTAGTTCCGATGCAATTTCTGTGTTTCATCTTCAATAAGAAGGTCACAGGGATACAGTAAACCTGACGTGAAGCATCGGAATCTATAACTAGTGTCACAGGAATGGTACAAAGCATAAAAAGTCAGAAGAGCCCGTTTTCTTGTACCTATGTCGGCATTGTGCCATTTGTATTTAATTCCGATGCAACTTCTGTGTTTCATCGTCAATAAGACGGTACGAGGGAAACAGTAAACCTGAAGTGAAGCATCGGAATCCATAACTAGCGTCACAGGAATGGTTCAAAACATAGACAGTAAGAAGAGTCAGTTTTCTTGTACTTAAGTCGGCATTGTGCCTTTTGTATTTAATTCCGATGCATTTTCTGTGTTTCATCGTCAATAAGAAGGTTTGAGGGATACAGTAAACCTGAAGTGAAGCATCGCAATCTATAAATAGTGTCACAGGAATGGTTCAAAACAAAGACAGTTAGAAGAGTCAGTCTTCTTGTACTTGAGTCGGCATTGTGCCTGTGTATTTAATTAGGATGCAATTTCTGTGTTTCATCGTCAATAGGGAGATCCGAGGGATACAGTGATCCTGAAGTGAAGCATCGGAATCTATAACTAGTGTCATAGGAATGGTTCAAAACATAGACAGTAAGAGGAGTCAGTCTTCTTGTACTTAAGTCGCCATTGTGCCTTTTGCATTTAATTAAGCTGCAAATTCTGTGTTTCATCGTCAATAAGAAGGTCAGAGGGATACAGTAAACCTGAAGTGAAGCATCGGAATCTATAACTAGTGTCACAGGAATGGTTCAAAAATAGACAGTAAGAAGAGACAGTTTACTTGTACTTAAGTCGGCATTGTGCCTTTTGTATTTAATTCCGATGCAATTTCTGTGTTTCATCGTCAATAAGAAGGTCAGAGGGATACAGTAATCCTGAAGTGAAGCACCGGAATCCATAACTAGTGTCACAGGAATGGTTCAAAACATAGAGAGTAAGAAGAGTCAGTCTTTTGGTACTTAAGTCGGCATTGTGCCTTTTGTATTTAATTCCGATGCAATTTCTGTGTTTCATCGTCAATAAGAAGGTCACAGGGATACAGTAAACCTGAAGTGTAGCATCGGATTCTGTAACAAGTGTCACAGGAATGGTTCAATACATAGACACTATGAAGAGTCAGTTTTCTTGTACTTATGTCGGCATTGTGCCTTTTGTATTTAATTCCGATGCAATGTCTGTGTTTCATCGTCAATACGAAGGTCAGAGGGATACAGTAAACCTGAAGTGAAGCATCGGAATCTATAACTAGTGTCACAGGAATGGTTCAGAACATAGATAGTAAGAAGAGTCATTTTTCTTGTACTTAAGTCGCATTCTGCCTTTTGTATTTAATTCCGATGCAATTTCTTTGTTTCATCGTCAATAAGAAGGTCAGAGGGATACAGTAAACCTGAAGTATTGCATCGGAATATATAACTAGTGTCACAGGAATGGTTCAAAACGTAGTTATTAAGAAGTGTCTGTTTTCTTGTACTTAAGTCGGCATTGTGCATTTTCCATTTAATTCCGATCCAATTTCTGTGTTTCGTAATCAATAAGAAGGTCCAAGGGACACAGTAAAAAAGTGAAGCAGCGGAATCTATAACTAGTGTCACAGGAATGGTTCAAAACATAGACAGTAAGAAGAGTCAGTTTTCTTGTACTTAAGTCGGCATTGTGCCATTTGTATATAATTCCGATGCAATTTCTGTGTTTCGTCTTCAATAAGAAGGTTAGAGGGATACAGTAAACCTGAAGTGAAGCGTCGGAATCTATAACTATGGTCCCAGGAATGGTTCAAAACATAGACAGTAAGAAATGCCAGTCTTCTTGTACTTGAGTCGGCATTGTTCGTTTTGTATTTAATTCCGATGCAATTTCTGTGTTTCATCGTCAATCAGTAGGGGTGAGGGATACAATAAAACTGAAGTGAAGCATCGGAATATATAATTTGTGTCACAGGAATGGTTCAAAACATAGACAGTAAGAAGAGTCAGTCTTCTTGTACTTAAGTCGGCATTGTGCCGTTTGTATTTAATTCCGATGCAATTTCTGTGTTTCATCGTCAATAAGAAGGTCAGCTGGATACAGTAAACCTGAAGTGAAGCATCGGAATCTATAACTAGTGTCACAGGAATGGTTCAAAACATAGACAGTAAGAAGAGCCAGTCTTCTTGTACTTGAGTCGGCATTGTGACTTTTGTATTTAAATCCGATCAATTTTCGGTGTTTGATCGTCAATAAGAAGGTCAGAGGGATACAGTAAACCTGAAGTGAAGCATAGGAATTTATAACTAGTGTCACAGGAATGGTTCAAAACATAGACAGTAAGAAGAGCCAGTCTTCTTGTACTTAAGTCGGCATTGTGCCTTTTGTATTTAATTAAGATGCAATTTCTGTGTTTCATCGTCAATAAGTAGGGCAGAGGGATACAGTGAACCTGAAGTAAAGCATCGGAATCCATAACTAGTGTCACAGGAATGGTTCAAAACAAAGATATTAAGAAGAGTTTGTTTTCTTGTACTTAAGTCGGCATTTTGCATTTTCTATTAATTTCAGATGCAATTTCTGTGTTTCGTAATCAATAAGAAGGTTCAAGGGACACAGTAAACCTGAAGTGAAGCATCCGAATCTAAAACCGATCTCACAGGAAAGGTTCAAAACATAGACTGTAAGAGGAGCCAGTCTTCTTGTACTTGAGTCGGAATTGTCCCATTTGTATTTAATTAAGTTGAAATTTCTGTGTTTCATCGTCAATAAGAAGGTCAGAGGGATACAGTAAACCTGAAGTGATGCATCGGAATCTATAACTAGTGTCACAGGAATGGTTCAAAACATAGACAGAAAGAAGAGTAAGTTTTCTTGTACTTAAGTCAGCATTGTGCCTTTTGTATTTAATTCCGATGCAATTTCTGTGTTTCATCGTCAATAGAAAGGTCAGAGGGATACAGTAAATCTGGAGTGAAGCATCGGAATCTATAACTAGTGTCACAGGAATGGTTCAAAACATAGACAGTAAGAAGAGCCAGTCTTCTTGTACTTGAGTCGGAATTGTGCCTTTTGAATTTAATTCCGATCAATTTTCTGTGTTTGATCGTCAATAAGAAGGTGAGAGGGATACAGTAAACCTGAAGTGAGGCATCGGAATCTATAACTATTGTCACAGGAATGGTTCAAAACATAGACTGTAAGAAGAGTCAGTCTTCTTGTACTTAAGTCGGCATTGTCCCATTTGTATTTAATTAAGTTGAAATTTCTGTGTTTCATCGTCAATAAGAAGGTCAGAGGGATACAGTAAACCTGAAGTGATGCATCGGAATCTATAACTAGTGTCACAGGAATGGTTCAAAACATAGACAGAAAGAAGAGTAAGTTTTCTTGTACTTAAGTCAGCATTGTGCCTTTTGTATTTAATTCCGATGCAATTTCTGTGTTTCATCGTCAATAGAAGGGTCAGAGGGATACAGTAAACCTGAAGTGAAGCATCGGAATCCATAACTAGTGTCACAGGACTGGTTCAAAACATAGAGAGTAAGAAGAGTCAGTCTTTTGGTACTTAAGTCGGCATTGTGAATTTGTATTAAATTCCGATGCAAGGTCTGTGTTTCATCGTCAATAAGAAGGTCAGAGGGATACAGTAAACCTGAAGTGAAGCATCGGAATCCATAACTAGTGTCACAGGAATGGTTCAAATCATAGAGAGTATGAAGAGTCAGTCATTTTGTACTTAAGTCGGCATTGTGCCTTTTGTATTTAATTCCGATGCAATTTCTGTGTTTCATCGTCAATAAGAAGGTCACAGGGATACAGTAAACCTGAAGTGTAGCATCGGATTCTGTAACAAGTGTCACAGGAATGGCTCAATACATAGACACTAAGAAGAGTCAGTTTTCTTGTACTTATGTCGGCATTGTGCCTTTTGTATTTAATACCGATGCAATTTCTGTGTTTCATCGTCAATAAGAAGGTCACAGGGATACAGTAAACCTGAAGTGAAGCATCGGAATCTATAACTAGTGTCACAGGAATGGTTCAGAACATAGATAGTAAGAAGAGTCATTTTTCCTGTACTTAAGTCGCATTCTGCCTTCTGTATTTAATTCCGATGCAATTTCTGTGTTTCATCGTCAATAAGAAGGTCAGAGGGATACAGTAAACCTGAAGTGATGCATCGGAATATATAACTAGTGTCACAGGAATGGTTCAAAACGTAATTATTAAGAAGTGTCTGTTTTCTTGTACTTAAGTCGGCATTGTGCATTTTCCATTTAATTCCGATGCAATTTCTGTGTTTCGTAATCAATGAGAAGGTCCAAGGGATACAGTAAAAAAGTGAAGCAGCGGAATCTATAACTAGTGTCACAGGAATGGTTCAAAACATAGACAGTAAGAAGAGTCAGTTTTCTTGTACTTAAGTCGGCATTGTGCCATTTGTATATAATTCCGATGCAATTTCTGTGTTTCATCTTCAGTAAGATGGTTAGAGGGATACAGTAAACCTGAAGTGAAGCGTCGGAATCTGTTACTATGGTCCCAGGAATGGTTCTAAACATAGACAGTAAGAAAAGCCAGTCTTCTTGTACTTGAGTCGGCATTGTTCGTTTTGTATTTAATTCCGATGCAATTTCTATGTTTCATCGTCAATAAGTAGGGATGAGGGATGCAATAAAACTGAAGTGAAGCATCGGAATCTATAACTAGTGTCACAGGAAATGTTCAAATCATAGACAATAAGAAGGGCCTGTCATCTTGTACTTGAGTCGGCATTGTTACTTTTGTATTTAATTCCGATGCAATTTCTGTGTGTCATCGTCAATAAGAAGGTCAGAGGGATACTGTAAACCTGAAGTGAAGCATCGGAATCTATAACTAGTGTCACAGGAATGGTTCAAAACATAGACAGTAAGAAGAGCCAGTCTTCTTGTACATGAGTCGGCATTGTGCCTTTCGTATTTAATTCCGATCAATTTTCTGAGTTTGATCGTTAATGAGAAGGTCAGAGGGATACAGTAAACATGAAGTGAAGCATCGGAATCTATAACTAGTGTCACAGGAATGGTTCAAAACATAGAGAGTAAGATGAGTCAGTTTTATTGTACTTATGTCGGCATTGTGCCTTTTGTGTATGATTCCGATGCAATTTCTGTGTTTCATCGTCAATAAGAAGGTAAGAGGGATACAGTAAACCTGAAGTGAAGCATCGGAATCTATAACTAGTGTCACAGGTATGGTTCAAAACATAGACAGTAAGAAGAGCCAGTCTTCTTGTACTTGAGTCGGCATTGTTCCTTTTTGTATTTAATTCCAATGAAATTTCTGTGTTTTATCGTCAATAAGATAGTCAGAGGGATACAGTAAACCTGAAGTGAAGCATCGGAATCTGTAACTAGTGTCACAGTAATGGTTCAAAACATAGAAAGTAAGAAGAGTCAGTTTTCTTGTAGTTAAGTCGGCATTGTGCCTTTTGTATTTAATTCCGATGCAATTTCTGTGTTTCATCGTCAATAAGAAGGTCAGAGGGATACAGTAAACCTGAAGTGAAACATTGGAATCTACAACTAGTGTCACAGGAAAGGTTCAAACATAGACAGTAAGAAGAGCCAGTCTTCTTGTACTTAAGTCGGCATTGTGCCTTTTGTATTTACTTCCGATGCAATTTCTGTGTTTCATCGTCAATAAGAAGGTCAGAGGGATACAGTGAACTTGAAGTGAAGCATCGGAATCTGTAACAAATGGCACAGGAATGGTTCAAAACACAGACACTAAGAAGAGTCAGTTTTCTTGTACTTAAGTCGGCATTCTGCCTTTTGTATTTAGTTCCGATGCAATTTCTGTGTTTCATCTTCAATAAGAAGGTCACAGGGATACAGTAAACCTGAAGTGAAGCATCCGAATCTAAAACCGGTCTCACAGGAAAGGTTCAAATCATAGACAGTAAGAAGAGCCAGTCTTCTTGTACTTGAGTCGGCATTGTGCCTTTTGTATTTAATTCCGATGCAATTTCTGTGTTTCATCGTCAATAGAAAGGTCAGAGGGATACAGTAAACCTGAAGTGAAGCATCGGAATCCATAACTAGTGTCACAGGAAGGGTTCAAATCATAGAGAGTAAGAAGAGTCAGTCATTTGGTACTTAAGTCGGCATTGTGCCTTTTGTATTTAATTCCGATGCAATTTCTGTGTTTCATCGTCAATAAGAAGGTCACAGGGATACAGTAAACCTGACGTGTAGCATCGGAATCTGTAACAAGTGTCACAGGAATGGTTCAATACATAGACACTAAGAAGAGTCAGCTCTCTTGTACTTATGTCGGCATTGTGCCTTTTGTATTTAATTCCGATGCAATTACTGTGTTTCATCGTCAATAAGAAGGTCAGCTGGATACAGTAAACCTGAAGTGAAGCACCGGAATCCATAACTAGTGTCACATGAACGGTTCAAATAATAGAGAGTAAGAAGAGTCAGTCATTTGGTACTTATGTCGGCATTGTGCCTTTTGTATTTAATTCCGATGCAATTTCTATGTTTCATCGTCAATAAGAAGGTCACAGGGATACAGTAAACCTGAAGTGTAGCATCGGAATCTGTAACAAGTGTCACAGGAATGGTTCAAAACATAGACACTAAGAAGAGTCAGTTTTCATGTACTTATGTCGGCATTGTGCCTTTTGTATTTAATTCCGATGCAATTTCTGTGTTTCATCGTCAATAAGAAGGTCAGAGGGATACAGTAAACCAAAAGTGAAGCATCGGAATCTATAACTAGTGTCATAGGAATGGTTCAAAACATAGACAGTAAGAAAAGCCAGTCTTCTTGTACTTGAGTCGGCATTGTTCCTTTTGTAATTATTTCCGATGCAATTTCTGTGTTTCATCGTCAATAAGTAGGGATGAGGGATACAATAAACCTGAAGTGAAGCATCGGAATCTATAACTTGTGTCAAAGGAATGGTTCAAAACGTAGACAGTAAGAAGAGTCAGTCTTCTTGTACTTAAGTCGGCATTGTGCCTTTTGTATTTAATTCCGATGCAATTTTCTGAGATTGATCGTCAACAGGAAGGTCAGAGGGATACAGTAAACCTGAAGTGAAGCATCGGAATCTATAACTAGTGTCACAGGAATGGTTCAAAACATAGACAGTAAGAAGAGCCAGTCTTCGTGTACTTGGGTCGGCATTGTGCCTTTTGTATTTATTTCCGATCAATTTTCTGAGATTGATCGTCAACAGGAAGGTCAGAGGGATACAGTAAACCTGAAGTGAAGCATCGGAATCTATAACTAGTGTCACAGGAATGGTTCAAAACATAGACAGTAAGATGAGTAAGTTTTATTGTACTTATGTCGGCATTGTGCCTTTTGTGTATAATTCCGATGCAATTTCTGTGTTTCATCGTCAATAAGAAGGTAAGAGGGATACAGTAAACCAAAAGTGAAGCATCGGAATCTATAACTAGTGTCACAGGAATGGTTCAAAACATAGACAATAAGAAGAGCCAGTCTTCTTGTACATGAGTCGGCATTTTTCCTTTTGTATTTAATTCCGATGAAATTTCTGTGTTTTATCGTCAATAAGAAGTTCAGAGGGATACAGTACACCTGAAGTGAAGCATCGGAATCTATAACTAGTGTCACAGTAATGGTTCAAAACATAGAAAGTAAGAAGAGTCAGTTTTGTTGTAGTTAAGTCGGCATTGTGCCTTTTGTATTTAATTCCGATGCAATTTCTGTGTTTCATCTTCAATAAGAAGGTCACAGGGATACAGTAAACCTGAAGTGAAGCATCGGAATCTATAACTAGTGTCACAGGAAATTTTCAAAACATAGACAGTAAGAACAGCCAGTCTTCTTGTACTTAAGTCAGGATTGTGCCTTTTGTATTTATTTCCGATGCAATTTCTGTGTTTCATCGTCAATAAGAAGGTCAGAGGGATACAGTGAACCTGAAGTGAAGCATCGGAATCTGTAACAAGTGGCACAGGAATGGTTCAAAACATAGACACTAAGAAGAGTCAGTTTTCTTGTACATAAGCCGGCATTGTGCCTTTTGTATTTAGTTCCGATGCAATTTCTGTGTTTCATCTTCAATAAGAAGGTCACAGGGATACAGTAAACCTGAAGTGAAGCATCGGAATCTATAACTAGTGTCACAGGAATGGTACAAAACATAAACAGTAAGAAGAGCCCGTTTTCTTGTACTTAAGTCGGCATTGTGCCATTTGTATTTAATTCCGATGCAACTTCTGTGTTTCATCGTCAATAAGACGGTCAGAGGGATACAGCAAACCTGAAGTGAAGCATCGGAATCCATAACTAGCGTCACAGGAATGGTTCAAAACATAGACAGTAAGAAGAGTCAGTTTCCTTGTACTTCAGTCGGCATTGTGCTTTTGTATTTAATTCCGATGCATTTTCTGTGTTTCACCGTCAATATGAAGGTCAGAGGGATACAGTAAACCTGAAGTGATGCATCGGAATATATAACTTGTGTCACAGGAATGGTTCAAAGCATAGACAGTAAAAAGTGTCAGTCTTCTTGTACTTAAGTCGGCATTGTGCCGTTTGTATTTAATTCCGATGCAATTTCTGTGTTTCATCGTCAATAAGAAGGTCAGCTGGATACAGAAAACCTGAAGTGAAGCATCGGAATCTATAACTAGTGTCACAGGAATGGTCCAAAACTTAGACAGTAAGAAGAGCCAGTCTTCTTGTACTTGAGTCGGCATTGTGACTTTTGTATTTATATCCGAACAATTTTCGGTGTTTGATCGTCAATAAGAAGGTCAGAGGGATACAGTAAACCTGAAGTGAAGCATCGGAATCTATAACTAGTGTCACAGGAATGGTTCACAACATAGACAGTAAGAAGAGTCCGTCTTCTTGTACTTAAGTCTGCATTGTGCCTTTTGTATTTAATTAAGATGCAATTTCAGTGTTTCATCGTCAATAAGAAGGTCAGAGGGATACAGTAAACCTGAAGTGAAGCATCGGAATCTATATCTAGTGTCACAGGAATGGTTCAAATCATAGAAAGAAGAGTCAGTTTTCTTGTACTTAAGTCGGCATTGTGCCTTTTGTATATAATTCCGATGCTTTTTCTGTGTTTCATCGTCAATAAGTAGGGCAGAGGGATACAGTGAACCTGAAGTGTAGCATCGGAATCAATAACTAGTCTCACAGGAATGGTACAAACATAGACAGTAAGAAGAGTCAGTTTTCTTGTACTTAAGTCGGCATTGTGCCTTTTGTATTTAATTCCGATGCATTTTCTGTGTTTCATCGTAAACAAGAAGGTTTGAGGGATACAGTAAACCTGAAGTGATGCATCGGAATATATAACTAGTTTCACAGGAATGGTTCAAAACACAGATATTAAGAAGAGTCTGTTTTCTTGTACTTAAGTCGGCATTGTGCATTTTCTATTAATTTCCGATGCAATTTATGTGTTTCGTAATCAATAACAAGGTTCAAGGGATACAGTAAACCTAAAGTGAAGCATCCGAATCTAAAACCGGTCTCACAGGAAAGATTCAAAACATAGACAGTAAGAAGAGCCAGTCTTCTTGTACTTCAGTCGGCATTGTGCCTTTTGTATTTAATTCCGATGCAATATCTGTGTTTCATCATCAATAGGACGGTCAGAGGGGTACAGTAAACCTGAAGTGAAGCATCGGAATCTATAACTAGTGTCACAGGAATGGTTCAATATAAAGACAGTTAGAAAAGTCAGTCTTCTTGTACTTAAGTCAGCATTGTGCCTGTGTATTTAATTAAGATGCAATTTCTGTGTTTCATCGTCAATAAGGGGGTCCGAGGGATACAGTGAACCTGAAGTGAAGCATCGGAATCTATAACTAATGTCACAGGAATGGTTCAAAACATAGACAGTAAGAAGAGCCAGTCTTCTTGTACATGAGTCGGCATTGTGCATTTTGTATTTAATTCAGATCAATTTTCTGTGTTTGATCGTCAATAAGAAGGTCAGAGAAATACAGTAAACCTGAAGTGAGGCATCGGAGTCTATAACTAGTGTCACAGGAATGGTTCAAAACATAGACAGAAAGAGCAGTCAGTCTTCTTGTACTTAAGTCGGCATTGTGCCTTTTGTATTTAATTAATCTGCAAATTCTGTGTTTCATCGTCAATAAGAAGGTCAGAGGGATACAGTAAACCTGAAGTGAAGCATCGGAATCTATAACTAGTGTCACAGGAATGGTTCAAATCATAGACAGTAAGAAGAGTCTGTCTTCTTGTACTTAAGTCGGCATTGTGCCTTTTGTATTTAATTAAGTTGCAATTTCAGTGTTTCATCGTCAATAAGAAGGTCAGAGGGATACAGTAAACCTGAAGTGAAGCATCGGAATCTATATCTAGTGTCACAGGAATGGTTCAAATCATAGAAAGAAGAGTCAGTTTTCTTGTACTTAAGTCGGCATTGTGCCTTTTGTATTTAATTCCGATGCTTTTTCTGTGTTTCATCGTCAATAAGTAGGGCAGAGGGATACAGTGAACCTGAAGTGTAGCATCGGAATCAATAACTAGTCTCACAGGAATGGTACAAACATAGACAGTAAGAAGAGTCAGTTTTCTTGTACTTAAGTCGGCATTGTGCCTTTTGTATTTAATTCCGATGCATTTTCTGTGTTTCATCGTAAATAAGAAGGTTTGAGGGATACAGTAAACCTGAAGTGATGCATCGGAATATATAACTAGTTTCACAGGAATGGTTCAAAACACAGATATTAAGAAAAGTCTGTTTTCTTGTACTTAAGTCGGCATTGTGCATTTTCTATTAATTTCCGATGCAATTTCTGTGTTTCGTAATCAATAAGAATGTTCAAGGGATACAGTAAACCTGAAGTGAAGCATCCGAATCTAAAACCGGTCTCACAGGAAAGATTCAAAACATAGACAGTAAGAAGAGCCAGTCTTCTTGTACTTCAGTCGGCATTGTCCCTTTTGTATTTAATTCCGATGCTATATCTGTGTTTCATCATCAATAGGACGGTCAGAGGGGTACAGTAAACCTGAAGTGAAGCATCTTAATCTATAACTAGTGTCACAGGAATGGTTCAATATAAAGACAGTTAGAAAAGTCAGTCTTCTTGTTCTTAAGTCAGCATTGTGCCTGTGTATTTAATTAAGATGCAATTTCTGTGTTTCATCGTCAATAAGGAGATCCGAGGGATACAGTGAACCTGAAGTGAAGCATCGGAATCTATAACTAATGTCACAGGAATGGTTCAAAACATAGACAGTAGGAAGAGCCAGTCTTCTTGTACATGAGTCGGCATTGTGCATTTTGTATTTAATTCCGATCAATTTTGTGTGTTTGATCGTCAATAAGAAGGTCAGAGAAATACAGTAAACCTGAAGTGAGGCATCGGAATCTATAACTAGTGTCACAGGAATGGTTCAAAACATAGACAGAAAGAGGAGTCAGTCTTCTTGTACTTAAGTCGGCATTGTGCCTTTTGTATTTAATTAAGCTGCAAATTCTGTGTTTCATCGTCAATAAGAAGGTCTGAGGGATACAGTAAAACTGAAGTGAAGCATCGGAATCTATAACTTGTGTCACAGGAATGGTTCAAAACGTAGACAGTAAGAAGAGTCAGTCTTCTTGTACATAAGTCGGCATTGTGCCTTTTGTATTTAATTCCGACGCAATTTCTAAGTTTTATCGTCAATAAGAGGGACAGCTGGATACATTAAACATGAAGTGAAGCATCGGAATCTATAACTAGTGTCACAGGAATGGTTCAAAACATAGACAGTAAGAAGAGCCAGTCTTCGTGTACTTGAGACGGCATTGTGCCTTTTGTATTTAATTCCGATCAATTTTCTGAGATTGATCGTCAACAGGAAGGTCAGAGGGATACAGTAAACCTGAAGTGAAGCATCGGAATCTATAACTAGTGTCACAGTAATGGTTCAAAACATAGAAAGTAAGAAGAGTCAGTTTTGTTGTAGTTAAGTCGGCATTGTGCCTTTTGTATTTAATTCCGATGCAATTTCTGTGTTTCATCGTCAATAAGAAGGTCAGAGGGATACAGTAAACCTGAAGTGAAACATCGGAATCTATAACTAGTGTCACAGGAATGGTTCAAAACATAGACAGTAAGAAGAGCCAGTCTTCTTGTACTTGAGTCGGCATTGTGACTTTTGTATTTAAATCCGATCAATTTTCGGTGTTTGATCGTCAATAAGAAGGTCAGAGGGATACAGTAAACCTGAAGTGAAGCATCGGAATCTATAACTAGTGTCACAGGAATGGTTTAAAACATAGACAGTAAGAAGAGCCAGTCTTCGTGTACTTGAGTCGGCATTGTGCCTTTTGTATTTAATTCCGATCAATTTTCTGAGATTGATCGTCAACAGGAAGGTCAGAGGGATACAGTAAACCTGAAGTGAAGCATCGGAATCTATAACTAGTGTCACAGGATTGGTTCAAAACATAGACAGTAAGATGAGTAAGTTTTATTGTACTTATGTCGGCATTGTGCCTTTTGTGTATAATTCCGATGAAATTTCTGTGTTTCATCGTCAATAAGAAGGTAAGAGGGATACAGTAAACCTGAAGTGAAGCATCGGAATCTATAACTAGTGTCACAGGAATGGTTCAAAACATAGACAATAAGAAGAGCCAGTCTTCTTGTACATGAGTCGGCATTTTTCCTTTTGTATTTAATTCCGATGAAATTTCTGTGTTCAATCGTCAATAAGAAGGTCAGAGGGATACATTAAACCTGAAGTGAAGCATCGGAATCTGTATCTAGTGTCACAGTAATGGTTCAAAACATAGAAAGTAAGAAGAGTCAGTTTTGTTGTAGTTAAGTCGGCATTGTGCCTTTTGTATTTGATTCCGATGCAATTTCTGTGTTTCATCGTCAATAAGAAGGTCAGAGGGATACAGTAAACCTGAAGTGAAACATCGGAATCTATAACTAGTGTCACAGGAAATTTTCAAAACATAGACAGTAAGAACAGCCAACCTTCTTGTACTTAAGTCGGCATTGTGCCGTTTGTATTTATTTCCGATGCAATTTCTGTGTTTCATCGTCAATAAGAAGGTCAGAGGGATACAGTGAACCTGAAGTGAAGCATCGGAATCTGTAACAAGTGGCACAGGAATGGTTCAAAACATAGAGACTAAGAAGAGTCAGTTTTCTTGTACATAAGCCGGCATTGTGCCTTTTGTATTTAGTTCCGATGCAATTTCTGTGTTTCATCTTCAATAAGAAGGTCACAGGGATACAGTAAACCTGAAGTGAAGCATCGGAATCTATAACTAGTGTCACAGGAATGGTACAAAACATAAACAGTAAGAAGAGCCCGTTTTCTTGTACTTAAGTCGGCATTGTGCCATTTGTATTTAATTCCGATGCAACTTCTGTGTTTCATCATCAATAAGACGGTCAGAGGGATACAGTAAACCTGAAGTGAAGCATCGGAATCCATAACTAGCGTCACAGGAATGGTTCAAAACATAGACAGTAAGAAGAGTCAGTTTTCTTGTACTTCAGTCGGCATTGTGCTTTTGTATTTAATTCCGATGCATTTTCTGTGTTTCACCGTCAATAAGAAGGTCAGGGGGATACAGTAAACCTGAAGTGATGCATCGGAATATATAACTTGTGTCACAGGAATTGTTCAAAGCATAGACAGTAAAAAGTGTCAGTCTTCTTGTACTTAAGTCGGCATTGTGCCGTTTGTATTTAATTCCGATGCAATTTCTGTGTTTCATCGTCAATAAGAAGGTCAGCTGGATACAGTAAACCTGAAGTGAAGCATCGGAATCTATAACTAGTGTCACAGGAATGGTCCAAAACATAGACAGTAAGAAGAGCCAGTCTTCTTGTACTTGAGTCGGCATTGTGACTTTTGTATTTATATCCGAACAATTTTCGGTGTTTGATCGTCAATAAGAAGGTCAGAGGGATACAGTAAACCTGAAGTGAAGCATCGGAATCTATAACTAGTGTCACAGGAATGGTTCAAAACATAGACAGTAAGAAGAGTCCGTCTTCTTGTACTAAAGTCGGCATTGTGCCTTTTGTATTTAATTAAGATGCAATTTCAGTGTTTCATCGTCAATAAGAAGGTCAGAGGGATACAGTAAACCTGAAGTGAAGCATCGGAATCTATATCTAGTGTCACAGGAATGGTTCAAATCATAGAAAGAAGAGTCAGTTTTCTTGTACTTAAGTCGGCATTGTGCCTTTTGTATTTAATTCCGATGCTTTTTCTGTGTTTCATCGTCAATAAGTAGGGCAGAGGGATACAGTGAACCTGAAGTGTAGCATCGGAATCAAAACTAGTCTCACAGGAATGGTACAAACATAGACAGTAAGAAGAGTCAGTTTTCTTGTACTTAAGTCGGCATTGTGCCTTTTGTATTTAATTCCGATGCATTTTCTGTGTTTCATCGTAAATAAGAAGGTTTGAGGGATACAGTAAACCTGAAGTGATGCATCGGAATATATAACTAGTTTCACAGGAATGGTTCAAAACACAGATATTAAGAAAAGTCTGTTTTCTTGTACTTAAGTCGGCATTGTGCATTTTCTATTAATTTCCGATGCAATTTCTGTGTTTCGTAATCAATAAGAAGGTTCAAGGGATACAGTAAACCTAAAGTGAAGCATCCGAATCTAAAACCGGTCTCACAGGAAAGATTCAAAACATAGACAGTAAGAAGAGCCAGTCTTCTTGTACTTCAGTCGGCATTGTGCCTTTTGTATTTAATTCCGATGCAATATCTGTGTTTCATCATCAATAGGACGGTCAGAGGGGTACAGTAAACCTGAAGTGAAGCATCGGAATCTATAACTAGTGTCACAGGAATGGTTCAATATAAAGACAGTTAGAAAAGTCAGTCTTCTTGTACTTAAGTCAGCATTGTGCCTGTGTATTTAATTAAGATGCAATTTCTGTGTTTCATCGTCAATAAGGGGGTCCGAGGGATACAGTGAACCTGAAGTGAAGCATCGGAATCTACAACTAATGTCACAGGAATGGTTCCAAACATAGACAGTAAGAAGAGCCAGTCTTCTTGTACATGAGTCGGCATTGTGCATTTTGTATTTAATTCCGATCCATTTTCTGTGTTTGATCGTCAATAAGAAGGTCAGAGAAATACAGTAAACCTGAAGTGAGGCATCGGAATCTATAACTAGTGTCACAGGAATGGTTCAAAACATAGACAGAAAGAGCAGTCAGTCTTCTTGTACTTAAGTCGGCATTGTGCCTTTTGTATTTAATTAATCTGCAAATTCTGTGTTTCATCGTCAATAAGAAGGTCTGAGGGATACAGTAAACCTGAAGTGAAGCATCGGAATCTATAACTAGTGTCACAGGAATGGTTCAAAACATAGACAGTAAGAAGAGTCTGTCTTCTTGTACTTAAGTCGGCATTGTGCCTTTTGTATTTAATTAAGATGCAATTTCAGTGTTTCATCGTCAATAAGAAGGTCAGAGGGATACAGTAAACCTGAAGTGAAGCATCGGAATCTATATCTAGTGTCACAGGAATGGTTCAAATCATAGAAAGAAGAGTCAGTTTTCTTGTACTTAAGTCGGCATTGTGCCTTATCTATTTAATTCCGATGCTTTTTCTGTGTTTCATCGTCAATAAGTAGGGCAGAGGGATACAGTGAACCTGAAGTGTAGCATCGGAATCAATAACTAGTCTCACAGGAATGGTACAAACATAGACAGTAAGAAGAGTCAGTTTTCTTGTACTTAAGTCGGCATTGTGCCTTTTGTATTTAATTCCGATGCATTTTCTGTGTTTCATCGTAAATAAGAAGGTTTGAGGGATACAGTAAACCTGAAGTGATGCATCGGAATATATAACTAGTATCACAGGAATGGTTCAAAACACAGATATTAAGAAAAGTCTGTTTTCTTGTACTTAAGTCGGCATTGTGCATTTTCTATTAATTTCCGATGCAATTTCTGTGTTTCGTAATCAATAAGAAGGTTCAAGGGATACAGTAAACCTGAAGTGAAGCATCCGAATCTAAAACCGGTCTCACAGGAAAGATTCAAAACATAGACAGTAAGAAGAGCCAGTCTTCTTGTACTTCAGTCGGCATTGTGCCTTTTGTATTTAATTCCGATGCAATATCTGTGTTTCATCATCAATAGGACGGTCAGAGGGGTACAGTAAACCTGAAGTGAAGGATCGGAATCTATAACTAGTGTCACAGGAATGGTTCAATATAAAGACAGTTAGAAAAGTCAGTCTTCTTGTACTTAAGTCAGCATTGTGCCTGTGTATTTAATTAAGATGCAATTTCTGTGTTTCATCGTCAATAAGGAGATCCGAGGGATACAGTGAACCTGAAGTGAAGCATCGGAATCTATAACTAATGTCACAGGAATGGTTCAAAACATAGACAGTAAGAAGAGCCAGTCTTCTTGTTCATGAGTCGGCATTGTGCATTTTGTATTTAATTCCGATCAATTTTCTGTGTTTGATCGTCAATAAGAAGGTCAGAGAAATACAGTAAACCTGAAGTGAGGCATCGGAATCTATAACTAGTGTCACAGGAATGGTTCAAAACATAGACAGAAAGAGCAGTCAGTCTTCTTGTACTTAAGTCGGCATTGTGCCTTTTGTATTTAATTGAGCTGCAAATTCTGTGTTTCATCGTCAATACGAAGGTCAGAGGGATACAGTAAAACTGAAGTGAAGCATCGGAATCTATAACTTGTGTCAAAGGAATGGATCAAAACGTAGACAGTAAGAAGAGTCAGTCTTCTTGTACTTAAGTCGGCATTGTGCCTTTTGTATTTCATTCCGACGCAATTTCTAAGTTTTATCGTCAAGAAGAAGGACAGCTGGATACATTAAACATGAAGTGAAGCATCGGAATCTATAACTAGTGTCACAGGAATGGTTCAAAACATAGACAGTAAGAAGAGCCAGTCTTCGTGTACTTGGGTCGGCATTGTGCCTTTTGTATTTAATTCCGATCAATTTTCTGAGATTGATCGTCAACAGGAAGGTCAGAGGGATACAGTAAACCTGAAGTGAAGCATCGGAATCTATAACTAGTGTCACAGTAATGGTTCAAAACATAGAAAGTAAGAAGAGTCACTTTTGTTGTAGTTAAGTCGGCATTGTGCCTTTTGTATTTAATTCCGATGCAATTTCTGTGTTTCATCGTCAATAAGAAGGTCAGAGGGATACAGTAAACCTGAAGTGAAACATCGGAATCTATAACTAGTGTCACAGGAAAGGTTCAAAACATAGACAGTAAGAAGAGCCAGTGTTCTTGTACTTAAGTCAGCATTGTGCCTTTTGTATTTATTTCCGATGCAATTTCTGTGTTTCATCGTCAATAAGAAGGTCAGAGGGATACAGTGAACCTGAAGTTAAGCATCGGAATCTGTAACAAGTGGCACAGGAATGGTTCAAAACATAGACACTAAGAAGAGTCAGTTTTCTTCTACTTAAGTCGGCATTGTGATTTTTGTATTTAGTTCCGATGCAATTTCTGTGTTTCATCTTCAATAAGAAGGTCACAGGGATACAGTAAACCTGAAGTGAAGCATCGGAATCTATAACTAGTGTCACAGGAATGGTACAAAACATAAACAGTAAGAAGAGCCCGTTTTCTTGTACTTAAGTCGGCATTGTGCCATTTGTATTTAATTCCGATGCAACTTCTGTGTTTCATCGTCAATAAGACGGTCGGAGGGATACAGTAAACCTGAAGTGAAGCATCGGAATGCATAACTAGCGTCACAGGAATGGTTCAAAACATAGACAGTAAGAAGAGTCAGTTTTCTTGTACTTAAGTCGGCATTGTGCTTTTGTATTTAATTCCGATGCATTTTCTGTGTTTTCCGTCAATAAGAAGGTCACAGGGATACAGTAAACCAGAAGTGATGCACCGGAATATATAACTTGTGTCACAGGAATGGTTCAAAACATAGACAGTAAAAAGTGTCAGTCTTCTTGTACTTAAGTCGGCATTGTGCCGTTTGTATTTAATTCCGATGCAATTTCTGTGTTTTTAATCGTCAATAAGAAGGTCAGCTGGATACAGTAAACCTGAAGTGATGCATCGGAATCTATAACTAGTGTCACAGGAATGGTTCAAAACATACACAGTAAGAAGAGCCAGTCTTCTTGTACTTGAGTCGGCATTGTGCCTTTTGTATTTAAATCCGATCAATTTTCGGTGTTTGATCGTCAATAAGAAGGTCAGAGGGATACAGTAAACCTAAAGTGAAGCATCGGAATCTATAACTAGTGTCACAGGAATGGTTCAAAACATAGTCAGTAAGAAGAGCCAGTCTTCTTGTACTTGAGTCGGCATTGTGACTTTTGTATTTAAATCCGATCAATTTTCGGTGTTTGATCGTCAATAAGAAGGTCAGAGGGATACAGTAAACCTAAAGTGAAGCATCGGAATCTATAACTAGTGTCACAGGAATGGTTCAAAAGATAGACAGTAAGAAGAGTCTGTCTTCTTGTACTTAAGTCGGCATTGTGCCTTTTGTATTTAATTAAGATGCAATTTCAGTGTTTCATCGTCAATAAGAAGGTCAGAGGGATACAGTAAACCTGAAGTGAAGCATCGGAATCTATATCTAGTGTCACAGGAATGGTTCAAATCATAGAAAGAAGAGTCAGTTTTCTTGTACTTAAGTCGGCATTGTGCCTTTTGTATTTAATTCCGAAGCTTTTTCTGTGTTTCATCGTCAATAAGTAGGGCAGAGGGAGACAGTGAACCTGAAGTGAAGCATCGGAATCAATAACTAGTCTCACTGGATGGTACAAACATAGACAGTAAGAAGAGTCAGGTTTCTTGTACTTAAGTCGGCATTGTGCCTTTTGTATTTAATTCCGATGCATTTTCTGTGTTTCATCGTAAATAAGAAGGTTTGAGGGATACAGTAAACCTGAAGTGATGCATCGGAATATATAACTAGTTTCACAGGAATGGTTCAAAACATAGATATTTAGAAAAGTCTGTTTTCTTGTACTTAAGTCGGCATTGTGCATTTTCTATTAATTTCCGATGCAATTTATGTGTTTCGTAATCAATAAGAAGGTTCAAGGGATACAGTAAACCTGAAGTGAAGCATCCGAATCTAAAACCGGTCTCACAGGAAAGATTCAAAGCATAGACAGTAAGAAGAGCCAGTCTTCTTGTACTTCAGTCGGCATTGTGCCTTTTGTATTTAATTCCGATGCAATATCTGTGTTTCATCATCAATAGGACGGTCAGAGGGGTACAGTAAACCTGAAGTGAAGCATCGGAATCTATAACTAGTGTCACAGGAATGGTTCAAAACAAAGACAGTTAAAAGAGTCAGTCTTCTTGTACTTAAGTCAGCATTGTGCCTGTGTATTTAATTAAGATGCAATTTCTGTGTTTCATCGTCAATAAGGTGATCCGAGGGATACAGTGAACCTGAAGTGAAGCACCGGAATCTATAACTAATGTCACAGGAATGGTTCAAAACATAGACAGTAAGAAGAGCCAGTCTTCTTGTACATGAGTCGGCATTGTGCATTTTGTATTTAATTCCGATCAATTTTCTGTGTTTGATCGTCAATAAGAAGGTCAGAGAAATACAGTAAACCTGAAGTGAGGCATCGGAATCTATAACTAGTGTCACAGGAATGGTTCAAAACATAGACAGAAAGAGGAGTCAGTCTTCTTGTACTTAAGTCGGCATTGTGCCTTTTGTATTTAATTAAGCTGCAAATTCTGTGTTTCATCGTCAATAAGAAGGTCAGAGGGATACAGTAAACCTGAAGTGAAGCATCGGAATCTATAACTAGTGTCACAGGAATGGTTCAAAACATAGACAGTAAGAAGAGCCAGTCTTCTTGTACTTGAGGCGGCATTGTTCCTTTTGTATTTAATTCCGATTCAATTTCTGTGTTTCATCGTCAATAAGAAGGTCAGAGGGATACAGCAAAACTAAAGTGAAGCATCGGGAACTATAACTAGTGTCACAGGAATGGTTCAAAACATAGACTGTAAGAAGATACAGTTTACTTGTACTTAAGTCGGCATTGTGCCTTTTGTATTTAATTCCGATGCATGTTCTGTGTTTCATCGTCAATATGAAAGTCAGAGGGATACAGTAAACCTGAAGTGAAGCATCGGAATCCATAACTAGTGTCACAGGAATGGTTCAAAACATAGAGAGTAAGAAGAGTCAGTCTTTTGGTACTTATAACGGCATTGTGCCTTTTGTATTTAATTCCGAAGCAATTTCTGTGTTTCATCGTCAATAAAAAGGTTAGAGGGATACAATAAACCTGAAATGAAGCATCGGAATCCATAACTAGTGTCACAGGAATGGTTCAAATCATACACAGTAAGAGGAGCCAGTCTTCTTGTACTTGAGTAGGCATTGTGCTTTTGCATTAAATTCCGATGAAATTTCTGTGTTTTATCGTCAATTAGAAGGTCAGAGGGATACAGTAAACCTCAAGTGAAGCATCGGAATCTATAACTAGTGTCACAGTAATGGTTCAAAGCATAGAAAGTAAGAAGAGTCAGTTTTCTTGTAGTTAAGTCGGCATTGTGCCTTTTGTATTTAATTCCGATGCAACCTCTGTGTTTCATCGTCAATAAGACGGTCAGAGGGATACAGTAAACCTGAAGTGAAGCATCGAAATCCATAACTAGCGTCACAGGAATGGTTCAAAACATAGACAGTAAGAAGAGTCAGTTTTCTTGTACTTAAGTCGGCATTGTGCTTTTGTATTTAATTCCGATGTATTTTCTGTGTTTCATCGTCATTAAGAAGGTCAGAGGGATACAGTAAACCTGAAGTGATGCATCGGAATATATAACTTGTGTCACAGGAATGGTTCAAAACATAGACACTAAGAAGAGTCAGTTTTCTTCTACTTAAGTCGGCATTGTGATTTTTGTATTTAGTTCCGATGCAATTTCTGTGTTTCATCTTCAATAAGAAGGTCACAGGGATACAGTAAACCTGAAGTGAAGCATCGGAATCTATATCTAGTGTCACAGGAATGGTTCAAAACGTAGAAAGAAGAGTCAGTTTTCTTGTACGTAAGTCGGCATTGTGCCTTTTGTATTTAATTCCGATGCTTTTTCTGTGTTTCATCGTCAATA
The DNA here is from genome assembly GCF_021461395.2 of Schistocerca americana. NCBI lineage: Eukaryota > Metazoa > Arthropoda > Insecta > Orthoptera > Acrididae > Schistocerca > Schistocerca americana. Next base: position 32,971,269 of record NC_060121.1, read on the forward strand.
AGTAGGGCAGAGGGATACAGTGAACCTGAAGTGAAGCATCGGAATCTATAACTAGTGTCACAGGAATAATTCAAAACAAAGACAGTTAGAAGAGTCAGTCTTCTTGTACTTAAGTCGGCATTGTGCCTGTGTATTTAATTAAGATGCAATTTCTGTGTTTCATCGTCAATAAGGAGATCTGAGGGATACAGTGAACCTGAAGTGAAGCATCGGAATCTATAACTAGTGTCACAGGAATGGTTCAAAACATAGACAGTAAGAAGAGCCAGTCTTCTTGTACATGAGTCGGCATTGTGTATTTTGTATTTAATTCCGATCAATTTTCTGTGTTTGATCGTCAATATGAAGGTCAGAGAAATACAGTAAACCTGAAGTGAGGCATCGGAATCTATAACTAGTGTCACAGAAATGGTTCAAAACATAGACAGTAAGAGGAGTCAGTCTTCTTCTACTTAAGTCGGCATTGTGCCTTTTGTATTTAATTAAGCTGCAAATTCTGTGTTTCATCGTCAATAAGAAGGTCAGAGGGATACAGTAAACCTGAAGTGAAGCATCGGAATCTATAACTAGTGTCACAGGAATGGTTCAAAACATAGACAGTAAGAAGAGTCAGTTGTCTTGTACTTAAGTCGGCATTGTGCCTTTTGTATATAATTTCGATGCAATTTCTGTGTTTCATCGTCAATAAGAAGGTTAGAGGGATACAGCAAACCTGAAGTGAAGCATCGGAATCTATAACTAGTGTCACAGGAATGGTTCAAAACATAGACAGTAAGAAGAGCCAGTTTATTTGTACTTGAGTCGCCATTGTTCCTTTTGTATTTAATTCCGATTCAATTTCTGTGTTTCATCGTCAATAAGAAGGTCAGAGGGATACAGTAAACCTGAAGTGAAGCATCGGAATCTATAACTAGTGTCACAGGAATGGTTCAAAAGATAGACAGTAAGAAGGGTCAGTTTACTTGTACTTAAGTCGGCATTGCGCCTTTTGTATTTAATTCCGATGCAATGTATGTGTTTCATCGTCAATAAGAAATTCAGAGGGATACAGTAAACCTGAAGTGAAGCATCGGAATCCATAACTAGTGTCACAGGAATGGTTCAAATCATAGACAGTAAGAAGAGCCAGTCTTCTTGTACTTGAGTAGGCATTGTGCTTTTGTATTTAGTTCCGATGCAATTTCTGTGTTTCATCGCCAATAAGAATGTCAGAGGGATACAGTAAACCTGAAGTGAAGCATCGGAATCTATAACTAGTGTCACATGAATGATTCAAAACATAGACAGTTAGAAGAGTCAGTTTTCTTGTACTTAAGTCGGCATTGTGCCTCTTCTTTTTAATTCCGATGCAATTTCTGTGTTCCGGCGTCAATAAGAAGGTCCAAGGGATACAGTTAGCCTGAAGTGAAGCATCGGAATCTAAAACCGGTCTCACAGGAATGGTTCAAAACATAGACAGTAAGAAGAGCCTTCTTCTTGTACTTGAGTCGGCATGTGCCTTTTGTATTTAAATCCGATTCAATTTCTGTGTTTCATCGTCAATAAGAAGGTCAGCTGGATACAGTAAACCTGAAGTGAAGCATCGGAATCTATAACTAGTGTCACAGGAATGGTTCAAAACATAGACAGTAAGAAGAGATAGTTTTCTTGTACTTAAGTCGGCATTGTGCCTTTTGTAATTAATTCCGATGCTTTTTCTGTGTTTCATCGTCAATAAGTGGGGCAGAGGGATACAGTGAACCTGAAGTGAAGCATCGGAATCAATAACTAGTCTCACAGGAATGGTAAAAACATAGACAGTAAGAAGAGTCAGTTTTCTTGTACTTAAGTCGGCATTGTGCCTTTTGTATTTAATTCCGATGCATTTTCTGTGTTTCATCGTCAATAAGAAGATTTGAGGGATACAGAAAACCTGAAGTGATGCATCGGAATATATAACTAGTCTCACAGGAATGGTTCAAAACATAGATATTAAGAAGAGTCTGTTTTCTTCTACTTAAGTCGGCATTGTGCATTTTCTATTAATTTCCGATGCAATTTCTGTGTTTCGTAATCAATAAGAAGGTTCAAGGGATACAGTAAACCTGAAGTGAAGCATCCGAATCTAAAACCGGTCTCACAGGAAAGGTTCAACACATAGACAGTATGAAGAGCCAGCCTTCTTGTACTTGAGTCGGAATTGTGCCTTTTGAATTTAATTCCGATCAATTGTCTGTGTTTGATCGTCAATAAGAAGGTCAGAGGGATACAGTAAACCTGAAGTGAAGCATCGGAATATATAACTAGTGTCACAGGAATTGTTCAAAACATAGACTGTAAGAAGAGTCAGTCTTCTTGTACTTAAGTCGGCATTGTCCCATTTGAATTTAATTAAGATGAAATTTCTGTGTTTCATCGTCAATAAGATGGTCAGAGGGATACAGTAAATCTGAAGTGAAGCATCGGAATCTATAACTAGTTTCACAGGAATGGTTCAAAACATAGACAGAAAGAAGAGTCAGTTTTTGTACTTAACTCGGCATTGTGCCTTTTGTATTTAATTCCGATGCAATTTCTGTGTTTCATCGTCAGTAGAAAGGTCAGAGGGATACAGTAAACCTGAAGTGAAGCATCGGAATCTATAACTAGTGTCACAGGAATGGTTCAAAACATAGAGAGTAAGAAGAGTCAGTCTTCTTGTACTTAAGTCGGCATTGTGCCTTTTGTATTTAATTAAGATGCAATTTCTGTGTTTCATCGTCAATAAGAAGGTCATAGGGATACAGTAAACCTGAAGTGAAGCATCGGAATCTATATCTAGTGTCACAGGAATGGTACAAAACATAGAAAGAAGAGTCAGTTTTATTGTTCTTAAGTCGGCATTGTGCCTTTTGTATTTAATTCCGATGCTTTTTCTGTGTTTCATCGTCAATAAGTAGGGCAGAGGGATACAGTGAACCTGAAGTGAAGCATCGGAATATATAACTTGTGTCACAGGAATGGTTCAAAACATAGACAGGAAGAAGTGTCAGTCTTCTTGTACTTAAGTCGGCATTGTGCCGTTTTTATTTAATTTCGATGCAATTTCTGTGTTTCATCGTCAATAAGAAGGTCAGAGGGATACAGTAAACCTGAAGTGAAGCATCGGAATCTATATCTAGTGTCACAGGAATGGTTCAAAACATAGAAAGAAGAGTCAGTTTTCTTGTACGTAAGTCGGCATTGTGCCTTTTGTATTTAATTCCGATGCTTTTTCTGTGTTTCATCGTCAATAAGTAGGGCAGAGGGATACAGTGAACCTGAAGTGAAGCATCGGAATCAATAACTAGTGTCACAGGAATGGTTCAAAACAAAGACAGTTAGAAGAGTCAGTCTTCTTGTACTTAAGTCGGCATTGTGCCTGTGTATTTAATTAAGATGCAATTACTGTGTTTCATCGTCAATAAGGAGATCTGAGGGATACAGTGAACCTGAAGTGAAGCATCGGAATCTATAACTAGTGTCACAGGAATGGTTCAAAACTAAGACAGTAAGAAGAGCCAGTCTTCTTGTACATGAGTCGGCATTGTGCATTTTGTATTTAATTCCGATCAATTTTCTGTGTTTGATCGTCAATATGAAGGTCAGAGAAATACAGTAAACCTGAAGTGAGGCATCGGAATCTATAACTAGTGTCACAGAAATGGTTCAAAACATAGACAGTAAGAGGAATCAGTCTTCTTGTACTTAAGTCGGCATTGTGCCTTTTGTATTTAATTAAGCTGCAAATTCTGTGTTTCATCGTCAATAAGAAGGTCAGAGGGATACAGTAAACCTGAAGTGAAGCATCGGAATCTATAACTAGTGTCACAGGAATGGTTCAAAACATAGACAGTAAGAAGAGTCAGTTGTCTTGTACTTAAGTCGGCATTGTGCCTTTTGTATATAATTTCGATGCAATTTCTGTGTTTCATCGTCAATAAGAAAGTTAGAGGGATACAGCAAACCTGAAGTGAAGCATCGGAATCTATAACTAGTGTCACAGGAATGGTGCAAAACATAGACAGTAAGAAGAGCCAGTTTTCTTGTAGTTGAGTCGCCATTGTTCCTTTTGTATTTAATTCCGATTCAATTTCTGTGTTTCATCGTCAATAAGAAGGTCAGAGGGATACAGTAAACCTGAAGTGAAGCATCGGAATCTATAACTAGTGGCACAGGAATGGTTTAAAAGATAGACAGTAAGAAGGGTCAGTTTACTTGTACTTAAGTCGGCATTGTGCCTTTTATATTTAATTCCGATGCAATGTCTGTGTTTCATCGTCAATAAGAAGGTCAGAGGGATACAGTAAACCTGAAGTGAAGCATCGGAATCTATAACTAGTGTCACATGAATGATTCAAAACATAGACAGTTAGAAGAGACAGTTTTCTTGTACTAAAGTCGGCATTGTGCCTCTTCTTTTTAATTCCGATGCAATTTCTGTGTTCCGGCGTCAATAAGAAGGTCCAAGGGATACAGTAAACCTGAAGTGAAGCATCGGAATCTAAAACCGGTCTCACAAGAATGGTTCAAAACATAGACAGTAAGAAGAGCCTTCTTCTTGTACTTGAGTCGGCATGTGCCTTTTGTATTTAAATCCGATTCAATTTCTGTGTTTCATCGTCAATAAGAAGGTCAGCTGGATACAGTAAACCTGAAGTGAAGCATCGGAATCTATAACTAGTGTCACAGGAATGGTTCAAAACATAGACAGTAAGAAGAGCCAGTTTTCTTGTACTTAAGTCGGCATTGTGCCTTTTGTAATTAATTCCGATGCTTTTTCTGTGTTTCATCGTCAATAAGTAGGGCAGAGGGATACAGTGAACCTGAAGTGAAGCATCGGAATCAATAACTAGTCTCACAGGAATGGTAAAAACATAGACAGTAAGAAGAGTCAGTTTTCTTGTACTTTAGTCGGCATTGTGCCTTTTGTATTTAATTCCGATGCATTTTCTGTGTTTCATCGTCAATAAGAAGGTTTGAGGGATACAGAAAACCTGAAGTGATGCATCGGAATATATAACTAGTCTCACAGGAATGGTTCAAAACATAGATATTAAGAAGAGTCTGTTTTCTTGTACTTAAGTCGGCATTGTGCATTTTCTATTAATTTCCGATGCAATTTCTGTGTTTCGTAATCAATAAGAAGGTTCAAGGGATACAGTAAACCTGAAGTGAAGCATCCGAATCTAAAACCGGTCTCACAGGAAAGTTTCAAAACATAGACAGTATGAAGAGCCAGCCCTCTTGTACTTGAGTCGGAATTGTGCATTTGAATTTAATTCCGATCAATTGTCTGTGTTTGATCGTCAATAAGAAGGTCAGAGGGATACAGTAAACCTGAAGTGAAGCATCGGAATCTATAACTAGTGTCACAGGAATTGTTCAAAACATAGACTGTAAGAAGAGTCAGTCTTCTTGTACTTAAGTCGGCATTGTCCCATTTGTATTTAATTAAGATGAAATTTCTGTGTTTCATCGTCAATAAGATGGTCAGAGGGATACAGTAAATCTGAAGTGAAGCATCGGAATCTATAACTAGTGTCACAGGAATGGTTCAAAACATAGACAGAAAGAAGAGTCAGTTTTTTTGTACTTAACTCGGCATTGTGCCTTTTGTATTTAATTCCGATGCAATTTCTGTGTTTCATCGTCAATAGAAAGGTCAGAGGGATACAGTAAACCTGAAGTGAAGCATCGGAATCTATAACTAGTGTCACAGGAATGGTTCAAAACATAGAGAGTAAGAAGAGTCAGTCTTCTTGTACTTAAGTCGGCATTGTGCCTTTTGTATTTAATTAAGATGCAATTTCTGTGTTTCATTGTCAATAAGAAGGTCAGAGGGAGACAGTAAACCTGAAGTGAAGCATCGGAATCTATATCTAGTGTCACAGGAATGGTACAAAACATAGAAAGAAGAGTCAGTTTTATTGTACTTAAGTCGGCATTGTGCCTTTTGTATTTAATTCCGATGCTTTTTCTGTGTTTCATCGTCAATAAGTAGGGCAGAGGGATACAGTGAACCTGAAGTGAAGCATCGGAATCAATAACTAGTCTCACAGGAATGGTACAAACATAGACAGTAAGAAGAGTCAGTTTTCTTGTACTTAAGTCGGCATTGTGCCTTTTGTATTTAATTCCGTATCATTTTCTGTGTTTCATCATCAATAAGAAGGTTTGAGGGATACAGAAAACCTGAAGTGATGCATCGGAATATATAACTAGTTTCACAGGAACGGTTCAAAACATAGATATTAAGAAGAGTCAGTTTTCTTGTACTTAAGTCGGCATTGTGCATTTTCTACTAATTTCCGATGCTATTTCTGTGTTTCGTAATCAATGAGAAGGTTCAAGGGATACAGTAAACCTGAAGTGAAGCATCCGAATCTAAAACCGGTCTCACAGGAAAGGTTCAAAACATAGACAGTAAGAAGAGCCAGTCTTCTTGTACTTGAGTCGGAATTGTGCCTTTTGTATTTAATTCCAATGCAATTTCTGTGTTTCATCGTCAATAGAAAGGTCAGAGGGATACAGTAAATCTGGAGTGAAGCATGGGAATCTATAACTAGTGTCACAGGAATGGTTCAAAACATAGACAGTAAGAAGAGCCAGTCTTCTTGTACTTGAGTCGGAGTTGTGCCTTTTGAATTTAATTCCGATGCAATTTCTGTGTTTCATCGTCAATAAGAAGGTCAGAGGGATACAGTAAACCTGAAGTGAAGCATCGGAATCTATAACTAGTGTCACAGGAATTGTTCAAAACATAGACTGTAAGAAGAGTCATTTTCTTCTACTTAAGTCGGCGTTGTCCCATTTGTATTTAATTAAGATGAAATTTCTGAGTTTCATCGCCAATAAGAAGGTCAGAGGGATACAGTAAACCTGAAGTGAAGCATCGGAATCTATAACTAGTGTCACAGGAATGGTTCAAATCATAGACAGAAAGAAGAGTCAGTTTTCTTGTACTTAAGTCGGCATTGTGCCTTTAGTATCTAATTCCGATGCAATTTCTGTGTTTCATCGTCAATAGAAAGGTCAGAGGGATACAGTAAACCTGAAGTGAAGCATCGGAATCCATAACTAGTGTCACAGGAATGGTTCAAAACATAGAGAGTAAGAAGAGTCAGTCTTTTGGTACTTAAGTCGGCATTGTGCCTTTTGTATTAAATTCCGATGCAAGTTCAGTGTTTCATCGTCAGTAAGAAGGTCAGAGGGATACAGTAAACCTGAAGTGAAGCATCAGAATCCATAATTTGTGTCACAGGAATGGTTCTAATCATCGAGAGTAAGAAGAGTCAGTCATTTGGTACTTAAGTCGGCATTGTGCCTTTTGTAATTAATTCCGATGCAATTTCTGTGTTTCATCGTCAATAAGGAGGTCACAGGGATACAGTAAACCTGATGTGTAGCATCGGAATCTGTAGAAAGTGTCACAGGAATGGTTCAAAACATAGACACTAAGAAGAGTCAGTTTTCTTGTACTTAAGTCGGCATTGTGCCATTTGTATTTAATTCCGATGCAACTTCTGTGTTTCATCGTCAATAAGAAGGTCAAAGGGATACAGTAAACCTGAAGTGAAGCATCGGAATCTATAACTAGTGTCACAGGAATGGTTCAGAACATTGATAGTTAGAAGAGTCATTTTTCTTGTACTTAAGTCGCATTGTGCCCTTTGTATTTAATTCCGATGCAATTTCTGTGTTTCATCGTCAATAAGAAGGTCACAGGGATACAGTAAACCTGAAGTGATGCATCGGAGTATATAACTAGTGTCACAGGAATGGTTCAAAACGTAGATATTAAGAAGTGTCTGTTTTCTTGTACTTAAGTCGGCATTGTGGATTTTCCATTTAATTCCGATGCAATTTCTGTGTTTCGTAATCAATAAGAAGGTCCAAGGAATACAGTAAAAAAGTGAAGCAGCGGAATCTACAACTAGTGTCACAGGAATGGTTCAAAACGTAGACAGTAAGAAGAGTCAGTTTTCTTGTACTTAAGTCGGCATTGTGCCTTTTGTATATAATTCCGATGCAATTTCTGTGTTTCATCCTCAATAAGAACGTTAGAGGGATACAGTAAACCTGAAGTGAAGCGTCGGAATCTATGACTAGTGTCCCAGGAATGGTTCAAAACATAGACAGTAAGTAAAGACAGTCTTCTTGTACTTGAGTTGGCATTGATCGTTTTGTATTTAATTCCGATGCAATTTCTGTGTTTCATCGTCAATAAGTAGGGATGAGGGATACAATAAACCTGAAGTGAAGCATCGGAATCTGTAACTAGTGTCACAGGAATGGTTCAAAACATAGAGAGTAAGAAGAGTCAGTCTTTTGTTACTTAAGTCGGCATTGTGCCTTTTGTATTTAATTCCGATGCAATTTCTGTGTTTCATCGTCAATAAAAAAGTCAGAGGGATACAGTAAACCTGAAGTGAAACATCGGAATCTATAACTAGTGTCACAGGAATGGTTCAAAACATAGAGAGTAGGAAGAGTCAGTCTTCTTGTACTTAAGTCAGGATTCTGCCTTTTGTATTTAATTCCGATGCAATATCTGTGTTTCATCGTCAATAAGTAGGGATGAGGGTTACAGTAAACCGGAAGTGAAGCATCGGAAACCATAAAAAGTGTCACAGGAATGGTTCAAAACATAGAGAGTAAGAAGAGCCAGTCTACTTGTACTTGAGTCGGCATTGTGCCTTTTGTATTTAATTCCCATCAATTTTCTGTGTTTGATCGTCAATAAGAAGGTCAGAGGGATACAGTAAACCTGAAGTGAAGCATCGGAATCTATAACTGGTGTCACAGGAATCGTTCAAAACATAGACAGTGAGAAGAGTCAGTGTTCTTGTACTTAAGTCGGCATTGTGCCTTTTGTATTTAATTATGATGCAATTTCCGTGTTTCATCGTCAATAAGGTCAGAGGGATACAGTAAACCTGAAGTGAAGCATCGGAATCTATAACAAGTGTCACAGGAATGGTTCAAAACATAGACAGTAAGAAGAGTCAGTTTTCTTGTACTTAAGTCGGCATTGTGCCTTTTGTATACAATTCCGATGCAATTTCTGTGTTTCATCGTCAATAAGATGGTTAGAGGGATGTAGTAAACCTGAAGTGAAGCAGTGGAATCAATAACTAGTGTGACAGGAATGGTTCAAAACATAGACAGTAAGAAGAGCCAGTCTTCTTGTACTTGAGTCGGCATTGTTCCTTTTGTATTTAATTCCGATGCAATTTCTGTGTTTTATCGTCAATAAGAAGGTCAGAGGGATACTATAAACCTAAAGTGAAGCATCTGAATCTATATCTAGTGTCACAGGAATGGTTCAAAACATAGACAGTAAGAAGAGTCAGTATTCTTGTACTTCAGTCGGCATTGTGCCTTTTGTATTTCATTCCGATGCAATTTCTGTGTTTCATCGTCAAAAAGAAGGTCATAGGGATACAGTAAACCTGAAGTGAAGCATCGGAATCCATAACTAGTGTCACAGGAATGGTTCAAACATAGAGAGTATGAAGAGTCAGTCTTTTGGTACTTAACTCGGCATTGTGCCTTTTGTATTTAATTATGATGCAATTTCCGTGTTTCATCGTCAATAACGTCAGAGGGATACAGTAAACCTGAAGTGAAGCATCGGACTCAGTAACTAGTGTCACAGGAATGGTTCAAAACACAGACACTAAGAAGAGTCAGTTTTCTTGTACTTAAGTCGGCATTGTGCCTTTTGTATTTAATTCCGATGCAATATCTGTGTTTCACCGTCAATAAGAAGGTCACAGGGATACAGTAAACCTGAAGTGAAGCATCGGACTCTATAACTAGTGTCACAGGAATGGTTCAAAATATAAACAGTAAGAAGAGCCCGTTTTCATGTACTTAAGTCGGCATTGTGCTTTTGTACTTAATTCCGATGCAATTTCTGTGTTTCATCGTCAATAAGAATGTCAGAGGGATAAAGTAAACCTGAAGTGAAGCATCGGAATCTATAACTAGTGTCACATGAATGATTCAAAACATAGACAGTAGGAAGAGTCAGTTTTCTTGTACTTAAGTCGGCATTGTGCCTCTTCTTTTTAATTCCGATGCAATTTCTGTGTTTCGGCGTCAATAAGAAGGTCCAAGGGAAACAGTAAACCTGAAGTAAAGCATCGGAATCTAAAACCGGTCTCACAGGAATGGTTCAATACATAGACAGTAAGAAGAGCCAGTCTTCTTGTACTTGAGTCGGCATGTGCCTTTTGTATTTTATTCCGATGCAATTTCTGTGTTTCGTCGTCAATTAGAAGCTCCGAGGGATATAGTAAACCAGAGGTGAAGCATCGAAATCTATAACTAGTGTCTCAGGAATGGTTCAAAGCATAGAAAGAAGAGTCAGTTTTCTTGTACTTAAGTCGGCATTGTGCCTTTTGTATTTAATTCCGATGCAATTTCTGTGTTTCATCGTCAATATGTAGGTCAGAGGGATACAGTAAACCTGAAGTGATGCATCGGAATATATAACTTGTGTCACAGGAATGGTTCAAAACATCGATATTAAGAAGAGTCTGTTTTCTTGTACTTAATTCGACATTGTGCATTTTCTATTTAATTCCGTTGCAATTTCTGTGTTTCGTAATCAATTAGAAGGTCCAAGGGATACAGTAAACCTGAAGTAAAGCATCCGAATCTAAAACCGGTCTCACAGGAAAGGTTAAAAACATAGACAGTAAGAAGAGCCAGTCTTCTTGTACTTGAGTCGGAATTGCGGCTTTTGTATTTAATTCCGATGCAATTTCTGTGTTTCATCGTCAATAACAAGGTCAGAGGGATACAGTAAACCTGGAGTGAAGCATCGGAATCCATAACTAGTGTCACAGGAATGGTTCAAAACATAGACAGTAAGAAGAGCCAGTCTTCTTGTACTTGAGTCGGAATTGTGCCTTTTGAACTTAATTCCGTTCAATTTTCTGTGTTTGAGCGTCAATAAGAATGTCAGAGGGATACAGTAAACCAGAAGTGAAGCATCGGAATCTACAACTAGTGTCACAGGAATGGTTCAAAACATAGACAGTAAGAAGAGTCAGTCCTCTTGTACTTAAGTCGGCATTGTCCCTTTTGTATTTAATTAAGATGATATTACTGTGTTTCATCGCCAATAAGAAGGTCAGAGGGTAACAGTAAACCTGAAGTGAAGCATCGGAATCTATAACTAGTGTCACAGGAATGGTTCAAAACATAGACAGAAAGAAGAGTCAGTTTTCTTGTACTTAAGTCGGCATTGTGCCTTTTGTATTTGATTCCGATGCAATTTCTGAGTTTCATCGTCAATAGAAGGGTCAGAGGGATACAGTCACGTGAAGTGAAGCATCGGAATCCATAACTTGTGTCACAGGAATGGTTCAAAACATAGACAGTAAGAAGAGTCAGTCTTTTGGTACTTAAGTCGGCATTGTGCCTTTTGTACTAAATTCCGATGCAATTTCTGTGTTTCATCGTCAATAAGAAGGTCAGAGGGATACAGTAAACCTGAAGTGAAGCATCGGAATCCATAACTAGTGTCACAGGAATGGTTCAAATCGTAGAGAGTAAGAAGAGTCAGTCATTGGTACTTAAGTCGGCATTGTGCCTTTTGTATTTAATTCCGATGCAATTTCTGTGTTTCATCGTCAATAAGAAGGTCAGAGGGATACAGTAAACCTGAAGTGATGCATCGGAATATATAATTAGTGTCACAGGAATGGTTCAAAACGTAGATATTAAGAAGTGTCTGTTTTCTTGTACTTAAGTCGGCATTGTGCATTTTCTATTTAATTCCGATGCAATTTTTGTGTTTCGTAGTCAATAAGAAGGTCCACGGGATACAGTAAAAAATAGAAGCAGCGGAATCTATAACTAGTGTCACAGGAATGGTCCAAAACATAGACAGTAAGAAGAGTCAGTTTTCTTGTACTTAAGTCGGCATTGTGCCTTTTTTATATAATTCCGATGCAATATCTGTGTTTCATCTTCAATAAGAAGGTTAGAGGGATACAGTAAACCTGAAGTGAAGCGTCGGAATCTATAACAAGTGTCCCAGGAATGGTTCAAAACATAGCGAGTAAGAAGAGTCAGTCTTTTGTTACTTAAGTCGGCATTGTGCCTTTTGTATTTAATTCCGATGCAATTTCTGTGCTTCATCGTCAATACAAGGTCAGAGGGATACAGTAAACCTGAAGTGAAACATCAGAATCTATAACTTGTGTCACAGGAATAGTTTAAAACATAGACAGTTTTAAGCGTCAGTCTTCTTGTACTTAAGTCAGCATTGTGCCTTTTGTATTTAATTCCGATGCAATATCTGTGTTTCATCGTCAATAAGTAGGGATGTGGGTTACAGTAAACCTGAAGTGAAGCGTCGGAATCCATAACTAGTGTCACAGGAATGGTTCAAAACATAGAGAGTCAGAAGAGCCAGTCTTCTTGTACTTGAGTCGGCATTGTGCCTTTTGTATTTAATTACCATCAATTTTCTGTGTTTGATCGTCAATAAGAAGGTCAGAGGGATGCAGTAAACCTGAAGTGAAGCATCGGAATCTATAATTGGTGTCACAGTTATCGTTCAAATCATAGACAGTGAGAAGAGTCAGTCTTCTTGTACTTAAGTCGGCATTGTGCCTTTTGTCTTTAATTATGATGCAATTTCCGTGTTTCATCGTCAATAAGGTCAGAGGGATACAGTAAACCTGAAGTGAAGCATCGGTATCTATAGCTAGTGTCACAGGAAAGGTTCAAAACATAGACAGTAAGAAGAGTCAGTTTGCTTGTACTTAAGTCGGCATTGTGCCTTTTGTATAGAATTCCGATGCAATTTCTGTGTTTCATCGTCAATAAGAAGGTTAGAGGGATACAGTAAACCTGAAGTGAAGCATCGGACTCTATAACTAGTGTCACAGGAATGGTTCAAAACATAGACACTAAGAAGAGTCAGTTTTCTTGTACTTAAGTCGGCATTGTGCCATTTGTATTTAATTCCGATGCAATATCTGTGTTTCATCGTCAATAAGAAGGTCACAGGGATACAGTAAACCTGAAGTGAAGCATCGGTCTCTGTAACTAGTCTCACAGGAAAGGTTAAAACATAGACAGTTACAAGAGCCAGTCTTCTTGTACTTGAGTCGGAATTGTGCCTTTTGTATTTAATTACGATGCAATTTCTGTGTTTCATCGTCAATAGAATGGTCAGAGGGATACAGTAAACCTGGAGTGAAGCATCGGAATCTATAACTAGTGTCCCAGGAATGGTTCAAAACATAGCGAGTAAGAAGAGTCAGTCATTTGGTACTTAAGTCGGCATTGTGCCTTTTGTATTTAATTCCGATGCAATTTCTGTGTTTAATCGTCAATAAGTAGGTCAGAGGGATACAATAAACCTGAAGTGAAGCATCGGACTCTATAACTAGTGTCACAGGAATGGTTCAGAACATAGATAGTAAGAAGAGTCATTTTTCTTGTACTTAAGTCGCATTGTGCCTTTTGTATTTAATTCCGATGCAATTTCTGTGTTTCATCGTCAATAAGAAGGCCAGAGGGATACAGTAAACCTGTAGTGATGCATCGGAATATATAACTAGTGTCACAGGAATGGTTCAAAACATAGACAGTAGGAAGAGTCAGTTTTATTGTACTTAAGTCGGCATTGTGCCTTTTGTATATAGTTCCGATGCAATTTCTGTGTTTCATCTTCAATAAGAAGGTTAGAGGGATACAGTAAACCTGAAGTGAAGCGTCGGAATCTATAACTATTGTCCCAGGAATGGTTCAAAAGATAGACAGGTAGAAAAGCCAGTCTTCTTGTACTTGAGTCGGCATTGTTCCTTTTGTATTTAATTCCGATGCAATTTCTGTGTTTCATCGTCAATAAGTAGGGATGAGGGATACAGTAAACCTGAAGTAAAGCATCGGAATCTATAACTAGTGTCACAGGAATGGTTCAAAACATATACAGTGAGAAGAGTCCGTCTTCTTGTACTTAAGTCGGCAATGTGCCTTTTGTATTTAATTATGATGCAATTTCCGTGTTTCATAGTCAATAAGGTCAGAGGGATACAGTAAACCTGAAGTGAAGCATCGGAATCTATAACTAGTGTCACAGGAAAGGTTCAAAACATAGACAGTAAGAAGAGTCAGTTTTCTTGTACTTAAGTCGGCCTTGTGCCTATTGTATATAATTCCGATGCAATTTCTGTGTTTCATCGTCAATAAGAAGGTTAGAGGGATACAGTAAACCTGAAGTGAAACATCGGAATCTATAACTAGTGTCACAGGAATGGTTCAAAACATAGACCGTAAGCAGAGTCAGTTTTCTTGTACTTAAGTCGGCATTGTGCCTTTTGTATTTAATTCCGATGCAATTTCTGTGTTTCATCGTCAATAAGAAGGTCAGAGGGATACAGTAAACCTGAAGTGAAGCATCGGAATCCATAACTAGTGTCACAGGAATGGTTCAAAACATAGAGAGTATGAAGAGTCAGTCTTTTGGTACTTAAGTCGGCATTGTGCCTTTTGTATTTAATTCCAATGCAATTTCTGTGTTTCATCGTCAATAAGAAGGTCAGAGGGATACAGTAAACCTGAAGTGTAGCATCGGAATCTGTAACAAGTGTCACAGGAATGGTTCAAAACATAGACACTAAGAAGAGTCAGTTTTCTTATACTTAAGTCGGCATTGTGCCTTTTGTATTTAATTCCGATGCAATTTCTGTGTTTCATCGTCAATAGAAGGGTCAGAGGGATACGTTAAACCTGAAGTGAAGCATCGGAATCCATAAGTAGTGTCACAGGAATGGTTCAAAACATAGAGAGTAAGAAGAGTCTGTCTTTTGGTACTTAATTCGGCATTGTGCCTTTTGTATTAAATTCCGATGCGATTTCTGTGTTTCATCGTCAATAAGAAGGTCAGAGGGATGCAGTAAACCTGAAGTGAAGAATCGGAATCCATAACTAGTGTCACAGGAATGGTTCAAATCATAGAGAGTAAGAAGAGTCAGTCATTTGGTACTTAAGTCGGCATTGTGCCTTTTGTATTTAATTCCGATGCAATTTCTGTGTTTCATCGTCAATAAGAAGGTCACAGGGATACAGTAAACCTGAAGTGTAGCATCGGAATCTGTAACAAGTGTCACAGGAATGGTTCAAAACATAGACACTAAGAAGAGTCAGTTTTCTTGTACTTATGTCGGCATTGTGCCCTTTGTATTTAATTCCGATGCAATTTCTGTGTTTCATCGTCTATAAGTAGGTCAGAGGGATACAGTAAACCTGAAGTGATGCATCGGAATCTATAACTAGTGTCACAGGAATGGTTCAGAACATAGATAGTAAGAAGAGTCATTTTTCTTGTACTGAAGTCGCATTGTGGTTTTTGTATTTAATTCCGATGCAATTTCTGTGTTTCATCGTCAATAAGAAGGTCAGAGGGATACAGTAAACCTGAATTGATGCATCGGAATATATAACTAGTGTCACAGGAATGGTTCAAAACGTAGATATTAAGAAGTGTCTGTTTTCTTGCACTTAAGTCGCGCATTGTGCATTATCTATTTAATTCCGATGCAGTTTCTGTGTTTCGTAATCAATAAGAAGGTCCAAGGGATACAGTAGAAAAGTGAAGCAGCGGAATCTATAACTACTGTCACAGGAATGGTTCAAAACATAGACAGTAAGAAGAGTCAGTTTTCTTGTACTTAAGTCGGCATTGTGCCTTTTGTATTTAATTCCGATTCAATTTCTGTGTTTCATCGTCAATAAGAAGGTCAGAGGGATACAGTAAACCTAAAGTGAAGCATCGGAATCCATAACTAGTGTCACACGAATGGTTCAAAGCATAGAGAGTATGAAGAGTCAGTCTTTTGGTGCTTATGTCGGCATTGTGCCTTTTGTATTTAATTTCGATGCAATTTCTGTGTTTCATCGTCAATAAAAAGGTCAGAGGGATACAGTAAACCTGAAGTGAAGCATCGGACTCTATAACTAGTGTCACAGGAATGGTTCAAAACATAGACACTAAGAATAGTCAGTTTTCTTGTACTTAAGTCGCCATTGTGTCATTTGTAATTAATTCCGATGCAATATCTGTGTTTCATCGTCAATAAGAAGGTCACAGGGATACAGTAAAAATGAGGTGAAGCATCGTTCTCTGTAACTAGTCTCACAGGAAAGGTTAAAAACATAGACAGTAAGAAGAGAAAGTCTTCTTGTACTTGAGTCGGAATTGTGCCTTTTGTATTTAATTACGATGTAATTTCTGTGTTTCATCGTCAATAGAATGGTCAGAGGGATACAGTAAACCTGGAGTGATGCATCGGAATCTATAACTAGTGTCACAGGAATGGTTCAAAACATAGACAGTAAGAAGAGCCAGTCTTCTTGTACTTGAGTCGGAATTGTGCTTTTGAATTTAATTCCGCTCAATTTTCTGTGTTTGATCGTCAATAAGAAGGTCAGAGGGATACAGTAAACCTGAAGTGAAGCATCGGAATCTACAAGTAGTGTCACAGGAATGGTTGAAAGCATAGACTGTAAGAAGAGTCAGTCTTCTTATACTTAAGTCGGCATTGTCCCTTTTGTATTTAATTAAGCTGAAATTACTGTGTTTCATCGTCAATAAGAAGGTCAGAGGGATACAGTAAACCTGAAGTGAAGCATCGGAATCTATAACTAGTGTCACAGGAATGGTTCAAAACATAGACAGAAAGAAGAGTCAGTTTTCTTGTACTTAAGTCGGCATTGTGCCTTTTGTATTTATTTCCGATGTAATTTTTGTGTTTCATCGTCAATAGAAGGGTCAGAGGGATACAGTAAACCTGAAGTGAAGCATCGGAATCCATAACTAGTGTCACAGGAATGGTTCAAAACATAGAGAGTAAGAAGAGTCAGTCATTTGGTACTTAAGTCGGCATTGTTCTTTTGTATTTAATTCCGAAGCAATTTCTGTGTTTCATCGTCAATAAGAAGGTCACAGGGATACAGTAAACCTAAAGTGTAGCATCGGAATCTGTAACAAGTGTCACAGGAATGGTTCAAAACATAGACACTAAGAAGAGTCATTTTTCTTGTACTTAAGTCGCATTGTGGCTTTTGTATTTATTTCCGATGCAATTTCTGTGTTTCATCGTCAATAAGAAAGTCAGAGGGATACAGTAAACCTGAAGTGAAGCATCGAAATACATAACTAATGTCAGAGGAATAGTTCAAAGCATAGAGAGTAAGAAGCGTCATTTCTTTGGTACTTAAGTCGGCATTGTGCCTTTTGTATTTAATTCCGATGCAATTTCTGTGTTTCATCGTCAGTAAGAAGGTCAGAGGGATACAGTACACCTGATGTGAAACATCGGAATCTATAACTAGTGTCACAGGAATAGTTCAAAACATAGACAGTAGGAAGAGTCAGTCTTCTTGTACTTAAGTCAGCATTGTGCCTTCTGTATTTAATTCCCATCAATTTTCTGTGTTTGATCGTCAATAAGAAGGTCAGAGGGATACAGTAAACCTGAAGTGAAGCATCGGAATCTATAACTGGTGTCACAGGAATCGTTCAAAACATAGACAGTGAGAAGCGTCAGTCTTCTTGTACTTAAGTCGGCATTGTGCCTTTTGTATTTAATTATGATGCAATTTCCGTGTTTCATCGTCAATAAGGTCAGAGGGATACAGTAAACCTGAAGTGAAGCATCGGAATCTATAACTAGTGTCACAGGAAAGGTTCAAAACATAGACAGTAAGGAGAGTCAGTTATCTTGTACTTAAGTCGGCATTGTGCCTTTTGTATATAATTCCGATGCAATTTCTGTGTTTCATCGTCAATAAGAAAGTTAGAGGGATACAGTAAACCTGAAGTGAAGCATCGGAATCTATAACTAGTGTCACAGGAATGGTTCAAAACATAGACAGTAAGAAGATTCAGTTTTCTTGTACTTAAGTCGGCATTGCGCCTTTTGTATTTAATTCCGATGCAATTTCTGTGTTTCATCGTCAATAAGAAGGTCAGAGGGATACAGTAAACCTGAAGTGAAGCATCGGAATCCATAACTAGTGTCACAGGAATGGTTCAAAACATAGAGAGTATGAAGAGTCAGTCTTTTGGTACTTAAGTCGGCACTGTGCCTTTTGTATTTAATTTCGATGCAATTTCTGTGTTTCATCGTCAATAAAAAGATCAGAGGGATACAATAACCTGAAGTGAAGCATCGGACTCTATAACTAGTGTCACAGGAATGGTTCAAAACATAGACACTAAGAAGAGTCATTTTTCTTGTACTTAAGTCGGCATTGTGCCTTTTGTATTTAATTTCGATGCAATATCTGTGTTTCATCGTCAATAAGAAGGTCGCAGGGATACAGTAAACACGAAGTGAAGCATCGGTCTCTATAACTAGTGTCACAGGAATGGTTCAAAACATAAACAGTAAGAAGAGCCCGTTTTCTTGTACTTAAGTCGGCATTGTGCCTTTTGTCTTTAATTATGATGCAATTTCCGTGTTTCATCGTCAATAAGGTCAGAGGGATACAGTAAACCTGAAGTGAAGCATCGGTATCTATAGCTAGTGTCACAGGAAAGGTTCAAAACATAGACAGTAAGAAGAGTCAGTTTGCTTGTACTTAAGTCGGCATTGTGCCTTTTGTATAGAATTCCGATGCAATTTCTGTGTTTCATCGTCAATAAGAAGGTTAGGGGGATACAGTAAACCTGAAGTGAAGCATCGGACTCTATAACTAGTGTCACAGGAATGGTTCAAAACATAGACACTAAGAAGAGTCAGTTTTCTTGTACTTAAGTCGGCATTGTGCCATTTGTATTTAATTCCGATGCAATATCTGTGTTTCATCGTCAATAAGAAGGTCACAGGGATACAGTAAACCTGAAGTGAAGCATCGGTCTCTGTAACTAGTCTCACAGGAAAGGTTAAAACATAGACAGTTACAAGAGCCAGTCTTCTTGTACTTGAGTCGGAATTGTGCCTTTTGTATTTAATTACGATGCAATTTCTGTGTTTCATCGTCAATAGAATGGTCAGAGGGATACAGTAAACCTGGAGTGAAGCATCGGAATCTATAACTAGTGTCCCAGGAATGGTTCAAAACATAGCGAGTAAGAAGAGTCAGTCATTTGGTACTTAAGTCGGCATTGTGCCTTTTGTATTTAATTCCGATGCAATTTCTGTGTTTAATCGTCAATAAGTAGGTCAGAGGGATACATTAATCCTGAAGTGAAGCATCGGACTCTATAACTAGTGTCACAGGAATGGTTCAGAACATAGATAGTAAGAAGAGTCATTTTTCTTGTACTTAAGTCGCATTGTGCCTTTTGTATTTAATTCCGATGCAATTTCTGTGTTTCATCGTCAATAAGAAGGCCAGAGGGATACAGTAAACCTATAGTGATGCATCGGAATATATAACTAGTGTCACAGGAATGGTTCAAAACGTAGATATTAAGAAGTGTCTGTATTCTTGTACTTATGTCGGCATTGTGCATTTTCTATTTAATACCGATGCAATTTCTGTGTTTCGTAATCAATAAGAAGGTCCAAGGGATACAGTAAAAAAGTGAAGCAGCGGAATCTATAACTAGTGTCACAGGAATGGTTCAAAACATAGACAGTAGGAAGAGTCAGTTTTATTGTACTTAAGTCGGCATTGTGCCTTTTGTATATAGTTCCGATGCAATTTCTGTGTTTCATCTTCAATAAGAAGGTTAGAGGGATACAGTAAACCTGAAGTGAAGCGTCGGAATCTATAACTATTGTCCCAGGAATGGATCAAAAGATAGACAGGTAGAAAAGCCAGTCTTCTTGTACTTGAGTCGGCATTGTTCCTTTTGTATTTAATTCCGATGCAATTTCTGTGTTTCATCGTCAATAAGTAGGGATGAGGGATACAGTAAACCTGAAGTAAAGCATCGGAATCTATAACTAGTGTCACAGGAATGGTTCAAAACATATACAGTGAGAAGAGTCAGTCTTCTTGTACTTAAGTCGGCAATGTGCCTTTTGTATTTAATTATGATGCAATTTCCGTGTTTCATAGTCAATAAGGTCAGAGGGATACAGTAAACCTGAAGTGAAGCATCGGAATCTATAACTAGTGTCACAGGAAAGGTTCAAAACATAGACAGTAAGAAGAGTCAGTTTTCTTGTACTTAAGTCGGCCTTGTGCCTATTGTATATAATTCCGATGCAATTTCTGTGTTTCATCGTCAATAAGAAGGTTAGAGGGATACAGTAAACCTGAAGTGAAACATCGGAATCTATAACTAGTGTCACAGGAATGGTCAAAACATAGACCGTAAGCAGAGTCAGTTTTCTTGTACTTAAGTCGGCATTGTGCGTTTTGTATTTAATTCCGATGCAATTTCTGTGTTTCATCGTCAATAAGAAGGTCAGAGGGATACAGTAAACCTGAAGTGAAGCATCGGAATCCATAACTAGTGTCACAGGAATGGTTCAAAACATAGAGAGTATGAAGAGTCAGTCTTTTGGTACTTAAGTCGGCATTGTGCCTTTTGTATTTAATTCCAATGCAATTTCTGAGTTTCATCGTCAATAAGAAGGTCAGAGGGATACAGTAAACCTGAAGTGTAGAATCGGAATCTGTAACAGGTGTCACAGGAATGGTTCAAAACATAGACACTAAGAAGAGTCAGTTTTCTTATACTTAAGTCGGCATTGTGCCTTTTGTATTTAATTCCGATGCAATTTCTGTGTTTCATCGTCAATAGAAGGGTCAGAGGGATACAGTAAACCTGAAGTGAAGCATCGGAATCCATAAGTAGTGTCACAGGAATGGTTCAAAACATAGAGAGTAAGAAGAGTCTGTCTTTTGGTACTTAATTCGGCATTGTGCCTTTTGTATTAAATTCCGATGCGATTTCTGTGTTTCATCGTCAATAAGAAGGTCAGAGGGATGCAGTAAACCTGAAGTGAAGAATCGGAATCCATAACTAGTGTCACAGGAATGGTTCAAATCATAGAGAGTAAGAAGAGTCAGTCATTTGGTACTTAAGTCGGCATTGTGCCTTTTGTATTTAATTCCGATGCAATTTCTGTGTTTCATCGTCAATAAGAAGGTCACAGGGATACAGTAAACCTGAAGTGTAGCATCGGAATCTGTAACAAGTGTCACAGGAATGGTTCAAAGCATAGACACTAAGAAGAGTCAGTTTTCTTGTACTTATGTCGGCATTGTGCCCTTTGTATTTAATTCCGATGCAATTTCTGTGTTTCATCGTCTATAAGTAGGTCAGAGGGATACAGTAAACCTGAAGTGAAGCATCGGAATCTATAACTAGTGTCACAGGAATGGTTCAGAACATAGATAGTAAGAAGAGTCATTTTTCTTGTACTTAAGTCGCATTGTGGTTTTTGTATTTAATTCCGATGCAATTTCTGTGTTTCATCGTCAATAAGAAGGTCAGAGGGATACAGTAAACCTGAATTGATGCATCGGAATATATAACTAGTGTCACAGGAATGGTTCAAAACGTAGATATTAAGAAGTGTCTGTTTTCTTGCACTTAAGTCGCGCATTGTGCATTATCTATTTAATTCCGATGCAATTTCTGTGTTTCGTAATCAATAAGAAGGTCCAAGGGATACAGTAGAAAAGTGAAGCAGCGGAATCTATAACTAGTGTCACAGGAATGGTTCAAAACATAGACAGTAAGAAGAGTCAGTTTTCTTGTACTTAAGTCGGCATTGTGCTTTTTGTATATAATTCCGATGCAATTTCTGTGTTTCATCTTCAATAAGAAGGTTAGAGGGATACAGTAAACCTGAAGTGAAGCGTCGGAATCTATAACTAGTGTCCCAGGAATGGTTCAAAACATAGACAGGTAGAAAAGCCAGTCTTCTTGTACTTGAGTCGGCATTGTTCCTTTTGTATTTAATTCCGATGCAATTTCTGTGTTTCATCGTCAATAAGTTGGGATGAGGTATACAGTAAACCTGAAGTGAAGCATCGGAATCTATAACTAGTGTCACAGGAATAGTTCAAAGCATAGACAGTAGGAGGAGTCAGTCTTCTTGTACTTAAGTCAGCATGGTGCCTTTTGTATTTAATTCCGATGCAATATCTGTGTTTCATCGTCAATAAGTAGGGATGAGGGTTACAGCAAACCTGAAGTGAAGCATCGGAATCCATAACTAGTGTCACAGGAATGGTTAAAAACACAGAGTGTAAGAAGAGCCAGTCTTCTTGTACTTGAGTTGGCATTGTGCCTTTTGTATTTAATTCCCATCAATTTTCTATGTTTGATCGTCAATAAGAAGGTCAGAGGGATACAGTAAACCTGAAGTGAAGCATCGGAATCTATAACTGGTGTCACAGGAATCGTTCAAAACATAGACAGTGAGAGGCGTCAGTCTTCTTGTACGTAAGTCGGCATTGTGCCTTTTGTATTTAATTATGATGCAATATCCGTGTTTCATCGCCAATAAGGTCAGAGGGATACAGTAAACCTGAAGTGAAGCATCGGAATCTATAACTAGTGTCACAGGAAAGGTTCGAAACATAGACAGTAAGAAGAGTCAGTTTTCTTGTACTTAAGTCGGCATTGTGCCTTTTGTATATAATTCCGATGCAATTTCTGTGTTTCATCGTCATTAAGAAGGTTAGAGGGATACAGTAAACCTGAAGTGAAGCATCGGAATCTATAACTAGTGTCACAGGAATGGTTCAAAACATAGACAGTAAGAAGAGTCAGTTTTCTTGTACTTAAGTCGGCATTGTGCCTTTTGTATTTAATTCCGATTCAATTTCTGTGTTTCATCGTCAATAAGAACGTCAGAGGGATACAGTAAACCTAAAGTGAAGCATCGGAATCCATAACTAGTGTCACAGGAATGGTTCGAAACATAGAGAGTATGAAGAGTCAGTCTTTTGGTACTTATGTCGGCATTGTGCCTTTTGTATTTAATTTCGATGCAATTTCTGTGTTTCATCGTCAATAAAAAGGTCAGAGGGATACAGTAAACCTGAAGTGAAGCATCGGACTCTATAACTAGTGTCACAGGAATGGTTCAAAACATAGACACTAAGAATAGTCAGTTTT